>NW_028237833.1:2400000-3000000 GCF_034619465.1 Leptosomus discolor | reverse complement strand
AAGCCCAACGTCTGGAGGTAAAGCCCAGATTCTAGAGAGAAGCCAAAAATCCAGATGGAAAACCCAAAATCTAGAGGTAAAGCCCAATATCTAGAGGTAAAGCCTAACATCTAGAGGTGAATTCCAAAATCTATCTTAAGGCCAAACATCTACAATTAAAGCCAAACATATAGATGTAACCCCCAACTTCTAGAGGTAAGACCCAAAATCTAGAGGTAAAGCCCAACATCTAGAGTTAAAGCCGAACGTCAAGAGGTAAAGTCCAAAGTCTAGAGGTAAAGACCTACTTCTAGAGGTAAAGTCCGAAATCTAGAAGTAAAGCCCAAGACCTAGTGGTAGAGCCCAAAATCTAGAGGTAAAGCCCAACATCTAGAGGAAAAGCCAAATATACAGATTTAAACCCCAAAATCTAGAGGTAAAGCCCAATATCTAGACGTAAAGACCAAAATCTAGATGTAAAGCCCAACTTCTAGATCTAAAGCCCAAAATCTAGAGATAAAGCCCAACTTCTAAATCTAAAGCCCAACATCTAGAGGTAAAGCCCAATATTTAGAGTTTAAGCGCATCCTTTAGAGTTAAAGCCCAAAATGTAAATGTAAAGCCCAACTTCTAGAGGTAAAGCCCATCATCTAGTCCTACAGCCCAATGTCTGCAGGTAAAGCCCAACTTACAGAGGTGAAGGCAAACATCTAGATGTAAAACCCAAAATCTAGAGGTAAAGCCCAACATCTAGAGGTGAAGCACAACATATAGAGGTATAACCCAAATTCTAGAGATAAAATCCAACGTCTAGATGTAATCCCAACATCTAGAGGTAAAGCCTAAAATCTAGAGGTGAAGCACAACATATAGAGGTATAACCCAACATCTAGAGATAAAGACCAACATCTAAATGTAAAGCAAAACATCTAGATGTAAAACCCTACATCTAGAGATAAAGTCCAGTATCTAGACTTAAAGACCAACATCTAGAGGTAAAGCCCAAAGTCTAGATATAAAGCCCAACTTCCAGAGTTAAAGTCCAAAATCTAGAGGTAAACACCAATATCTAGAGGTAGAGGCCAAAATCTAGAGGGAAAGACCAACATCTAGAGATAAAGCCAGATATATAGATTTAAAACCCAAAATCTGGAGGTAAAGCCCAACATCTAGAGCTAAAGACCCAAATCTAGATGTAAAGCCCAATTTCTAGATCTAAAGCCAAATAATCTAGAGGTAAAGCCCAACATGTAGAGGTAAAGACTAAGATCTAGAGGTGAATTCCAATACCTGGTGTTAAAGCCCGACACCTACAGTTAAAGCCAAACATCTAGATGTAAAACCCAACTTCTAGAGGTAAAGCCGAATATCTGGAGTTAAAGCGCATCCTTTAGAGTAAAGCCCAAAATCTAGAGTTAAAGCCCAACATCTAGAGGGAAAGCCCAGAATCTAGATGTAAAGACTAACATCTAGAGATGAATTCCAAAATCAAGTGTTAAGGCCCGACATCTACAGTTAAAGCCAACCATATAGATGTAACCCCCAACTTCTAGAGGTAAGGCCCAAAATCTAGAGGTAAAGCCCAACAGCTAGAGTTACAGCCGAATGTCTTGAGGTAAAGCCCAAAGTCTAGAGGTAAAGCCCAACTTCTAGAGGTAAAGTCCAAAATCTAGAGGTAAAGCCCAAGACCTAGTGGTAGAGCCCAAAATCTAGAGGTAAAGCCCAACATCTAGACGTAAAGCCAGATATCTGATGGTAAAGCCCAACATCTAGAAGAAAAGCCAAATATATAGACTTAAAACCCAAAATCTAGAGACACAGCCCAACATCTAAATGTAAAGCAAAACATCTAGATGTAAAACCCTACAGCTAGAGGTAAAGTCCAATATCTAGACTTAAAGACCAACATCTAGAGGTAAAACCCAACATCTAGAGGTAAAGCCCAACGTCTGGAGGTAAAGCCCAGATTCTAGAGAGAAGCCAAAAATCCAGATGGAAAACCCAAAATCTAGAGGTAAAGCCCAATATCTAGAGGTAAAGCCTAACATCTAGAGGTGAATTCCAAAATCTATCTTAAGGCCAAACATCTACAATTAAAGCCAAACATATAGATGTAACCCCCAACTTCTAGAGGTAAGACCCAAAATCTAGAGGTAAAGCCCAACATCTAGAGTTAAAGCCGAACGTCAAGAGGTAAAGTCCAAAGTCTAGAGGTAAAGACCTACTTCTAGAGGTAAAGTCCGAAATCTAGAAGTAAAGCCCAAGACCTAGTGGTAGAGCCCAAAATCTAGAGGTAAAGCCCAACATCTAGAGGAAAAGCCAAATATACAGATTTAAAACCCAAAATCTAGAGGTAAAGCCCAATATCTAGACGTAAAACCAAAATCTAGATGTAAAGCCCAACTTCTAGATCTTAAGCCCAAAATCTAGATGTAAAGCCCAACTTCTAAATCTAAAGCCCAACATCTAGAGGTAAAGCCCAATATTTAGAGTTTAAGCGCATCCTTTAGAGTTAAAGCCCAAAATGTAAATGTAAAGCCCAACTTCTAGAGGTAAAGCCCATCATCTAGTCCTACAGCCCAATGTCTGCAGGTAAAGCCCAACTTACAGAGGTGAAGGCAAACATCTAGATGTAAAACCCAAAATCTAGAGGTAAAGCCCAACATCTAGAGGTGAAGCACAACATATAGAGGTATAACCCAAATTCTAGAGATAAAATCCAACGTCTAGATGTAATCCCAACATCTAGAGGTAAAGCCTAAAATCTAGAGGTGAAGCACAACATATAGAGGTATAACCCAACATCTAGAGATAAAGACCAACATCTAAATGTAAAGCAAAACATCTAGATGTAAAACCCTACATCTAGAGATAAAGTCCAGTATCTAGACTTAAAGACCAACATCTAGAGGTAAAGCCCAAAGTCTAGATGTAAAGCCCAACTTCCAGAGTTAAAGTCCAAAATCTAGAGGTAAACACCAATATCTAGAGGTAGAGGCCAAAATCTAGAGGGAAAGACCAACATCTAGAGATAAAGCCAGATATATAGATTTAAAACCCAAAATCTGGAGGTAAAGCCCAACATCTAGAGCTAAAGACCCAAATCTAGATGTAAAGCCCAATTTCTAGATCTAAAGCCAAATAATCTAGAGGTAAAGCCCAACATGTAGAGGTAAAGACTAAGATCTAGAGGTGAATTCCAATACCTAGTGTTAAAGCCCGACACCTACAGTTAAAGCCAAACATCTAGATGTAAAACCCAACTTCTAGAGGTAAAGCCGAATATCTGGAGTTAAAGCGCATCCTTTAGAGTAAAGCCCAAAATCTAGAGTTAAAGCCCAACATCTAGAGGGAAAGCCCAGAATCTAGATGTTAAGACTAACATCTAGAGCTGAATTCCAAAATCAAGTGTTAAGGCCCGACATCTACAGTTAAAGCCAACCATATAGATGTAACCCCCAACTTCTAGAGGTAAGGCCCAAAATCTAGAGGTAAAGCCCAACAGCTAGAGTTAAAGCCGAATGTCTTGAGGTAAAGCCCAAAGTCTAGAGGTAAAGCCCAACTTCTAGAGGTAAAGTCCAAAATCTAGAGGTAAAGACCAAGACCTAGTGGTAGACCCCAAAATCTAGAGGTAAAGCCCAACATCTAGACGTAAAGCCAGATATCTGATGGTAAAGCGCAACATCTAGAGGAAAAGCCAAATATATAGATTTAAAACCCAAAATCTAGAGATAAAGCCCAACACCTAAATGTAAAGCAAAACATCTAGATGTAAAACCCTACATCTAGAGGTAAAGCCCAATATTTAGAGTTTATGCGCATCAGTTAGAGGTAAAGCCCAAAATCTAGATGTAAAGCCCAACTTCTAGAGGTAAAGCCCATCATCTAGTCCTACAACCCGATGTCTGCAGGTAAAGCATAACTTATAGAGGTAAAGGCAAATATCTAGATGTAAAAAACAAAATCTAGAGGTAAAGCCCAATATACAGAGGTATACCCAAATTCTAGAGTTAAAGTCCAACGTCTAGATGTAATCCCAACATCTAGAATTAAACCTAACATCTAGAGGTGAAGCACAACATATAGAGGTATAACCCAACATCTAGAGATAAAGACCAACATCTAAATGTAAAGCAAAACATCTAGATGTAAAACCCTACATCTAGAGGTAAAGTCCAATATCTAGACTTAAAGACCAACATCTAGAGGTAAAGCCCAACGTCTGGAGGTAAAGCCCAGATTCTAGAGAGAAGCCAAAAATCCAGATGGAAAACCCAAAATCTAGAGGTAAAGCCCAACATCTAGAGGTAAAGCCAGATATCTAGGGGTAAAGCCCAACATCTAGAGGAAAAGTCAAATATATAGATTTAAAACTCAAAATCTAGAGGTAAAGCCCAACATCTAAATGTAAAGCAAAACATCTAGATGTAAAACCCTACATCTAGAGGTAAAGTCCAATATCTAGACTTAAAGACCAACATCTAGAGGTAAAACCCAACATCTAGAGGTAAAGCCCAACGTCTGGAGGTAAAGCCCAGATTCTAGAGAGAAGACAAAAATACAGATGGAAAACCCAAAATCTAGAGGTAAAGCCCAACATCTAGAGGTAAAGCAAAGAATCTAGAGGTAAAGCCTAACATCTAGAGGTGAATTCCAAAATCTATCTTAAGGCCAGACATCTACAGTTAAAGCCAAACATATAGATGTAAACCCCAAATTCTAGAGGTAAGGCCCAAAATCTAGAGGTAAAGCCCAACATCTAGAGGAAAAGACAAATATACAGATTTAAAACCCAAAATCTAGAGATAAAGCCCAACATCTAAATGTAAAGCAAAACATCTATATCTAAAACCGTACATCTAGAGGTAAAGTCCAATATCTATACTTAAAGACCCACATCTGGAGGTAAATCCCAATGTCTAGAGGTAATGACCAACTTCTAGAGCTTAAACCCCAAATCTAGATTTAAACCCCAACATCTAGAGATAAAGCCCAAGTTCTAGATCTAAGCCAAACATCTAGAGGTAAAGCCCAACATCTAGAGGTAAAGCCAAATATCTATATTTAAATCCAAAATCTAGAGATAAAGCCCAAAGTCTAGATGTAAAGCCCAACTTCCAGAGTTAAAGTCCAAAATCTAGAGGTAAAGCCCAACATCTAGAGGTAAAGCCGAATATCTAGAGTTAAAGCGCATCCTTTAGAGTAAAGCCCAAAATCTAGAGTTAAAGCCCAACATCTAGAGGGAAAGCCCAGAATCTAGATGTAAAGCCTAACATCTAGAGGTGAATTCCAAAATCAAGTGTTAAGGCCTGACATCTACAGTTAAATCCAACCATATAGATATAACCCCCAACTTCTAGAGGTAAGGCCCAAAATCTAGAGGTAAAGCCCAACATCTAGAGTTAAAGTTGAACGTCTTGAGGTAAAGCCAAAGTCTAGAGGTAAAGCCCAACTTCTAGAGGTAAAGTCCAAAATCTAGAGGTAAAGCCCAACATCTAGAGGTAAAGCCAGATATCTAGAGGTAAAGCCCAACATCTAGAGGAAAAGCCAATTATATAGGTTTAAAACCCAAAATCTAGAGGTAAAGCCCAATAGCTAGACGTAAAGCCCAAAATCTAGATGTTAAGCCCAACTTCTAGATCTAAAGCCCAAAATCTAGATGTAAAGCCCAACTTTTAGAGGTAAAGCCGAATATCTAGAGTTAAAGCGCATCATTTAAAGCCCAAAATCTAGAGTTAAAGCCCTACATCTAGAGGGAAAGCCCAGAAGCTACATGTAAAGCCTTACATCTAGAGGTGAATTCCAAAATCAAGTGTTAAGGCCCGACATCTACATTTAAAGTCAATCATATAGATGTAACCCCCAACTTCTAGAAGTAAGGCCCAAAATCTAGAGGTAAAGCCCAACAGCTAGAGTTAAAGCCGAACGTCTTGAGGTAAAGTCCAAAGTCTAGAGGTAAAGCCCAACTTCTAGAGGTAAAGCCCAACATCTAGAGGAAAAGCCAAATATATAGATTTAAAACCCAAAATCTAGAGATAAAGCCCAACACCTAAATGTAAAGCAAAACATCTAGATATAAAACCCTACATCTAGAGGTAAAGCCCAATATTTAGAGTTTATGCGCATCAGTTAGAGGTAAAGCCCAAAATCTAGATGTAAAGCCCAACTTCTAGAGGTAAAGCCCATCATCTAGTCCTACAACCCAATGTCTGCAGGTAAAGCATAACTTATAGAGGTAAAGGCAAATATCTAGATGTAAAAAACAAAATCTAGAGGTAAAGCCCAATATACAGAGGTATACCCAAATTCTAGAGTTAAAGTCCAACGTCTAGATGTAATCCCAACATCTAGAATTAAACCTAACATCTAGAGGTGAAGCACAACATATAGAGGTATAACCCAACATCTAGAGATAAAGACCAACATCTAAATGTAAAGCAAAACATCTAGATGTAAAACCCTACATCTAGAGGTAAAGTCCAATATCTAGACTTAAAGACCAACATCTGGAGGTAAATCCCAATGTCTAGAGGTAATGACCAACTTCCAGAGCTAAAACCCCAAATCTAGATTTAAACCCCAACATCTAGAGATAAAGCCCAACTTCTAGATCTAAGCCAAAAATCTAGCGGTAAAGCCCAACATCTAGAGGTAAAGCCTACCATCTAGTGGTGAATTCCAAAATCTAGTGTTAAGGCCCGACATCTACAGTTAAAGCCAAACATATAGATATAAAACCCAACTTCTAGAGGTAAGGCCCAAAACCTAGAGTTAAAGCCCAACATCTAGAGTTAAAGCCCAACGTCTTGAGGTAAAGCCCAAAGTCTAGAGGTAAAGCCCAAATTCTAGATGTAAAGCCAAATATCTAGATTTAAATCCGAAAATCTAGAGGTAAAGATAAAATTGCAGATGTAAAGCCCAACTTCTAGAGGTAAAGTCCAAATTCTTGAGGCAAAGCTCAACACCTAGAGCTAGAGCCCAAAATCTAGAGGTAAAGCCAGATATCTAGAAGTAAAGCCCAACATCTAGAGGAAAAGCCAAATATATAGATTTAAAACCCAAAATCTAGAGGTAAAGCCCAATACCTAGACGTAAAGCCAAAAAATCTAGATGTAAAGCCCAACTTCTAGATCTAAAGCCCAAAATCTAGATGTAAAGCCCAACTTCTAGAGGTAAAGCCGAATATACAAAGCGCATCTTTTAGAGTAAAGTCCAAAATCTAGAGTTAAAGCCCCACATCTAGAGGGAAAGCCCAGAATCTAGATGTAAGGCCTAACATCTAGAGGTGAATTCCAAAATCAAGTGTTAAGGCCTGACATCTACAGTTAAATCCAACCATATAGATGTAACCCCCAACTTCTAGAGGTAAGGCCCAAAATCTAGAGGTAGAGCCCAACATCTAGATTTAAAGCCAGATATCTAGAGGTAAAGCCCAACATCTAGAGGAAAAGCCAAATATATAGATTTAAATCCCAAAATCTAGAGATAAAGCCCAACATCTAAATGTAAAGCAAAACATCTAGATGTAAAACCCGACATCTAGAGGTAAAGTCCAATATCTAGACTTAAAGACCAACATCTAGAGGTAAAACCCAACATCTAGAGGTAAAGCCCAACGTCTGGAGGTAAAGCCCAGATTCTAGAGAGAAGCCAAAAATCCAGATGGAAAACCCAAAATCTAGAGGTAAAGCCCAAGACCTATTGGTAGAGCCCAAAATCTAGAGGAAAAGCCCAACACCTAGATGTAGAGCCCAAAATCTAGAGGTAAAGCCCAACATCTAGAGGTAAAGCCAGATATCTAGGGGTAAAGCCCAACATCTAGAGGAAAAGCCAAATATATAGATTTAAAACCCAATTCTAGAGGTAAAGCCGAATATCTAGAGTCAAAGCGCATCCCTTAGAGTAAAGCCCAGAATCTAGATGTAAAGCCTAACATCTAGAGGTGAATTCCAAAATCAAGTGTTAAGGCCCGATATCTACAGTTAAAGCCAACCATATAGATGTAACCCCCAACTTCTAGAGGTAAGGCCCAAAATCTAGAGGTAAAGCCCAACAGCTAGAGTTAAAGCCGAACGTCTTGAGGTAAAGCCCAAATTTTAGATGTAAACCCAACTTCCAGAGGTAAAGTCCGAAATCTAGAAGTAAAGCCCAAATTGCAGATGTAAATCCCAACTTCTAGAGCTAAAGTCCAAATTCTAGAGGCAAAGCTCAACACCTAGAGGTAGAGCCCAAAATCTAGAGGTAAAGCCCGATATCTAGAGGTAAAGCCCAACTTCTAGAGGTAAAGCCGAATATATAAAGTTAAAGCGCATCATTTAGAGTAAAGCCCAAAATCTAGAGTTAAAGCCCCACATCTAGAGGGAAAGCCCAGAATCTAGAGGTAAAGCACAAGACCTAGTGGTAGAGCCCAAAATCCAGAGGTAAAACCCAACATCTAGAGGTAAAGCCAGATATCTGATGGTAAATCCCAACATCTAGAGGAAAAGCCAAATATATAGATTTAAAACCCAAAATCTAGAGAGAAAGCCCAACATCAAAATGTAAAGCAAAACATCTAGATGTAAAACCCGACATCTAGAGGTAAAGTCCAATATCTAGACCTAAAGACCAACATCTAGAGGTAAAAACCCACATCTTGAGGTAAAACCCAACATCTTGAGGTAAAGCCCAACGTCTGGAGGTACAGCCCAGATTCTAGAGAGAAGCCAAAAATCCAGATGGAAAACCCAAAATCTAGAGGTAAAGCCCAAAATTTAGATGTAAAGCCCAACTTCTAGAGGTAAAGCCCATCATCTAGTCCTACAGCCCAATGTCTGCAGGTAAAGCCCAACTTACAGAGGTAAAGGCAAACATCTAGATGTAAAACCCAAACTCTAGAGGTAAAGCCCAACATATAGAGGTATAGCCCAAATTCTAGAGATAAAGTCCAATGTCTAGATGTAATCCCAACATCTAGAGGTAAAGCCTAACATCTAGAGGTGAAGCACAACATATAGAGGTATAACCCTACATCTAGAGATAAAACCAACATCTAAATGTAAAGCAAAAAATCTAGATGTAAAACCCTACATCTAGAGGTAAAGTCCAATATCTAGACTTAAAGACCCACATCTGGAGGTAAAGCCCAAGTTCTAGAGGTAATGACCAACTTCTAGAGCTAAAAACCCAAATCTAGATTTAAACCCAACATCTAGAGATAAAGCCCAAGTTCTAGATCTAAGCCAAACTTCTAGAGGTAAATCCCAACATCTAGAGGAAAAGCCTAACATCTAGTGGTGTATTCCAAAATCTAGTGTTAAGGCCAGATATCCACATTTAAAGCCAAACATATAGATGTAAACCCGAACTTCTAGAGGTAAGGCCCAAAATCTAGAGGTAAAGCCCAACATCTAGAGTTAAAGCCAAACGTTTTGAGGTAAAGCCCAAAGTCTAGAGGTAAAGCCCAAATTTTAGAGGTAAAGCCAAATATCTAGGTTTAAATCCCAAAAACTAGAGGTAAAGCTCAAATTGTAGATGTAAAGCCCAACTTCTAGAGGTAAGGTCCAAATTCTAGAGGCAAAGCCCAACACCTAGAGGTAGAGACCAAAATCTAGAGGTAAAGCCCAACATCGAGACGTAAAGCCAGATATCTAGATGTAAAGCCCAACATCTAGACCTAAAGCCAGATATCTAGAGGTAAAGCCCAACATCTAGAGGAAAAGCCAAATATATAGATTTGAATCCAAAATCTAGAGGTAAAGCCCAATACCTAGAGGTAGAGGCCAAAATCTAGAGGTAAAGCCCAACATCTAGAGATAAAGCCAGATATATAGATTTAAAATCCAAAATCTGGAGGTAAAGCCCAACATCTAGAAATAAAGCCCCAAATCTAGATGTAAAGCCCAATTGCTAGATCTAAAGCCAAATAATCTAGAGGTAAAGCCCAACATGTAGAGGTAAAGACTAAGATCTAGAGGTGAATTCCAATATCTAGTGTTAAAGCCCAACACCTACAGTTAAAGCCAAACATCTAGATGTAACACCCAACTTCTAGAGGTAAAGCCGAATATCTAGAGTTAAAGCGCATCCTTTAGAGTAAAGCCCAAAATCTAGAGTTAAAGCCCAACATCTAGAGGGAAAGCCCAGAATCCAGATGTAAAGCCTAACATCTAGAGCTGAATTCCAAAACCAAGTGTTAAGGCCCGACATCTACAGTTAAAGCCAACCATATAGATGTAACCCCCAACTTCTAGAGGTAAGGCCCAAAATCTAGAGGTAAAGTCCAACAGCCAGAGTTAAAGGCGAATGTCTTGTGGCAAAGCCCAAAGTCTAGAGGTAAAGCCCAACTTCTAGAGGTAAAGTCCAAAATCTAGAGGAAAAGCCCAAGACCTAGTGGTAGAGCCCAAAATCTAGAGGTAAACCACAACATCTAGACGTAAAGCCAGATATATGACGGTAAAGCCCAACATCTAGAGGAAAAACCAAATATATAGATTTAAAACTCAAAATCTAGAGGTAAAGCCCAACATC
Source organism: Leptosomus discolor (assembly GCF_034619465.1). NCBI lineage: Eukaryota > Metazoa > Chordata > Aves > Leptosomiformes > Leptosomidae > Leptosomus > Leptosomus discolor. The sequence continues at coordinate 2,989,512 of NW_028237833.1, read as the reverse complement.
TAAATGTAAAGCAAAACATCTAGATGTAAAACCCGACATCTAGAGGTAAAGTCCAATATCTAGACTTAAAGACCAACATCTAGAGGTAAAACCCAACATCTAGAGGTAAAGCCCAACGTCTGGAGGTACAGCCCAGATTCTAGAGAGAAGCCAAAAATACAGATGGAAAACCCAAAATCTAGAGGTAAAGCCCAACATCTAGAGGTAAAGCCCAGAATCTAGAGGTAAAGCCTAACATCTAGAGGTGAATTCCAAAATCTATCTTAAGGCCAGACATCTACAATTAAAGCCAAACATATAGATGTAAACCCCAAATTCTAGAGGTAAGGCCCAAAATCTAGAGGTAAAGCCCAACATCTAGAGGAAAAGACAAATATACAGATTTAAAACCCAAAATCTAGAGATAAAGCCCAACATCTAAATGTAAAGCAAAACATCTATATCTAAAACCGTACATCTAGAGGTAAAGTCCAATATCTATACTTAAAGACCCACATCTGGAGGTAAATCCCAATGTCTAGAGGTAATGACCAACTTCTAGAGCTTAAACCCCAAATCTAGATTTAAACCCCAACATCTAGAGATAAAGCCCAAGTTCTAGATCTAAGCCAAACATCTAGAGGTAAAGCCCAGAGTCTAGAGGTAAAGCCTAACATCTAGAGGTGAATTCCAAAATCAAGTGTTAAGGCCTGACATCTACAGTTAAATCCAACCATATAGATATAACCCCCAACTTCTAGAGGTAAGGCCCAAAATCTAGAGGTAAAGCCCAACATCTAGAGTTAAAGTTGAACGTCTTGAGGTAAAGCCAAAGTCTAGAGGTAAAGCCCAACTTCTAGAGGTAAAGTCCAAAATCTAGAGGTAAAGCCCAACATCTAGAGGTAAAGCCAGATATCTAGAGGTAAAGCCCAACATCTAGAGGAAAAGCCAATTATATAGATTTAAAACCCAAAATCTAGAGGTAAAGCCCAATAGCTAGACGTAAAGCCCAAAATCTAGATGTTAAGCCCAACTTCTAGATCTAAAGCCCAAAATCTAGATGTAAAGCCCAACTTTTAGAGGTAAAGCCGAATATCTAGAGTTAAAGCGCGTCATTTAAAGCCCAAAATCTAGAGTTAAAGCCCTACATCTAGAGGGAAAGCGCAGAAGCTACATGTAAAGCCTTACATCTAGAGGTGAATTCCAAAATCAAGTGTTAAGGCCCGAAATCTACATTTAAAGTCAATCATATAGATGTAACCCCCAACTTCTAGAGGTAAGGCCCAAAATCTAGAGGTAAAGCCCAACAGCTAGAGTTAAAGCCGAACGTCTTGAGGTAAAGTCCAAAGTCTAGAGGTAAAGCCCAACTTCTAGAGGTAAAGTCCAAAATCTAGAGGTAAAGCCCAAGACCTAGTGGTAGACCCCAAAATCTAGAGGTAAAGCCCAACATCTAGACGTAAAGCCAGATATCTGATGGTAAAGCCCAACATCTAGAGGAAAAGCCAAATATATAGATTTAAAACCCAAAATCTAGAGATAAAGCCCAACACCTAAATGTAAAGCAAAACATCTAGATGTAAAACCCTACATCTAGAGGTAAAGCCCAATATTTAGAGTTTATGCGCATCAGTTAGAGGTAAAGCCCAAAATCTAGATGTAAAGCCCAACTTCTAGAGGTAAAGCCCATCATCTAGTCCTACAACCCAATGTCTGCAGGTAAAGCATAACTTATAGAGGTAAAGGCAAATATCTAGATGTAAAAAACAAAATCTAGAGGTAAAGCCCAATATACAGAGGTATACCCAAATTCTAGAGTTAAAGTCCAACGTCTAGATGTAATCCCAACATCTAGAATTAAACCTAACATCTAGAGGTGAAGCACAACATATAGAGGTATAACCCAACATCTAGAGATAAAGACCAACATCTAAATGTAAAGCAAAACATCTAGATGTAAAACCCTACATCTAGAGGTAAAGTCCAATATCTAGACTTAAAGACCAACATCTGGAGGTAAATCCCAATGTCTAGAGGTAATGACCAACTTCCAGAGCTAAAACCCCAAATCTAGATTTAAACCCCAACATCTAGAGATAAAGCCCAACTTCTAGATCTAAGCCAAAAATCTAGCGGTAAAGCCCAACATCTAGAGGTAAAGTCTACCATCTAGTGGTGAATTCCAAAATCTAGTGTTAAGGCCCGACATCTACAGTTAAAGCCAAACATATAGATATAAAACCTAACTTCTAGAGGTAAGGCCCAAAACCTAGAGTTAAAGCCCAACATCTAGAGTTAAAGCCCAACGTCTTGAGGTAAAGCCCAAAGTCTAGAGGTAAAGCCCAAATTCTAGATGTAAAGCCAAATATCTAGATTTAAATCCGAAAATCTAGAGGTAAAGATAAAATTGCAGATGTAAAGCCCAACTTCTAGAGGTAAAGTCCAAAATCTAGAGGTAAAGCCCAATACCTAGTGGTAGAGCCCAAAATCTAGAGGTAAACCACAACATCTAGACGTAAAGCCAGATATATGACGGTAAAGCCCAACATCTAGAGGAAAAACCAAATATATAGATTTAAAACTCAAAATCTAGAGGTAAAGCCCAACATCTAAATGTAAAGCAAAACATCTAGATGTAAAACCCTACATCTAGAGGTAAAGTCCAATATCTAGACTTAAAGACCAACATCTAGAGGTAAAACCCAACATCTAGAATTAAAGCCCAACGTCTGGAGGTAAAGCCCAGATTCTAGAGAGAAGACAAAAATACAGATGGAAAACCCAAAATCTAGAGGTAAAGCCCAACATCTAGAGGTAAAGCCCAGAATCTAGAGGTAAAGCCTAACATCTAGAGGTGAATTCCAAAATCTATCTTAAGGCCAGACATCTACAATTAAAGCCAAACATATAGATGTAAACCCCAAATTCTAGAGGTAAGGCCCAAAATCTAGAGGTAAAGCCCAACATCTAGAGGAAAAGACAAATATACAGATTTAAAACCCAAAATCTAGAGATAAAGCCCAACATCTAAATGTAAAGCAAAACATCTATATCTAAAACCGTACATCTAGAGGTAAAGTCCAATATCTATACTTAAAGACCCACATCTGGAGGTAAATCCCAATGTCTAGAGGTAATGACCAACTTCTAGAGCTTAAACCCCAAATCTAGATTTAAACCCCAACATCTAGAGATAAAGCCCAAGTTCTAGATCTAAGCCAAACATCTAGAGGTAAAGCCCAACATCTAGAGGTAAAGCCAAATATCTATATTTAAATCCAAAATCTAGAGATAAAGCCCAAAGTCTAGATGTAAAGCCCAACTTCCAGAGTTAGAGTCCAAAATCTAGAGGTAAAGCCCAACATCTAGAGGTAAAGCCGAATATCTAGAGTTAAAGCGCATCCTTTCGAGTAAAGCCCAAAATCTAGAGTTAAAGCCCAACATCTAGAGGGAAAGCCCAGAATCTAGATGTAAAGCCTAACATCTAGAGGTGAATTCCAAAATCAAGTGTTAAGGCCTGACATCTACAGTTAAATCCAACCATATAGATATAACCCCCAACTTCTAGAGGTAAGGCCCAAAATCTAGAGGTAAAGCCCAACATCTAGAGTTAAAGTTGAATGTCTTGAGGTAAAGCCAAAGTCTAGAGGTAAAGTCCAAATTCTTGAGGCAAAGCTCAACACCTAGAGCTAGAGCCCAAAATCTAGAGGTAAAGCCAGATATCTAGAAGTAAAGCCCAACATCTAGAGGAAAAGCCAAATATATTGATTTAAAACCCAAAATCTAGAGGTAAAGCCCAATACCTAGACGTAAAGCCAAAAAATCTAGATGTAAAGCCCAACTTCTAGATCTAAAGCCCAAAATCTAGATGTAAAGCCCAACTTCTAGAGGTAAAGCCGAATATACAAAGCGCATCATTTAGAGTAAAGTCCAAAATCTAGAGTTAAAGCCCCACATCTAGAGGGAAAGCCCAGAATCTAGATGTAAGGCCTAACATCTAGAGGTGAATTCCAAAATCAAGTGTTAAGGCCTGACATCTACAGTTAAATCCAACCATATAGATGTAACCCCCAACTTCTAGAGGTAAGGCCCAAAATCTAGAGGTAGAGCCCAACATCTAGATTTAAAGCCAGATATCTAGAGGTAAAGCCCAACATCTAGAGGAAAAGCCAAATATATAGATTTAAAACCCAAAATCTAGAGATAAAGCCCAACATCTAAATGTAAAGCAAAACATCTAGATGTAAAACCCGACATCTAGAGGTAAAGTCCAATATCTAGACTTAAAGACCAACATCTAGAGGTAAAACCCAACATCTAGAGGTAAAGCCCAACGTCTGGAGGTAAAGCCCAGATTCTAGAGAGAAGCCAAAAATCCAGATGGAAAACCCAAAATCTAGAGGTAAAGCCCAAGACCTATTGGTAGAGCCCAAAATCTAGAGGAAAAGCCCAACACCTAGATGTAGAGCCCAAAATCTAGAGGTAAAGCCCAACATCTAGAGGTAAAGCCAGATATCTAGGGGTAAAGCCCAACATCTAGAGGAAAAGCCAAATATATAGATTTAAAACCCAATTCTAGAGGTAAAGCCGAATATCTAGAGTCAAAGCGCATCCCTTAGAGTAAAGCCCAGAATCTAGATGTAAAGCCTAACATCTAGAGGTGAATTCCAAAATCAAGTGTTAAGGCCCGATATCTACAGTTAAAGCCAACCATATAGATGTAACCCCCAACTTCTAGAGGTAAGGCCCAAAATCTAGAGGTAAAGCCCAACAGCTAGAGTTAAAGCCGAACGTCTTGAGGTAAAGCCCAAATTTTAGATGTAAACCCAACTTCCAGAGGTAAAGTCCGAAATCTAGAAGTAAAGCCCAAATTGCAGATGTAAATCCCAACTTCTAGAGCTAAAGTCCAAATTCTAGAGGCAAAGCTCAACACCTAGAGGTAGAGCCCAAAATCTAGAGGTAAAGCCCGATATCTAGAGGTAAAGCCCAACTTCTAGAGGTAAAGCCGAATATATAAAGTTAAAGCGCATCATTTAGAGTAAAGCCCAAAATCTAGAGTTAAAGCCCCACATCTAGAGGGAAAGCCCAGAATCTAGAGGTAAAGCACAAGACCTAGTGGTAGAGCCCAAAATCCAGAGGTAAAACCCAACATCTAGAGGTAAAGCCAGATATCTGATGGTAAATCCCAACATCTAGAGGAAAAGCCAAATATATAGATTTAAAACCCAAAATCTAGAGAGAAAGCCCAACATCAAAATGTAAAGCAAAACATCTAGATGTAAAACCCGACATCTAGATGTAAAGTCCAATATCTAGTCATAAAGACCAACATCTGTAGGTAAAGCCCAATGTCTACAGGTAATGACCAACTTCTAGAGCTGAAAACCCCAAATCTAGATTTAAACTCCAATATCTAGAAATAAAGCCCAAATTCTAGATCTAAGCCAAAAATCTAGTGGTAAAGCCCAACATCTAGAGGTAAAGCCTACAATCCAGTGGTGAATACCAAAATCTAGTGTTAAGGCCCAACATCTACAGTTAAAGCCAAATATATAGATGTAAAACCCAACTTTTAGAGGTAAGGCCCAAAATCTAGAGGTAAAGCCCAACATCTAGAGTTCAAGCCCAAAGTCTTGAGGTAAAGCCCAAAGTCTAGATGTAAAGCCCAAATTCTAGAGGTAAAGCCAAATATCTAGATTTAAATCCCAAAATCTAGAGGTAAAGCCCAAATTGCAGATGTAAAGACGAACATCTAGAGGTACAGCCAGATATCTAGAAGTAAAGCCCAACATCTAGAGGAAATGCCAAATATATAGATTTAAAACCCAAAATCCTGAGGTAAAGCCCAATATATAGACGTGGAGCCCAAAATCTAGATGTAAAGCCCAACTTCTAGATCTAAGGCCCAAAATCTAGATGTAAAGCCAAACTTCTAGAGGTAAAGCCGAATATATAGAGTTAACGCGCATCATTTTGAGTAAAGCCCAAAATCTAGAGTTAAAGCCCGACATCTAGTGGGAAAGCCCACAATCTAGATGTAAAGCCTAATATCAAGAGGTGAATTCCAAAATCAAGTGTTAAGGCCCGACATCTACAGTTAAAGCCAACCATATAGATGTAACCCCCAACTTCTAGAGGTAAAGTCCAAAATCTAGAGGTAAAGGCCAAAGTCTAGAGGTAAAGCCCAAATTCTAGAGGTAAAGTCCAAAATCTAGAGTTAAAGCCCAAGACCTAGTGGTAGAGCCCATAATCTAGAGGTAAAGCCCAACATCTAGAGGTAAAGCCAGATATCTGACGGTAAAGCCCAACATCTAGAGGAAAAGCCAAATATATAGATTTAAAACCCAAAATCTAGAAGTAAAGCCCAATATCTAGACGTAAAGCCCAAAATCTAGATGTAAAGCCCAACTTCTAGATCTAAAGCCCAAAATCTAGATGTAAAGCCCAACTTCTAAATCTATAGCCCAACTTCTAGAGGTAACGCCCAATATTTAGAGTTTAAGCGCATCATTTAGAGGTAAAGCCCAAAATCTAGATGTAAAGCCCAACTTCTAGAGGTAAAGCCTAACATCTAGTGGTGAATTCCAAAATCTAGTGTTAAGGCCCGACATCTACAGTTAAAGGCAAACATATAGATGTAAACCCCAACTTCTAGAGGTAAGGCCCAGAATCTAGAGGTAAAGCCCAACCTCTAGAGTTAAAGCCCAACGTCTTGAGGTAAAGACAAATATATAGATTTAAAACCCAACATCTAGAGGTAAAGCCCAATATCTAGACGTAAAGCCCAACTTCTAGAGGAAAAGTCCAAATTCTAGAGGCAAAGCCCAACACCTAGAGGTAGAGCCCAAAATCTAGAGGTAAAGCAACATCTAGAGGTAAAGCCAAACATCTAGAGGAAAAGCCAAATATATAGATTTAAAACCCAAAATATAGAGGTAAAGCTCGATATCTAGACGTAAAGATCAAAATCTAGATGTAAAGCCCAACTTCTAGATCTAAAGCCCAAAATCTAGATGTAAAGCCCAACTTCTAGAGGTAAAGCCGAATATATAAAGCGCATCATTTAGAGTAAAGCCCAAAACCTAGAGCTAAAGCCCCACATCTAGAGGGAAAGCCCAGAATCTAGATGTAAAGCCTAACATCTAGAGGTGAATTCCAAAATCAAGTGTTAAGGCCCGACATCTACAGTTAAAGCCAACCATATAGATGTAACCCTCAACTTTTAGAGGTAAGGCCCAAAATCTAGAGGTAAAGCCCAACATCTAGAGTTAAAGCCCAACGTCTTGAGGTAAAGCCAAAGTCTAGAGGTAAAGCCCAACTTCTAGAGGTAAATCCCAAAATCTAGAGGTAAATCCCAAATTGCAGATGTAAAGCCCAACTTTTAGAGTTCAAGTCCAAATTCTAGAGGCAAAGCTCAAAACCTAGAGGTAGAGCCCAAAATCTAGAGGTAAAGCAGAACATCTAGAGGAAAAGCCAAATATATAGATTTAAAACCCAAAATCTAGAGGTAAAGCCCAATAGCTAGACGTAAAGCCCAAAATCTAGAAGTTAAGCCCAACTTCTAGATCTAAAGCCCAAAATCTAGATGTAAAGCCCAACTTCTAGAGGTAAAGCCGAATATCTAGAGTTAAAGCGCATCATTTAAACCCAAAATCTAGAGTTAAAGCCCCACATCTAGAGGGAAAGCTAAGAAGCTACATGTAAAGCCTAACATCTAGAGATGAATTCCAAAATCAAGTGTTAAGGCCCGACATCTACAGTTAAAGCCAACCATATAGATGTAACCCCCAACTTCTAGAGGTAAGGCCCAAAATCTAAAGGTAAAGCCCAACTTCTAGAGGTAAAGTCCAAATTCTAGAGGTAAAGCCCAAGACCTAGTGGTAGAGCCCAAAATCTAGAGGTAAAGCCAAACATCTAGACGTAAAGCCAGATATCTGATGGTAAAGCCCAAGATCTAGAGGAAAAGCCAAATATATAGATTTAAAACCCAGAATCTAGAGGTAAATCCCAATATCTAGACGTAAAGCAAAACATCTAGATGTAAAACCCTACATCTAGAGGTAAAGTCCAATATCTAGACTTAAAGACCAACATCTAGAGGTAAAACCCAACATCTTGAGGTAAAGCCCAACGTCTGGAGGTACAGACCAGATTCTAGAGAGAAGCCAAAAATCCAGATGGAAACCCCAAATCTAGAGGTAAAGCCCAACATATAGAGGTAAAGCCCAGAATCTAGAGGTAAAGCCTAACATCTAGAGGTGAATTCCAAAATCTAGTCTTAAGGCCGACATCTACATTTAAAGCCAAACATATAGATGTAACCCCCAACTTCTAGAGGTAAGGCCCAAAATCTAGAGGTAAAGCCCAACTTCTAGACGTAAAGACATATATCTAGAAGTAAAGCCCAACATCTATAGGAAAAGCCAAATATATACATTTAAACCCCAAAATCTAGAGGTAAAGCCCAATATCTAGACGTAAAGACCAAAATCTAGATGTAAAGCACAACTTCTAGATCTAAAACTCAAAATACAGATGTAAAGCCCAACTTCTAAATCTAAAGCCCAACATCTAGAGGTAAAGCCCAATATTTAGAGTTTATGCGCATCAGTTAGAGGTAAAGCCCAAAATCTATATGTAAAGCCCAACTTCTAGAGGTAAAGCCCATCATCTAGTCCTACAGCCCAACGTCTGCAGGTAAAGCCCAACTTACAGAGGTAAAGGCAAACATCTAGATGTAAAACCCAAACTCTAGAGGTAAAGCCCAACATATAGAGGTATAGCCCAACATCTAGAGATAAAGACCAACATCTAATTGTAAAGCAAAACATCTAGATGTAAAACCCTACATCTAGAGGTAAAGTCCAATATCTAGACTTAAAGACCAACATCTGGAGGTAAAGCCCAATGTCTAGAGGTAATGACCAACTTCTAGAGCTGAAACCCCAAATCTAGATTTAAACCCCAACATCTAGAGATAAAGCCCAACTTCTAGATCTAAGCCAAAAATCTAGAGGTAAAGCCCAACATCTAGAGGTAAAGCCTACCATCTAGTGGTGAATTCCAAAATCTAGTGTTAAGGCCCAACATCTACAGTTAAAGCTAAACATATAGATGTAAAACCCAACGTCTAGAGGTAAGGCCCAAAATCTAGAAGTCAAGCCCAACATCTAGAGTTCAAGCCCAAAGTATTGAGGTAAATCCCAAAGTCTAGAGGTAAAGCCCAAATTCTAGAGGTAAAGCCAAATATATAGATTTAAATACCAAAATCTAGAGGTAAAGCCCAAATTGCAGATATAAAGCCCAACATCTAGAGGTAAAGCCAGATATCTAGACGTAAAGCCCAAAATCTAGATGTAAAGCCCAACTTCTAGATCTAAGGCCAAAAATCTAGATGTAAAGCCTAACTTCTAGAGGTAAAGCCGAATATATAGAGTTAAAGCGCATCATTTAGAGTAAAGCCCAAAATCTAGTGTTAAAGCCCCACATCTAGTGGGAAAGCCCACAATCTAGATGTAAAGCCTATCATCTAGAGGTGAATTCCAAAATCAAGTATTAAGGCCCGACATCTACAGTTAAAGCCAACCATATAGATGTAACCCCCAAATTCTAGAGGTAAGGCCCAAAATCTAGAGGTAAAGCGCAACTTCTAATGTCCAAAATCTAGAGTTAAAGGCCAAAGTCTAGAGGTAAAGCCCAACTTCTAGAGGTAAATTCCAAAATCTAGAGGTAAAGCCGCAGACCTAGTGGTAGAGCCCAAAATCTAGATGTAAAGCCCAACTTAAAGACGTAAAGCCAGTTATCTGATGGTAAAGCCCAACATCTAGAGGAAAAGCGAAATATATAGATTTAAAACCCAAAATCTAGAGGTAAAGCCCAACATCTAAATGTAAAGCAAAACATCTAGATGTAAAACCCTACATCTAGAGGTAAAGTCCAATATCTAGACTTAAAGACCAACATCTAGAGGTAAAGCCCAACGTCTGGAGGTAAAGCCCAGATTCTAGAGAGAAGCCAAAAATCCAGATGGAAAACCCAAAATCTAGTGTTAAAGCCCAACATCTAGAGGTAAAGCCCAGAATCTAGAGGTAAAGCCCAACATCTAGAGGTGAATTCCAAAATCTAGTCTTAAGGCCCGACATCTACAGTTAAAGCCAAACATATAGATGTAACCCTCAACTTCTAGAGGTAAGGCCCAAATTCTAGAGGCAAAGCTCAACACCTAGAGGTAGAGCCCAAAATCTAGATGTAAATCCGAACATCTAGAGGTAAAGCCAGATATCTAGAGGTAAAGCCCAACATCTAGAGGAAAAGCCAAATATATAGATTTAAAACCCAAAATCTAGAGGTAAAGCCCAATAGCTAGACGTAAACCCCAAAATCTAGATGTAAAGCCCAACTTCTAGAGGTAAAGCCGAATATCTAGAGTTAAAGCGCATCCTTTAGTGTAAAGCCCAAAATCTAGAGTTAAAGCCCAACATCTAGAGGGAAAGCCCAGAATCTAGATGTAAAGCCTAACATCTAGAGGTGAATTCCAAAATCAAGTGTTAAGGCCCGACATCTACAGTTAAAGCCAACCATATAGATGTAACCCCCAACTTCTAGAAGTAAGGCCCAAAATCTAGAGGTAAAGCCCAACAGCTAGAGTTAAAGCCGAACGTCTTGAGGTAAAGCCCAAATTTTAGACGTAAACCCAACTTCCAGAGGTAAAGTCCGAAATCTAGAAGTAAAGCCCAAATTACAGATGTAAATCCCAACTTCTAGAGGTAAAGTCCAAATTCTAGAGGCAAAGCTCAACACCTAGAGGTAGAGCCCAAAATCTAGAGGTAAAGGCCGATATCTAGAGGTAAAGCCCAGAATCTAGAGGTAAAGCACAAGACCTAGTGGTAGAGCCCAAAATCCAGAGGTAAAACCCAACATCTAGAGGTAAAGCCAGATATCTGATGGTAAATCCCAACATCTAGAGGAAAAGCCAAATATATAGATTTAAAACCCAAAATCTAGAGAGAAAGCCCAACATCAAAATGTAAAGCAAAACATCTAGATGTAAAACCCTACATCTAGAGGTAAAGTCCAATATCTAGACTTAAAGACCAACATCTAGAGGTAAAACCCAACATCTTGAGGTAAAGCCAACGTCTGGAGGTACAGCCCAGATTCTAGAGAGAAGCCAAAAATCCAGATGGAAAACCCAAAATCCCAGGTAAAACCTAACATCTAGAGGTGAATTCCAAAATCTAGTGTTAAGGCCCGACATCTAGAGTTAAAGCCAAACATATAGATGTAAACCCCAACTTTTAGAGGTAAGGCCCAAAATCTAGAGGTAAAGCCCAACAGCGAGAGTTAAAGCCGAACGTCTTGAGGTAAAGCCCAAAGTCTAGAGTTAAAGCCCAACTTCTAGAGGTAAAGCCCAAAATCTAGAGGTAAAGCACCACTTCTAGAGGTAAAGTCCAAAATCTAGAGGTAAAGCCCAAGACCTAGTGGTAGACCCCAAAATCTAGAGGTAAAGCCCAACATCTAGACATAAAGACATATATCTAGAAGTAAAGCCCAACATCTAGAGGAAAAGCCAAATATATAGATTTAAAACACAAAATCTAGAGTTAAAGCCAAACACCTAAATGTAAAGCAAAACATCTAGATGTAAAACCCTACATCTAGAGGTAAAGTCCAATATCTAGACTTAAAGACCAACATCTAGAGGTAAAACCCAACATCTAGAGGTAAAGCCCAATATTTAGAGTTTATGCGCATCAGTTAGAGGTAAAGCCCAAAATCTAGATGTAAAGCCCAACTTCTAGAGGTAAAGCCCATCATCTAGTCCTACAGCCCAATGTCTGCAGGTAAAGCCCAACTTACAGAGGTAAAGGCAAACATCTAGATGTAAAACCCAAACTCTAGAGGTAAAGCCCAACATATAGAGGTATAGCCCAAATTCTAGAGATAAAGTCCAATGTCTAGATGTAATCCCAACATCTAGAGGTAAAGCCTAACATCTAGAGGTGAAGCACAACATATAGAGGTATAACCCTACATCTAGAGATAAAACCAACTTCTAAATGTAAAGCAAAAAATCTAGATGTAAAACCCTATATCTAGAGGTAAAGTCCAATATCTAGTCATAAAGACCAACATCTGGAGGTAAAGCCCAATGTCTAGAGGTAATGACCAACTTCTAGAGCTGAAAACCCAAATCTAGATTTAAACCCCAATATCTAGAAATACAGCCCAAATTCTAGATCTAAGCCAAAAATCTAGTGGTAAAGCCCAACATCTAGAGGTAAAGCCTACCATCCAGTGGTGAATACCAAAATCTAGTGTTAAGGCCCAAAATCTACAGTTAAAGCCAAACATATAGATGTAAAACCCAACTTTTAGAGGTAAGGCCCAAAATCTAGAGGTAAAGCCCAACATCTAGAGTTCAAGCCCAAAGTCTTGAAGTAAAGCCCAAAGTCTAGATGTAAAGCCCAAATTCTAGAGGTAAAGCCAAATATCTAGATTTAAATCCCAAAATCTAGAGGTAAAGCCCAAATTGAAGATGTAAAGCCCAACATCTAGAGGTACAGCCAGATATCTAGAATTAAAGCCCAACATCTAGAGGAAATGCCAAATATATAGATTTAAAACCCAAAATCCTGAGGTAAAGCCCAATATATAGACGTGGAGCCCAAAATCTAGATGTAAAGCCCAACTTCTAGATCTAAGGCCCAAAATCTAGATGTAAAGCCAAACTTCTAGAGGTAAAGCCGAATATATAGAGTTAACGCGCATCATTTAGAGTAAAGCCCAAAATCTAGAGTTAAAGCCCGACATCTAGTGCGAAAGCCCACAATCTAGATATAAAGCCTAATATCAAGAGGTGAATTCCAAAATCAAGTGTTAAGGCCCGACATCTACAGTTAAAGCCAACCATATAGATGTAACCCCCAACTTCTAGAGGTAAAGTCCAAAATCTAGAGGTAAAGGCCAAAGTCTAGAGGTAAAGCCCAAATTCTAGAGGTAAAGTCCAAAATCTAGAGTTAAAGCCCAAGACCTAGTGGTAGAGCCCATAATCTAGAGGTAAAGCCCAACATCTAGAGGTAAAGCCAGATATCTGTCGGTAAAGCCCAACATCTAGAGGAAAAGCCAAATATATAGATTTAAAACCCAAAATCTAGATGTAAAGCCCAATATCTAGACGTAAAGCCCAAAATCTAGATGTAAAGCCCAACTTCTAGATCTAAAGCCCAAAATCTAGATGTAAAGCCCAACTTCTAAATCTATAGCCCAACTTCTAGAGGTAACGCCCAATATTTAGAGTTTAAGCGCATCATTTAGAGGTAAAGCCCAAAATCTAGATGTAAAGCCCAACTTCTACAGGTAAAGCCCATCATCTAGTCCTACAGCCCAATGTCCGCAGGTAAAGGATAACTTACAGAGGTAAAGGCAAACATCTAGATGTAAAACGCAAAATCTAGAGGTAAAGCCCAACATACAGAGGTATAGCCCAACTTCTAGAGATAAAGTCCAACGTCTAGATGTAATCCCAACATCTAGAGGTAAAGCCCAACATCTAGAGGTAAAGCCTAACATCTAGTGGTGAATTCCAAAATCTAGTGTTAAGGCCCGACATCTACAGTTAAAGGCAAACATACAGATGTAAACCCCAACTTCTAGAGGTAAGGCCCAGAATCTAGAGGTAAAGCCCAACCTCTAGAGTTAAAGCCCAACGTCTTGAGGTAAAGACAAATATATAGATTTAAAACCCAACATCTAGAGGTAAAGCCCAATATCTAGACGTAAAGCCCAACTTCTAGAGGAAAAGTCCAAATTCTAGAGGCAAAGCCCAACACCTAGAGGTAGAGCCCAAAATCTAGAGGTAAAGAAACATCTAGAGGTAAAGCCAGATATCTAGAGGTAAAGCCAAACATGTAGAGGAAAAGCCAAATATATAGATTTAAAACCCAAAATATAGAGGTAAAGCTCGATATCTAGACGCAAAGATCAAAATCTAGATGTAAAGCCCAACTTCTTGATCTAAAGCCCAAAATCTAGATGTAAAGCCCAACTTCTAGAGGTAAAGCCGAATATATAAAGTGCATCATTTAGAGTAAAGCCCAAAACCTAGAGCTAAAGCCCTACATCTAGAGGGAAAGCCCAGAATCTAGATGTAAAGCCTAACATCTAGAGGTGAATTCCAAAATCAAGTGTTAAGGCCCGACATCTACAGTTAAAGCCAACCATATAGATGTAACCCTCAACTTCTAGAGGTAAGGCCCAAAATCTAGAGGTAAAGCCCAACATCTAGAGTTAAAGCCCAACGTCTTGAGGTAAAGCCAAAGTCTAGAGGTAAAGCCCAACTTCTAGAGGTAAATCCCAAAATCTAGAGGTAAATCCCAAATTGCAGATGTAAAGCCCAACTTTTAGAGTTAAAGTCCAAATTCTAGAGGCAAAGCTCAACACCTAGAGGTAGAGCCCTAAATCTAGAGGTAAAGCCGAACATCTAGAGGAAAAGCCAAATATATAGATTTAAAACCCAAAATCTAGAGGTAAAGCCCAATAGCTAGACGTAAAGCCCAAAATCTAGAAGTTAAGCCCAACTTCTAGCTCTAAAGCCCAAAATCTAGATGTAAAGCCCAACTTCTAGAGGTAAAGCCGAATATCTAGAGTTAAAGCGCATCATTTAAAGCCCAAAATCTAGAGTTAAAGCCCCACATCTAGAGGGAAAGCCCAGAATCTAGATGTAAAGCCTAACATCTAGAGGTGAATTCCAAAATCAAGTGTTAAGGACCGACATCTACAGTTAAAGCCAACCATATAGATGTAACCCCCAACTTCTAGAGGTAAGGCCCAAAATCTAGAGGTAAAGCCCAAGACCTAGTGGTAGAGCCCAAAATCTAGGGGTAAAGCCAAACATCTAGACGTAAAGCCAGATATCTGATGGTAAAGCCCAAGATCTAGAGGAAAAGCCAAATATATAGATTTAAAACCCAGAATCTAGAGGTAAAGCCCAATATCTAGACGTAAAGCAAAACATCTAGATGTAAAACCCTACATCTAGAGGTAAAGTCCAATATCTAGACTTGAAGACCAACATCTAGAGGTAAAACCCAACATCTTGAGGTAAAGCCCAACGTCTGGAGGTACAGACAAGATTCTAGAGAGAAGCCAAAAATCCAGATGGAAACCACAAAATCTAGAGGTAAAGCCCAACATATAGAGGTAAAGCCCAGAATCTAGAGGTAAAGCCTAACATCTAGAGGTGAATTCCAAAATCTAGTCTTAAGGCCGACATCTACATTTAAAGCCAAACATATAGATGTAACCCCCAACTTCTAGAAGTAAGGCCCAAAAGCTAGAGGTAAAGCCCAACTTCTAATGTCCAAAACCTAGAGTTAAAGGCCAAAGTCTAGATGTAAAGCCCAACTTCTAGAGGTAAATTCCAAAATCTAGAGGTAAAGCCGCAGACCTAGTGGTAGAGCCCAAAATCTAGAGGTAAAGCCCAACTTAAAGACGTAAAGCCAGTTATCTGATGGTAAAGCCCAACATCTAGAGGAAAAGCGAAATATATAGATTTAAAACCCAAAATCTAGAGGTAAAGCCCAACATCTAAATGTAAAGCAAAACATCTAGATGTAAAACCCTACATCTAGAGGTAAAGTCCAATATCTAGACTTAAAGACCAACATCTAGAGGTAAAGCCCAACGTCTGGAGGTAAAGCCCAGATTCTAGAGAGAAGCCAAAAATCCAGATGGAAAACCCAAACTCTAGAGGTAAAGCCCAACATCTAGAGATAAAGCCCAGAATCTAGAGGTAAAGCCTAACATCTAGAGGTGAATTCCAAAATCTAGTCTTAAGGCCCGACATCTACAGTTAAAGCCAAACATATAGATGTAACCCTCAACTTCTAGAGGTAAGGCCCAAATTCTAGAGGCAAAGCTCAACACCTAGAGGTAGAGCCCAAAATCTAGATGTAAATCCGAACATCTAGAGGTAAAGCCAGATATCTAGAGGTAAAGCCCAACATCTAGAGGAAAAGCCAAATATATAGATTTAAAACCCAAAATCTAGAGGTAAAGCCCAATAGCTAGACGTAAACCCCAAAATCTAGATGTAAAGCCCAACTTCTAGAGGTAAAGCCGAATATCTAGAGTTAAAGCGCATCCTTTAGAGTAAAGCCCAAAATCTAGAGTTAAAGCCCAACATCTAGAGGGAAAGCCCAGAATCTAGATGTAAAGCCTAACATCTAGAGGTGAATTCCAAAATCAAGTGTTAAGGCCTGACATCTACAGTTAAATCCAAACATATAGATATAACCCCCAACTTCTAGAGGTAAGGCCCAAAATCTAGAGGTAAAGCCCAACAGCTAGAGTTAAAGCCGAACGTCTTGAGGTGAAGCCCAAAGTCTAGAGTTAAAGCCCAACTTCTAGAGGTAAAGCCCAACATCTAGACGTAAAGCCAGATATCTGACGGTAAAGCCCAACATCTAGAGGAAAAGCCAAATATATAGATTTAAAACCCAAAATCTAGAGATAAAGCCCAACATCAAAATGTAAAGCAAAACATCTAGATGTAAAACCCTACATCTAGAGGTAAAGTCCAATATCTAGACTTAAAGACCAACATCTAGAGGTAAAACCCAACATCTTGAGGTAAAGCCCAACGTCTGGAGGTAAAGCCCAGATTCTAGAGAGAAGCCAAAAATCCAGATGGAAAACCCAGAATCTAGAGGTAAAGCCCAATATCTAGACGTAAAGCACAAAATCTAGATGTAAAGCCCAACTTCTAGAGGTAAAGCCGAATTTATAAAGCGCATCTTTTAGAGTAAAGCCCAAAATCTAGAGTTAAAGCCCCACATCTAGAGGGAAAGCCCAGAATCTAGATGTAAGGCCTAACATCTAGAGGTGAATTCCAAAATCAAGTGTTAAGTCCCGATATCTACAGTTAAAGCCAAACATATAGATGTAACCCCCAACTTCTAGAGGTAAGGCCCAAAATCTAGAGGTAAAGCCCAACAGCTAGAGTTAAAGCCGAACGTCTTGAGGTAAAGCCCAAAGTCTAGAGGTAAAGCACCACTTCTAGAGGTAAAGTCCAAAATCTAGAGGTAAAGTCCAAGACCTAGTGGTAGACCCCAAAATCTAGAGGTAAAGCCCAATATCTAGACGTAAAGACATATATCTAGAAGTAAAGCCCAACATCTAGAGGAAAAGCCAAATATATAGATTTAAAACACAAAATCTAGAGATAAAGCCCAACACCTAAATGTAAAGCAAAACATCTAGATGTAAAACCCTACATCTAGAGGTAAAGCCTAACATCTAGAGGTGAAGCACAACATATAGAGGTATAACCCAACATCTAGAGATAAAGACCAACATCTAAATGTAAAGCAAAATATCTAGATGTAAAACCCTACATCTAGAGGTAAAGTCCAATATCTACTCTTAAAGACCAACATCTGGAGGTAAAGCCCAATGTCTAGAGGTAATGACCAACTTCCACAGCTAAAAACCCAAATCTAGATTTAAACCCCAACATCTAGAGATAAAGCCCAACTTCTAGATCTAACCCAAACATCTAGAGGTAAAGCCCAACATCTAGAGGTAAAGCCTAACATCTAGTGGTGAATTCCAAAATCTAGTGTTAAGGCCCGACATCTACAGTTAAAGGCAAACATATAGATGTAACCCCCAACTTCTAGAGGTAAGGCCCAGAATCTAGAGGTAAAGCCCAACCTGTAGAGTTAAAGCCCAACGTCTTGAGGTAAAGACAAATATATAGATTTAAAACCCAACATCTAGAGGTAAAGCCCAATATCTAGACGTAAAGCCCAACTTCTAGAGGAAAAGTCCAAATTCTAGAGGCAAAGCCCAACACCTAGAGGTAGAGCCCAAAATCTAGAGGTAAAGGAACATCTAGAGGTAAAGCCAGATATCTAGAGGTAAAGCCCAACATCTAGAGGAAAAGCCAAATATATAGATTTAAAACCCAAAATATAGAGGTAAAGCCCGATATCTAGACGTAAAGATCAAAATCTAGATGTAAAGCCCAACTTCTAGATCTAAAGCCCAAAATCTAGATGTAAAGCCCAACTTCTAGAGGTAAAGCCGAATATATAGAGTTAACGCGCATCATTTAGAGTAAAGCCCAAAATCTAGAGTTAAAGCCCGACATCTAGTGGGAAAGCCCACAATCTAGATGTAAAGCCTAATATCAAGAGGTGAATTCCAAAATCAAGTGTTAAGGCCCAACATCTACAGTTAAAGCCAACCATATAGATGTAACCCCCAACTTCTAGAGGTAAAGTCCAAAATCTAGAGGTAAAGGCCAAAGTCTAGAGGTAAAGCCCAAATTCTAGAGGTAAAGTCCAAAATCTAGAGTTAAAGCCCAAGACCTAGTGGTAGAGCCCATAATCTAGAGGTAAAGCCCAACATCTAGAGGTAAAGCCAGATATCTGACGGTAAAGCCCAACATCTAGAGGAAAAGCCAAATATATAGATTTAAAACCCAAAATCTAGAAGTAAAGCCCAATATCTAGACGTAAAGCCCAAAATCTAGATGTAAAGCCCAACTTCTAGATCTAAAGCCCAAAATCTAGATGTAAAGCCCAACTTCTAAATCTATAGCCCAACTTCTAGAGGTAACGCCCAATATTTAGAGTTTAAGCGCATCATTTAGAGGTAAAGCCCAAAATCTAGATGTAAAGCCCAACTTCTAGAGGTAAAGCCCATCATCTAGACCTACAGCCCAATGTCTGCAGGTAAAGCCCAACTTACAGAGGTAAAGGCAAACATCTAGATGTAAAACCCAAACTCTAGAGGTAAAGCCCAACATACAGAGGTATAGCCCAACTTCTAGAGATAAAGTCCAACGTCTAGATGTAATCCCAACATCTAGAGGTAAAGCCTAACATCTAGAGGTGAAGCACAACATATAGAGGTATAACCCAACATCTAGAGATAAAGACCAACATCTAAATGTAAAGCAAAATATCTAGATGTAAAACCCTACATCTAGAGGTAAAGTCCAATATCTACTCTTAAAGACCAACATCTGGAGGTAAAGCCCAATGTCTAGAGGTAATGACCAACTTCCACAGCTAAAAACCCAAATCTAGATTTAAACCCCAACATCTAGAGATAAAGCCCAACTTCTAGATCTAACCCAAACATCTAGAGGTAAAGCCCAACATCTAGAGGTAAAGCCTAACATCTAGTGGTGAATTCCAAAATCTAGTGTTAAGGCCCGACATCTACAGTTAAAGGCAAACATATAGATGTAAACACCAACTTCTAGAGGTAAGGCCCAGAATCTAGAGGTAAAGACCAACCTCTAGAGTTAAAGCCCAACGTCTTGAGGTAAAGACAAATATATAGATTTAAAACCCAACATCTAGAGGTAAAGCCCAATATCTAGACGTAAAGCCCAACTTCTAGAGGAAAAGTCCAAATTCTAGAGGAAAAGCCCAACACCTAGAGGTAGAGCCCAAAATCTAGAGGTAAAGCAACATCTAGAGGTAAAGCCAGATATCTAGAGGTAAAGCCCAACATCTAGAGGAAAAGCCAAATATATAGATTTAAAACCCAAAATATAGAGGTAAAGCCCGATATCTAGACGTAAAGATCAAAATCTAGATGTAAAGCCCAACTTCTAGATCTAAAGCCCAAAATCTAGATGTAAAGCCCAACTTCTAGAGGTAAAGCCGAATATATAGAGTTAACGCGCATCATTTAGAGTAAAGCCCAAAATCTAGAGTTAAAGCCCGACATCTAGTGGGAAAGCCCACAATCTAGATGTAAAGCCTAATATCAAGAGGTGAATTCCAAAATCAAGTGTTAAGGCCCGACATCTACAGTTAAAGCCAACCATATAGATGTAACCCCCAACTTGTAGAGGTAAAGTCCAAAATCTAGAGGTAAAGGCCAAAGTCTAGAGGTAAAGCCCAAATTCTAGAGGTAAAGTCCAAAATCTAGAGTTAAAGCCCAAGACCTAGTGGTAGAGCCCATAATCTAGAGGTAAAGCCCAACATCTAGAGGTAAAGCCAGATATCTGACGGTAAAGCCCAACATCTAGAGGAAAAGCCAAATATATAGATTTAAAACCCAAAATCTAGAGGTAAAGCCCAACATCTAGAGGAAAAGCCAAATATATAGATTTAAAACCCAAAATATAGAAGTAAAGCCCGATATCTAGACGTAAAGACCAATATCTAGATGTAAAGCACAACTTCTAGATCTAAAGCTCAAAATATAGATGTAAAGCCCAACTTCTAAATCTAAAGCCCAACATCTAGAGGTAAAGCCCAATATTTCGAGTTTAAGCGCATCATTTAGAGGTAAAGCCCAAAATCTAGATGTAATGCCCAACTTCTAGAGGTAAAGCCCATCATCTAGTCCTACAGCCCAATGTCTGCAGGTAAAGCATAACATACACAGGTAAAGGCAAACATCTAGATGTAAAACCCAAAATCTAGAGGTAAAGCCCAACATATAGAGGTATAGCCCAAATTCTAGAGATAAAGTCCAACGTCTAGATGTAATCCCAACATCTAGAGGTAAAGCCTAACATCTAGATGTGAAGCACAACATATAGAGGTATAACCCAACATAAAGAGATAAAGACCAACATCTAAATGTAAAGCAAAACATCTAGATGTAAAACCCTACATCTAGAGGTAAAGTCCAATATCTAGACTTAAAGACCAACATCTGGAGGTAAAGCCCAATGTCTAGAGGTAATGACCAACTTCCAGAGTTAAAACCCCAAATCTAGATTTAAACCCCAACATCTAGAGATAAAGCCCAACTTCTAGATCTAAGCCAAACATCTAGAGGTAAAGCCCAACATCTAGAGGTAAAGCCTAACATCTAGTGGTGAATTCCAAAATCTAGTGTTAAGGCCAAACATCTACAGTTAAAGGCAAACATATAGATGTAAACCCCAAATTCTAGAGGTAAGGCCCAAAACGTAGAGTTAAAGCCCAACATCTAGAGTTAAAGCCCAACGTCTTGAGGTAAAGCCCAAAGTCTAGAGGTAAAGCCAAATATCTAGATTTAAATCCCAAAATCTAGACGTAAAGCCCAAATTGCAGATGTAAATCCCAACTTCTAGAGGTAAGGCCCAGACTCTAGAGGTAAAGACCAACCTCTAGAGTTAAAGCCCAACGTCTTGAGGTAAAGACAAATATATAGATTTAAAACCCAACATCTAGAGGTAAAGCCCAATATCTAGACGTAAAGCCCAACTTCTAGAGGAAAAGTCCAAATTCTAGAGGCAAAGCCCAACACCTAGAGGTAGAGCCCAAAATCTAGAGGTAAAGCAACATCTAGAGGTAAAGCCAGATATCTAGAGGTAAAGCCCAACATCTAGAGGAAAAGCCAAATATATAGATTTAAAACCCAGAATCTAGAGGTAAAGCCCAATATCTAGACGTAAACCCAAAATCTAGATGTAAAGCCCAACTTCTAGAGGTAAAGCCGAATATATAAACCGCATCATTTAGAGTAAAGCCCAAAACCTAGAGTTAAAGCCCCACATCTAGAGGGAAAGCCCAGAATCTAGAGGTAAAGCACAAGACCTAGTGGTAGAGCCCAAAATCTAGAGGTAAAGCCCAACATCTAGAGGTAAAGCCAGATATCTGATGGTAAAGCCCAACATCTAGAGGAAAAGCCAAATATATAGATTTAAAACCCAAAATCTAGAGATAAAGCCCAACATCAAAATGTAAAGCAAAACATCTAGATGTAAAACCCTACATCTAGAGGTAAAGTCCAATATCTAGACTTAAAGACCAACATCTAGAGGTAAAACCCAACATCTTGAGGTAAAGCCCAACGTCTGGAGGTACAGCCCAGATTCTAGAGAGAAGCCAAAAATCCAGATGGAAATCCCAAAATCTAGAGGTAAAGCCCAACATCTAGAGGGAAAGCCCAGAATCTAGAGGTAAAGCCTAACATCTAGAGGTGAATTCCAAAATCAAGTGTTAAGGCCCGACATCTACAGTTAAAGCCAACCATATAGATGTAACCCTCAACTTCTAGAGGTAAGGCCGAAAATCTAGAGGTAAAGCCCAACATCTAGAGTTAAAGCCCAACGTCTTGAGGTAAAGCCAAATTCTAGAGGTAAAGCCCAACTTCTAGAGGTAAATCCCAAAATCTAGAGGTAAATTCCGTATTGCAGATGTAAAGCCCAACTTTTAGAGTTAAAGTCCAAATTCTAGAGGCAAAGCTCAACACCTAGAGGTAGAGCCCAAAATCTAGAGGTAAAGCCGAACATCTAGAGGAAAAGCCAAATATATAGATTTAAAACCCAAAATCTAGAGGTAAAGCCCAATAGCTAGACGTAAAGCCCAAAATCTAGATGTTAAGCCCAACTTCTAGATCTAAAGCCCAAAATCTAGATGTAAAGCCCAACTTCTAGAGGTAAAGCCGAATATCTAGAGATAAGCGCATCATTTAAATCCCAAAATCTAGAGTTAAAGCCCCACATCTAGAGGGAAAGCCCAGAAGCTACTTGTAAAGCCTAACATCTAGAGGTGAATTCCAAAATCAAGTGTTAAGGCCCGACATCTACAGTTAAAGCCAGCCATATAGATGTAACCCCCAACTTCTAGAGGTAAGGCCCAAAATATAGAGGTAAAGCCCAACAGCTAGAGTTAAAGCCGAACGTCTTGAGGTAAAGCCCAAAGTCTAGAGGTAAAGCCCAACTTCTAGAGGTAAAGTCCAAAATCTAGAGGTAAAGCCCAAGACCTAGTGGTAGAGCCCAAAATCTAGAGGTAAAGCCCAACATCTAGACGTAAAGCCAGATATCTGACGGTAAAGCCCAACATCTAGAGGAAAAGCCAAATATATAGATTTAAAACCCAAAATCTAGAGATAAAGCCCAACACCTAAATGTAAAGCAAAACATCTAGATGTAAAACCCTACATCTAGAGGTAAAGTCCAATATCTAGACTTAAAGACCAACATCTAGAGGTAAAACCCAACATCTAGAGTTAAAGCCCAATATCTAGACGTTAAGTCCAAAATCTAGATGTAAAGCACAACTTCTAGATCTAAAGCTGAAAATATAGATGTAAAGCCCAACTTCTAAATCTAAAGCCCAACATCTAGAGGTAAAGCCCAATATTTAGAGTTTAAGCGCATCATTTAGAGGTAAAGCCCAAAATCGAGATGTAAAGCCCAACTTCTAGAGGTAAAGCCCATCATCTAGTCCTACAGCCCAATGTCTGCAGGTAAAGCCTAACTTACAGAGATAAAGGCAAACATCTAGATGTAAAACCCAAACTCTAGAGGTAAAGCCCAACATATAGAGGTATAGCCCAAATTCTAGAGATAAAGTCCAACGTCTAGATGTAATCCCAACATCTAGAGGTAAAGCCTAACATCTAGAGGTGAAGCACAACATATAGAGGTATAACCCAACATCTAGAGATAAAGACCAACATCTAAATGTAAAGCAAAACATCTAGATGTAAAACCCTACATCTAGAGGTAAAGTCCAATATCTAGATTAAAGACCAACATCTGGAGGTAAACCCCAATGTCTAGAGGTAATGACCAACTTCCAGAGCTAAAACCACAAATCTAGATTTAAACCCCAATATCTAGAGATAAAGCCCAAGTTCTAGATCTAACCCAAACATCTAGAGGTAAAGCCCAACATCTAGAGGTAAAGCCTAACATCTAGTGGTGAATTCCAAAATCTAGTGTTAAGGCCAGACATCTACAGTTAAAGGCAAACATATAGATGTAAACCCCAACTTCTAGAGGTAAGGCCCAGAATCTAGAGGTAAAGACCAACCTCTAGAGTTAAAGCCCAACGTCTTGAGGTAAAGACAAATATATAGATTTAAAACCCAACATCTAGAGGTAAAGCCCAATATCTAGACGTAAAGCCCAACTTCTAGAGGAAAAGTCCGAATTCTAGAGGAAAAGCCCAACACCTAGAGGTAGAGCCCAAAATCTAGAGGTAAAGCAACATCTAGAGGTAAAGCCAGATATCTAGAGGTAAAGACCAACATCTAGAGGAAAAGCCAAATATATAGATTTAAAACCCAGAATCTAGAGGTAAAGCCCAATATCTAGACGTAAACCCAAAATCTAGATGTAAAGCCCAACTTCTAGAGGTAAAGCCGAATATATAAAGCGCATCATTTAGAGTAAAGCCCAAAACCTAGAGTTAAAGCCCCACATCTAGAGGGAAAGCCCAGAAGCTACATGTAAAGCCTAACATCTAGAGGTGAATTCCAAAATCAAGTGTTAAGGCCCGATATCTACAGTTAAAGACAACCATATAGATGTAACCCACAACTTCTAGAGGTAAAGTCCAAAATCTAGAGGTAAAGCCCATCAGCTAGAGTTAAAGCCGAACGTCTTGAGGTAAAGCCCAAAGTCTAGAGTTAAAGCCCAACTTCTAGAGGTAAAGCCCAACATCTAGACGTAAAGCCAGATATCTGACGGTAAAGCCCAACATCTAGAGGAAAAGCCAAATATATAGATTTAAAACCCAAAATCTAGAGGTAAAGCCCAATATCTAGACGTAAAGCCCAAAATCTAGATGTAAAGCACAACTTCTAGATCTAAAGCTCAAAATATAGATGTACAGCCCAACTTCTAAATCTAAAGCCCAACATCTAGAGGTAAAGCCCAATATTTCGAGTTTAAGCGCATCATTTAGAGGTAAAACCCAAAATCTAGATGTAAAGCCCAACTTCTAGAGGTAAAGCCCATCATCTAGTCCTACAGCCCAATGTCTGCAGGTAAAGCATAACTTACAGACGTAAAGGCAAACATCTAGATGTGAAACCCAAACTCTAGAGGTAAAGCCCAACTTATAGAGGTATAGCCCAAATTCTAGAGATAAAGTCCAACGTCTAGATGTAATCCCAACATCTAGAGGAAAAGCCAAATATATAGATTTAAAACCCAAAATATAGAGGTAAAGCCCGATATCTAGACGTAAAGATCAAAATCTAGATGTAAAGCCCAACTTCTAGATCTAAAGCCCAAAATCTAGATGTAAAGCACAACTTCTAGAGGTAAAGCCGAATATATAAAGCACATCATTTAGAGTAAAGCCCAAAACCTAGAGCTAAAGCCCCACACCTAGAGGGAAAGCCCAGAATCTAGAGGTAAAGACTAACATCTAGAGGTGAATTCCAAAATCTAGTCTTAAGGCCGACATCTACATTTAAAGACAACCATATAGATGTAACCCCCAACTTCTAGAGGTAAGGCCCAAAATCTAGAGGTAAAGCCCAACTTCTAGAGGTAAAATCCAAAATCTAGAGGTAAAGCCCAAGATCTAGTGGTAGAGCCCAAAATCTAGAGGTAAAGCCCAACATCTAGACGTAAAGACATATATCTAGAAGTAAAGCCCAACATCTATAGGAAAAGCCAAATATATACATTTAAACCCCAAAATCTAGAGGTAAAGCCCAATATCAAGACGTAAAGACCAAAATCTAGATGTAAAGCACAACTTCTAGATCTAAAGCTCAAAATATAAATGTAAAGCCCAACTTCTAAATCTAAGGCCCAACATCTAGAGGTAAAGCCCAATATTTAGAGTTTAAGCGCATCATTTAGAGGTAAAGCCCAAAATCTAGATGTAATGCCCAACTTCTAGAGGTAAAGCCCATCATCTAGTCCTACAGCCCAATGTCTGCAGGTAAAGCATAACTTACACAGGTAAAGGCAAACATCTAGATGTAAAACCCAAACTCTAGAGGTAAAGCCCAACATATAGAGGTATAGCCCAAATTCTAGAGATAAAGTCCAACGTCTAGATGTAATCCCAACATCTAGAGGTAAAGCCTAACATCTAGAGGTGAAGCACAACATATAGAGGTATAACCCAACATCTAGAGATAAAGACCAACATCTAAATGTAAAGCAAAACATCTAGATGTAAAACCCTACATCTAGAGGTAAAGTCCAATATCTAGACTTAAAGACCAACATCTGGAGGTAAAGCCCAATGTCTAGAGGTAATGACCAACTTCCAGAGCTAAAACCACAAATCTAGATTTAAACCCCAATATCTAGAGATAAAGCCCAAGTTCTAGATCTAACCCAAACATCTAGAGGTAAAGCCCAACATCTAGAGGTAAAGCCTAACATCTAGTGGTGAATTCCAAAATCTAGTGTTAAGGCCAGACATCTACAGTTAAAGGCAAACATATAGATGTAAACCCCAACTTCTAGAGGTAAGGCCCAGAATCTAGAGGTAAAGACCAACCTCTAGAGTTAAAGCCCAACGTCTTGAGGTAAAGACAAATATATAGATTTAAAACCCAACATCTAGAGGTAAAGCCCAATATCTAGACGTAAAGCCCAACTTCTAGAGGAAAAGTCCAAATTCTAGAGGAAAAGCCCAACACCTAGAGGTAGAGCCCAAAATCTAGAGGTAAAGCAACATCTAGAGGTAAAGCCAGATATCTAGAGGTAAAGACCAACATCTAGAGGAAAAGCCAAATATATAGATTTAAAACCCAGAATCTAGAGGTAAAGCCCAATATCTAGACGTAAACCCAAAATCTAGATGTAAAGCCCAACTTCTAGAGGTAAAGCCGAATATATAAAGCGCATCATTTAGAGTAAAGCCCAAAACCTAGAGTTAAAGCCCCACATCTAGAGGGAAAGCCCAGAAGCTACATGTAAAGCCTAACATCTAGAGGTGAATTCCAAAATCAAGTGTTAAGGCCCGATATCTACAGTTAAAGCCAACCATATAGATGTAACCCACAACTTCTAGAGGTAAAGTCCAAAATCTAGAGGTAAAGCCCAACAGCTAGAGTTAAAGCCGAACGTCTTGAGGTAAAGCCCAAAGTCTAGAGTTAAAGCCCAACTTCTAGAGGTAAAGCCCAACATCTAGACGTAAAGAAAGATATCTGACGGTAAAGCCCAACATCTAGAGGAAAAGCCAAATATATAGATTTAAAACCCAAAATCTAGAGGTAAAGCCCAATATCTAGACGCAAAGCCCAAAATCTAGATGTAAAGCACAACTTCTAGATCTAAAGCTCAAAATATAGATGTAAAGCCCAACTTCTAAATCTAAAGCCCAACATCTAGAGGTAAAGCCCAATATTTAGAGTTTAAGCGCATCATTTAGAGGTAAAGCCCAAAATCTAGATGTAATGCCCAACTTCTAGAGGTAAAGCCCATCATCTAGTCCTACAGCCCAATGTCTGCAGGTAAAGCATAACTTACACAGGTAAAGGCAAACATCTAGATGTAAAACCCAAAATCTAGAGGTAAAGCCCAACATATAGAGGTATAGCCCAAATTCTAGAGATAAAGTCCAACGTCTAGATGTAATCCCAACATCTAGAGGTAAAGCCTAACATCTAGAGGTGAAGCACAACATATAGAGGTATAACCCAACATAAAGAGATAAAGACCAACATCTAAATGTAAAGCAAAACATCTAGATGTAAAACCCTACATCTAGAGGTAAAGTCCAATATCTAGACTTAAAGACCAACATCTGGAGGTAAAGCCCAATGTCTAGAGGTAATGACCAACTTCCAGAGTTAAAACCCCAAATCTAGATTTAAACCCCAACATCTAGAGATAAAGCCCAACCTCTAGAGGTAAAGCCTAACATCTAGTGGTGAATTCCAAAATCTAGTGTTAAGGCCCAACATCTACAGTTAAAGCCAAACATATAGATGTAAAACCCAACTTCTAGAGGTAAGGCCCAAAACCTAGAGTTAAAGCCCAACATCTAGAATTAAAGCCCAACGTCTTGAGGTAAAGCCCAAATTCTAGAGGTAAAGCCAAATATCTAGATTTAAATCCCAAAATCTAGACGTAAAGCCCAAATTGCAGATGTAAATCCCAACTTCTAGAGGTAAAGTCCAAATTCTAGAGGCAAAGCTCAACACCTAGAGGTAGAGCCCAAAATCTAGAGGTAAAGCCAGATATCTAGAGGTAAAGCCCGATATCTAGAGGTAAAGCCCAACTACTTGAGGAAAAGCCCAACATCTAGAGGAAAAGCCAAATATATAGATTTAAAACCCAGAATCTAGAGGTAAAGCCCAATATCTAGACGTAAAGCCCAAAATCTAGATGTAAAGCCCAATTTCTAGAGGTAAAGCCGAATATATAAAGCGCATCATTTAGAGTAAAGCCCAAAATCTAGAGTTAAAGCCCCACATCTAGAGGGAAAGCCCAGAATCTACAGGTAAAGCACAAGACCTAGTGGTAGAGCCCAAAATCTAGAGGTAAAGCCCAACATCTAGAGGTAAAGCCAGATATGATGGTAAAGCCCAACATCTAGAGGAAAAGCCAAATATATAGATTTAAAACCCAAAATCTAGAGATAAAGCCCAACATCAAAATGTAAAGCAAAACATCTAGATGTAAAACGCTACATCTAGAGGTAAAGTCCAATATCTAGACTTAAAGACCAACATCTAGAGGTAAAACCCAACATCTTGAGGTAAAGCCCAACGTCTGGAGGTACAGCCCAGATTCTAGAGAGAAGCCAAAAATCCAGATGGAAAACCCAAAATCTAGAGGTAAAGCCCAACATCTAGAGGGAAAGCCCAGAATCTAGAGGTAAAGCCTAACATCTAGAGGTGAATTCCAAAATCAAGTGTTAAGGCCCGACATCTACAGTTAAAGCCAACCATATAGATGTAACCCTCAACTTCTAGAGGTCAGGCCGAAAATCTAGAGGTAAAGCCCAACATCTAGAGTTAAAGCCCAACGTCTTCAGGTAAAGCCAAAGTCTAGAGGTAAAGCCCAACTTCTAGAGGTAAATCCCAAAATCTAGAGGTAAATTCCAAATTGCAGATGTAAAGCCCAAATTTTAGAGTTAAAGTCCAAATTCTAGAGGCAAAGCTCAACACCTAGAGGTAGAGCCCAAAATCTAGAGGTAAAGCCGAACATCTAGAGGAAAAGCCAAATATATAGATTTAAAACCCAAAATCTAGAGGTAAAGCCCAATAGCTAGACGTAAAGCCCAAAATCTAGATGTTAAGCCCAACTTCTAGATCTAAAGCCCAAAATCTAGATGTAAAGCCCAACTTCTAGAGGTAAAGCCGAATATCTAGAATTAAAGCGCATCATTTAAAGCCCAAAATCTAGAGTTAAAGCCCCACATCTAGAGGGAAAGCCCAGAAGCTACTTGTAAAGCCTAACATCTAGAGGTGAATTCCAAAATCAAGTGTTAAGGCCCGACATCTACAGTTAAAGCCAACCATATAGATGTAACCCCCAACTTCTAGAGGTAAGGCCCAAAATCTAGAGGTAAAGCCCAACTTCTAGAGGTAAAGTCCAAAATCTAGAGGTAAAGCCCAAGACCTAGTGGTAGAGCCCAAAATCTAGAGGTAAAGCCCAACATCTAGACGTAAAGCCAGATATCTGATGGTAAAGCCCAACATCTAGAGGAAAAGCCAAATATATAGATTTAAAACCCAAAATCTAGAGATAAAGCCCAACACCTAAATGTAAAGCAAAACATCTAGATGTAAAACCCTACATCTAGAGGTAAAGTCCAATATCTAGACTTAAAGACCAACATCTAGAGGTAAAACCCAACATCTAGAGGTAAAGCCCAATATCTAGACGTTAAGACCAAAATCTAGATGTAAGGCACAACTTCTAGATCTAAAGCTCAAAATATAGATGTAAAGCCCAACTTCTAAATCTAAAGTCCAACATCTAGAGGTAAAGCCCAATATTTCGAGTTTAAGCGCATCATTTAGAGGTAAAGCCCAAAATCTAGATGTAAAGCCCAACTTCTAGAGGTAAAGTCCAAAATCTAGAGGTAAAGGCCAAAGTCTAGAGGTAAATCCCAACATCTAGACGTAAAGCCCAAAATCTAGAGGTAAAGTCCAACGTCTAGATGTAATCCCAACATCTAGAGGTAAAGCCTAACATCTAGAGGTGAAGCACAACATATAGAGGTATAACCCAACATCTAGAGATAAAGACCAACATCTAAATGTAAAGCAAAACATCTAGATGTAAAACCCTACATCTAGAGGTAAAGTCCAATATCTAGACTTAAAGACCAACATCTGGAGGTAAAGCCCAATGTCTAGAGATAATGACCAACTTCCAGAGCTAAAACCCCAACTCTAGATTTAAACCCCAACTTCTAGAGATAAGGCCCAAAATCTAGAGGTAAAGCCAAAGTCTAGAATTAAAGCCCAATTTCTAGAGGTAAAGCCCAAGACCTAGTGGTAGAGCCCAAAATCTAGAGGTAAAGCCATACATCTAGACGTAAAGCCAGATATCTGATGGTAAAGCCCAACATCTAGAGGATAAGCCAAATATATAGATTTAAAACCCAAAATCTAGAGATAAAGCCCAACATCAAAATGTAAAGCAAAACATCTAGATGTAAAACCCTACATCTAGAGGTAAAGTCCAATATCTAGACTTAAAGACCAACATCTAGAGGTAAAACCCAACATCTTGAGGTAAAGCCCAACGTCTGGAGGTACAGCCCAGATTCTAGAGAGAAGCCAAAAATCAGATGGAAAACCCAAAATCTAGAAGTCAAGCTCAACATCTAGAGGTAAAGCCCAAAATCTAGACGTAAAGCCTAACATCTAGAGGTGAATTCCAAAATCCAGTGTTAAGGCCCGACATCTACAGTTAAATCCAAACATATAGATGTAACCCCCAACTTCTACACGTAAGGCCCAAAAACTAGAGGTAAAGCGCAACATCTAGAGGTAAAGTCGAACGTCTTGAGGTAAAGCCCAAAGTCTAGATGTAAAGCCCAACTTCTAGAGGTAAAGTCCAAAATCTAGAGGTAAAGATCAAGACCTAGGGGTAGAGCCCAAAATGTAGAGGTAAAGCCCAACATCTAGAGGAAAAGCCAAATATATAGTTTTAAAACCCAAAATCTAGAGATAAAGCCCAACATCTAAATGTAAAGCAAAACATCTAGATGTAAAACCCGACATCTAGAGGTAAAGTCCAATATCTAGACTTAAAGACCAACATCTAGAGGTAAAACGCAAGATCTAGAGGTAAAGCCCAACATCTGGAGGTAAAGCCCAGATTCTAGAGAGAAGCCAAAAATCCAGATGGAAAACCCAAAATCTAGAGGTAAAGCCCAACATCTAGAGGTAAAGCCAGATATCTAGGGGTAAAGCCCAACATCTAGAGGAAAAGCCAAATACATAGATTTAAAACCCAAAATCTAGAGGTAAAGACCAATATCTAGACGTAAAGCCTAAAATCTAGATGTAAAGCCCAACTTCTAGATCTAAAGCCCAACATCCACAGGTAAAGCCTAACATCTAGTGGTGAATTCCAAAATCTAGTCTTAAGGCCCGACATCTACAGTTAAAGGCAAACATATAGATGTAAACCCCAACTTCTAGAGGTAAGGCCCAAAATCTAGAGGTAAAGCCAAAGTCTAGAATTAAAGCCCAACTTCTAGAGGTAAAGACAAATATATAGATTTAAAACCCAACATCTAGAGGTAAAGCCCAATATCTAGAAGTAAAGCCCAACTTCTAGAGGAAAAGTCCAAATTCTAAAGGCAAAGCCCAACACCTAGAGGTAGAGCCCAAAATCTAGAGGTAAAGGAACATCTAGAGGTAAAGCCAGATGTCTAGAGGTAAAGCCCAACATCTAGAGGAAAAGCCAAATATATAGATTTAAAACCCAGAATCTAGAGGTAAAGCCCGATATCTAGACGTAAAGACCAAAATCTAGATGTAAAGCCCAACTTCTAGAGGTAAAGCCGAATATATAAAGCGCATCATTTAGAGAAAAGCCCAAAATCTAGAGTTGAAGCCCCACATCTAGAGGGAAAACCCAGAATCTAGATGTAAAGCCTAACATCTAGAGGTGAATTCCAAAATCAAGTGTTAAGGCCCGACATCTACAGTTAAAGCCAAACATATAGATGTAACCCCCAACTTCTAGAGGTAAGGCCCAAAATCTAGAGGTAAAGCCCAACTTCTAGAGGTAAAGTCCAAAATCTAGAGGTAAAGCCCAAGACCTAGTGGTAGAGCCCAAAATCTAGAGGTAAAGCCATACATCTAGACGTAAAGCCAGATATCTGATGGTAAAGCCCAACATCTAGAGGAAAAGCCAAATATATAGATTTAAAACCCAAAATCTAGAGATAAAGCCCAACATCTAAATATAAAGCAAAACATCTAGATGTAAAACCCGACATCTAGAGGTCAAGTCCAATATCTAGACTTAAAGACCAACATCTAGAGGTAAAACCCAACATCTTGAGGTAAAGCCCAACGTCTGGAGGTACAGCCCAGATTCTAGAGAGAAGCCAAAAATCCAGATGGAAAACCCAAAATCTAGAGGTAAAGCCCAACATCTAGAGGTAAAGCCCAGAATCTAGAGGTAAAGCCTAATATCTAGAGGTGAATTCTTAAATTAGTCTTATGTTCCGACATCTACAGTTAAAGCCAAACATATAGATGTAACCCCCAACTTCTAGAGGTAAGGCCCAAAATCTAGATGTAAAGCCCAACTTCTAGATGTAAAGCCGAATATATAAAGCGCATCATTTAGAGTAAAGCCCAAAATCTAGAGTTAAAGCCCAACATCTAGAGGTAAAGCCCAGAATCTAGATGTAAAGCCTAACATCTAGAGGTAAAACCGAAAGTCTTGAGGTAAAGACAAATATATAGATTTAAAACCCAACATCTAGAGGTAAAGCCCAATATCTAGACGTAAAGCCCAACATCTAGAGGAAAAGTCCAAATTCTAGAGGCAAAGCCCAAAACCAAGAGGTAGAGCCCAAAATCTAGACTTAAAGACAAACATCTGGAGGTAAAGCCCAATGTCTAGAGGTAATGACCAACTTCTAGAGCTAAAACCCCAAATCTAGATTTAAACCCCAACATCTAGAGATAAAGCCCAACTTCTAGATCTAAGCCAAACATCTAGAGGTAAAGCCTAACATCTAGTGGTGAATTCCAAAATCTAGTGTTAAGGCCCGACATCTACAGTTAAAGGCAAACATATAGATGTAAACCCCAACTTCTAGAGGTAAGGCCCAAAATCTAGAGGTAAAGCCCAACATCTAGAGTTAAAGCCCAATGTCTTGAGGTAAAGACAAAAATATAGATTTAAAACCCAACATCTAGAGGTAAAGCCCAATATCTAGACGTAAAGCCCAACATCTAGAGGCAAAGTCCAAATTCTGGAGGCAAAGCCCAACACCTAGAGGTAGAGCCCAAAATCTAGAGGTAAAGCAACATCTAGAGTTAAAGCCAGATATCTAGAGGTAAAGCCCAACATCTAGAGGAAAAGCCAAATATATAGATTTATAACCCAAAATATAGAGGTAAAGCCCGATATCTAGACGTAAAGACCAAAATCTAGATGTAAAGCCCAACTTCTAGATCTAAAGCCTAAAATCTAGATGTAAAGCCCAACTTCTAGAGGTAAAGCTGAATATATAAAGCGCATCATTTAGAGTAAAGCCCAAAAACTAGAGTAGAAGCCCCACATCTAGAGGCAAAGCCCAGAATCTAGATGTAAAGCCTAACATCTAGAGGTGAATTCCAAAATCAAGTGATAAGGACCGACATCTACATTTAAAGCCAAACATATAGATGCAACCCCCAACTTCTAGAGGTAAGGCCCAAAATCTAGAGGTAAAGCCCAACTTCTAGAGGTAAAGTCCAAAATCTAGAGGTAAAAATCAAGATCTAGTGGTAGAGCCCAAATTTTAGAGGTAAAGCCCAACATCTATAGGAAAAGCCAAATATATAGATTTAAAACCCAAAATCTAGAGATAAAGCCCAACATGTAAATGTAAAGCAAAACATCTAGATGTAAAACCCGACATCTAGAGGTAAAGTCCAATATCTAGACTTAAAGACCAACATCTAGAGGTAAAACCCAACATCTAGAGGTAAAGCCCAACATCTGGAGGTAAAGCCCAGATTCTAGAGAGAAGCCAAAAAACCAGATGGAAAACCCAAAATCTAGAGGTAAAGCCCAACATCTAGAGGTAAAGCCAGATATCTAGGGGTAAAGCCCAACATCTAGAGGAAAAGCCAAATATATAGATTTAAAACCCAAAATCTAGAGGTAAAGACCAATATCTAGATGTAAAGCCCAAAATTTAGATGTAAAGCCCAACGTCTAGATCTAAAGCCCAACATCTAGAGGTAAAGCCTAACATCTAGTGGTGAATTCCAAAATCTAGTCTTAAGGCCCGACATCTACAGTTAAAGGCAAACATATAGATGTAAACCCCAACTTCTAGAGGTAAGGCCCAAAATCTAGAGGTAAAGCCAAAGTCTAGAATTAAAGCCCAACTTCTAGAGGTAAAGACAAATATATAGATTTAAAACCCAACATCTAGAGGTAAAGCCCAATATCTAGACGTAAAGCCCAACTTCTAGAGGAAAAGTCCAAATTCTAGAGGTAAAGCCCAAGACCTAGTGGTAGAGCCCAAAATCTAGAGGTAAAGCCATACATCTAGAGGTAAAACCAGATATCTGACGGTAAAGCCCAACATCTAGAGGAAAAGCCAAATATATAGATTTAAAACCCAAAATCTAGAGATAAAGCCCAACATCTAAATGTAAAGCAAAACATCTAGATGTAAAACCCGACATCTAGAGGTAAAGTCCAATATCTAGACTTAAAGACCAACATCTAGAGGTAAAACCCAAGATCTAGAGGTAAAGCCCAACATCTGGAGGTAAAGCCCAGATTCTAGAGAGAAGCCAAAAATCCAGATGGAAAACCCAAAATCTAGAGGTAAAGCCCAACATCTAGAGAAAAAGCCAAATATATAGATTTAAAACCCAAAATCTAGAGGTAAAGACCAATATCTAGACATGAAGCCCAAAATCTAGATGTAAAGCCCAATTTCTAGATCTAAAGCCCAACATCTACAGGTAAAGCCTAACATCTAGTGGTGAATTCCAAAATCTAGTGTTAAGGCCCGACATCTACAGTTAAAGGCAAACATATAGATGTAAACCCCAACTTCTAGAGGTAAGGCCCAAAATCTAGAGGTAAATCCAAAGTCTAGAATTAAAGCCCAACTTCTAGAGGTAAAGACAAATATATAGATTTAAAACCCAACATCTAGAGGTAAAGCCCAATATCTAGACGTAAAGCCCAACTTCTAGAGGAAAAGTCCAAATTCTAGAGGCAAAGCCCAACACCTAGAGGTAGAGCCCAAAATCTAGAGGTAAAGGAACATATAGAGGTAAAGCCAGATATCTAGAGGTAAAGCCCAACATCTAGAGGAAAAGCCAAATATATAGATTTAAAACCCAAAATATAGAGGTGAAGCCCGATATCTAGACATAAAGCCCAAAGTCTAGATGTAAAGCCCAACTTCTAGAGGTAAAGTCCAAAATATAGAGGTAAAGCCCAAGACCTAGTGGTAGAGCCCAAAATCTAGAGGTAAAGCCCAACATCTAGAGGAAAAGCCAAATATATAGATTTAAAACCCAAAATCTAGAGGTAAAGACCAACATCTAAATGTAAAGCAAAACATCTAGATGTAAAACCCGACATCTAGAGGTAAAGTCCAATATCTAGACTTAAAGACCAACATCAATAGGTAAAACCCAAGATCTAGAGGTAAAGCCCAATATCTGGAGTTAAAGCCCAGATTCTAGAGAGAAGCCAAAAATCCAGATGGAAAACCCAAAATCTAGAGGTAAAGCCCAACATCTAGAGGTAAAGCCAGATATCTAGGGGTAAAGCCCAACATCTAGAGGTAAAGACAAATATATAGTTTTAAAACCCAACATCTAGAGGTAAAGCCCAATATCTAGACGTAAAGCCCAACTTCTAGAAGAAAAGTCCAAATTCTAGAGGCAAAGCCCAACACCTAGAGGTAGAGCCCAAAATCTAGAGGTAAAGGAACATCTAGAGGTAAAGCCAGATATCTAGAGGTAAAGCCCAACATCTAGAGGAAAAGCCAAATATATAGATTTAAAACCCAGAATCTAGAGGTAAAGCCCGATATCTAGACGTAAAGACCAAAATCTAGATGTAAAGCCCAACTTCTAGAGTTAAAGCCGAATATATAAAGCGCATCATTTAGAGAAAAGCCCAAAATCTAGAGTTAAAGCCCCACATCTAGAGGGAAAATCCAGAATCTAGATGTAAAGCCTAACATCTAGAGGTGAATTCTTAAATCTAGTCTTAAGGCCCGACATCTACAGTTAAAGCCAAACATATAGATGTAACCCCCAACTTCTAGAGGTAAGGCCCAAAATCTAGATGTAAAGCCCAACTTCTAGATGTAAAGCCGAATATATAAAGCGCATCATTTAGAGTAAAGCCCAAAATCTAGAGTTAAAGCCCAACATCTAGAGGTAAAGACCAGAATCTAGATGTAAAGCCTAACATCTAGAGGTAAAGCCGAAAGTCTTGAGGTAAAGACAAATATATAGATTTAAAACCCAACATCTAGATGTAAAGCCCAATATCTAGACGTAAAGCCGAACTTCTAGAGGAAAAGTCCAAATTCTGGAGGCAAAGCCCAACACGTAGAGGTAGAGCCCAAAATCTAGAGGTAAAGCCCAACACCTAGACGTAAAGCCAGATATCTAGGGGTAAAGCCCAACATCTAGAGGAAAAGACAAATATATAGATTTAAAACCTAAAATCTAGAGGTAAAGACCAATATCTAGAAGTAAAGCCCAAAATATAGAGGTAAAGCCCAACATCTAGAGTTAAAGTTGAACGTCTTGAGGTAAAGCCAAAGTCTAGAGGTAAAGCCCAACTTCTAGAGGTAAAGTCCAAAATCTAGAGGTAAAGCCCAACATCTAGAGGTAAAGCCAGATATCTAGAGGTAAAGCCCAACATCTAGAGGAAAAGCCAAATATATAGGTTTAAAACCCAACATCTAGAGATAAAGTCCAACATCTAAATGTAAAGCAAAACTTCTAGATGTAAAACCCGACATCTAGAGGTAAAGTCCTATATCTAGACTTAAAGACCAACATCCAGAGGTAAAACTCAACATCTAGAGGTAAAGCCCAATGTCTGGAGTTAAAGCCCAGATTCTAGAGAGAAGCCAAAAATCCAGATGGAAAATCCAAAATCTAGAGGTAAAGCCCATCATCTAGAGGTAAAGCCAGATATCTAGGGGTAAAGCCCAACATCTAGAGGAAAAGCCAAATATATAGATTTAAAACCCAAAATCTAGAGGTAAAGACCAATATCTAGACGTAAAGCCCAAAATCTAGATGTAAAGCCCAACTTCTAGATCTAAAGCCTAACTTCTAGAGGTAAAGTCCAAAATATAGAGGTAAAGCCCAAGACCTAGTGGTAGAGCCCAAAATCTAGAAATAAAGCCCAACATCTAGACGTAAAGCCAGATATCTAGAGGTAAAGCCCAACATCTAGAGGAAAAGCCAAATATATAGATTTAAAACCCAAAATCTAGAGGTAAAGCCCAATATCTAGACGTAAAGACCAATATCTAGATGTAAAGCCCAACTTCTAGATCTAAAGCCCAAATATATAGATGTAGAGCCCAACTTCTAAATCTAAAGCCCAACATCTAGAGGTAAAGCCCAATATTTAGAGTTTAAGCGCATCATTTAGAGGTAAAGCCAGATATCTAGAGGTAAAGCCCAACGTCTGGAGGTAAAGCCCATCATCTAGTCCTACAGCCCAATGTCTGCAGTTAAGCCCAACTTACAGAGGTGAAGGCAAACATTTAGATGTAAAACCCAAAATCTAGAGGTAAAGCCCAACATCTAGAGGAAAAGCCAAATATATAGATTTAAAACCCAAAATCTAGAGGTAAAGCCCAATATCTAGACGTAAAGCCCAAAATCTAGATGTAAAGCCCAGCTTCTAGATCTAAAGTCCAAAATCTAGATGTAAAGCCCAAATTCTAGATCTAACACCCAAAATCTCGAGGTAAAGACCACTATCTAGAGGTAAAACCCAACAGCTAGAGGTAAAGCCAGATATCTTGAGGTAAAGCCCAACATCTAGAGGAAAAGCAAAATATATAGATTTCAAACCCAAATTCTAGAGTTAAATCCCAACATCTAGAGGTAAAGCCCAACTTCCAGAGTTAAAGTCCAAAATCTAGAGGTAAACACCAATACCTAGAGTTTGAGCCCAAAATCTAGAGATAAAGCCCAACATCTAGAGATAAAGCCAGATATATAGATTTAAAATCCAAAATCTGGAGGTAAAGCCCAACATCTAGAGCTAAAGCCCCAAATCTAGATGTAAAGCCCAATTGCTAGATCTAAAGCCAAATACTCTAGAGGTACAGCCCAACATGTAGAGGTAAAGACTAAGATCTAGAGGTGAATTCCAATATCTAGTGTTAAAGCCCGACACCTACAGTTAAAGCCAAACATCTAGATGTAAAACCCAACTTCTAGAGGTAAAGCCGAATATCTAGAGTTAAAGCGCATCCTTTCGAGTAAAGCCCAAAATCTAGAGTTAAAGCCCAACATCTAGAGGGAAAGCCCAGAATCTAGATGTAAAGCCTAACATCTAGAGGTGAATTCCAAAATCAAGTGTTAAGGCCCGACATCTACAGTTAAAGCCAACCATATAGATGTAACCCCCAACTTCTAGAGGTAAGGCCCAAAATCTAGAGGTAGAGCCCAACTTCTAGAGGAAAAGTCCAAATTCTAGAGGTAAAGCCCAAGACCTAGTGGTAGAGCCTAAAATCTAGAGGTAAAGCCATACATCTAGACGTAAAGCCAGATATCTGACGGTAAAACCCAAAATCTAGAGGTAAAGCCCAACATCTAAATGTAAAGCAAAACATCTAGATGTAAAACCCGACATCTAGAGGTAAAGTCCAATATCTAGACTTAAAGACCAACATCTAGAGGTAAAACCCAAGATCTAGAGGTGAAGCCCAACATCTGGAGGTAAAGCCCAGATTCTAGAGAGAAGCCAAAAATCCAGATGGAAAACCCAAAATCTAGAGGAAAAGCCAAATATATAGATTTAAAACCCAAAATCGAGAGGTAAAGACCAATATCTAGACATGAAGCCCAAAATCTAGATGTAAAGCCCAACTTCTAGATCTAAAGCCCAACATCTACAGGTAAAGCCTAACATCTAGTGGTGAATTCCAAATCTAGTGTTAAGGCCCGACATCTACAGTTAAAGCCAAACATATAGATGTAACCCCCAACTTCTAGAGGTAAGGCCCAAAATCTAGAGGTAAAGCCATACATCTAGACGTAAAGCCAGATATCTGATGGTAAAGCCCAACATCTAGAGGAAAAGCCAAATATATAGATTTAAAACCCAAAATCTAGAGATAAAGCCCAACATCTAAATGTAAAGCAAAACATCTAGATGTAAAACCCGACATCTAGAGGTAAATTCCAATATCTAGACTTAAAGACCAACATCTAGAGGTAAAACCCAACATCTTGAGGTAAAGCCCAACGTCTGGAGGTACAGCCCAGATTCTAGAGAGAAGCCAAAAATGCAGATGGAAAACCCAAAATCTAGTGTTAAAGCCCAACATCTAGAGGTAAAGCCCAGAATCTAGAGGTAAAGCCTAATATCTAGAGGTGAATTCTTAAATCAAGTCTTAAGGCCCGACATCTGCAGTTAAAGCCAAACATATAGATGTAACCCCCAACTTCTAGAGGTAAGGCCCAAAATCTAGATGTAAAGCCCAACTTCTAGATGTAAAGCCGAATATATAAAGCGCATCATTTAGAGTAAAGCCCAAAATCTAGAGTTAAAGCCCAACATCTAGAGGTAAAGCCCAGAATCTAGATGTAAAGCCTAACATCTAGAGGTAAAGCCGAAAGTCTTGAGGTAAAGACAAATATATAGATTTAAAACCCAACATCTAGATGTAAAGCCCAATATCTAGACGTAAAGCCGAACTTCTAGAGGAAAAGTCCAAATTCTGGAGGCAAAGCCCAACACCTAGAGGTAGAGCCCAAAATCTAGAGGTAAAGCCCAACACCTAGACGTAAAGCCAGATATCTAGGGGTAAAGCCCAACATCTAGAGGAAAAGACAAATATATAGATTTAAAACCCAAAATCTAGAGGTAAAGCCCAATATCTAGACGTAAAGCCCAAAATCTAGAGGTAAAGCCCAACATCTAGAGTTAAAGTTGAACGTCTTGAGGTAAAGCCAAAGTCTAGAGGTAAAGCCCAACTTCTAGAGGTAAAGTCCAAAATCTACAGGTAAAGCCCAACATCTAGAGGTAAAGCCAGATATCTAGAGGTAAAGCCCAACATCTAGAGGAAAAGCCAAATATATAGGTTTAAAACCCAACATCTAGAGATAAAGTCCAACATCTAAATGTAAAGCAAAACTTCTAGATGTAAAACCCGACATCTAGAGGTAAAGTCCTATATCTAGACTTAAAGACCAACATCCAGAGGTAAAACTCAACATCTAGAGGTAAAGCCCAATGTCTGGAGTTAAAGCCCAGATTCTAGAGAGAAGCCAAAAATCCAGATGGAAAATCCAAAATCTAGAGGTAAAGCCCATCATCTAGAGGTAAAGCCAGATATCTAGGGGTAAAGCCCAACATCTAGAGGAAAAGCCAAATATATAGATTTAAAACCCAAAATCTAGAGGTAAAGACCAATATCTAGACGTAAAGCCCAAAATCTAGATGTAAAGCCCAACTTCTAGATCTAAAGCCTAACTTCTAGAGGTAAAGTCCAAAATATAGAGGTAAAGCCCAAGACCTAGTGGTAGAGCCCAAAATCTAGAAATAAAGCCCAACATCTAGACGTAAAGCCAGATATCTAGAGGTAAAGCCCAACATCTAGAGGAAAAGCCAAATATATAGATTTAAAACCCAAAATCTAGAGGTAAAGCCCAATATCTAGACGTAAAGACCAATATCTAGATGTAAAGCCCAACTTCTAGATCTAAAGCCCAAATATATAGATGTAGAGCCCAACTTCTAAATCTAAAGCCCAACTTCTAGAGGTAAAGCCCAATATTTAGAGTTTAAGCCCATCATTTAGAGGTAAAGCCCAAAATCTAGATGTAAAGCCCAACTTCTAGAGGTAAAGCCCACCATCTAGTCCTACAGCCCAATGTCTGCAGGTAAAGCATAACTTACAGAGGTAAAGGCAAACATCTAGATGTAAAACCCAAACTCTAGAGGTAAAGCCCAACATATAGGGGTATAGCCCAAATTCTAGAGATAAAGTCCAACGTCTAGATGTAATCCCAACATCTAGAGGTAAAGCCTAACATCTAGAGGTGAAGCACAGCATATAGAGGTATAACCCAACATCTAGAGATAAAGACCAACATCTAAATGTAAAGCAAAACATCTAGATGTAAAACCCTACATCTAGAGGTAAAGTCCAATATCTAGACTTAAAGACCAACATCTGGAGGTAAAGTCCAATGTCTGAAGGTAATGACCAACTTCTAGAGCTAAAAACCCAAATCTAGATTTAAACCCCAACATCTAGAGATGAAGCCCAACTTCTAGATCTAAGCCCCACATCTAGAGGGAAAGTCCAGAATCTAGAGGTAAAGCCTAACATCTAGAGGTGAATTCCACCATCAAGTGTTAAGGCCCGACATCTACAGTTAAAGCCAAACATATTGATGCAACCCCCAACTTCTAGAGGTAAGGCCCAAAATCTAGAGGTAAAGCCCAACTTCTAGAGGTAAAGTCCAAAATCTAGAGGTAAAGCCCAAGACCTAGTGGTAGAGCCCAAAATCTAGAGGTAAAGCCCAACACCTAGACGTAAAGCCAGATATCTAGGGGTAAAGCCCAACATCTAGAGGAAAAGCCAAATATATAGATTTAAAACCCAAAATCTAGAGATAAAGCCCAACATCTAAATGTAAAGCAAAACATCTAGATGTAAAACCCGACATCTAGAGGTAAATTCCAATATCTAGACTTAAAGACCAACATCTAGAGGTAAAACCCAACATCTTGAGGTAAAGCCCAACGTCTGGAGGTACAGCCCAGATTCTAGAGAGAAGCCAAAAATCCAGATGGAAAACCCAAAATCTAGTGTTAAAGCCCAACATCTAGAGGTAAAGCCCAGAATCTAGAGGTAAAGCCTAATATCTAGAGGTGAATTCTTAAATCAAGTCTTAAGGCCCGACATCTACAGTTAAAGCCAAACATATAGATGTAACCCCCAACTTCTAGAGGTAAGGCCCAAAATCTAGATGTAAAGCCCAACTTCTAGATGTAAAGCCGAATATATAAAGCGCATCATTTAGAGTAAAGCCCAAAATCTAGAGTTAAAGCCCAACATCTAGAGGTAAAGCCCAGAATCTAGATGTAAAGCCTAACATCTAGAGGTAAAGCCGAAAGTCTTGAGGTAAAGACAAATATATAGATTTAAAACCCAACATCTAGATGTAAAGCCCAATATCTAGACGTAAAGCCGAACTTCTAGAGGAAAAGTCCAAATTCTGGAGGCAAAGCCCAACACCTAGAGGTAGAGCCCAAAATCTAGAGGTAAAGCCCAACACCTAGACGTAAAGCCAGATATCTAGGGGTAAAGCCCAACATCTAGAGGAAAAGACAAATATATAGATTTAAAACCCAAAATCTAGAGGTAAAGACCAATATCTAGACGTAAAGCCCAAAATCTAGAGGTAAAGCCCAACATCTAGAGTTAAAGTTGAACGTCTTGAGGTAAAGCCAAAGTGTAGAGGTAAAGCCCAACTTCTAGAGGTAAAGTCCAAAATCTAGAGGTAAAGCCCAACATCTAGAGGTAAAGCCAGATATCTAGAGGTAAAGCCCAACATCTAGAGGAAAAGACAAATATATAGATTTAAAACCCAAAATCTAGAGGTAAAGCCCAATATCTAGACGTAAAGCCCAAAATCTAGAGGTAAAGCCCAACATCTAGAGTTAAAGTTGAACGTCTTGAGGTAAAGCAAAAGTCTAGAGGTAAAGCCCAACTTCTAGAGGTAAAGTCCAAAATCTACAGGTAAAGCCCAACATCTAGAGGTAAAGCCAGATATCTAGAGGTAAAGCCCAACATCTAGAGGAAAAGCCAAATATATAGGTTTAAAACCCAACATCTAGAGATAAAGTCCAACATCTAAATGTAAAGCAAAACTTCTAGATGTAAAACCCGACATCTAGAGGTAAAGTCCTATATCTAGACTTAAAGACCAACATCCAGAGGTAAAACTCAACATCTAGAGGTAAAGCCCAATGTCTGGAGTTAAAGCCCAGATTCTAGAGAGAAGCCAAAAATCCAGATGGAAAATCCAAAATCTAGAGGTAAAGCCCATCATCTAGAGGTAAAGCCAGATATCTAGGGGTAAAGCCCAACATCTAGAGGAAAAGCCAAATATATAGATTTAAAACCCAAAATCTAGAGGTAAAGACCAATATCTAGACGTAAAGCCCAAAATCTAGATGTAAAGCCCAACTTCTAGATCTAAAGCCTAACTTCTAGAGGTAAAGTCCAAAATATAGAGGTAAAGCCCAAGACCTAGTGGTAGAGCCCAAAATCTAGAAATAAAGCCCAACATCTAGACGTAAAGCCAGATATCTAGAGGTAAAGCCCAACATCTAGAGGAAAAGCCAAATATATAGATTTAAAACCCAAAATCTAGAGGTAAAGCCCAATATCTAGACGTAAAGACCAATATCTAGATGTAAAGCCCAACTTCTAGATCTAAAGCCCAAATATATAGATGTAGAGCCCAACTTCTAAATCTAAAGCCCAACTTCTAGAGGTAAAGCCCAATATTTAGAGTTTAAGCCCATCATTTAGAGGTAAAGCCCAAAATCTAGATGTAAAGCCCAACTTCTAGAGGTAAAGCCCACCATCTAGTCCTACAGCCCAATGTCTGCAGGTAAAGCATAACTTACAGAGGTAAAGGCAAACATCTAGATGTAAAACCCAAACTCTAGAGGTAAAGCCCAACATATAGGGGTATAGCCCAAATTCTAGAGATAAAGTCCAACGTCTAGATGTAATCCCAACATCTAGAGGTAAAGCCTAACATCTAGAGGTGAAGCACAGCATATAGAGGTATAACCCAACATCTAGAGATAAAGACCAACATCTAAATGTAAAGCAAAACATCTAGATGTAAAACCCTACATCTAGAGGTAAAGTCCAATATCTAGACTTAAAGACCAACATCTGGAGGTAAAGTCCAATGTCTGAAGGTAATGACCAACTTCTAGAGCTAAAAACCCAAATCTAGATTTAAACCCCAACATCTAGAGATGAAGCCCAACTTCTAGATCTAAGCCCCACATCTAGAGGGAAAGTCCAGAATCTAGAGGTAAAGCCTAACATCTAGAGGTGAATTCCACCATCAAGTGTTAAGGCCCGACATCTACAGTTAAAGCCAAACATATTGATGCAACCCCCAACTTCTAGAGGTAAGGCCCAAAATCTAGAGGTAAAGCCCAACTTCTAGAGGTAAAGTCCAAAATCTAGAGGTAAAGCCCAAGACCTAGTGGTAGAGCCCAAAATCTAGA
Source organism: Leptosomus discolor (assembly GCF_034619465.1). NCBI lineage: Eukaryota > Metazoa > Chordata > Aves > Leptosomiformes > Leptosomidae > Leptosomus > Leptosomus discolor. Next base: position 2,945,159 of record NW_028237833.1, on the reverse strand, counting down.
GGTAAAGCCCAACACCTAGACGTAAAGCCAGATATCTAGGGGTAAAGCCCAACATCTAGAGGAAAAGCCAAATATATAGATTTAAAACCCAAAATCTAGAGATAAAGCCCAACATCTAAATGTAAAGCAAAACATCTAGATGTAAAACCCGACATCTAGAGGTAAATTCCAATATCTAGACTTAAAGACCAACATCTAGAGGTAAAACCCAACATCTTGAGGTAAAGCCCAACGTCTGGAGGTACAGCCCAGATTCTAGAGAGAAGCCAAAAATCCAGATGGAAAACCCAAAATCTAGTGTTAAAGCCCAACATCTAGAGGTAAAGCCCAGAATCTAGAGGTAAAGCCTAATATCTAGAGGTGAATTCTTAAATCAAGTCTTAAGGCCCGACATCTACAGTTAAAGCCAAACATATAGATGTAACCCCCAACTTCTAGAGGTAAGGCCCAAAATCTAGATGTAAAGCCCAACTTCTAGATGTAAAGCCGAATATATAAAGCGCATCATTTAGAGTAAAGCCCAAAATCTAGAGTTAAAGCCCAACATCTAGAGGTAAAGCCCAGAATCTAGATGTAAAGCCTAACATCTAGAGGTAAAGCCGAAAGTCTTGAGGTAAAGACAAATATATAGATTTAAAACCCAACATCTAGATGTAAAGCCCAATATCTAGACGTAAAGCCGAACTTCTAGAGGAAAAGTCCAAATTCTGGAGGCAAAGCCCAACACCTAGAGGTAGAGCCCAAAATCTAGAGGTAAAGCCCAACACCTAGACGTAAAGCCAGATATCTAGGGGTAAAGCCCAACATCTAGAGGAAAAGACAAATATATAGATTTAAAACCCAAAATCTAGAGGTAAAGACCAATATCTAGACGTAAAGCCCAAAATCTAGAGGTAAAGCCCAACATCTAGAGTTAAAGTTGAACGTCTTGAGGTAAAGCCAAAGTGTAGAGGTAAAGCCCAACTTCTAGAGGTAAAGTCCAAAATCTAGAGGTAAAGCCCAACATCTAGAGGTAAAGCCAGATATCTAGAGGTAAAGCCCAACATCTAGAGGAAAAGACAAATATATAGATTTAAAACCCAAAATCTAGAGGTAAAGCCCAATATCTAGACGTAAAGCCCAAAATCTAGAGGTAAAGCCCAACATCTAGAGTTAAAGTTGAACGTCTTGAGGTAAAGCAAAAGTCTAGAGGTAAAGCCCAACTTCTAGAGGTAAAGTCCAAAATCTACAGGTAAAGCCCAACATCTAGAGGTAAAGCCAGATATCTAGAGGTAAAGCCCAACATCTAGAGGAAAAGCCAAATATATAGGTTTAAAACCCAACATCTAGAGATAAAGTCCAACATCTAAATGTAAAGCAAAACTTCTAGATGTAAAACCCGACATCTAGAGGTAAAGTCCTATATCTAGACTTAAAGACCAACATCCAGAGGTAAAACTCAACATCTAGAGGTAAAGCCCAATGTCTGGAGTTAAAGCCCAGATTCTAGAGAGAAGCCAAAAATCCAGATGGAAAATCCAAAATCTAGAGGTAAAGCCCATCATCTAGAGGTAAAGCCAGATATCTAGGGGTAAAGCCCAACATCTAGAGGAAAAGCCAAATATATAGATTTAAAACCCAAAATCTAGAGGTAAAGACCAATATCTAGACGTAAAGCCCAAAATCTAGATGTAAAGCCCAACTTCTAGATCTAAAGCCTAACTTCTAGAGGTAAAGTCCAAAATATAGAGGTAAAGCCCAAGACCTAGTGGTAGAGCCCAAAATCTAGAAATAAAGCCCAACATCTAGACGTAAAGCCAGATATCTAGAGGTAAAGCCCAACATCTAGAGGAAAAGCCAAATATATAGATTTAAAACCCAAAATCTAGAGGTAAAGCCCAATATCTAGACGTAAAGACCAATATCTAGATGTAAAGCCCAACTTCTAGATCTAAAGCCCAAATATATAGATGTAGAGCCCAACTTCTAAATCTAAAGCCCAACTTCTAGAGGTAAAGCCCAATATTTAGAGTTTAAGCCCATCATTTAGAGGTAAAGCCCAAAATCTAGATGTAAAGCCCAACTTCTAGAGGTAAAGCCCACCATCTAGTCCTACAGCCCAATGTCTGCAGGTAAAGCATAACTTACAGAGGTAAAGGCAAACATCTAGATGTAAAACCCAAACTCTAGAGGTAAAGCCCAACATATAGGGGTATAGCCCAAATTCTAGAGATAAAGTCCAACGTCTAGATGTAATCCCAACATCTAGAGGTAAAGCCTAACATCTAGAGGTGAAGCACAGCATATAGAGGTATAACCCAACATCTAGAGATAAAGACCAACATCTAAATGTAAAGCAAAACATCTAGATGTAAAACCCTACATCTAGAGGTAAAGTCCAATATCTAGACTTAAAGACCAACATCTGGAGGTAAAGTCCAATGTCTGAAGGTAATGACCAACTTCTAGAGCTAAAAACCCAAATCTAGATTTAAACCCCAACATCTAGAGATGAAGCCCAACTTCTAGATCTAAGCCCCACATCTAGAGGGAAAGTCCAGAATCTAGAGGTAAAGCCTAACATCTAGAGGTGAATTCCACCATCAAGTGTTAAGGCCCGACATCTACAGTTAAAGCCAAACATATTGATGCAACCCCCAACTTCTAGAGGTAAGGCCCAAAATCTAGAGGTAAAGCCCAACTTCTAGAGGTAAAGTCCAAAATCTAGAGGTAAAGCCCAAGACCTAGTGGTAGAGCCCAAAATCTAGAGGTAAAGCCCAACACCTAGACGTAAAGCCAGATATCTAGGGGTAAAGCCCAACATCTAGAGGAAAAGCCAAATATATAGATTTAAAACCCAAAATCTAGAGTTAAAGACCAATATCTAGACGTAAAGCCCAAAATCTAGATATAAAGCCCAACTTCTAGATCTAAAGCCCAACATCTAGAGGTAAATCCTAACATCTAGAGTTGAATTCCAAAATCAAGTGTTAAGGCCCGACATCTACAGTTAAAGCCAAACATATAGATGTAAACCTAAACTTCTAGAGGTAAGGCCCAAAATCTAGAGGTAAAGCCCAACATCTAGAGTTAAAGCCCAACGTCTTGAGGTAAAGACAAATATATAGATTTAAAACCCAACATCTAGAGGTAAGCCCAATATCTAGACGTAAAGCCCAAAATATAGAGGTAAAGCCCAACATCTAGAGCTAAAGTTGAACGTCTTGAGGTAAAGCCAAAGTCTAGAGGTAAAGCCCAATTCTAGAGGTAAAGTCCAAAATCTAGAGCTAAAGCCACACATCTAGAAGTAAAGCCATATATCTAGAGGTAAAGCCCAACATCTATAGGAAAAGCCAAATATATAGATTTAAACCCCAAAATCTAGCGATAAAGCCCAACATCTAAATGTAAAGCAAAACATCTAGATGTAAAACCCGACATCTAGAGGTAAAGACCAACATCTAGAGGAAAAGCCAAATATATAGATTTAAATCCCAAAATCTAGAGGTAAAGTCCAAAATCGAGAGGTAAAGCCCAAAATCTAGATGTAAAGCCCAACTTCTAGATCTAAAGCCTAATTCTAGAGGTAAAGTCCAAAATCTAGAGGTAAAGCCCAAGACCTAGTGGTAGAGCCCAAAATCTAGAGGTAAAGACCAACATCTAGACGTAAAGCCAGATATCTAGAGGTAAAGCCCAACATCTAGAGGAAAAGCCAAATATATAGATTTAAAACCCAAAATCTAGAGAGAAAGCCCAACATCTAAATGTAAAGCAAAACATCTAGATGTAAAACCCTTCATCTAGAGGTAAAGTCCAATATCTAGACTTAAAGACCAACATCTAGAGGTAAAACCCAACATCTTGAGGTAAAGCCCAACGTCTGGAGGTACAGCCCAGATTCTAGAGAGAAGCCAAAAATCCAGATGGAAAACCCAAAATCTAGTGTTAAAGCCCAACATCTAGAGGTAAAGCCCAGAATCTAGAGGTAAAGCCTAATATCTAGAGGTGAATTCTTAAATCAAGTCTTAAGACCCGACATCTACAGTTAAAGCCAAACATATAGATGTAACCCCCAACTTCTAGAGGTAAGGCCCAAAATCTATATGTAAAGCCCAACTTCTAGATGTAAAGCCGAATATATAAAGCGCATCATTTAGAGTAAAGCCCAAAACCTAGAGTTAAAGCCCAACATCTAGAGGTAAAGCCCAGAATCTAGATGTAAAGCCTAACATCTAGAGGTAAAGAAGAAAGTCTTGAGGTAAAGACAAATATATAGATTTAAAACCCAACATCTAGAGGTAAAGCCCAATATCTAGACGTAAAGCCCAACATCTAGAGGAAAAGTCCAAATTCTGGAGGCAAAGCCCAACACCTAGAGGTAGAGCCCAAAATCTAGAGGTAAAGCAACATCTAGAGTTAAAGCCAGATATCTAGAGGCAAAGCCCAACATCTAGAGGAAAAGCCAAATATATAGATTTATAACCCAAAATATAGAGGTAAAGCCCGATATTTAGACATAAAGACCAAAATCTAGATGTAAAGCCCAACTTCTAGATCTAAAGCCTAAAATCTAGATGTAAAGCCAAACTTCTAGAGGTAAAGCTGAATATATATATCGCATCATTTAGAGTAAAGCCCAAAATCTAGAGTTGAAGCCCCACATCTAGAGGGAAAGCCCAGAATCTAGATGTAAAGCCTAACATCTAGAGGTGAATTCCAAAATCAAGAGTTAAGGCCCGACATCTACAGTTAAAGCCAACCATATAGATGCAACCCCACACTTCTAGAGGTAAGGCCCAAAATCTAGAGGTAGAGCCCAACTTCTAGAGGAAAAGTCCAAATTCTAGAGGTAAAGCCCAAGACCTAGTGGTAGAGCCTAAAATCTAGAGGTAAAGCCATACATCTAGACGTAAAGCCAGATATCTGACGGTAAAACCCAAAATCTAGAGGTAAAGCCCAACATCTAAATGTAAAGCAAAACATCTAGATGTAAAACCCGACATCTAGAGGTAAAGTCCAATATCTAGACTTAAAGACCAACATCTAGAGGTAAAACCCAAGATCTAGAGGTAAAGCCCAACATCTGGAGGTAAAGCCCAGATTCTAGAGAGAAGCCAAAAATCCAGATGGAAAACCCAAAATCTAGAGGTAAAGCCCAAAATCTAGAGGAAAAGCCAAATATATAGATTTAAAACCCAAAATCGAGAGGTAAAGACCAATATCTAGACATAAAGACCAATATCTAGATGTAAAGCCCAAATTCTAGATCTAAAGCCCAAAATCTAGATGTAAACCCCAACTTCTAGAGGTAAAGGCGAGTATCTAGAGTTAAAAAACAACATCTAGAGGGAAAGCCCAGAATCCAGAGGTAAAGCCGAAAATCTAGAGGTGAATTCCAAAATCAAGTGTTAAGGCCCGACATCTACAGTTAAATCCAAACATATAGATATAACCCCCAACTTCCAGACGTAAGGCCCAAAAACTAGAGGTAAAGCGCAATATCTAGAGGTAAAGCCGAACATCTTGAGGTAAAGCCCAAAGTCTAGATATAAAGCCCAACTTCTAGAGGTAAAGTCCAAAATCTAGAGGTAAAGATCAAGACCTAGTGGTAGAGCCCAAAATGTAGAGGTAAAGCCCAACATCTATAGGAAAAGCCAAATATATAGATTTAAAACCCAAAATCTAGAGATAAAGCCCAACATCTAAATGTAAAGCAAAACATCTAGATGTAAAACCCGACATCTAGAGGTAAAGTCAATATCTAGACTTAAAGACCAACATCTAGAGGTAAAACCCAAGATCTAGAGGTAAAGCCCAACATCTGGAGGTAAAGCCCAGATTCTAGAGAGAAGCCAAAAATCCAGATGGAAAACCCAAAATCTAGAGGTAAAGCCCAACATCTAGAGGTAAAGCCAGATATCTAGGGGTAAACCCAACATCTAGAGGAAAAGCCAAATACATAGATTTAAAACCCAAAATCTAGAGGTAAAGCCCAATATCCAGACGTAAAGCCCAAAATCTAGATGTAAAGCCCAACTTCTAGATCTAAAGCCCAACATCTAGAGGTAAAGCCTAACATCTAGTGGTGAATTCCAAAATATAGTGTTAAGGCCCGACATCTACAGTTAAAGGCAAACATATAGATGTAAACCCCAACTTCTAGAGGTAAGGCCCAAAATCTAGAGGTAAAGCCAAAGTCTAGAATTAAAGCCCAACTTCTAGAGGTAAAGACAAATATATAGATTTAAAACCCAACATCTAGAGGTAAAGCCCAATATCTAGACGTAAAGCCCAACTTCTAGAGGAAAAGTCCAAATTCTAGAGGCAAAGCCCAACACCTAGAGGTAGAGCCCAAAATCTAGAGGTAAAGGAACATCTAGAGGTAAAGCCAGATATCTAGAGGTAAAGCCCAACATCTAGAGGAAAAGCCAAATATATAGATTTAAAACCCAAAATATAGAGGTAAAGCCCGATATCTAGACGTAAAGAACAAAATCTAGATGTAAAGCCCAACTTCTAGAGGTAAAGCCGAATATATAAAGCGCATCATTTAGAGAAAAGCCCAAAATCTAGAGTTGAAGCCCCACATCTAGAGGGAAAGCCCAGAATCTAGATGTAAAGCCTAACATCTAGAGGTGAATTCCAAAATCAAGTGTTAAGGCCCGACATCTACAGTTAAAGCCAAACATATAGATGTAACCCCCACCTTCTAGAGGTAAATCCCAAAGTCTAGATGTAAAGCCCAACTTCTAGAGGTAAAGTCCAAAATCTAGAGGTAAAGCCCAAGACCTAGTGGTAGAGCCCAAAATCTAGAGGTAAAGCCCAACATCTAGACGTAAAGCCAGATATCTGATGGTAAAGCCCAACATCTAGAGGAAAAGCCAAATATATAGATTTAAAACCCAAAATCTAGAGATAAAGCCCAACATCTAAATGTAAAGCAAAACATCTAGATGTAAAACCCGACATCTAGAGGTAAATTCCAATATCTAGACTTAAAGACCAACATCTAGAGGTAAAACCCAACATCTTGAGGTAAAGCCCAACGTCTGGAGGTACAGCCCAGATTCTAGAGAGAAGCCAAAAATCCAGATGGAAAACCCAAAATCTAGTGTTAAAGCCCAACATCTAGAGGTAAAGCCCAGAATCTAGAGGTAAAGCCTAATATCTAGAGGTGAATTCTTAAATCTAGTCTTAAGGCCCGACATCTACAGTTAAAGCCAAAGATATAGATGTAACCCCCAACTTCTAGAGGTAAGGCCCAAAATCTAGATGTAAAGCCCAACTTCTAGATGTAAAGCCTAACATCTAGAGGTGAATTCCAAAATCAAGTGTTAAGGACTGACATCTACAGTTAAAGCCAAACATATAGATGCAACCCCCAACTTCTAGAGGTAAGGCCCAAAATCTAGAGGTAAAGCCCAACTTCTAGAGGTAAAGTCCAAAATCTAGAGGTAAAGCCCAAGACCTAGTGGTAGAGCCCAAAATGTAGAGGTAAAGCCCAACATCTATAGGAAAAGCCAAATATATAGATTTAAAACCCAAAATCTAGAGATAAAGCCCAACATCTAAATGTAAAGCAAAACATCTAGATGTAAAACCCGACATCTAGAGGTAAAGTCCAATATCTAGACTTAAAGTCCAACATCTAGATGTAAAACCCAAGATCTAGAGGTAAAGCCCAACATCTGGAGGTAAAGCCCAGATTCTAGAGAGAAGCCAAAAATCCAGATGGAAAACCCAAAATCTAGAGGTAAAGCCCAACATCTACAGGTAAATCCAGATATCTAGGGGTAAAGCCCAACATCTAGAGGAAAATCCAAATATATAGATTTAAAAACCAAAATCTAGAGGTAAAGCCCAATATCTAGACGTAAAGCCCAAAATCTAGATGTAAAGTCCAAATTCTAGATCTAACGCCCAAAATCTAGAGATAAAGACCAATATCTAGAGGTAAAACCCAACATCTAGAGGTAAAGCCAGATATCTAGAGGTAAAGCCCAACATCTAGAGGAAAAGCAAAATATATAGATTTCAAACCCAAATTCTAGAGTTAAATCCCAACATCTAGAGGTAAATCCCAAAGTCTAGATGTAAAGCTCAACTTCCAGATTTAAAGTCAAAAATCTAAATGTAAATACCAATACCTAGAGGTAGAGCCCAAAATGTAGAGGTAAAGCCCAACATCTAGACGTAAAGCCAGATATCTAGAGGTAAAGCCCAACATCTAGAGGAAAAGCAAAATATATAGATTTCAAACCCAAATTCTAGAGTTATATCCCAACATCTAGGGGTAAACCCCAACTTCCAGAGTTAAAGTCCAAAATCTAGAGGTAAACACCAATACCTAGAGTTTGAGCCCAAAATCTAGAGATAAAGCCCAACATCTAGAGATAAAGCCAGATATATAGATTTAAAATCCAATATCTGGAGGTAAAGCCCAACATCTAGAGCTAAAGCCCCAAATCTAGATGTAAAGCCCAATTGCTAGATCTAAAGCCAAATACTCTAGAGGTAAAGCCCAACATGTAAAGACTAAGATCTAGAGGTGAATTCCAATATCTAGTGTTAAAGCCCGACACCTACAGTTAAAGCCAAACATCTAGATGTACAACCCAACTTCTAGAGGTAAAGCCGAATATCTAGAGTTAAAGCGCATCCTTTCGAGTAAAGCCCAAAATCTAGAGTTAAAGCCCAACATCTAGAGGGAAAGCCCAGAATCTAGATGTAAAGCCTAACATCTAGAGGTGAATTCCAAAATCAAGTGTTAAGGCCTGACATCTACAGTTAAATCCAACCATATAGGTATAACCCCCAACTTCTAGAGGTAAGGCCCAAAATCTAGAGGTAAAGCCCAACAGCTAGAGTTAAAGCCGAACGTCTTGAGGTAAAGCCCAAAGTCTAGAGTTAAAGCCCAACTTCTAGAGGTAAAGCCCCACTTCCAGAGTTAAAGTCCAAAATCTAGAGGTAAACACCAATACCTAGAGTTAGAGCCCAAAATCTAGAGATATGAAAAATATATAGATTTAAAACCCAAAATCTAGAGATAAAGCCGAACATCGAAATGTAAAGCAAAACATCTAGATGTAATCCAAATATCTAGAGGTAAAGCCTAACACCTAGAGGTGAAGCACAACATATAGAGGTATAACCCAACATCTAGAGATAAAGACCAACATCTAAATGTAAAGCAAAACATCTAGATGTAAAACCCTACATCTAGAAATAAAGCCCAACGTCTGGAGGTAAAGCCCAGATTCTAGAGAGAAGCCAAAAATCCAGATGGAAAACCCAAAATCTAGAGGTAAAGCCCAACATCTACAGGAAAATCCAGATATCTAGGGGTAAAGCCCAACATCTAGAGGAAAATCCAAATATATAGATATAAAACCCAAAATCTAGAGGTAAAGCCCTATATCTAGACGTAAAGCCCAAAATCTCGATGAAAAGCACAACTTCTAGATCTAAAGCCCAACATCTAGAGGTAAAGACCAATATCTAGAGGTAAAACCCAACATCTAGACGTAAAGCCAGATATCTAGAGGTAAAGCCCAACGTCTGGAGGTAAAGCCCATCATCTAGTCCTACAGCCCAATGTCTGCAGGTAAAGCCCAACTTACAGAGGTGAAGGCAAACATCTAGATGTAAAACCCCAAATCTAGAGGTAAAGCCCAACATCTAGAGGAAAAGCCAAATATATATATATTTAAAACCCAAAATCTAGAGGTAAAGCCCAACATCTAGAGGTAAAGACAGATATCTAGGGGTAAAGCCCAACATCTAGAGGAAAAGCCAAATATATAGATTTAAAACCCAAAATATAGAGGTAAAGCCCGATATCTAGACGTAAAGAACAAAATCTAGATGTAAAGCCCAACTTCTAGAGGTAAAGCCGAATATATAAAGCGCATCATTTAGAGAAAAGCCCAAAATCTAGAGTTGAAGCCCCACATCTAGAGGGAAAGCCCAGAATCTAGATGTAAAGCCTAACATCTAGAGGTGAATTCCAAAATCAAGTGTTAAGGCCCGACATCTACAGTTAAAGCCAAACATATAGATGTAACCCCCACCTTCTAGAGGTAAATCCCAAAGTCTAGATGTAAAGCCCAACTTCTAGAGGTAAAGTCCAAAATCTAGAGGTAAAGCCCAAGACCTAGTGGTAGAGCCCAAAATCTAGAGGTAAAGCCCAACATCTAGACGTAAAGCCAGATATCTGATGGTAAAGCCCAACATCTAGAGGAAAAGCCAAATATATAGATTTAAAACCCAAAATCTAGAGATAAAGCCCAACATCTAAATGTAAAGCAAAACATCTAGATGTAAAACCCGACATCTAGAGGTAAATTCCAATATCTAGACTTAAAGACCAACATCTAGAGGTAAAACCCAACATCTTGAGGTAAAGCCCAACGTCTGGAGGTACAGCCCAGATTCTAGAGAGAAGCCAAAAATCCAGATGGAAAACCCAAAATCTAGTGTTAAAGCCCAACATCTAGAGGTAAAGCCCAGAATCTAGAGGTAAAGCCTAATATCTAGAGGTGAATTCTTAAATCTAGTCTTAAGGCCCGACATCTACAGTTAAAGCCAAAGATATAGATGTAACCCCCAACTTCTAGAGGTAAGGCCCAAAATCTAGATGTAAAGCCCAACTTCTAGATGTAAAGCCTAACATCTAGAGGTGAATTCCAAAATCAAGTGTTAAGGACCGACATCTACAGTTAAAGCCAAACATATAGATGCAACCCCCAACTTCTAGAGGTAAGGCCCAAAATCTAGAGGTAAAGCCCAACTTCTAGAGGTAAAGTCCAAAATCTAGAGGTAAAGCCCAAGACCTAGTGGTAGAGCCCAAAATGTAGAGGTAAAGCCCAACATCTATAGGAAAAGCCAAATATATAGATTTAAAACCCAAAATCTAGAGATAAAGCCCAACATCTAAATGTAAAGCAAAACATCTAGATGTAAAACCCGACATCTAGAGGTAAAGTCCAATATCTAGACTTAAAGTCCAACATCTAGATGTAAAACCCAAGATCTAGAGGTAAAGCCCAACATCTGGAGGTAAAGCCCAGATTCTAGAGAGAAGCCAAAAATCCAGATGGAAAACCCAAAATCTAGAGGTAAAGCCCAACATCTACAGGTAAATCCAGATATCTAGGGGTAAAGCCCAACATCTAGAGGAAAATCCAAATATATAGATTTAAAAACCAAAATCTAGAGGTAAAGCCCAATATCTAGACGTAAAGCCCAAAATCTAGATGTAAAGCCCAAATTCTAGATCTAACGCCCAAAATCTAGAGATAAAGACCAATATCTAGAGGTAAAACCCAACATCTAGAGGTAAAGCCAGATATCTAGAGGTAAAGCCCAACATCTAGAGGAAAAGCAAAATATATAGATTTCAAACCCAAATTCTAGAGTTAAATCCCAACATCTAGAGGTAAATCCCAACTTCCAGAGTTAAAGTCCAAAATCTAGAGGTAAACACCAATACCTAGAGTTTGAGCCCAAAATCTAGAGATAAAGCCCAACATCTAGAGATAAAGCCAGATATATAGATTTAAAATCCAATATCTGGAGGTAAAGCCCAACATCTAGAGCTAAAGCCCCAAATCTAGATGTAAAGCCCAATTGCTAGATCTAAAGCCAAATACTCTAGAGGTAAAGCCCAACATGTAAAGACTAAGATCTAGAGGTGAATTCCAATATCTAGTGTTAAAGCCCGACACCTACAGTTAAAGCCAAACATCTAGATGTACAACCCAACTTCTAGAGGTAAAGCCGAATATCTAGAGTTAAAGCGCATCCTTTCGAGTAAAGCCCAAAATCTAGAGTTAAAGCCCAACATCTAGAGGGAAAGCCCAGAATCTAGATGTAAAGCCTAACATCTAGAGGTGAATTCCAAAATCAAGTGTTAAGGCCTGACATCTACAGTTAAATCCAACCATATAGGTATAACCCCCAACTTCTAGAGGTAAGGCCCAAAATCTAGAGGTAAAGCCCAACAGCTAGAGTTAAAGCCGAACGTCTTGAGGTAAAGCCCAAAGTCTAGAGTTAAAGCCCAACTTCTAGAGGTAAAGCCCCACTTCCAGAGTTAAAGTCCAAAATCTAGGGGTAAACACCAATACCTAGAGTTAGAGCCCAAAATCTAGAGATATGAAAAATATATAGATTTAAAACCCAAAATCTAGAGATAAAGCCGAACATCGAAATGTAAAGCAAAACATCTAGATGTAATCCAAACATCTAGAGGTAAAGCCTAACACCTAGAGGTGAAGCACAACATATAGAGGTATTACCCAACATCTAGAGATAAAGACCAACATCTAAATGTAAAGCAAAACATCTAGATGTAAAACCCTACATCTAGAAATAAAGCCCAACGTCTGGAGGTAAAGCCCAGATTCTAGAGAGAAGCCAAAAATCCAGATGGAAAACCCAAAATCTAGAGGTAAAGCCCAACATCTACAGGTAAATCCAGATATCTAGGGGTAAAGCCCAACATCTAGAGGAAAATCCAAATATATAGATATAAAACCCAAAATCTAGAGGTAAAGCCCTATATCTAGACGTAAAGCCCAAAATCTCGATGAAAAGCACAACTTCTAGATCTAAAGCCCAACATCTAGAGGTAAAGACCAATATCTAGAGGTAAAACCCAACATCTAGACGTAAAGCCAGATATCTAGAGGTAAAGCCCAACGTCTGGAGGTAAAGCCCATCATCTAGTCCTACAGCCCAATGTCTGCAGGTAAAGCCCAACTTACAGAGGTGAAGGCAAACATCTAGATGTAAAACCCCAAATCTAGAGGTAAAGCCCAACATCTAGAGGAAAAGCCAAATATATATATATTTAAAACCCAAAATCTAGAGGTAAAGCCCAACATCTAGAGGTAAAGACAGATATCTAGGGGTAAAGCCCAACATCTAGAGGAAAAGCCAAATATATAGATTTAAAATCCAAAATCTAGAGGTAAAGCCCAATATCTAGACGTAAAGCCCAAAATCTAGATGTAAAGCCCAAATTCTAGATCTAACGCCCAAAATCTAGAGGTAAAGACCAATATCTAGAGGTAAAACCCAACATCTAGAGGTAAAGCCAGATATCTAGAGGTAAAGCCCAACATCTAGAGGGAAAGCCCACAATCTATATGTAAAGCCTAACATCTAGAGGTGAATTCCAAAATCAAGTGTTAAGGCCTGACATCTACAGTTAAATCCAACCATATAGATATAACCCCCAACTTCTAGAGGTAAGGCCCAAAATCTAGAGGTAAAGCCCAACAGCTAGAGTTAAAGCCGAACGTCTTGAGGTAAAGCCCAAAGTCTAGAGTTAAAGCTCAACTTCTAGAGGTATGGCCAACATCTAGACGTAAAGCCAGATATCTGACGGTAAAGCCCAACATCTAGAGGAAAAGCCAAATATATATATATTTAAAACCCAAAATCTAGAGGTAAAGCCCAACATCTAGAGGTAAAGACAGATATCTAGGGGTAAAGCCCAACATCTAGAGGAAAAGCCAAATATATAGATTTAAAACCCAAAATATAGAGGTAAAGCCCGATATCTAGACGTAAAGAACAAAATCTAGATGTAAAGCCCAACTTCTAGAGGTAAAGCCGAATATATAAAGCGCATCATTTAGAGAAAAGCCCAAAATCTAGAGTTGAAGCCCCACATCTAGAGGGAAAGCCCAGAATCTAGATGTAAAGCCTAACATCTAGAGGTGAATTCCAAAATCAAGTGTTAAGGCCCGACATCTACAGTTAAAGCCAAACATATAGATGTAACCCCCAACTTCTAGAGGTAAATCCCAAAGTCTAGATGTAAAGCCCAACTTCTAGAGGTAAAGTCCAAAATCTAGAGGTAAAGCCCAAGACCTAGTGGTAGAGCCCAAAATCTAGAGGTAAAGCCCAACATCTAGACGTAAAGCCAGATATCTGATGGTAAAGCCCAACATCTAGAGGAAAAGCCAAATATATAGATTTAAAACCCAAAATCTAGAGATAAAGCCCAACATCTAAATGTAAAGCAAAACATCTAGATGTAAAACCCGACATCTAGAGGTAAATTCCAATATCTAGACTTAAAGACCAACATCTAGAGGTAAAACCCAACATCTTGAGGTAAAGCCCAACGTCTGGAGGTACAGCCCAGATTCTAGAGAGAAGCCAAAAATCCAGATGGAAAACCCAAAATCTAGTGTTAAAGCCCAACATCTAGAGGTAAAGCCCAGAATCTAGAGGTAAAGCCTAATATCTAGAGGTGAATTCTTAAATCTAGTCTTAAGGCCCGACATCTACAGTTAAAGCCAAAGATATAGATGTAACCCCCAACTTCTAGAGGTAAGGCCCAAAATCTAGATGTAAAGCCCAACTTCTAGATGTAAAGCCTAACATCTAGAGGTGAATTCCAAAATCAAGTGTTAAGGACCGACATCTACAGTTAAAGCCAAACATATAGATGCAACCCCCAACTTCTAGAGGTAAGGCCCAAAATCTAGAGGTAAAGCCCAACTTCTAGAGGTAAAGTCCAAAATCTAGAGTAAAGCCCAAGACCTAGTGGTAGAGCCCAAAATGTAGAGGTAAAGCCCAACATCTATAGGAAAAGCCAAATATATAGATTTAAAACCCAAAATCTAGAGATAAAGCCCAACATCTAAATGTAAAGCAAAACATCTAGATGTAAAACCCGACATCTAGAGGTAAAGTCCAATATCTAGACTTAAAGTCCAACATCTAGATGTAAAACCCAAGATCTAGAGGTAAAGCCCAACATCTGGAGGTAAAGCCCAGATTCTAGAGAGAAGCCAAAAATCCAGATGGAAAACCCAAAATCTAGAGGTAAAGCCCAACATCTACAGGTAAATCCAGATATCTAGGGGTAAAGCCCAACATCTAGAGGAAAATCCAAATATATAGATTTAAAAACCAAAATCTAGAGGTAAAGCCCAATATCTAGACGTAAAGCCCAAAATCTAGATGTAAAGCCCAAATTCTAGATCTAACGCCCAAAATCTAGAGATAAAGACCAATATCTAGAGGTAAAACCCAACATCTAGAGGTAAAGCCAGATATCTAGAGGTAAAGCCCAACATCTAGAGGAAAAGCAAAATATATAGATTTCAAACCCAAATTCTAGAGTTAAATCCCAACATCTAGAGGTAAATCCCAAAGTCTAGATGTAAAGCTCAACTTCCAGATTTAAAGTCAAAAATCTAAATGTAAATACCAATACCTAGAGGTAGAGCCCAAAATGTAGAGGTAAAGCCCAACATCTAGACGTAAAGCCAGATATCTAGAGGTAAAGCCCAACATCTAGAGGAAAAGCAAAATATATAGATTTCAAACCCAAATTCTAGAGTTATATCCCAACATCTAGGGGTAAACCCCAACTTCCAGAGTTAAAGTCCAAAATCTAGAGGTAAACACCAATACATAGAGTTTGAGCCCAAAATCTAGAGATAAAGCCCAACATCTAGAGATAAAGCCAGATATATAGATTTAAAATCCAATATCTGGAGGTAAAGCCCAACATCTAGAGCTAAAGCCCCAAATCTAGATGTAAAGCCCAATTGCTAGATCTAAAGCCAAATACTCTAGAGGTAAAGCCCAACATGTAAAGACTAAGATCTAGAGGTGAATTCCAATATCTAGTGTTAAAGCCCGACACCTACAGTTAAAGCCAAACATCTAGATGTACAACCCAACTTCTAGAGGTAAAGCCGAATATCTAGAGTTAAAGCGCATCCTTTCGAGTAAAGCCCAAAATCTAGAGTTAAAGCCCAACATCTAGAGGGAAAGCCCAGAATCTAGATGTAAAGCCTAACATCTAGAGGTGAATTCCAAAATCAAGTGTTAAGGCCTGACATCTACAGTTAAATCCAACCATATAGGTATAACCCCCAACTTCTAGAGGTAAGGCCCAAAATCTAGAGGGAAAGCCCAACAGCTAGAGTTAAAGCCGAACGTCTTGAGGTAAAGCCCAAAGTCTAGAGTTAAAGCCCAACTTCTAGAGGTAAAGCCCCACTTCCAGAGTTAAAGTCCAAAATCTAGAGGTAAACACCAATACCTAGAGTTAGAGCCCAAAATCTAGAGATATGAAAAATATATAGATTTAAAACCCAAAATCTAGAGATAAAGCCGAACATCGAAATGTAAAGCAAAACATCTAGATGTAATCCAAACATCTAGAGGTAAAGCCTAACACCTAGAGGTGAAGCACAACATATAGAGGTATAACCCAACATCTAGAGATAAAGACCAACATCTAAATGTAAAGCAAAACATCTAGATGTAAAACCCTACATCTAGAAATAAAGCCCAACGTCTGGAGGTAAAGCCCAGATTCTAGAGAGAAGCCAAAAATCCAGATGGAAAACCCAAAATCTAGAGGTAAAGCCCTATATCTAGACGTAAAGCCCAAAATCTCGATGAAAAGCACAACTTCTAGATCTAAAGCCCAACATCTAGAGGTAAAGACCAATATCTAGAGGTAAAAACCAACATCTAGACGTAAAGCCAGATATCTAGAGGTAAAGCCCAACGTCTGGAGGTAAAGCCCATCATCTAGTCCTACAGCCCAATGTCTGCAGGTAAAGCCCAACTTACAGAGGTGAAGGCAAACATCTAGATGTAAAACCCCAAATCTAGAGGTAAAGCCCAACATCTAGAGGAAAAGCCAAATATATATATATTTAAAACCCAAAATCTAGAGGTAAAGCCCAACATCTAGAGGTAAATCCAGATATCTAGGGGTAAAGCCCAACATCTAGAGGAAAAGCCAAAGATATAGATTTAAAACCCAAAATCTAGAGGTAAAGACCAATATCTAGACGTAAAGCCCAAAATCTAGATGTAAAGCCCAAAATATAGAGGTAAAGCCCAACATCTAGAGCTAAAGTTGAACGTCTTGAGGTAAAGCCAAAGTCTAGAGGTAAAGCCAAATTCTAGAGGTAAAGTCCAAAATCTAGAGCTAAAGCCACACATCTGAAGTAAAGCCATATATCTAGAGGTAAAGCCCAACATCTATAGGAAAAGCCAAATATATAGATTTAAACCCCAAAATCTAGCGATAAAGCCCAACATCTAAATGTAAAGCAAAACATCTAGATGTAAAACCCGACATCTAGAGGTAAAGACCAACATCTAGAGGAAAAGCCAAATATATAGATTTAAATCCCAAAATCTAGAGGTAAAGTCCAATATCGAGAGGTAAAGACCAAAATCTAGATGTAAAGCCCAACTTCTAGATCTAAAGCCTAACTTCTAGAGGTAAAGTCCAAAATCTAGAGGTAAAGCCCAAGACCTAGTGGTAGAGCCCAAAATCTAGAGGTAAAGCCCAGCATCTAGAGGAAAAGCCAAATATATAGATTTAAAACCCAAAATCTAGAGGTAAAGCCCAATATCTAGACCTAAAGCCCAAAATCTAGATGTAAAGCCCAACTTCTAGAGGTAAAGGCGAGTATCTAGAGTTAAAAAACAACATCTAGAGGGAAAGCCCAGAATCCAGAGGTAAAGCCGAACATCTAGAGGTGAATTCCAAAATCAAGTGTTAAGGCCCGACATCTACAGTTAAATCCAAACATATAGATGTAACCCCCAACTTCCAGACGTAAGGCCCAAAAACTAGAGGTAAAGCGCAATATCTAGAGGTAAAGCCGAACATCTTGAGGTAAAGCCCAAAGTCTAGATGTAAAGCCCAACTTCTAGAGGTAAAGTCCAAAATCTAGAGGTAAAGATCAAGACCTAGTGGTAGAGCCCAAAATGTAGAGGTAAAGCCCAACATCTAGAGGTAAAGCCAGATATCTAGGGGTAAAGCCCAACATCTAGAGGAAAAGCCAAATATATAGATTTAAAACCCAAAATCTAGAGATAAAGCCCAACATCTAAATGTAAAGCAAAACATCTAGATGTAAAGCCCAACTTCTAGATCTAAAGCCCAACATCTAGAGGTAAAGCCTAACATCTAGTGGTGAATTCCAAAATATAGTGTTAAGGCCCGACATCTACAGTTAAAGGCAAACATATAGATGTAAACCCCAACTTCTAGAGGTAAGGCCCAAAATCTAGAGGTAAAGCCAAAGTCTAGAATTAAAGCCCAACTTCTAGAGGTAAAGACAAATATATAGATTTAAAACCCAACATCTAGAGGTAAAGCCCAACATCTAGACGTAAAGCCAGATACATGACGGTAAAGCCCAACATCTAGAGGAAGAGCCAAATATATAGATTTAAAACCCAAAATCTAGAGATAAAGCCGAACATCTAAATGTAAAGCAAAACATCTAGATGTAAAACCCTACATCTAGAGGTAAAGTCCAATATCTAGACCTAAAGACCAACATCTAGAGGTAAAACCCAACATCTAGTGGTAAAGCTCAACGTCTGGAGATAAAGCCCAGATTCTAGAGAGAAGCCAAAAATCCAGATGTAAAACCCAAAATCTAGAGGTAAAGCCCAACATCTACAGGTAAATCCAGATATGTAGGGGTGAAGCCCAACATCTAGAGGAAAAGCCAAATATATAGATATAAAACCCAAAATCTAGAGGTAAACCCCAATATCTAGACGTAAAGCCCAAAATCTAGATGTAAAGCACAAATTCTAGATCGAAAGCCCAACATTTAGAGGTGAAGACCAATATCTAGAGGTAAAACGCAACATCGAGACGTAAAGCCAGATATCTAGAGGTAAAGCCCAACATCTAGAGGAAAAGCAAAATATATAGATTTCAAACCCAATTTCTAGAGTTAAATCCCAACATCTAGGGGTAAAGCCCAAAATCTAGATGTAAAGCTCAACTTCCAGATTTAAAGTCAAAAATCTAAATGTAAATACCAATACCTAGAGGTAGAGCTTAAAATGTAGAGGTAAAGCCCACACCTTGATATAAAGCCAGATATATAGATCTAAACCCCAAAATCTAGAGGTGAAGCCCAATATCTAGATGTAAAGCCCAAAATCTAGATGTAAAGCCCAACTTCTAGAGGTAAAGCCCATCATCTAGTCCTACAGCCCAATGTCTGCAGGTAAAGCCCAACTTACAGAGGTGAAGGCAAACATCTAGATGTAAAACCCAAAATCTAGAGGTAAAGCCCAACATCTAGAGGAAAAGCCAAATATATAGATTTAAAACTCAAAATCTAGAGGTAAAGCCCAATATCTAGACGTAAAGCCCAAAATCTAGATGTAAAGCCCAGCTTCTAGATCTAAAGCCCAAAATCTAGATGTAAAGCCCAAATTCTAGATCTAACACCCAAAATCTCGAGGTAAAGACCACTATCTAGAGGTAAAACCCAACAGCTAGAGGTAAAGCCAGATATCTTGAGGTAAAGCCCAACATCTAGAGGAAAAGCAAAATATATAGATTTCAAACCCAAATTCTAGAGTTAAATCCCAACATCTAGAGGTAAAGCCCAACTTCCAGAGTTAAAGTCCAAAATCTAGAGGTAAACACCAATACCTAGAGTTTGAGCCCAAAATCTAGAGATAAAGCCCAACATCTAGAGATAAAGCCAGATATATAGATTTAAAATCCAAAATCTGGAGGTAAAGCCCAACATCTAGAGCTAAAGCCCCAAATCTAGATGTAAAGCCCAATTGCTAGATCTAAAGCCAAATACTCTAGAGGTAAAGCCCAACATGTAGAGGTAAAGACTAAGATCTAGAGGTGAATTCCAATATCTAGTGTTAAAGCCCGACACCTACAGTTAAAGCCAAACATCTAGATGTAAAACCCAACTTCTAGAGGTAAAGCCGAATATCTAGAGTTAAAGCGCATCCTTTCGAGTAAAGCCCAAAATCTAGAGTTAAAGCCCAACATCTAGAGGGAAAGCCCAGAATCTAGATGTAAAGCCTAACATCTAGAGGTGAATTCCAAAATCAAGTGTTAAGGCCCGACATCTACAGTTAAAGCCAACCATATAGATGTAACCCCCAACTTCTAGAGGTAAGGCCCAAAATCTAGAGGTAGAGCCCAACTTCTAGAGGAAAAGTCCAAATTCTAGAGGTAAAGCCCAAGACCTAGTGGTAGAGCCTAAAATCTAGAGGTAAAGCCATACATCTAGACGTAAAGCCAGATATCTGACGGTAAAACCCAAAATCTAGAGGTAAAGCCCAACATCTAAATGTAAAGCAAAACATCTAGATGTAAAACCCGACATCTAGAGGTAAAGTCCAATATCTAGACTTAAAGACCAACATCTAGAGGTAAAACCCAAGATCTAGAGGTAAAGCCCAACATCTGGAGGTAAAGCCCAGATTCTAGAGAGAAGCCAAAAATCCAGATGGAAAACCCAAAATCTAGAGGAAAAGCCAAATATATAGATTTAAAACCCAAAATCGAGAGGTAAAGACCAATATCTAGACATGAAGCCCAAAATCTAGATGTAAAGCCCAACTTCTAGATCTAAAGCCCAACATCTACAGGTAAAGCCTAACATCTAGTGGTGAATTCCAAATCTAGTGTTAAGGCCCGACATCTACAGTTAAAGCCAAACATATAGATGTAACCCCCAACTTCTAGAGGTAAGGCCCAAAATCTAGAGGTAAAGCCCAACTTCTAGAGGTAAAGTCCAAAATCTAGAGGTAAAGCCCAAGACCTAGTGGTAGAGCCCAAAATCTAGAGGTAAAGCCATACATCTAGACGTAAAGCCAGATATCTGATGGTAAAGCCCAACATCTAGAGGAAAAGCCAAACATATAGATTTAAAACCCAAAATCTAGAGATAAAGCCCAACATCTAAATGTAAAGCAAAACATCTCGATGAAAAACCCTACAACTAGAGGTAAAGTCCAATATCTAGACTTAAAGACCAACATCTAGAGGTAAAACCCAACATCTTGAGTTAAAGCCCATCGTCTGGAGGTACAGCCCAGATTCTAGAGAGAAGCCAAAAATCCAGATGGAAAATCCAAAAACTAGAGGTAAAGCCCAACATCTAGAGGTGAATTCCAAAATCTAGTCTTAAGGCCCGACATCTACAGTTAAAGCCAAACATATAGATGTAACCCCCAAATTCTAGAGGTAAGGCCCAAAATCTAGAGGTAAAGCCCAACTTCTAGAGGTAAAGTCCAAAATCTAGAGGTAAATCCCAAGACCTAGTGGTAGAGCCCAAAATCTAGAGGTAAAGCCCAGAATCTAGAGGTAAAGCCTAATATCTAGAGGTGAATTCTTAAATCAAGTCTTAAGGCCCGACATCTGCAGTTAAAGCCAAACATATAGATGTAACCCCCAACTTCTAGAGGTAAGGCCCAAAATCTAGATGTAAAGCCCAACTTCTAGATGTAAAGCCGAATATATAAAGCGCATCATTTAGAGTAAAGCCCAAAATCTAGAGTTAAAGCCCAACATCTAGAGGTAAAGCCCAGAATCTAGATGTAAAGCCTAACATCTAGAGGTAAAGCCGAAAGTCTTGAGGTAAAGACAAATATATAGATTTAAAACCCAACATCTAGATGTAAAGCCCAATATCTAGACGTAAAGCCGAACTTCTAGAGGAAAAGTCCAAATTCTGGAGGCAAAGCCCAACACCTAGAGGTAGAGCCCAAAATCTAGAGGTAAAGCCCAACACCTAGACGTAAAGCCAGATATCTAGGGGTAAAGCCCAACATCTAGAGGAAAAGACAAATATATAGATTTAAAACCCAAAATCTAGAGGTAAAGCCCAATATCTAGACGTAAAGCCCAAAATCTAGAGGTAAAGCCCAACATCTAGAGTTAAAGTTGAACGTCTTGAGGTAAAGCCAAAGTCTAGAGGTAAAGCCCAACTTCTAGAGGTAAAGTCCAAAATCTACAGGTAAAGCCCAACATCTAGAGGTAAAGCCAGATATCTAGAGGTAAAGCCCAACATCTAGAGGAAAAGCCAAATATATAGGTTTAAAACCCAACATCTAGAGATAAAGTCCAACATCTAAATGTAAAGCAAAACTTCTAGATGTAAAACCCGACATCTAGAGGTAAAGTCCTATATCTAGACTTAAAGACCAACATCCAGAGGTAAAACTCAACATCTAGAGGTAAAGCCCAATGTCTGGAGTTAAAGCCCAGATTCTAGAGAGAAGCCAAAAATCCAGATGGAAAATCCAAAATCTAGAGGTAAAGCCCATCATCTAGAGGTAAAGCCAGATATCTAGGGGTAAAGCCCAACATCTAGAGGAAAAGCCAAATATATAGATTTAAAACCCAAAATCTAGAGGTAAAGACCAATATCTAGACGTAAAGCCCAAAATCTAGATGTAAAGCCCAACTTCTAGATCTAAAGCCTAACTTCTAGAGGTAAAGTCCAAAATATAGAGGTAAAGCCCAAGACCTAGTGGTAGAGCCCAAAATCTAGAAATAAAGCCCAACATCTAGACGTAAAGACAGATATCTAGAGGTAAAGCCCAACATCTAGAGGAAAAGCCAAATATATAGATTTTAAACCCAAAATCTAGAGGTAAAGCCCAATATCTAGACGTAAAGACCAATATCTAGATGTAAAGCCCAACTTCTAGATCTAAAGCCCAAATATATAGATGTAGAGCCCAACTTCTAAATCTAAAGCCCAACATCTAGAGGTAAAGCCCAATATTTAGAGTTTAAGCCCATCATTTAGAGGTAAAGCCCAAAATCTAGATGTAAAGCCCAACTTCTAGAGGTAAAGCCCACCATCTAGTCCTACAGCCCAATGTCTGCAGGTAAAGCATAACTTACAGAGGTAAAGGCAAACATCTAGATGTAAAACCCAAACTCTAGAGGTAAAGCCCAACATATAGGGGTATAGCCCAAATTCTAGAGATAAAGTCCAACGTCTAGATGTAATCCCAACATCTAGAGGTAAAGCCTAACATCTAGAGGTGAAGCACAGCATATAGAGGTATAACCCAACATCTAGAGATAAAGACCAACATCTAAATGTAAAGCAAAACATCTAGATGTAAAACCCTACATCTAGAGGTAAAGTCCAATATCTAGACTTAAAGACCAACATCTGGAGGTAAAGTCCAATGTCTGAAGGTAATGACCAACTTCTAGAGCTAAAAACCCAAATCTAGATTTAAACCCCAACATCTAGAGATGAAGCCCAACTTCTAGATCTAAGCCCCACATCTAGAGAGAAAGTCCAGAATCTAGAGGTAAAGCCTAACATCTAGAGGTGAATTCCACCATCAAGTGTTAAGGCCCGACATCTACAGTTAAAGCCAAACATATTGATGCAACCCCCAACTTCTAGAGGTAAGGCCCAAAATCTAGAGGTAAAGCCCAACTTCTAGAGGTAAAGTCCAAAATCTAGAGGTAAAGCCCAAGACCTAGTGGTAGAGCCCAAAATCTAGAGGTAAAGCCCAACACCTAGACGTAAAGCCAGATATCTAGGGGTAAAGCCCAACATCTAGAGGAAAAGCCAAATATATAGATTTAAAACCCAAAATCTAGAGTTAAAGACCAATATCTAGACGTAAAGCCCAAAATCTAGATGTAAAGCCCAACTTCTAGATCTAAAGCCCAACATCTAGAGGTAAATCCTAACATCTAGAGTTGAATTCCAAAATCAAGTGTTAAGGCCCGACATCTACAGTTAAAGCCAAACATATAGATGTAAACCTAAACTTCTAGAGGTAAGGCCCAAAATCTAGAGGTAAAGCCCAACATCTAGAGTTAAAGCCCAACGTCTTGAGGTAAAGACAAATATATAGATTTAAAACCCAACATCTAGAGGTAAGCCCAATATCTAGACGTAAAGCCCAAAATATAGAGGTAAAGCCCAACATCTAGAGGAAAAGCCAAATATATAGATTTAAAACCCAAAATCTAGAGGTAAAGACCAATATCTAGACGTAAAGCCCAAAATCTAGATGTAAAGCCCAAAATATAGAGATAAAGCCCAACATCTAGAGCTAAAGTTGAAAGTCTTGAGGTAAAGCCAAAGTCTAGAGGTAAAGCCCAATTCTAGAGGTAAAGTCCAAAATCTAGAGCTAAAGCCACACATCTAGAAGTAAAGCCATATATCTAGAGGTAAAGCCCAACATCTATAGGAAAAGCCAAATATATAGATTTAAACCCCAAAATCTAGCGATAAAGCCCAACATCTAAATGTAAAGCAAAACATCTAGATGTAAAACCCGACATCTAGAGGTAAAGACCAACATCTAGAGGAAAAGCCAAATATATAGATTTAAATCCCAAAATCTAGAGGTAAAGTCCAATATCGAGAGGTAAAGCCCAAAATCTAGATGTAAAGCCCAACTTCTAGATCTAAAGCCTAACTTCTAGAGGTAAAGTCCAAAATCTAGAGGTAAAGCCCAAGACCTAGTGGTAGAGCCCAAAATCTAGAGGTAAAGACCAACATCTAGACGTAAAGCCAGATATCTAGAGGTAAAGCCCAACATCTAGAGGAAAAGCCAAATATATAGATTTAAAACCCAAAATCTAGAGAGAAAGCCCAACATCTAAATATAAAGCAAAACATCTAGATGTAAAACCCGACATCTAGAGGTAAAGTCCAATATCTAGACTTAAAGACCAACATCTAGAGGTAAAACCCAACATCTTGAGGTAAAGCCCAATGTCTGGAGGTACAGCCCAGATTCTAGAGAGAAGCCAAAAATCCAGATGGAAAACCCAAAATCTAGTGTTAAAGCCCAACATCTAGAGGTAAAGCCCAGAATCTAGAGGTAAAGCCTAATATCTAGAGGTGAATTCTTAAATCAAGTCTTAAGACCCGACATCTACAGTTAAAGCCAAACATATAGATGTAACCCCCAACTTCTAGAGGTAAGGCCCAAAATCTATATGTAAAGCCCAACTTCTAGATGTAAAGCCGAATATATAAAGCGCATCATTTAGAGTAAAGCCCAAAATCTAGAGTTAAAGCCCAACATCTAGAGGTAAAGCCCAGAATCTAGATGTAAAGCCTAACATCTAGAGGTAAAGCCGAACGTCTTGAGGTAAAGACAAATATATAGATTTAAAACCCAACATCTAGAGGTAAAGCCCAATATCTAGACGTAAAGCCCAACATCTAGAGGAAAAGTCCAAATTCTGGAGGCAAAGCCCAACACCTAGAGGTAGAGCCCAAAATCTAGAGGTAAAGCAACATCTAGAGTTAAAGCCAGATATCTAGAGGCAAAGCCCAACATCTAGAGGAAAAGCCAAATATATAGATTTATAACCCAAAATATAGAGGTAAAGCCCGATATTTAGACATAAAGACCAAAATCTAGATGTAAAGCCCAACTTCTAGATCTAAAGCCTAAAATCTAGATGTAAAGCCAAACTTCTAGAGGTAAAGCTGAATATATATATCGCATCATTTAGAGTAAAGCCCAAAATCTAGAGTTGAAGCCCCACATCTAGAGGGAAAGCCCAGAATCTAGATGTAAAGCCTAACATCTAGAGGTGAATTCCAAAATCAAGAGTTAAGGCCCGACATCTACAGTTAAAGCCAACCATATAGATGCAACCCCACACTTCTAGAGGTAAGGCCCAAAATCTAGAGGTAGAGCCCAAATTCTAGAGGAAAAGTCCAAATTCTAGAGGTAAAGCCCAAGACCTAGTGGTAGAGCCTAAAATCTAGAGGTAAAGCCATACATCTAGACGTAAAGCCAGATATCTGACGGTAAAACCCAAAATCTAGAGGTAAAGCCCAACATCTGGAGGTAAAGCCCAGATTCTAGAGAGAAGCCAAAAATCCAGATGGAAAACCCAAAATCTAGAGGAAAAGCCAAATATATAGATTTAAAACCCAAAATCTAGAGGTAAGCCCAATATCTAGACGTAAAGCCCCAAATCTAGATGTAAAGCCCAATTTCTAGATCTAAAGCCAAATAATCAAGAGGTAAAGTCCAACATGTAGAGGTAAAGACTAAGATCTAGAGGTGAATTCCAATATCTAGTGTTAAAGCCTGACATCTACAGTTAAAGCCAACCATATAGATGCAACCCCACACTTCTAGAGGTAAGGCCCAAAATCTAGAGGTAGAGCCCAAATTCTAGAGGAAAAGTCCAAATTCTAGAGGTAAAGCCCAAGACCTAGTGGTAGAGCCTAAAATCTAGAGGTAAAGCCATACATCTAGACGTAAAGCCAGATATCTGACGGTAAAACCCAAAATCTAGAGGTAAAGCCCAACATCTAAATGTAAAGCAAAACATCTAGATGTAAAACCCGACATCTAGAGGTAAAGTCCAATATCTAGACTTAAAGACCAACATCTAGAGGTAAAACCCAAGATCTAGAGGTAAAGCCCAACATCTGGAGGTAAAGCCCAGATTCTAGAGAGAAGCCAAAAATCCAGATGGAAAACCCAAAATCTAGAGGTAAAGCCCAACATCTAGAGAAAAAGCCAAATATATAGATTTAAAACCCAAAATCGAGAGGTAAAGACCAATATCTAGACATGAAGCCCAAAATCTAGATGTAAAGCCCAACTTCTAGATCTAAAGCCCAACATCTACAGGTAAAGCCTAACATCTAGTGGTGAATTCCAAATCTAGTGTTAAGGCCCGACATCTACAGTTAAAGGCAAACATATAGATGTAAACCCCAACTTCTAGAGGTAAGGCCCAAAATCTAGAGGTAAAGCCAAAGTCTAGAATTAAAGCCCAACTTCTAGAGGTAAAGACAAATATATAGATTTAAAACCCAACATCTAGAGGTAAAGCCCAATATCTAGACGTAAAGCCCAACTTCTAGAGGAAAAGTCCAAATTCTAGAGGCAAAGCCCAACACCTAGAGGTAGAGCCCAAAATCTAGAGGTAAAGGAACATCTAGAGGTAAAGCCAGATATCTAGAGGTAAAGCCCAACATCTAGAGGAAAAGCCAAATATATAGATTTATAAACCAAAATATAGAGGTAAAGCCCGATATCTAGACGTAAAGACCAAAATCTAGATGTAAAGCCCAACTTCTAGAGGTAAAGCCGAATATATAAAGCGCATCATTTAGAGTAAAGCCCAAAATCTAGAGTTGAAGCCCCACATCTAGAGGGAAAGCCCAGAATCTAGATGTAAAGCCTAACATCTAGAGGTGAATTCCAAAATCAAGTGTTAAGGCCCGACATCTACAGTTAAAGCCAAACATATAGATGCAACCCCCAACTTCTAGAGGTAAGGCCCAAAATCTAGAGGTAAAGCCCAACTTCTAGAGGTAAAGTCCAAAATCTAGAGGTAAAGCCCAAGACCTAGTGGTAGAGCCCAAAATCTAGAGGTAAAGCCCAACATCTAAACATAAAGCCAGATATGTAGGGGTAAAGCCCAACATCTAGAGGAAAAGCCAAATATATAGATTTAAAACCCAAAATCTAGAGGTAAAGACCAATATCTAGATGTAAAGCCCAACTCCAAATCTAAAGCCCAAAATCTAGATGTAAAGCCCAACTTCTAGAGGTAAAGGCGAGTATCTAGAGTTAAAAAACAACATCTAGAGGGAAAGCCCAGAATCCAGAGGTAAAGCCGAACATCTAGAGGTGAATTCCAAAATCAAGTGTTAAGGCCCGACATCTACAGTTAAATCCAAACATATAGATGTAACCCCCAACTTCCAGACGTAAGGCCCAAAAACTAGAGGTAAAGCGCAATATCTAGAGGTAAAGCCGAACATCTTGAGGTAAAGCCCAAAGTCTAGATGTAAAGCCCAACTTCTAGAGGTAAAGTCCAAAATCTAGAGGTAAAGATCAAGACCTAGTGGTAGAGCCCAAAATGTAGAGGTAAAGCCCAACATCTATAGGAAAAGCCAAATATATAGATTTAAAACCCAAAATCTAGAGATAAAGCCCAACATCTAAATGTAAAGCAAAATATCCAGATGTAAAACCCGACATCTAGAGGTAAAGTCAATATCTAGACTTAAAGACCAACATCTAGAGGTAAAACCCAAGATCTAGAGGTAAAGCCCAACATCTGGAGGTAAACCCAGATTTTAGAGAGAAGCCAAAAATCCAGATGGAAAACCCAAAATCTAGAGGTAAAGCCCAACATCTAGACGTAAAGCCAGATATCTAGGGGTAAAGCCCAACATCTAGAGGAAAAGCCAAATACATAGATTTAAAACCGAAAATCTAGAGGTAAAGCCCAACATCTAAATGTAAAGCAAAACATCTAGATGTAAAGCCCAACTTCTAGATCTAAAGCCCAACATCTAGAGGTAAAGCCTAACATCTAGTGGTGAATTCCAAAATATAGTGTTAAGGCCCGACATCTACAGTTAAAGGCAAACATATAGATGTAAACCCCAACTTCTAGAGGTAAGGCCCAAAATCTAGAGGTAAAGCCAAAGTCTAGAATTAAAGCCCAACTTCTAGAGGTAAAGACAAATATATAGATTTAAAACCCAACATCTAGAGGTAAAGCCCAATATCTAGACGTAAAGCCCAAAATCTAGATGTAAAGCCCAAATTCTAGATTTAACGCCCAAAATCTAGAGATAAAGACCAATATCTAGAGGTAAAACCCAACATCTAGAGGTAAAGCCAGATATCTAGAGGTAAAGCCCAACATCTAGAGGAAAAGCCAAATATATAGATTTCAAACCCAAATTCTAGAGTTAAATCCCAACATCTAGAGGTAAATCCCAAAGTCTAGATGTAAAGCTCAACTTCCAGATTTAAAGTCAAAAATCTAAATGTAAATACCAATACCTAGAGGTAGAGCCCAAAATGTAGAGGTAAAGCCCAACATCTAGACGTAAAGCCAGATATCTAGAGGTAAAGCCCAACATCTAGAGGAAAAGCAAAATATATAGATTTCAAACCCAAATTCTAGAGTTATATCCCAACATCTAGGGGTAAACCCCAACTTCCAGAGTTAAAGTCCAAAATCTAGAGGTAAACACCAATACCTAGAGTTAGAGCCCAAAATCTAGAGATATGCCAAATATATAGATTTAAAACCCAAAATCTAGAGATAAAGCCGAACATCTAAATGTAAAGCAAAACATCTAGATGTAATCCAAACATCTAGAGGTAAAGCCTAACACCTAGAGGTGAAGCACAACATATAGAGGTATAACCCAACATCTAGAGATAAAGACCAACATCTAAATGTAAAGCAAAACATCTAGATGTAAAACCCTACATTTAGAGGAAAAGCCCAACGTCTGGAGGTAAAGCCCAGATTCTAGAGAGAAGCCAAAAATCCAGATGGAAAACCCAAAATCTAGAGGTAAAGCCCAACATCTACAGGAAAATCCAGATATCTAGGGGTAAAGCCCAACATCTAGAGGAAAATCCAAATATATAGATATAAAACCCTAAATCTAGAGGTAAAGCCCAATATCTAGACGTAAAGCCCAAAATCTCGATGAAAAGCACAACTTCTAGATCTAAAGCCCAACATCTAGAGGTAAAGACCAATAGCTAGAGGTAAAACCCAACATCTAGAGGTAAAGCCAGATATCTAGAGGTAAAGCCCAACGTCTGGAGGTAAAGCCCATCATCTAGTCCTACAGCCCAATGTCTGCAGGTAAAGCCCAACTTACAGAGGTGAAGGCAAACATCTAGATGTAAAACCCCAAATCTAGAGGTAAAGCCCAACATCTAGAGGAAAAGCCAAATATATATATATTTAAAACCCAAAATCTAGAGGTAAAGCCCAACATCTAGAGGTAAAGACAGATATCTAGGGGTAAAGCCCAACATCTAGAGGAAAAGCCAAATATATAGATTTAAAATCCAAAATCTAGAGGTAAAGCCCAATATCTAGACGTAAAGCCCAAAGTCTAGAGTTAAAGCCCAACTTCTAGAGGTAAAGCCCAAAATCTAGATGTAAAGCCCAAATTCTAGATCTAACGCCCAAAATCTAGAGGTAAAGACCAATATCTAGAGGTAAAACCCAACATCTAGAGGTAAAGCCAGATATCTAGAGGTAAAGCCCAACATCTAGAGGGAAAGCCCACAATCTAGATGTAAAGCCTAACATCTAGAGGTGAATACCAAAATCAAGTGTTAAGGCCTGACATCTACAGTTAAATCCAACCATATAGATATAACCCCCAACTTCTAGAGGTGAGGCCCAAAATCTAGAGGTAAAGCCCAACAGCTAGAGTTAAAGCCGAACGTCTTGAGGTAAAGCCCAAAGTCTAGAGTTAAAGCCCAACTTCTAGAGGTAAAGCCAGATATATAGATTTAAAACCCAAAATCTAGAGATAAAGCCGAACATCTAAATGTAAAGCAAAACATGTAGATGTAATCCAAACATCTAGAGGTAAAGCCTAACATCTAGAGGTGAAGCACAACATATAGAGGTATAACCCAACATCTAGAGATAAAGACCAACATCTAAATGTAAAGCAAAACATCTAGATGTAAATCCCAACATCTAGAGATAAAGACCAACATCTAAATGTAAAGCAAAACATCTAGATGTAAAACCCTACATCTAGAGGTAAAGTCCAATATCTAGACCTAAAGACCAACCTCTAGAGGTAAAACCCAACATCTAGTGGTAAAGCCCAACGTCTGGAGGTAAAGCCCAGATTCTAGAGAGAAGCCAAAAATCCAGATGGAAAACCCAAAATCTAGAGGTAAAGCCCAACATCTACAGGTAAATCCAGATATCTAGGGGTAAAGCCCAACATCTAGAGGAAAAGCCAAATATATAGATATAAAACCCAAAATCTAGAGGTAAAGCCCAATATCTAGACGTAAAGCCCAAAATCTAGATGAAAAGCACAACTTCTAGATCTATAGCCCAACATCTAGAGGTAAAGACCAATATTTAGAGTTTAAGCGCATCATTTAGATGTAAAGCCAGATATCTAGAGGTAAAGCCCAACGTCTGGAGGTAAAGCCCATCATCTAGTCCTACAGCCCAATGTCTGCAGGTAAAGCCCAACTTACAGAGGTGAAGGCAAACATCTAGATGTAAAACCCCAAATCTAGAGGTAAAGGCCAACACCTAGAAGAAAAGCCAAATATATAGTTTTAAAACCAAAAATCTAGAGATAAAGCCGAACATCTAACTGTAAAGCAAAACATGTAGATGTAATCCAAACATCTAGAGGTAAAGCCTAACATCTAGAGGTGAAGCACAACATATAGAGGTATAACCCAACATCTAGAGATAAAGACCAACATCTAAATGTAAAGCAAAACATCTAGATGTAAAACCCTACATCTAGAGGTAAAGTCCAATAGCTAGACCTAAAGACCAACATCTAGACGTAAAACCCAACATCTAGAAGTAAATCCACATATCTAGAGGTAAAGCCCAACGTCTGGACGTAAAGCCCATCACCTAGTCCTACAGCCCAATATTTGCAGGTAAAGACCAACTTACAGAGGTGAAGGCAAACATCTAGATGTAAAACCCCAAATCTAGAGGTAAAGCCCAACATCTAGAGGAAAAGCCAGATATCTAGGGGTAAAGGCCAACATCTAGAGGAAAAGCCAAATATATAGATTTAAAACACAAAATCTAGAGGTAAAGCCCAATATCAAGACGTAAAGCCCAAAATCTAGATGTAAAGCCCAACTTCTTGATCTAAAGCCCAAAATCTAGATATAAAGCCCAAATTCTAGATCTAACGCCCAAAATCTAGAGATAAAGACCAATATCTAGAGGTAAAACCCAACATCTAGAGGTAAAGCCAGATATCTAGAGATAAAGCCCAACATCTAGAGGAAAAGCAAAATATATAGATTTGAAACCCAAATTCTAGAGTTAAATCCCAACATCTAGAGGTAAATCCCAAAGTCTAGATGTAAAGCTCAACTTCCAGATTTAAAGTCAAAAATCTAAATGTAACTACCAATACCTAGAGGTAGAGCCCAAAATGTAGAGGTAAAGCCCAACATCTAGAGATAAAGCCAGATATATAGATCTAAACCCCAAAATCTAGAGGTGAAGCCCAATATCCAGACGTAAAGCCCAAAATCTAGATGTAAAGCCCAACTTCTAGATCTAAAGCCCAAAATCTAGATGTAAAGACCAACTTCTAAATCTAAAGCCCAACATCTAGAGGTAAAGCCCAATATTTAGAGTTTAAGCGCATCATTTAGAGGTAAAGCCAGATATCTAGAGGTAAAGCCCAACGTCTGGAGGTAAAGCCCATCATCTAGTCCTACAGCCCAATGTCTGCAGGTAAAGCCCAACTTACAGAGGTGAAGGCAAACATCTAGATGTAAAACCCCAAATCTAGAGGTAAAGCCCAACATCTAGAGGAAAAGCCAAATATATAGATTTAAAACCCAAAATCTAGAGGTAAAGGCCAACATCTAGACCTAAAGCCCAAAATCTAGATGTAAAGCCCAAATTCTAGCTCTAACACCCAAAATCTAGAGGTAAAGACCAATATCTAGAGGTAAAACCCAACATCTAGAGGTAAAGCCAGATATCTAGAGGTAAAGCCCAACATCTAGAGGAAAAGCAAAATATATAGATTTCAAACCCAAATTCTAGAGTTAAATCCCAACATCTAGAGGTAAAGCCCAACTCCCAGAGTTAAAGTCCAAAATCTAGAGGTAAACACCAATACCTAGAGTTAGAGCCCAAAATCTAGAGATAAAGCCCAACATCTAGAGATAAAGCCAGATATATAGATTTAAAATCCAAAATGTGGAGGTAAAGCCCAACATCTAGAGCTAAAGCCCCAAATCTAGATGTAAAGCCCAATTGCTAGATCTAAAGCCAAATACTCTAGAGGTAAAGCCCAACATGTAGAGGTAAAGACTAAGATCTAGAGGTGAATTCCAATATCTAGTGTTAAAGGCCGACACCTACAGTTAAAGCCAAACATCTAGATGTAAAACCCAACTTCTAGAGGTAAAGCCGAATATCTAGAGTTAAAGCGCATCCTTTAGAGTAAAGCCCAAAATCTAGAGTTAAAGCCCAACATCTAGAGGGAAAGCCCAGAATCTAGATGTAAAGCCTAACATCTAGAGGTGAATTCCAAAATCAAGTGTTAAGGCCTGACATCTACAGTTAAATCCAACCATATAGATATAACCCCCAACTTCTAGAGGTAAGGCCCAAAATCTAGAGGGAAAGCCCAACAGCTAGAGTTAAAGCCGAACGTCTTGAGGTAAAGCCCAAAGTCTAGAGTTAAAGCCCAACTTCTAGAGGTAAAGCCCAACTTCCAGAGTTAAAGTCCAAAATCTAGAGGTAAACACCAATACCTAGAGTTAGAGCCCAAAATCTAGAGATATGCCAAATATATAGATTTAAAACCCAAAATCTAGAGATAAAGCCGAACATCTAAATGTAAAGCAAAACATCTAGATGTAATCCAAACATCTAGAGGTAAAGCCTAACATCTAGAGGTGAAGCACAACATATAAAGGTATAACATAACATCTAGAGATAAAGACCAACATCTAAATGTAAAGCAAACCATCTAGAAGTAAAACCCTACATCTAGAGGTAAAGTCCAATAGCTAGACCTAAAGACCAACCTCTAGAGGTAAAACCCAACATCTAGTGGTAAAGCCCAACGTCTGGAGGTAAAGCCCAGATTCTAGAGAGAAGCCAAAAATCCAGATGGAAAACCCAAAATCTAGAGGTAAAGCCCAACATCTACAGGTAAATCCAGATATCTAGGGGTAAAGCCCAACATCTAGAGGAAAAGCCAAATATATAGATTTAAAACCCAAAATCTAGAATTAAAGCCCAATATCAAGACGTAAAGCCCAAAATCTAGATGTAAAGCCCAACTTCTTGATCTAAAGCCCAAAATATAAATGTAAAGCCCAACTTCTAAATCTAAAGCCCAACATCTAGAGGTAAAGCCCAATATTTAGAGTTTAAGCGCATCATTTAGAGGTAAAGCCAGATAACTAGAGGTAAAGCCCAACGTCTGGAGGTAAAGCCCATCATCTAGTCCTACAGCCCAATGTCTGCAGGTAAAGCCCAACTTACAGAGGTGAAGGCAAACATCTAGATTTAAAACCCAAAATCTAGAGGTAAAGACCAACATCTAGAGGAAAAGCCAAATATATAGATTTAAAACCCAAAATCTAGAGGTAAAGCCCAATATCTAGACCTAAAGCCCAAAATCTAGATGTAAAGCCCAGCTTCTAGATCTAAAGCCCAAAACCTAGATGTAAAGCCCAAATTCTAGATCTAACACCCAAAATCTAGAGGTAAAGACCAATATCTAGAGGTAAAAACCAACATCTAGAGGTAAAGCCAGATATCTAGAGGTAAAGCCCAACATCTAGAGGAAAAGCAAAATATATAGATTTCAAACCCAAATTCTAGAGTTAAATCCCAACATCTAGAGTTAAATCCCAAAGTCTAGATGTAAAGCTCAACTTCCAGATTTAAAGTCAAAAATCTAAATGTAAATACCAATACCTAGAGGTAGAACCCAAAATGTAGAGGTAAAGCCCAACATCTAGAGATAAAGCCAGATATATAGATCTAAACCCCAAAATCTAGAGGTGAAGACCAATATCTAGACGTAAAGCCCAAAATCTAGATGTAAAGCCAAAATTCTAGATCTAAAGCCCAAAATATAGATGTAAAGCCCAACTTCTAAATCTAAAACCCAAAATCTAGAGGTAAAGCCCAACTTCTTGATCTAAAGCCCAAAATCTTGATGTAAAGCCCAAATTCTGGATCTAACGCCCAAAATCTAGAGATAAAGACCAATATCTAGAGGTAAAACCCAACATCTAGAGGTAAAGCCAGATATCTAAGGTAAAGCCCAACATCTAGAGTAAAAGCAAAATATATAGATTTCAAACCCAACTCCCAGAGTTAAAGTTCAAAATCTAGAGGTAAACACCAATACCTAGAGTTAGAGCCCAAAATCTAGAGATAAAGCCCAACATCTAGAGATAAAGCCAGATATATAGATTTAAAATCCACAATCTGGAGGTAAAGCCCAACATCTAGAGCTAAAGCCCCAAATCTAGATGTAAAGCCCAATCGCTACATCTAAAGCCAAATACTCTAGAGGTAAAGCCCAACATATAGAGGTAAAGACTAAGATCTAGAGGTGAATTCCAATATCTAGTGTTAAAGGCCGACACCTACAGTTAAAGCCAAACATCTAGATGTAAAACCCAACTTCTAGAGGTAAAGCCGAATATCTAGAGTTAAAGCGCATCCTTTAGAGTAAAGCCCAAAATCTAGAGTTAAAGCCCAACATCTAGAGGGAAAGCCCAGAATCTAGACGTAAAGCCTAACATCTAGAGGTGAATTCCAAAATCAAGTGTTAAGGCCTGACATCTACAGTTAAATCCAACCATATATATATAACCCCCAACTTCTAGAGGTAAGGCCCAAAATCTAGAGGGAAAGCCCAACAGCTAGAGTTAAAGCCGAACGTCTTGAGGTAAAGCCCAAAGTCTAGAGTTAAAGCCCAACTTCTAGAGGTAAAGCCCAACTTCCAGAGTTACAGTCCAAAATCTAGAGGTAAACACCAATACCTAGAGTTAGAGCCCAAAATCTAGAGATATGCCAAATATATAGATTTAAAACCCAAAATCTAGAGATAAAGCCGAACATCTAAATGTAAAGCAAAACATCTAGATGTAATCCAAACATCTAGAGGTAAAGCCTAACATCTAGAGGTGAAGCACAACATATAGAGGTATAACATAACATCTAGAGATAAAGACCAACATCTAAATGTAAAGCAAACCATCTAGATGTAAAACCCTACATCTAGAGGTAAAGTCCAATAGCTAGACCTAAAGACCAACATCTAGAGGTAAAACCCAACATCTAGTGGTAAAGCCCAACGTCTGGAGGTAAAGCCCAGATTCTAGAGAGAAGCCAAAAATCCAGATGGAAAACCCAAAATCTAGAGGTAAAGCCCAACATCTACAGGTAAATCCAGATATCTAGGGGTAAAGCCCAACATCTAGAGGAAAAGCCAAATATATAGATATAAAACCCAAAATCTAGAGGTAAAGCCCAATATCTAGACGTAAAGCCCAAAATCTAGATGAAAAGCACAACTTCTAGATCTAAAGCCCAACATCTAG
Organism: Leptosomus discolor; assembly: GCF_034619465.1. Lineage (NCBI taxonomy): Eukaryota > Metazoa > Chordata > Aves > Leptosomiformes > Leptosomidae > Leptosomus > Leptosomus discolor. Next base: position 2,909,276 of record NW_028237833.1, on the reverse strand, counting down.
AGGTAAAGACCAATAGCTAGAGGTAAAACCCAACATCTAGAGGTAAAGCCAGATATCTAGAGGTAAAGCCCAACGTCTGGAGATAAAGCCCATCATCTAGTCCTACAGCCCAATGTCTGCAGGTAAAGCCCAACTTACAGAGGTGAAGGCAAACATCTAGATGTAAAACCCCAAATCGAGAGGTAAAGCCCAACATCTAGAGGAAAAGCCAAATATATATAGATTTAAAACCCAAAATCTAGAGGTAAAGCCCAACATCTAGAGGTAAAGCCAGATATCTAGGTTTAAAGGCCAACATCTAGAGGAAAAGCCAAATATATAGATTTAAAACCCAAAATCTAGAGGTAAAGCTTAATATCAAGACGTAAAGGCCAAAATCTAGATGTAAAGCCCAGCTTCTTGATCTAAAGCCCAAAATCTAGATGTAAAGCACAACTTCTAGGTCTAAAGCCCAAGATCTAGAGATAAAGACCAATATCTAGAGGTAAAACCCAACATCTAGAGGTAAAGCCAGATATCTAGAGGTAAAGCCCAACATCTAGAGGAAAAGCAAAACATATAGATTTCAAACCCAAATTCTAGAGTTCAATCCCAACATCTAGAGGTAAATCCCAAAGTCTAGATGTAAAGCTCAACTTCCAGATTTAAAGTCAAAAATCTAAATGTAAATATCAATACCTAGAGGTAGAGCCCAAAATGTAGAGGTAAAGCCCAACATCTAGAGATAAAGCCAGATATATAGATCTAAACCCCAAAATCTAGAGGTGAAGCCCAATATCTAGACGTAAAGCCCAAAATCTAGATGTAAAGCCCAACTTCTAGATCTAAAGCCCAAAATATAGCTGTAAAGCCCAACTTCTAAATCTAAAGCCCAACATCTAGAGGTAAGGCCCAATATTTAGTGTTTAAGCGCATCATTTAGAGGTAAAGCCCAAAATCTAGATGTAAAGCCCACTTCTAGAGGTAAAGCCCATCATCTAGTCCTACAGCCCAATGTCTGCAGGTAAAGTCCAACTTACAGAGGTGAAGGCAAACATCTAGATGTAAAACCCAAAATCCAGAGGTAAAGCCCAATATCTAGAGGAAAAGCAAATATATAGATTTAAAACCCAGAATCTAGAGGTAAAGCCCAATATCTAGACCTAAAGCCCAAAATCTAGATGTAAAGCCCAAATTCTAGATCTAACACCCAAAATCTAGAGGTAAAGACCAATATCTAGAGGTAAAACCCAACATCTAGAGGTAAAGCCAGATATCTAGAGGTAAAGCCCAACATCTAGAGGAAAAGCAAAATATATAGATTTCAAACCCAAATTCTAGAGTTCAATCCCAACATCTAGAGGTAAATCCCAACTTCCAGAGTTAAAGTCCAAAATCTAGAGGTAAACACCAATACCTAGAGTTAGAGCCCAAAATCTAGAGATAAAGCCCAACATCTAGAGATAAAGCCAGATATATAGATTTAAAATCCAAAATCTGGAGGTAAAGCCCAACATCTAGAGCTAAAGCCCCAAATCTAGATGTAAAGCCCAATTGCTAGATCTAAAGCCAAATACTCTAGAGGTAAAGCCCAACATGTAGAGGTAAAGACTAAGATCTAGAGGTGAATTCCAATATCTAGTGTTAAAGCCTGACACCTACAGTTAAAGCCAAACATCTAGATGTACAACCCAACTTCTAGAGGTAAAGCCGAATATCTAGAGTTAAAGCGCATCCTTTAGAGTAAAGCCCAAAATCTAGAGTTAAAGCCCAACATCTAGAGGGAAAGCCCAGAATCTAGATGTAAAGCCTAACATCTAGAGGTGAATTCCAAAATCAAGTGTTAAGGCCTGACATCTACAGTTAAATCCAACCATATAGATATAACCCCCAACTTCTAGAGGTAAGGCCCAAAATCTAGAGGTAAAGCCCAACAGCTGGAGTTAAAGCCGAACGTCTTGAGGTAAAGCCCAAAGTCTAGAGTTAAAGCCCAACTTCTAGAGGTAAAGCCCAACATCTAGACGTAAAGCCAGATATCTGACGGTAAAGCCCAACATCTAGAGGAAAAGCCAAATATATAGATTTAAAACCCAAAATCTAGAGATAAAGCTGAACATCTAAATGTAAAGCAAAACATCTAGATGTAATCCAAACATCTAGAGGTAAAGCCTAACATCTAGAGGTGAAGCACAACATATAGAGGTATAACCCAACATCAAGAGATAAAGACCAACATCTAAATGTAAAGCAAAACATCTAGATGTAAAACCCTACATCTAGAGGTAAAGTCCAATAGCTAGACCTAAAGACCAACATCTAGAGGTAAAACCCAACATCTAGTGGTAAAGCCCAACGTCTGGAGGTAAAGCCCAGATTCTAGAGAGAAGCCAAAAATCCAGATGGAAAACCCAAAATCTAGAGGTAAAGCCCAACATCTACAGGTAAATCCAGATATCTAGGGGTAAAGCCCAACATCTAGAGGAAAAGCCAAATATATAGATATAAAACCCAAAATCTAGAGGTAAAGCCCAATATCTAGACGTAAAGCCCAAAATCTAGATGAAAAGCACAACTTCTAGATCTAAAGCCCAACATCTAGAGGTAAAGACCAATAGCTAGAGGTAAAACCCAACATCTAGAGGTAAAGCCAGATATCTAGAGGTAAAGCCCAACGTCTGGAGGTAAAGCCCATCATCTAGTCCTACAGCCCAATGTCTGCAGGTAAAGCCCAACTTACAGAGGTGAAGGCAAACATCTAGATGTAAAACCCCAAATCTAGAGGTAAAGCCCAACATCTAGAGGAAAAGCCAAATATATATAGATTTAAAACCCAAAATCTAGAGGTAAAGCCCAACATCTAGAGGTAAAGCCAGATATCTAGGGGTAAAGCCCAACATCTAGAGGAAAAGCCAAATATATAGATTTAAAACCCAGAATCTAGAGGTAAAGCCCAATATCTAGACCTAAAGCCCAAAATCTAGATGTAAAGCCCAAATTCTAGATCTAACACCCAAAATCTAGAGGTAAAGACCAATATCTAGAGGTAAAACCCAACATCTAGAGGTAAAGCCAGATATCTAGAGGTAAAGCCCAACATCTAGAGGAAAAGCAAAATATATAGATTTCAAACCCAAATTCTAGAATTCAATCCCAACATCTAGAGGTAAAGCCGAACTTCCAGAGTTAAAGTCCAAAATCTAGAGGTAAACACAAATACCTAGAGTTAGAGCCCAAAATCTAGAGATAAAGCCCAACATCTAGAGATAAAGCCAGATATATAGATTTAAAATCCAAAATCTGGAGGTAAAGCCCAACATCTAGAGCTAAAGCCAAATACTCTAGAGGTAAAGCCCACATGTAGAGGTAAGGACTAAGATCTAGAGGTGAATTCCAATATTTAGTGTTAAAGCCCGACACCTACATTTAAAGACAAATATCTAGATGTACAACCCAACTTCTAGAGGTAAAGCCCAACATCTAGAGGAAAAGCCAAATATATAGATTTAAAACCCAAAATCTAGAGGTAAAGCCCAACATCTAGAGATAAAGCCAGATATATAGATCTAAACTCCAAAATCTAGAGGTGAAGCCCAATATCTAGACGTAAAGCCCAATATCTAGATGTAAAACCCAACTTCTAGATCTAAAGCCCAAAATATAGATGTAAAGCCCAACTTCTAAATCTAAAGTCCAACATCTAGAGGTAAAGCCCAATATTTAGAGTTTAAGCGCATCATTTAGAGGTAAAGCCCAAAATCTAGATTAAAAGCCCACTTCTAGAGGTAAAGCCCATCATCTAGTCCTACAGCCCAATGTCTGCAGGTAAAGTCCAACTTACATAGGTGAAGGCAAACATCTAGATGTAAAACCCAAAATCCAGAGGTAAAGCCCAACATCTAGAGGAAAAGCAAATATATAGATTTAAAACCCAGAATCTAGAGGTAAAGCCCAATATCTAGACCTAAAGCCCAAAATCTAGATGTAAAGCCCAAATTCTAGATCTAACGCCCAAAATCTAGAGGTAAAGACCAATATCTAGAGGTAAACCCCAACATCTAGAGGTAAAGCCAGATATCTAGAGGTAAAGCCCAACATCTAGAGGAAAAGCAAAATATATAGATTTCAAACCCAAATTCTAGAGTTCAATCCCAACATCTAGAGGTAAATCCCAACTTCCAGAGTTAAAGTCCAAAATCTAGAGGTAAACACCAATACCTAGAGTTAGAGCCCAAAATCTAGAGATAAAGCCCAACATCTAGAGATAAAGCCAGATATATAGATTTAAAATCCAAAATCTGGAGGTAAAGCCCAACAGCTAGAGGAAAAGCCGAACGTCTTGAGGTAAAGCCCAAAGTCTAGAGTTAAAGCCCAACTTCTAGAGGTAAAGCCCAACATCTAGACGTAAAGCCAGATATCTGACGGTAAAGCCCAACATCTAGAGGAAAAGCCAAATATATAGATTTAAAACCCAAAATCTAGAGATAAAGCCGAACACCTAAATGTAAAGCAAAACATCTAGATGTAATACAAACATCTAGAGGTAAAGCCTAACATCTAGAGGTGAAGCACAACATATAGAGGTATAACCCAACATCTAGAGATAAAGACCAACATCTAAATGTAAAGCAAAACATCTAGATGTAAAACCCTACATCTAGAGGTAAAGTCCAATATCTAGACCTAAAGACGAACATCTAGAGGTAAAACCCAACATCTAGTGGTAAAGCCCAACGTCTGGAGGTAAAGCCCAGATTCTAGAGGGAAGCCAAAAATCCAGATGGAAAACCCAAAATCTAGAGGTAAAGCCCAACAGCTAGAGTTAAAGCCGAACGTCTTGAGGTAAAGCCCAAATTCTAGAGTTAAAGCCCAACTTCTAGAGGTAAAGCCCAACATCTAGACGTAAAGCCAGATATCTAGACATAAAGCCCAAAATCTAGATGAAAAGCACAACTTCTAGATCTAAAGCCCAACATCTAGAGGTAAAGACCAATAGCTAGAGGTAAAACCCAACATCTAGAGGTAAAGCCAGATATCTAGAGGTAAAGCCCAACGTCTGGAGGTAAAGCCCATCATCTAGTCCTACAGCCCAATGTCTGCAGTTAAGCTCAACTTACAGGGGTAAAGGCAAATATCTAGATGTAAAACCCCAAATCTAGAGGTAAAGCCCAACATCTAGAGGAAAAGCCAAATGTATATATATTTAAAACCCAAAATCTAGAGGTAAAGCCCAACATCTAGAGTTAAAGCCAGATATCTAGAGGTAAAGCCCAACATCTAGAGATAAAGCCAGATATATAGATTTAAAATCCACAATCTGGAGGTAAAGCCCAACATCTAGAGCTAAAGCCCCAAATCTAGATGTAAAGCCCAATTGCTAGATCGAAAGCCAAATACTCTAGAGGTAAAGCCCAACATGTAGAGCTAAAGACTAAGATCTAGAGGTGAATTCCAATATCTAGTGTTAAATCTCGACACCTACAGTTAAAGCCAAACATCTAGATGTACAACCCATCTTCTAGAGGCAAAGCCGAATATCTAGAGTTAAAGCGCATCTTTTAGAGTAAAGCCCAAAATCTAGAGTTAAAGCCCAACATCTAGAGGGAAAGCCCAGAATCTAGATGGAAAGCCTAACATCTAGAGGTGAATTCCAAAATCAAGTGTTAAGGCCTGATATCTACAGTTAAATCCAACCATATAGATATAACCCCCAACTTCTAGAGGTAAGGCCCAAAATCTAGAGGTAAAGCCCAACAGCTGGAGTTAAAGCCGAACGTCTTGAGGTAAAGCCCAAAGTCTAGAGTTAAAGCCCAACTTCTAGAGGTAAAGCCCAACTTCCAGAGTTAAAGTCCAAAATCTAGAGGTAAACACCAATACCTAGAGTTAGAGCCCAACATCTAGAGATATGCCAAATATATAGATTTAAAACCCAAAATCTAGAGATAAAGCCGAACATCTAAATGTAAATCAAAACATCTAGATGTAATCCAAACATCTAGAGGTAAAGCCTAACAACTAGAGGTGAAGCACAACATATAGAGGTATAACCCAACATCTAGAGATAAAGACCAACATCTAAATGTAAAGCAAAACATCTAGATGTAAAACCCTACATCTAGAGGTAAAGTCCAATATCTAGACCTAAAGACCAACATCTAGAGGTAAAACCCAACATCTAGTGGTAAAGCCCAACGTCTGGAGGTAAAGCCCAGATTCTAGAGAGAAGCCAAAAATCCAGATGGAAAACCTAAAATCTAGAAGTAAAGCCCAACATCTACAGGTAAATCCAGATATCTAGGGGTAAAGCCCAACATCTAGAGGAAAAGCCAAATATATAGATTTAAAACCCAAAATCTAGAGGTAAAGCTCAATATCTAGACGTAAAGCCCAAAATCTAGATGAAAAGCCCAACTTCTAGATCTAAAGCCCAACATTTCGAGGTAAAGACCAATATCTAGAGGTAAAACCAAACATCTAGAGGTAAAGCCAGATATCTAGAGGTAAAGCCCAACATCTAGAGGAAAAGCAAAATATATAGATTTCAAACCCAAATTCTAGAGTTAAATCCCAACATCTAGAGGTAAATCCCAAAGTCTAGATGTAAAGCTCAACTTCCAGTTTTAAAGTCAAAAATCTAAATGTAAATACCAATACCTAGAGGTAGAGCCCAAAATGTAGAGGTAAAGCCCAACATCTAGAGATAAAGCCAGATATATAGATCTAAACCCCAAAATCTAGAGGTGAAGCCCAATATTAAGATGTAAAGCCCAAAATCTAGATGTAAAGCCCAACTTCTAGATCTAAAGCCGAAAATATAGTTGTAAAGCCCAACTTCTAAATCTAAAGCCCAACATCTGGAGGAAAAGCCCAATATTTAGAGTTTAAGCGCATCATTTAGAGGTAAAGCCAGATATCTAGAGGTAAAACCCAACATCTAGAGGTAAAGCCAGATATCTAGAGGTAAAGCCCAACATCTAGAGGAAAAGCAAAATATATAGATTTCAAACCCAAATTCTAGAGTTCAATCCCAACATCTAGAGGTAAATCCCAACTTCCAGAGTTAAAGTCCAAAATCTAGAGGTAAACACCAATACCTAGAGTTAGAGCCCAAAATCTAGAGATAAAGCCCAACATCTAGAGATAAAGCCAGATATATAGATTTAAAATCCAAAATCTGGAGGTAAAGCCCAACAGCTAGAGGAAAAGCCGAACGTCTTGAGGTAAAGCCCAAAGTCTAGAGTTAAAGCCCAACTTCTAGAGGTAAAGCCCAACATCTAGACGTAAAGCCAGATATCTGACGGTAAAGCCCAACATCTAGAGGAAAAGCCAAATATATAGATTTAAAACCCAAAATCTAGAGATAAAGCCGAACACCTAAATGTAAAGCAAAACATCTAGATGTAATACAAACATCTAGAGGTAAAGCCTAACATCTAGAGGTGAAGCACAACATATAGAGGTATAACCCAACATCTAGAGATAAAGACCAACATCTAAATGTAAAGCAAAACATCTAGATGTAAAACCCTACATCTGGAGGTAAAGTCCAATATCTAGACCTAAAGACCAACATCTAGAGGTAAAACCCAACATCTAGTGGTAAAGCCCAACGTCTGGAGGTAAAGCCCAGATTCTAGAGGGAAGCCAAAAATCCAGATGGAAAACCCAAAATCTAGAGGTAAAGCCCAACAGCTAGAGTTAAAGCCGAACGTCTTGAGGTAAAGCCCAAATTCTAGAGTTAAAGCCCAACTTCTAGAGGTAAAGCCCAACATCTAGACGTAAAGCCAGATATCTAGACGTAAAGCCCAAAATCTAGATGAAAAGCACAACTTCTAGATCTAAAGCCCAACATCTAGAGGTAAAGACCAATAGCTAGAGGTAAAACCCAACATCTAGAGGTAAAGCCAGATATCTAGAGGTAAAGCCCAACGTCTGGAGGTAAAGCCCATCATCTAGTCCTACAGCCCAATGTCTGCAGTTAAGCTCAACTTACAGGGGTAAAGGCAAATATCTAGATGTAAAACCCCAAATCTAGAGGTAAAGCCCAACATCTAGAGGAAAAGCCAAATGTATATATATTTAAAACCCAAAATCTAGAGGTAAAGCCCAACATCTAGAGTTAAAGCCAGATATCTAGAGGTAAAGCCCAACATCTAGAGATAAAGCCAGATATATAGATTTAAAATCCACAATCTGGAGGTAAAGCCCAACATCTAGAGCTAAAGCCCCAAATCTAGATGTAAAGCCCAATTGCTAGATCGAAAGCCAAATACTCTAGAGGTAAAGCCCAACATGTAGAGCTAAAGACTAAGATCTAGAGGTGAATTCCAATATCTAGTGTTAAAACTCGACACCTACAGTTAAAGCCAAACATCTAGATGTACAACCCATCTTCTAGAGGCAAAGCCGAATATCTAGAGTTAAAGCGCATCTTTTAGAGTAAAGCCCAAAATCTAGAGTTAAAGCCCAACATCTAGAGGGAAAGCCCAGAATCTAGATGGAAAGCCTAACATCTAGAGGTGAATTCCAAAATCAAGTGTTAAGGCCTGATATCTACAGTTAAATCCAACCATATAGATATAACCCCCAACTTCTAGAGGTAAGGCCCAAAATCTAGAGGTAAAGCCCAACAGCTGGAGTTAAAGCCGAACGTCTTGAGGTAAAGCCCAAAGTCTAGAGTTAAAGCCCAACTTCTAGAGGTAAAGCCCAACTTCCAGAGTTAAAGTCCAAAATCTAGAGGTAAACACCAATACCTAGAGTTAGAGCCCAACATCTAGAGATATGCCAAATATATAGATTTAAAACCCAAAATCTAGAGATAAAGCCGAACATCTAAATGTAAATCAAAACATCTAGATGTAATCCAAACATCTAGAGGTAAAGCCTAACAACTAGAGGTGAAGCACAACATATAGAGGTATAACCCAACATCTAGAGATAAAGACCAACATCTAAATGTAAAGCAAAACATCTAGATGTAAAACCCTACATCTAGAGGTAAAGTCCAATATCTAGACCTAAAGACCAACATCTAGAGGTAAAACCCAACATCTAGTGGTAAAGCCCAACGTCTGGAGGTAAAGCCCAGATTCTAGAGAGAAGCCAAAAATCCAGATGGAAAACCTAAAATCTAGAAGTAAAGCCCAACATCTACAGGTAAATCCAGATATCTAGGGGTAAAGCCCAACATCTAGAGGAAAAGCCAAATATATAGATTTAAAACCCAAAATCTAGAGGTAAAGCTCAATATCTAGACGTAAAGCCCAAAATCTAGATGAAAAGCCCAACTTCTAGATCTAAAGCCCAACATTTCGAGGTAAAGACCAATATCTAGAGGTAAAACCAAACATCTAGAGGTAAAGCCAGATATCTAGAGGTAAAGCCCAACATCTAGAGGAAAAGCAAAATATATAGATTTCAAACCCAAATTCTAGAGTTAAATCCCAACATCTAGAGGTAAATCCCAAAGTCTAGATGTAAAGCTCAACTTCCAGATTTAAAGTCAAAAATCTAAATGTAAATACCAATACCTAGAGGTAGAGCCCAAAATGTAGAGGTAAAGCCCAACATCTAGAGATAAAGCCAGATATATAGATCTAAACACCAAAATCTAGAGGTGAAGCCCAATATTAAGATGTAAAGCCCAAAATCTAGATGTAAAGCCCAACTTCTAGATCTAAAGCCGAAAATATAGTTGTAAAGCCCAACTTCTAAATCTAAAGCCCAACATCTGGAGGAAAAGCCCAATATTTAGAGTTTAAGCGCATCATTTAGAGGTAAAGCCAGATATCTAGAGGTAAAGCCCAACGTCTGGAGGTAAAGCCCATCATCTAGTCCTACAGCCCAATGTCTGCAGGTAAAGCCCAACTTACAGAGGTGAAGGCAAACATCTAGATGTAAAACCCCAAATCTAGATGTAAAACCCAACATCTAGAGGAAAAGCCAAATATATATATATTTAAAACCCAAAATCTAGAGGTAAAGCCCAACATCTAGAGGTAAAGCCAGATATCTAGAGGTAAAGCCCAACGTCTGGAGGTAAAGCCCATCATCTAGTCCTACAGCCCAATGTCTGCAGGTAAAGCCCAACTTACAGAGGTGAAGGCAAACATCCAAATGTAAAACCCAAAATCTAGAGGAAAAGCCAAATATATAGATTTAAAACCCAAAATCTAGAGGTAAAGCCCAATATCAAGACGTAAAGCCCAAAATCTAGATGTAAAGCACAACTTCTAGATCTAACGCCCAAAATCTAGAGGTAAAGACCAATATCTAGAGGTAAAACCCAACATCTAGAGGTAAAGCCAGATATCTAGAGGTAAAGCCCAACATCTAGAGGAAAAGCAAAATATATAGATTTCAAACCCAAATTCTAGAGTTCAATCCCAACATCTAGAGGTAAAGCCCAACTTCCAGAGTTAAAGTCCAAAATCTAGAGGTAAACACCAATACCTAAAGTTAGAGCCCAAAATCTAGAGATAAAGCCCAACATCTAGAGATAAAGCCAGATATATAGATTTAAAATCCACAATCTGGAGGTAAAGCCCAACATCTAGAGCTAAAGCCCCAAATCTAGATGTAAAGCCCAATCGCTACATCTAAAGCCAAATACTCTAGAGGTAAAGCCCAACATGTAGAGGTAAAGACTAAGATCTAGAGGTGAATTCCAATATCTAGTGTTAAAGGCCGACACCTACAGTTAAAGCCAAACATCTAGATGTAAAACCCAACTTCTAGAGGTAAAGCCGAATATCTAGAGTTAAAGCGCATCCTTTAGAGTAAAGCCCAAAATCTAAAGCCCAACATCTAGAGGGAAAGCCCAGAATCTAGACGTAAAGCCTAACATCTAGAGGTGAATTCCAAAATCAAGTGTTAAGGCCTGACATCTACAGTTAAATCCAACCATATAGATATAACCCCCAACTTCTAGAGGTAAGGCCCAAAATCTAGAGGGAAAGCCCAACAGCTAGAGTTAAAGCCGAACGTCTTGAGGTAAAGCCCAAAGTCTAGAGTTAAAGCCCAACTTCTAGAGGTAAAGCCCAACTTCCAGAGTTACAGTCCAAAATCTAGAGGTAAACACCAATACCTAGAGTTAGAGCCCAAAATCTAGAGATATGCCAAATATATAGATTTAAAACCCAAAATCTAGAGATAAAGCCGAACATCTAAATGTAAAGCAAAACATCTAGATGTAATCCAAACATCTAGAGGTAAAGCCTAACATCTAGAGGTGAAGCACAACATATAGAGGTATAACATAACATCTAGAGATAAAGACCAACATCTAAATGTAAAGCAAACCATCTAGATGTAAAACCCTACATCTAGAGGTAAAGTCCAATAGCTAGACCTAAAGACCAACATCTAGAGGTAAAACCCAACATCTAGTGGTAAAGCCCAACGTCTGGAGGTAAAGCCCAGATTCTAGAGAGAAGCCAAAAATCCAGATGGAAAACCCAAAATCTAGAGGTAAAGCCCAACATCTACAGGTAAATCCAGATATCTAGGGGTAAAGCCCAACATCTAGAGGAAAAGCCAAATATATAGATATAAAACCCAAAATCTAGAGGTAAAGCCCAATATCTAGACGTAAAGCCCAAAATCTAGATGAAAAGCACAACTTCTAGATCTAAAGCCCAACATCTAGAGGTAAAGACCAATAGCTAGAGGTAAAACCCAACATCTAGAGGTAAAGCCAGATATCTAGAGGTAAAGCCCAACGTCTGGAGATAAAGCCCATCATCTAGTCCTACAGCCCAATGTCTGCAGGTAAAGCCCAACTTACAGAGGTGAAGGCAAACATCTAGATGTAAAACCCCAAATCGAGAGGTAAAGCCCAACATCTAGAGGAAAAGCCAAATATATATAGATTTAAAACCCAAAATCTAGAGGTAAAGCCCAACATCTAGAGGTAAAGCCAGATATCTAGGTTTAAAGGCCAACATCTAGAGGAAAAGCCAAATATATAGATTTAAAACCCAAAATCTAGAGGTAAAGCTTAATATCAAGACGTAAAGGCCAAAATCTAGATGTAAAGCCCAGCTTCTTGATCTAAAGCCCAAAATCTAGATGTAAAGCACAACTTCTAGGTCTAAAGCCCAAGATCTAGAGATAAAGACCAATATCTAGAGGTAAAACCCAACATCTAGAGGTAAAGCCAGATATCTAGAGGTAAAGCCCAACATCTAGAGGAAAAGCAAAACATATAGATTTCAAACCCAAATTCTAGAGTTCAATCCCAACATCTAGAGGTAAATCCCAAAGTCTAGATGTAAAGCTCAACTTCCAGATTTAAAGTCAAAAATCTAAATGTAAATATCAATACCTAGAGGTAGAGCCCAAAATGTAGAGGTAAAGCCCAACATCTAGAGATAAAGCCAGATATATAGATCTAAACCCCAAAATCTAGAGGTGAAGCCCAATATCTAGACGTAAAGCCCAAAATCTAGATGTAAAGCCCAACTTCTAGATCTAAAGCCCAAAATATAGCTGTAAAGCCCAACTTCTAAATCTAAAGCCCAACATCTAGAGGTAAAGCCCAATATTTAGTGTTTAAGCGCATCATTTAGAGGTAAAGCCCAAAATCTAGATGTAAAGCCCACTTCTAGAGGTAAAGCCCATCATCTAGTCCTACAGACCAATGTCTGCAGGTAAAGTCCAACTTACAGAGGTGAAGGCAAACATCTAGATGTAAAACCCAAAATCCAGAGGTAAAGCCCAATATCTAGAGGAAAAGCAAATATATAGATTTAAAACCCAGAATCTAGAGGTAAAGCCCAATATCTAGACCTAAAGCCCAAAATCTAGATGTAAAGCCCAAATTCTAGATCTAACACCCAAAATCTAGAGGTAAAGACCAATATCTAGAGGTAAAACCCAACATCTAGAGGTAAAGCCAGATATCTAGAGGTAAAGCCCAACATCTAGAGGAAAAGCAAAATATATAGATTTCAAACCCAAATTCTAGAGTTCAATCCCAACATCTAGAGGTAAATCCCAACTTCCAGAGTTAAAGTCCAAAATCTAGAGGTAAACACCAATACCTAGAGTTAGAGCCCAAAATCTAGAGATAAAGCCCAACATCTAGAGATAAAGCCAGATATATAGATTTAAAATCCAAAATCTGGAGGTAAAGCCCAACATCTAGAGCTAAAGCCCCAAATCTAGATGTAAAGCCCAATTGCTAGATCTAAAGCCAAATACTCTAGAGGTAAAGCCCAACATGTAGAGGTAAAGACTAAGATCTAGAGGTGAATTCCAATATCTAGTGTTAAAGCCCGACACCTACAGTTAAAGCCAAACATCTAGATGTACAACCCAACTTCTAGAGGTAAAGCCGAATATCTAGAGTTAAAGCGCATCCTTTCGAGTAAAGCCCAAAATCTAGAGTTAAAGCCCAACATCTAGAGGGAAAGCCCAGAATCTAGATGTAAAGCCTAACATCTAGAGGTGAATTCCAAAATCAAGTGTTAAGGCCTGACATCTACAGTTAAATCCAACCATATAGATATAACCCCCAACTTCTAGAGGTAAGGCCCAAAATCTAGAGGTAAAGCCCAACAGCTGGAGTTAAAGCCGAACGTCTTGAGGTAAAGCCCAAAGTCTAGAGTTAAAGCCCAACTTCTAGAGGTAAAGCCCAACATCTAGACGTAAAGCCAGATATCTGACGGTAAAGCCCAACATCTAGAGGAAAAGCCAAATATATAGATTTAAAACCCAAAATCTAGAGATAAAGCCGAACATCTAAATGTAAAGCAAAACATCTAGATGTAATCCAAACATCTAGAGGTAAAGCCTAACATCTAGAGGTGAAGCACAACATATAGAGGTATAACCCAACATCAAGAGATAAAGACCAACATCTAAATGTAAAGCAAAACATCTAGATGTAAAACCCTACATCTAGAGGTAAAGTCCAATAGCTAGACCTAAAGACCAACATCTAGAGGTAAAACCCAACATCTAGAGGTAAAGCCAGATATCTAGGGGTAAAGGCCAACATCTAGAGGAAAAGCCAAATATATAGATTTCAAACCCAAATTCTAGAATTCAATCCCAACATCTAGAGGTAAAGCCGAACTTCCAGAGTTAAAGTCCAAAATCTAGAGGTAAACACAAATACCTAGAGTTAGAGCCCAAAATCTAGAGATAAAGCCCAACATCTAGAGATAAAGCCAGATATATAGATTTAAAATCCAAAATCTGGAGGTAAAGCCCAACATCTAGAGCTAAAGCCAAATACTCTAGAGGTAAAGCCCACATGTAGAGGTAAGGACTAAGATCTAGAGGTGAATTCCAATATTTAGTGTTAAAGCCCGACACCTACATTTAAAGACAAATATCTAGATGTACAACCCAACTTCTAGAGGTAAAGCCCAACATCTAGAGGAAAAGCCAAATATATAGATTTAAAACCCAAAATCTAGAGGTAAAGCCCAACATCTAAATGTAAAGCAAAACATCTAGATGTAATCCAAACATCTAGAGGTAAAGCCTAACATCTAGAGGTGAAGCACAACATATAGAGGTATAACCCAACATCTAGAGGTAAAGACCAACATCTAAATGTAAAGCAAAACATCTAGATGTAAAACCCTACATCTAGAGGTAAAGTCCAATAGCTAGACCTAAAGACCAACATCTAGAGGTAAAACCCAACATCTAGTGGTAAAGCCCAACGTCTGGAGGTAAAGCCCAGATTCTAGAGAGAAGCCAAAAATCCAGATGGAAAACCCAAAATCTAGAGGTAAAGCCCAACATCTACAGGTAAATCCAGATATCTAGGGGTAAAGCCCAACATCTAGAGGAAAAGCCAAATATATAGAAATAAAACCCAAAATCTAGAGGTAAAGCCCAATATCTAGACGTAAAGCCCAAAATCTAGATGAAAAGCACAACTTCTAGATCTAAAGCCCAACATCTAGAGGTAAAGACCAATAGCTAGAGGTAAAACCCAACATCTAGAGGTAAAGCCAGATATCTAGAGGTAAAGCCCAACGTCTGGAGGTAAAGCCCATCATCTAGTCCTACAGCCCAATGTCTGCAGGTAAAGCCCAACTTACAGAGGTGAAGGCAAACATCTAGATGTAAAACCCCAAATCTAGAGGTAAAGCCCAACATCTAGAGGAAAAGCCAAATATATATAGATTTAAAACCCAAAATCTAGAGGTAAAGCCCAACATCTAGAGGTAAAGCCAGATATCTAGGGGTAAAGGCCAACATCTAGAGGAAAAGCCAAATATATAGATTTAAAACTCAAAATCTAGAGGTAAAGCCCAATATCAAGACGTAAAGCCCAAAATCTAGATGTAAAGCCCAAATTCTAGATCTAACGCCCAAAATCTAGAGATAAAGACCAATATCTAGAGGTAAAACCCAACATCTAGAGGTAAAGCCAGATATCTAGAGGTAAAGCCCAACATCTAGAGGAAAAGCAAAATATATAGATTTCAAACCCAAATTCTAGAATTCAATCCCAACATCTAGAGGTAAAGCCGAACTTCCAGAGTTAAAGTCCAAAATCTAGAGGTAAACACAAATACCTAGAGTTAGAGCCCAAAATCTAGAGATAAAGCCCAACATCTAGAGATAAAGCCAGATATATAGATTTAAAATCCAAAATCTGGAGGTAAAGCCCAACATCTAGAGCTAAAGCCAAATACTCTAGAGGTAAAGCCCACATGTAGAGGTAAGGACTAAGATCTAGAGGTGAATTCCAATATTTAGTGTTAAAGCCCGACACCTACATTTAAAGACAAATATCTAGATGTACAACCCAACTTCTAGAGGTAAAGCCCAACATCTAGAGGAAAAGCCAAATATATAGATTTAAAACCCAAAATCTAGAGGTAAAGCCCAACATCTAAATGTAAAGCAAAACATCTAGATGTAATCCAAACATCTAGAGGTAAAGCCTAACATCTAGAGGTGAAGCACAACATATAGAGGTATAACCCAACATCTAGAGGTAAAGACCAACATCTAAATGTAAAGCAAAACATCTAGATGTAAAACCCTACATCTAGAGGTAAAGTCCAATAGCTAGACCTAAAGACCAACATCTAGAGGTAAAACCCAAAATCTAGAGGTAAAGCCCAACATCTACAGGTAAATCCAGATATCTAGGGGTAAAGCCCAACATCTAGAGGAAAAGCCAAATATATAGAAATAAAACCCAAAATCTAGAGGTAAAGCCCAATATCTAGACGTAAAGCCCAAAATCTAGATGAAAAGCACAACTTCTAGATCTAAAGCCCAACATCTAGAGGTAAAGACCAATAGCTAGAGGTAAAACCCAACATCTAGAGGTAAAGCCAGATATCTAGAGGTAAAGCCCAACGTCTGGAGGTAAAGCCCATCATCTAGTCCTACAGCCCAATGTCTGCAGGTAAAGCCCAACTTACAGAGGTGAAGGCAAACATCTAGATGTAAAACCCCAAATCTAGAGGTAAAGCCCAACATCTAGAGGAAAAGCCAAATATATATAGATTTAAAACCCAAAATCTAGAGGTAAAGCCCAACATCTAGAGGTAAAGCCAGATATCTAGGGGTAAAGGCCAACATCTAGAGGAAAAGCCAAATATATAGATTTAAAACTCAAAATCTAGAGGTAAAGCCCAATATCAAGACGTAAAGCCCAAAATCTAGATGTAAAGCCCAAATTCTAGATCTAACGCCCAAAATCTAGAGATAAAGACCAATATCTAGAGGTAAAACCCAACATCTAGAGGTAAAGCCAGATATCTAGAGGTAAAGCCCAACATCTAGAGGAAAAGCAAAATATATAGATTTCAAACCCAAATTCTAGAATTCAATCCCAACATCTAGAGGTAAAGCCGAACTTCCAGAGTTAAAGTCCAAAATCTAGAGGTAAACACAAATACCTAGAGTTAGAGCCCAAAATCTAGAGATAAAGCCCAACATCTAGAGATAAAGCCAGATATATAGATTTAAAATCCAAAATCTGGAGGTAAAGCCCAACATCTAGAGCTAAAGCCAAATACTCTAGAGGTAAAGCCCACATGTAGAGGTAAGGACTAAGATCTAGAGGTGAATTCCAATATTTAGTGTTAAAGCCCGACACCTACATTTAAAGACAAATATCTAGATGTACAACCCAACTTCTAGAGGTAAAGCCCAACATCTAGAGGAAAAGCCAAATATATAGATTTAAAACCCAAAATCTAGAGGTAAAGCCCAACATCTAGAGATAAAGCCAGATATATAGATCTAAACTCCAAAATCTAGAGGTGAAGCCCAATATCTAGACGTAAAGCCCAATATCTAGATGTAAAACCCAACTTCTAGATCTAAAGCCCAAAATATAGATGTAAAGCCCAACTTCGAAATCTAAAGTCCAACATCTAGAGGTAAAGCCCAATATTTAGAGTTTAAGCGCATCATTTAGAGGTAAAGCCCAAAATCTAGATGTAAAGCCCAACTTCTAGAGGTAAAGCCCATCATCTAGTCCTACAGCCCAATGTCTGCAGGTAAAGCCCAACTTACAGAGGTGAAGGCAAACATCTAGATGTAAAACCCAAAATCTAGAGGTAAAGCCCAACATCTAGAGGAAAAGCCAAATATATAGATTTAAAACCCAAAATCTAGAGGTAAAGCCCAATATCTAGACCTAAAGCCCAAAATCTAGATGTAAAGCCCAAATTCTAGATCTAACACCCAAAATCTCGAGGTAAAGACCAATATCTAGAGGTAAAACCCAACAGCTAGAGGTAAAGCCAGATACCTAGAGGTAAAGCCCAACATCTAGAGGAAAAGCAAAATATATAGATTTCAAACCCAAATTCTAGAGTTCAATCCCAACATCTAGAGGTAAAGCCCAACTTCCAGAGTTAAAGTCCAAAATCTAGAGGTAAACACCAATACCTAGAGTTAGAGCCCAAAATCTAGAGATAAAGCCCAACATCTAGAGATAAAGCCCGATATATAGATTTAAAATCCAAAATCTGGAGGTAAAGCCCAACATCTAGAGCTAAAGCCCCAAATCTAGATGTAAAGCCCAATTGCTAGATCTAAAGCCAAATAGTCTAGAGGTAAAGCCCAACATGTAGAGGTAAAGACTAAGATCTAGAGGTGAATTCCAATATCTAGTGTTGAAGCCTGACACCTACAGTTAAAGCCAAACATCTAGATGTACAACCCAACTTCTAGAGGTAAAGCCGAATATCTAGAGTTAAAGCGCATCCTTTAGAGTAAAGCCCAAAATCTAGAGTTAAAGCCCAACATCTAGAGGGAAAGCCCAGAATCTAGATGTAAAGCCTAACATCTAGAGGTGAATTCCAAAATCAAGTGTTAAGGCCTGACATCTACAGTTAAATCCAACCATATAGATATAACCCCCAACTTCTAGAGGTAAGGCCCAAAATCTAGAGGTAAAGCCCAACAGCTGGAGTTAAAGCCGAACGTCTTGAGGTAAAGCCCAAAGTCTAGAGTTAAAGCCCAACTTCTAGAGGTAAAGCCCAACATCTAGACGTAAAGCCAGATATCTGACGGTAAAGCCCAACATCTAGAGGAAAAGCCAAATATATAGATTTAAAACCCAAAATCTAGAGATAAAGCCGAACATCTAAATGTAAAGCAAAACATCTAGATGTAATCCAAACATCTAGAGGTAAAGCCTAACATCTAGAGGTGAAGCACAACATATAGAGGTATAACCCAACATCAAGAGATAAAGACCAACATCTAAATGTAAAGCAAAACATCTAGATGTAAAACCCTACATCTAGAGGTAAAGTCCAATAGCTAGACCTAAAGACCAACATCTAGAGGTAAAACCCATCATCTAGTGGTAAAGCCCAACGTCTGGAGGTAAAGCCCAGATTCTAGAGAGAAGCCAAAAATCCAGATAGAAAACCCAAAATCTAGAGGTAAAGCCCAACATCTACAGGTAAATCCAGATATCTAGGGGTAAAGCCCAACATCTAGAGGAAAAGCCAAATATATATATATTTAAAACCCAAAATCTAGAGGTAAAGCCCAATATCAAGACGTAAAGCCCAAAATCTAGATGTAAAGCCCAAATTCTAGATCTAACGCCCAAAATCTAGAGATAAAGACCAATATCTAGAGGTAAAACCCAACATCTAGAGATAAAGCCAGATATCTAGAGGTAAAGCCCAACATCTAGAGGAAAAGCAAAATATATAGATTTCAAACCCAAAATCTAGAATTCAATCCCAACATCTAGAGGTAAAGCCCAACTTCCAGAGTTAAAGTCCAAAATCTAGAGGTAAACACCTAGAGTTAGAGCCCAAAATCTAGAGATAAAGCCCAACACCTAGAGATAAAGCCAGATATATAGATTTAAAATCCAAAATATGGAGGTAAAGCAAAACATCTAGAGCTAAAGCCAAATACTCTAGAGGTAAAGCCCACATGTAGAGGTAAGGACTAAGATCTAGAGGTGAATTCCAATATCTAGTGTTAAAGCCCGACACCTACATTTAAAGACAAATATCTAGATGTACAACCCAACTTCTAGAGGTAAAGCCCAACATCGAGAGGAAAAGCCAAATATATAGATTTAAAACACAAAATCTAGAGTTAAAGCCCAATATCTAGACGTAAAGCCCAAAATCTAGATGAAAAGCCCAACTTCTAGATCTAAAGCCCAAAATATAGATGTAAAGCCCAACTTCTAAATCTAAATTCCAACATCTAGAGGTAAAGCCCAACATTTAGAGTTTAAGCGCATCATTTAGAGGTAAAGCCCAAAATCTAGATGTAAAGCCCAACTTCTAGAGGTAAAGCCCATCATCTAGTCCTACAGCCCAATGTCTGCAGGTAAAGCACATCTTACAGAGGTGAAGGCAAACATCTAGATGTAAAACCCAAAATCTAGAGGTAAAGCCCAACATCTAGAGGAAAAGCCAAATATATAGATTTAAAACCCAGAATCTAGAGGTAAAGCCCAATATCTAGACCTAAAGCCCAAAATCTAGATGTAAAGCCCAAATTCTAGATCTAACACCCAAAATCTAGAGGTAAAGACCAATATCTAGAGGTAAAACCCAACAGCTAGAGGTAAAGCCAGATATCTAGAGGTAAAGCCCAACATCTAGAGGAAAAGCAAAATATATAGATTTCAAACCCAAATTCTAGAGTTCAATCCCAACATCTAGAGGTAAAGCCCAACTTCCAGAGTTAAAGTCCAAAATATAGAGGTAAACACCAATACCTAGAGTTAGAGCCCAAAATCTAGAGATAAAGCCCAACATCTAGAGATAAAGCCAGATATATAGATTTAAAATCCAAAATCTGGAGGTAAAGCCCAACATCTAGAGCTAAAGCCCCAAATCTAGATGTAAAGCCCAATTGCTAGATCTAAAGCCAAATAGTCTAGAGGTAAAGCCCAACATGTAGAGGTAAAGACTAAGATCTAGAGGTGAATTCCAATATCTAGTGTTGAAGCCTGACACCTACAGTTAAAGCCAAACATCTAGATGTACAACCCAACTTCTAGAGGTAAAGCCGAATATCTAGAGTTAAAGCGCATCCTTTCGAGTAAAGCCCAAAATCTAGAGTTAAAGCCCAACATCTAGAGGGAAAGCCCAGAATCTAGATGTAAAGCCTAACATCTAGAGGTGAATTCCAAAATCAAGTGTTAAGGCCTGACATCTACAGTTAAATCCAACCATATAGATATAACCCCCAACTTCTAGAGGTAAGGCCCAAAATCTAGAGGTAAAGCCCAACAGCTGGAGTTAAAGCCGAACGTCTTGAGGTAAAGCCCAAAGTCTAGAGTTAAAGCCCAACTTCTAGAGGTAAAGCCCAACATCTAGACGTAAAGCCAGATATCTGACGGTAAAGCCCAACATCTAGAGGAAAAGCCAAATATATAGATTTAAAACCCAAAATCTAGAGATAAAGCCGAACATCTAAATGTAAAGCAAAACATCTAGATGTAATCCAAACATCTAGAGGTAAAGCCTAACATCTAGAGGTGAAGCACAACATATAGAGGTATAACCCAACATCAAGAGATAAAGACCAACATCTAAATGTAAAGCAAAACATCTAGATGTAAAACCCTACATCTAGAGCTAAAGTCCAATAGCTAGACCTAAAGACCAACATCTAGAGGTAAAACCCAACATCTAGTGGTAAAGCCCAACGTCTGGAGGTAAAGCCCAGATTCTAGAGAGAAGCCAAAAATCCAGATGGAAAACCCAAAATCTAGAGGTAAAGCCCAACATCTACAGGTAAATCCAGATATCTAGGGGTAAAGCCCAACATCTAGAGGAAAAGCCAAATATATATATATTTAAAACCCAAAATCTAGAGGTAAAGCCCAATATCAAGACGTAAAGCCCAAAATCTAGATGTAAAGCCCAAATTCTAGATCTAACGCCCAAAATCTAGAGATAAAGACCAATAGCTAGAGGTAAAACCCAACATCTAGAGGTAAAGCCAGATATCTAGAGGTAAAGCCCAACATCTAGAGGAAAAGCAAAATATATAGATTTCAAACCCAAAATCTAGAATTCAATCCCAACATCTAGAGGTAAAGCCCAACTTCCAGAGTTAAAGTCCAAAATCTAGAGGTAAACACCTAGAGTTAGAGCCCAAAATCTAGAGATAAAGCCCAACACCTAGAGATAAAGCCAGATATATAGATTTAAAATCCAAAATCTGGAGGTAAAGCAAAACATCTAGAGCTAAAGCCAAATACTCTAGAGGTAAAGCCCACATGTAGAGGTAAGGACTAAGATCTAGAGGTGAATTCCAATATCTAGTGTTAAAGCCCGACACCTACATTTAAAGACAAATATCTAGATGTACAACCCAACTTCTAGAGGTAAAGCCCAACATCGAGAGGAAAAGCCAAATATATAGATTTAAAACACAAAATCTAGAGGTAAAGCCCAATATCTAGACGTAAAGCCCAAAATCTAGATGAAAAGCCCAACTTCTAGATCTAAAGCCCAAAATATAGATGTAAAGCCCAACTTCTAAATCTAAATTCCAACATCTAGAGGTAAAGCCCAACATCTAGAGGTAAAGCCCAACATTTAGAGTTTAAGCGCATCATTTAGAGGTAAAGCCCAAAATCTAGATGTAAAGCCCAACTTCTAGAGGTAAAGCCCATCATCTAGTCCTACAGCCCAATGTCTGCAGGTAAAGCACATCTTACAGAGGTGAAGGCAAACATCTAGATGTAAAACCCAAAATCTAGAGGTAAAGCCCAACATCTAGAGGAAAAGCCAAATATATAGATTTAAAACCCAGAATCTAGAGGTAAAGCCCAATATCTAGACCTAAAGCCCAAAATCTAGATGTAAAGCCCAAATTCTAGATCTAACACCCAAAATCTAGAGGTAAAGACCAATATCTAGAGGTAAAACCCAACAGCTAGAGGTAAAGCCAGATATCTAGAGGTAAAGCCCAACATCTAGAGGAAAAGCAAAATATATAGATTTCAAACCCAAATTCTAGAGTTCAATCCCAACATCTAGAGGTAAAGCCCAACTTCCAGAGTTAAAGTCCAAAATCTAGAGGTAAACACCAATACCTAGAGTTAGAGCCCAAAATCTAGAGATAAAGCCCAACATCTAGAGATAAAGCCAGATATATAGATTTAAAATCCAAAATCTGGAGGTAAAGCCCAACATCTAGAGCTAAAGCCCCAAATCTAGATGTAAAGCCCAATTGCTAGATCTAAAGCCAAATAGTCTAGAGGTAAAGCCCAACATGTAGAGGTAAAGACTAAGATCTAGAGGTGAATTCCAATATCTAGTGTTGAAGCCTGACACCTACAGTTAAAGCCAAACATCTAGATGTACAACCCAACTTCTAGAGGTAAAGCCGAATATCTAGAGTTAAAGCGCATCCTTTAGAGTAAAGCCCAAAATCTAGAGTTAAAGCCCAACATCTAGAGGGAAAGCCCAGAATCTAGATGTAAAGCCTAACATCTAGAGGTGAATTCCAAAATCAAGTGTTAAGGCCTGACATCTACAGTTAAATCCAACCATATAGATATAACCCCCAACTTCTAGAGGTAAGGCCCAAAATCTAGAGGTAAAGCCCAACAGCTGGAGTTAAAGCCGAACGTCTTGAGGTAAAGCCCAAAGTCTAGAGTTAAAGCCCAACTTCTAGAGGTAAAGCCCAACATCTAGACGTAAAGCCAGATATCTGACGGTAAAGCCCAACATCTAGAGGAAAAGCCAAATATATAGATTTAAAACCCAAAATCTAGAGATAAAGCCGAACATCTAAATGTAAAGCAAAACATCTAGATGTAATCCAAACATCTAGAGGTAAAGCCTAACATCTAGAGGTGAAGCACAACATATAGAGGTATAACCCAACATCAAGAGATAAAGACCAACATCTAAATGTAAAGCAAAACATCTAGATGTAAAACCCTACATCTAGAGCTAAAGTCCAATAGCTAGACCTAAAGACCAACATCTAGAGGTGAAACCCAACATCTAGTGGTAAAGCCCAACGTCTGGAGGTAAAGCCCAGATTCTAGAGAGAAGCCAAAAATCCAGATGGAAAACCCAAAATCTAGAGGTAAAGCCCAACATCTACAGGTAAATCCAGATATCTAGGGGTAAAGCCCAACATCTAGAGGAAAAGCCAAATATATATATATTTAAAACCCAAAATCTAGAGGTAAAGCCCAATATCAAGACGTAAAGCCCAAAATCTAGATGTAAAGCCCAAATTCTAGATCTAACGCCCAAAATCTAGAGATAAAGACCAATATCTAGAGGTAAAACCCAACATCTAGAGGTAAAGCCAGATATCTAGAGGTAAAGCCCAACATCTAGAGGAAAAGCAAAATATATAGATTTCAAACCCAAAATCTAGAATTCAATCCCAACATCTAGAGGTAAAGCCCAACTTCCAGAGTTAAAGTCCAAAATCTAGAGGTAAACACCTAGAGTTAGAGCCCAAAATCTAGAGATAAAGCCCAACACCTAGAGATAAAGCCAGATATATAGATTTAAAATCCAAAATCTGGAGGTAAAGCAAAACATCTAGAGCTAAAGCCAAATACTCTAGAGGTAAAGCCCACATGTAGAGGTAAGGACTAAGATCTAGAGGTGAATTCCAATATCTAGTGTTAAAGCCCGACACCTACATTTAAAGACAAATATCTAGATGTACAACCCAACTTCTAGAGGTAAAGCCCAACATCGAGAGGAAAAGCCAAATATATAGATTTAAAACACAAAATCTAGAGGTAAAGCCCAATATCTAGACGTAAAGCCCAAAATCTAGATGAAAAGCCCAACTTCTAGATCTAAAGCCCAAAATATAGATGTAAAGCCCAACTTCTAAATCTAAATTCCAACATCTAGAGGTAAAGCCCAACATTTAGAGTTTAAGCGCATCATTTAGAGGTAAAGCCCAAAATCTAGATGTAAAGCCCAACTTCTAGAGGTAAAGCCCATCATCTAGTCCTACAGCCCAATGTCTGCAGGTAAAGCACATCTTACAGAGGTGAAGGCAAACATCTAGATGTAAAACCCAAAATCTAGAGGTAAAGCCCAACATCTAGAGGAAAAGCCAAATATATAGATTTAAAACCCAGAATCTAGAGGTAAAGCCCAATATCTAGACCTAAAGCCCAAAATCTAGATGTAAAGCCCAAATTCTAGATCTAACACCCAAAATCTAGAGGTAAAGACCAATATCTAGAGGTAAAACCCAACAGCTAGAGGTAAAGCCAGATATCTAGAGGTAAAGCCCAACATCTAGAGGAAAAGCAAAATATATAGATTTCAAACCCAAATTCTAGAGTTCAATCCCAACATCTAGAGGTAAAGCCCAACTTCCAGAGTTAAAGTCCAAAATCTAGAGGTAAACAACAATACCTAGAGTTAGAGCCCAAAATCTAGAGATAAAGCCCAACATCTAGAGATAAAGCCAGATATATAGATTTAAAATCCAAAATCTGGAGGTAAAGCCCAACATCTAGAGCTAAAGCCCCAAATCTAGATGTAAAGCCCAATTGCTAGATCTAAAGCCAAATAGTCTAGAGGTAAAGCCCAACATGTAGAGGTAAAGACTAAGATCTAGAGGTGAATTCCAATATCTAGTGTTAAAGGCCGACACCTACAGTTAAAACCAAACATCTAGATGTAAAACCCAACTTCTAGAGGTAAAGCCGAATATCTAGAGTTAAAGCGCATCCTTTCGAGTAAAGCCCAAAATCTAGAGTTAAAGCCCAACATCTAGAGGGAAAGCCCAGAATCTAGATGTAAAGCCTAACATCTAGAGGTGAATTCCAAAACCAAGTGTTAAGGCCTGACATCTACAGTTAAATCCAACCATATAGATATAACCCCCAACTTCTAGAGGTAAGGCCCAAAATCTAGAGGTAAAGCCCAACAGCTAGAGGAAAAGCCGAACGTCTTGAGGTAAAGCCCAAAGTCTAGAGTTAAAGCCCAACTTCTAGAGGTAAAGCCCAACATCTAGACGTAAAGCCAGATATCTGACGGTAAAGCCCAACATCTAGAGGAAAAGCCAAATATATAGATTTAAAACCCAAAATCTAGAGATAAAGCCGAACATCTAAATGTAAAGCAAAACATCTAGATGTAATACAAACATCTAGAGGTAAAGCCTAACATCTAGAGGTGAAGCACAACATATAGAGGTATAACCCAACATCAAGAGATAAAGACCAACATCTAAATGTAAAGCAAAACATCTAGATGTAAAACCCTACATCTAGAGGTAAAGTCCAATAGCTAGACCTAAAGACCAACATCTAGAGGTAAAACCCAACATCTAGTGGTAAAGCCCAACGTCTGGAGGTAAAGCCCAGATTCTAGAGAGAAGCCAAAAATCCAGATGGAAAACCCAAAATCTAGAGGTAAAGCCCAACATCTACAGGTAAATCCAGATATCTAGGGGTAAAGCCCAACATCTAGAGGAAAAGCCAAATATATAGATATAAAACCCAAAATCTAGAGGTAAAGCCCAATATCTAGACGTAAAGCCCAAAATCTAGATGAAAAGCACAACTTCTAGATCTAAAGCCCAACATCTAGAG
Source organism: Leptosomus discolor (assembly GCF_034619465.1). Classification (NCBI taxonomy): domain Eukaryota; kingdom Metazoa; phylum Chordata; class Aves; order Leptosomiformes; family Leptosomidae; genus Leptosomus; species Leptosomus discolor. The sequence continues at coordinate 2,883,271 of NW_028237833.1, read as the reverse complement.
GTAAAGACCAATAGCTAGAGGTAAAACCCAACATCTAGAGGTAAAGCCAGATATCTAGAGGTAAAGCCCAACATCTGGAGGTAAAGCCCATCATCTAGTCCTACAGCCCAATGTCTGCAGGTAAAGCCCAACTTACAGAGGTGAAGGCAAACATCTAGATGTAAAACCCCAAATCTAGAGGTAAAGCCCAACATCTAGAGGAAAAGCCAAATATATATATATTTAAAACCCAAAATCTAGAGGTAAAGCCCAACATCTAGAGGTAAAGCCAGATATCTAGGGGTAAAGCCCAACATCTAGAGGAAAAGCCAAATATATAGATTTAAAACCCAAAATCTAGAGGTAAAGCCCAATATCAAGACGTAAAGGCCAAAATCTAGATGTAAAGCCCAGCTTCTTGATCTAAAGCCCAAAATCTAGATGTAAAGCCCAAATTCTAGATCGAACGCGCAAAATCTAGAGATAAAGACCAATATCTAGAGGTAAAACCCAACATCTAGAGGTAAAGCCAGATATCTAGAGGTAAAGCCCAACATCTAGAGGAAAAGCAAAATATATAGATTTCAAACCCAAATTCTAGAGTTCAATCCCAACATCTAGAGGTAAATCCCAAAGTCTAGATGTAAAGCTCAACTTCCAGATTTAAAGTCAAAAATCTAAATGTAAATACCAATACCTAGAGGTAGAGCCCAAAATGTAGAGGTAAAGCCCAACATCTAGAGATAAAGCCAGATATATAGATCTAAACCCCAAAATCTAGAGGTGAAGCCCAATATCTAGACGTAAAGCCCAAAATCTAGATGTAAAGCCCAACTTCTAGATCTAAAGCCCAAAATATAGCTGTAAAGCCCAACTTCTAAATCTAAAGCCCAACATCTAGAGGTAAAGCCCAATATTTAGAGTTTAAGCGCATCATTTAGAGGTAAAGCCCAAAATCTAGATGTAAAGCCCAACTTCTAGAGGTAAAGCCCATCATCTAGTCCTACAGCCCAATGTCTGCAGGTAAAGCCCAACTTACAGAGGTGAAGGCAAACATCTAGATGTAAACCCCAAAATCTAGAGGTAAAGCCTAACATCTAGAGGAAAAGCCAAATATATAGATTTAAAACCCAAAATCTAGAGGTAAAGCCCAATATGTAGACGTAAAGCCCAAAATCTAGATTTAAAGCCCAAATTCTAGACCTAAAGCCCAAAATCTAGATGTAAAGCCCAAATTCTTGATCTAACACCCAAAATCTAGAGGTAAAGACCAATATCTAGAGGTAAAACCCAACATCTAGAGGTAAAGCCAGATATCTAGAGGTAAAGCCCAACATGTAGAGGTAAAGACTAAGATCTAGAGGTGAATTCCAATATCTAGTGTTAAAGCCTGACAGCAACAGTTAAAGCCAAACATCTAGATGTAAAACCCAACTTCTAGAGGTAAAGCCGAATATCTAGATTTAAAGCGCATCCTTTAGAGTAAAGCCCAAAATCTAGAGTTAAAGCCCAACATCTAGAGGGAAAGCCCAGAATCTAGATGTAAACCCTAAAATCTAGAGGTGAAGACCAATATCTAGACGTAAAGCCCAAAATCTAGATGTAAAGACAGATATCTACTTGTAAAGCCCAACATCTAGAGGAAAAGCCAAATATATTGATTTAAAACCCAAAATCTAGAGGTAAAGCCCAATATCTAGACGTAAAGCCCAAAATCTAGATGTAAAGCCTAACTTCCAGATCTAAAGCCCAACTTCTAGATCTAAAGCCCAAATTCTAGATCTAACACCCAAAATCTCGAGGTAAAGACCAATATCTAGTGGTAAAACCCAACAGCTAGAGGTAAAGCCAGATATCTAGAGGTAAAGCCCAACATCTAGAGGAAAAGCAAAATATATAGATTTCAAACCCAAATTCTAGCATTCAATCCCAACATCTAGAGGTAAAGCCCAACTTCCAGAGTTAAAGTCCAAAATCTAGAGGTAAACACCAATACCTAGAGTTAGAGCCCAAAATCTAGAGATAAAGCCCAACATCTAGAGATAAAGCCAGATATATAGATTTAAAATCCACAATCTGGAGGTAAAGCCCAACATCTAGAGCTAAAGCCCCAAATCTAGATGTAAAGCCAATTGCTAGATCTAAAGCCAAATACTCTAGAGGTAAAGCCCAACATGTAGAGGTAAAGACTAAGATCTAGAGGTGAATTCCAATATCTAGTGTTAAAGGCCGACACCTACAGTTAAAGCCAAACATCTAGATGTACAACCCAACTTCTAGAGGTAAAGCCGAATATCTAGAGTTAAAGCGCATCCTTTAGAGTAAAGCCCAAAATCTAGAGTTAAAGCCCAACATCTAGAGGGAAAGCCCAGAATCTAGATGTAAAACCTAACATCTAGAGGTGAATTCCAAAATCAAGTGTTAAGGCCTGACAACTACAGTTAAATCCAAGCATATAGATATAACCCCCAACTTCTAGAGGTAGGGCCCAAAATCTAGAGGTAAAGCCCAACAACTAGACTTAAAGCCGAACGTCTTGAGGTAAAGCCCAAAGTCTAGAGTTAAAGCCCAACTTCTAGAGGTAAAGCCCAACATCTAGACGTAAAGCCAGATATCTGACGGTAAAGCCCAACATCTACAGGTAAATCCAGATATCTAGGGGTAAAGCCCAACATCTAGAGGAAAAGCCAAATATATAGATATAAAACCCAAAATCTAGAGGTAAAGCCCAATATCTAGACGTAAAGCCCAAAATATAGATGAAAAGCCCAACTTCTAGATCTAAAGCCCAACATCTAGAGGTAAAGACCAATAGCTAGAGGTAAAACCCAACATCTAGAGGTAAAGCCAGATATCTAGAGGTAAAGCCCAACGTCTGGAGGTAAAGCCCATCATCTAGTCCTACAGCCCAATGTCTGCAGGTAAAGCCCAACTTACAGAGGTGAAGGCAAACATCTAGATGTAAAACCCCAAATCTAGAGGTAAAGCCCAACATCTAGAGGAAAAGCCAAATATATATATATTTAAAACCCAAAATCTAGAGGTAAAGCCCAACATCTAGAGGTAAAGCCAGATATCTAGGGGTAAAGCCCAACATCTAGAGGAAAAGCCAAACATATAGATTTAAAACCCAAAATCTAGAGGTAAAGCCCAATATCAAGACGTAAAGGCTAAAATCTAGATGTAAAGCCCAACTTCTAGACCTAAATCCCAAAATCTAGATGTAAAGCCCAAATTCTAGATCGAACGCGCAAAATCTAGAGATAAAGACCAATATCTAGAGGTAAAACCCAACATCTAGAGGTAAAGCCAGATATCTAGAGGTAAAGCCCAACATCTAGAGGAAAAGCAAAATATATAGATTTCAAACCCAAATTCTAGAGTTAAATCCCAACATCTAGAGGTAAATCCCAAAGTCTAGATGTAAAGCTCAACTTCCAGATTTAAAGTCAAAAAATCTAAATGTAAATACCAATACCTAGAGGTAGAGCCCAAAATGTAGAGGTAAAGCCCAACATCTAGAGATAAAGCCAGATATATAGATCTAAACCCCAAAATCTAGAGGTAAAGCCCAATATTTAGAGTTTAAGCCCATCATTTAGAGGTAAAGCCAGATATCTAGAGGTAAAGCCCAACTTCTAGAGGTAAAGCCCATCATCTAGTCCTACAGCCCAATGTCTGCAGGTAAAGCCCAACTTACAGAGGTGAAGGCAAACATCTAGATTTAAAACCCAAAATCTAGAGGTAAAGACCAACATCTAGAGAAAAGCCAATTATATAGATTTAAAACCCAAAATCTAGAGGTGAAGCCCAATATCTAGACGTAAAGCACAAAATCTAGATGTAAAGCCCAACTTCTAGATCTAAAGCCCAAAATATAGATGTAAAGCCCAACTTCTAAATCTAAAGCCCAACATCTAGAGGTAAAGCCCAATATTTAGAGTTTAAGCGCATCATTTAGAGGTAAAGCCCAAAATCTAGATTAAAAGCCCAACTTCTAGAGGTAAAGCCCATCATCTAGTCCTACAGCCCAATGTCTGCAGGTTAACCCCAACTTACAGAGGTGAAGGCAAACATCTAGATGTAAAACCCAAAATCTAGAGGTAAAGCCTAACATCTAGAGGAAACGCCAAATATATAGATTTAAAACCCAAAATCTAGAGGTAAAGCCCAATATCTAGACCTAAAGCCCAAAATCTAGATGTAAAGCCCAACTTCTAGATCTAAAGCCCAAAATCTTGATGTAAAGCGCAAATTCTAGATCTAACACCCAAAATCTAGAGGTAAAGACCAATATCTAGAGGTAAAACCCAACATCTAGAGGTAAATCCAGATATCTAGAGGTAAAGCCCAACATCTAGAGGAAAAGCAAAATATATAGATTTCAAACCCAAATTCTAGAGTTAAATCCCAACATCTAGAGGTAAAGCCCAACTTCCAGAGTTAAAGTCCAAAATCTAGAGGTAAACACCAATACCTAGAGTTAGAGCCCAAAATCTAGAGATAAAGCCCAACATCTAGAGATAAAGCCAGATATATAGATTTAAAATCCAAAATCTGGAGGTAAAGCCCAACATCTAGAGCTAAAGCCCCAAATCTAGATGTAAAGCCCAATTGCTAGATCTAAAGCCAAATACTCCAGAGGTAAAGCCCAACATGTAGAGGTAAAGACTAAGATCTAGAGGTGAATTCCAATATCTAGTGTTAAAGCCTGACACCTACAGTTAAAGCCAAACATCTAGATGTAAAACCCAACTTCTAGAGGTAAAGCCGAATATCTAGAGTTAAAGCGCATCCTTTCGAGTAAAGCCCAAAATCTAGAGTTAAAGCCCAACATCTAGAGGGAAAGCCCAGAATCTAGATGTAAAGCCTAACATCTAGAGGTGAATTCCAAAATCAAGTGTTAAGGCCTGACAACTACAGTTAAATCCAAGCATATAGATATAACCCCCAACTTCTAGAGGTAGGGCGCAAAATCTAGAGGTAAAGCCCAACAGCTAGAGTTAAAGCCGAACGTCTTGAGGTAAAGCCCAAAGTCTAGAGGTAAAGCCCAACTTCTAGAGGTAAAGCCCAACATCTAGACGTAAAGCCAGATATCTGACGGTAAAGCCCAACATCTAGAGGAAAAGCCAAATATATAGATTTAAAACCCAAAATCTAGAGATAAAGCCCAACATCTAAATGTAAAGCAAAACATCTAGATGTAATCCAAACATCTAGAGGTAAAGCCTAACATCTAGAGGTGAAGCACAACATATAGAGGTATAACCCAACATCTAGAGATAAAGACCAACATCTAAATGTAAAGCAAATCATCTAGATGTAGAACCCTACATCTAGAGGTAAAGTCCAATATCTAGACCTAAAGACCAACATCTAGAGGTAAAACCCAACATCTAGTGGTAAAGCCTAACGTCTGGAGGTAAAGCCCAGATTCTAGTGAGAAGCCAAAAATCCAGATGGAAAACCCAAAATCTAGAGATAAAGCCCAACATCTACAGGTAAATCCAGATATCTAGGGGTAAAGCCCAACATCTAGAGGAAAAGCCAAATATATAGATATAAACCCCAATATCCAGAGGTAAAGCCCAATATCTAGACGTAAAGCCCAAAATCTAGATGAAAAGCACAACTTCTAGATCTAAAGATCAACATCTAGAGGTAAATACCAATAGCTAGAGGTAAAACCCAACATCTAGAGGTAAAGCCAGATATCTAGAGGTAAAGCCCAACGTCTGGAGGTAAAGCCCATCATCTAGTCCTACAGCCCAATGTCTGCAGGTAAAGCCCAACTTACAGAGGTGAAGGCAAACATCTAGATGTAAAACCCAAAATCTAGAGGTAAAGCCCAATATCTAGAGGCAAAGCCCAACATCTAGAGGAAAAGCCAAATATATATATATTTAAAATTCAAAACCTAGAGGTAAAGCCCAACATGTAGAGGTAAAGCCAGATATCTAGGGGTAAAGCCCAACATCTAGAGGAAAAGCCAAATATATAGATTTCAAACCCAAATTCTAGAGTTAAATCCCAACACCTAGAGGTAAAGACCAATAGCTAGAGGTAAAACCCAACATCTAGAGGTAAAGCCAGATATCTAGAGGTAAAGCCCAACATCTAGATGAAAAGCCAAATATATAGATTTCAAAACCAAATTCTAGATTTAAATCCCAACATCTAGAGGTAAAGACCAATAGCTAGAGGTAAAACCCAACATCTAGAGGTAAAGCCAGATATCTAGAGGTAAAGCCCAACGTCTGGAGGTAAAGCCCATCATCTAGTCCTACAGCCCAATGTCTGCAGGTAAAGCCCAACTTACAGAGGTGAAGGCAAACATCTAGATGTAAACCCCAAAATCTAGAGGTAAAGCCCAATATCTAGAGGTAAAGCCCAAAGTCTAGATGTAAAACCCAACTTCTAGATCTAAAGCCCAAAATCTAGATGTAAAGCCCAACTTCTAAATCTAAAGCCCAACATCTAGAGGTAAAGCCCAATATTTAGAGTTTAAGCCCATCATTTATAGGTAAAGCCCAAAATCTAGATGTAAAGCCGAACTTCTAGAGGTAAAGCCCATCATCTATTCCTACAGCCCAATGTCTGCAGGTAAAGCCCAACTTACAGAGGTGAAGGCAAACATCTAGATTTAAAACCCAAAATCTAGAGGTAAAGCCCAACATCTAGAGGAAAAGCCAAATATATAGATTTAAAACCCAAAATCTAGAGGTAAAGCCCAATATATAGACCTAAAGACCAAAATCTAGATGTAAAGCCCAAATTCTAGATCTAACACCCAAAATCTCGAGGTAAAGACCAATATCTAGACGTAAAACCCAACAGCTAGAGGTAAAGCCAGATATCTAGAGGTAAAGCCCAACATCTAGAGGAAAAGCAAAATATATAGATTTCAAACCCAAATTCTAGAGTTCAATCCCAACATCTAGAGGTAAAGCCCAACTTCCAGAGTTAAAGTCCAAAATCTAGAGGTAAACACCAATACCTAGAGTTAGAGCCCAAAATCTAGAGATAAAGCCCAACATCTAGAGATAAAGCCAGATATATAGATCTAAACCCCAAAATCTAGAGGTAAAGCCCAATATTTAGAGTTTAAGCCCATCATTTAGAGGTAAAGCCAGATATCTAGAGGTAAAGCCCAACTTCTAGAGGTAAAGCCCATCATCTAGTCCTACAGCCCAATGTCTGCAGGTAAAGCCCAACTTACAGAGGTGAAGGCAAACATCTAGATTTAAAACCCAAAATCTAGAGGTAAAGACCAACATCTAGAGAAAAGCCAATTATATAGATTTAAAACCCAAAATCTAGAGGTAAAGCCCAATATCTAGACGTAAAGCACAAAATCTAGATGTAAAGCCCAACTTCTAGATCTAAAGCCCAAAATATAGATGTAAAGCCCAACTTCTAAATCTAAAGCCCAACATCTAGAGGTAAAGCCCAATATTTAGAGTTTAAGCGCATCATTTAGAGGTAAAGCCCAAAATCTAGATTAAAAGCCCAACTTCTAGAGGTAAAGCCCATCATCTAATCCTACAGCCCAATGTCTGCAGGTTAACCCCAACTTACAGAGGTGAAGGCAAACATCTAGATGTAAAACCCAAAATCTAGAGGTAAAGCCCAATATCTACACCTAAAGACCAAAATCTAGATGTAAAGCCCAACTTCTAGATCTAAAGCCCAAAATCTAGATGTAAAGCCCAAATTCTAGATCTAACACCCAAAATCTAGAGGTAAAGACCAATATCTAGAGGTAAAACCCAACAGCTAGAGGTAAAGCCAGATATCTAGAGGTAAAGCCCAACATCTAGAGGAAAAGCAAAATATATAGATTTCAAACCCAAATTCTAGAGTTCAATCCCAACATCTAGAGGTAAAGCCCAACTTCCAGAGTTAAAGTCCAAAATCTAGAGGTAAACACCAATACCTAGAGTTAGAGCCCAAAATCTAGAGATAAAGCCAGATATATAGATTTAAAATCCAAAATCTGGAGGTAAAGCCCAACATCTAGAGCTAAAGCCCCAAATCTAGATGTAAAGCCCAATTGCTAGATCTAAAGCCAAATACTCCAGAGGTAAAGCCCAACATGTAGAGGTAAAGACTAAGATCTAGAGGTGAATTCCAATATCTAGTGTTAAAGCCTGACACCTACAGTTCAAGCCAAACATCTAGATGTAAAACCCAACTTCTAGAGGTAAAGCCGAATATCTAGAGTTAAAGCGCATCCTTTAGAGTAAAGCCCAAAATCTAGAGTTAAAGCCCAACATCTAGAGGGAAAGCCCAGAATCTAGATGTAAAGCCTAACATCTAGAGGTGAATTCCAAAATCAAGTGTTAAGGCCTGACAACTACAGTTAAATCCAAGCATATAGATATAACCCCCAACTTCTAGAGGTAGGGCCCAAAATCTAGAGGTAAAGCCCAACAGCTAGAGTTAAAGCCGAACGTCTTGAGGTAAAGCCCAAAGTCTAGAGGTAAAGCCCAACTTCTAGAGGTAAAGCCCAACATCTAGACGTAAAGCCAGATATCTGACGGTAAAGCCCAACATCTAGAGGAAAAGCCAAATATATAGATTTAAAACCCAAAATCTAGAGATAAAGCCCAACATCTAAATGTAAAGCAAAACATCTAGATGTAATCCAAACATCTAGAGGTAAAGCCTAACATCTAGAGGTGAAGCACAACATATAGAGGTATAACCCAACATCTAGAGATAAAGACCAACATCTAAATGTAAAGCAAAACATGTAGATGTAGAACCCTACATCTAGAGGTAAAGTCCAATATCTAGACCTAAAGACCAACATCTAGAGGTAAAACCCAACATCTAGTGGTAAAGCCCAACGTCTGGAGGTAAAGCCCAGATTCTAGTGAGAAGCCAAAAATCCAGATGGAAAACCCAAAATCTAGAGATAAAGCCCAACATCTACAGGTAAATCCAGATATCTAGGGGTAAAGCCCAACATCTAGAGGAAAAGCCAAATATATAGATATAAACCCCAATATCCAGAGGTAAAGCCCAATATCTAGACGTAAAGCCCAAAATCTAGATGAAAAGCACAACTTCTAGATCTAAAGATCAACATCTAGAGGTAAATACCAATAGCTAGAGGTAAAACCCAACATCTAGAGGTAAAGCCAGATATCTAGAGGTAAAGCCCAACGTCTGGAGGTAAAGCCCATCATCTAGTCCTACAGCCCAATGCCTGCAGGTAAAGCCCAACTTACAGAGGTGAAGGCAAACATCTAGATGTAAAACCCAAAATCTAGAGGTAAAGCCCAATATCTAGAGGCAAAGCCCAACATCTAGAGGAAAAGCCAAATATATATATATTTAAAATTCAAAACCTGAGGTAAAGCCCAACATCTAGAGGTAAAGCCAGATATCTAGGGGTAAAGCCCAACATCTAGAGGAAAAGCCAAATATATAGATTTCAAACCCAAATTCTAGAGTTAAATCCCAACACCTAGAGGTAAAGACCAATAGCTAGAGGTAAAACCCAACATCTAGAGGTAAAGCCAGATATCTAGAGGTAAAGCCCAACATCTAGAGGAAAAGCCAAATATATAGATTTCAAACCCAAATTCTAGATTTAAATCCCAACATCTAGAGGTAAAGACCAATAGCTAGAGGTAAAACCCAACATCTAGAGGTAAAGCCAGATATCTAGAGGTAAAGCCCAACATCTAGAGGAAAAGCCAAATATATATATATAAACCCCAAAATCCAGAGGTAAAGCCCAATATCTAGACGTAAAGCCCAAAATCTAGATGAAAAGCACAACTTCTAGATCTAAAGATCAACATCTATAGGTAAAGACCAATAGCTAGAGGTAAAACCCAACATCTAGAGGAAAAGCCAAATATATATATATTTAAAATTCAAAACCTAGAGGTAAAGCCCAACATCTAGAGGTAAAGCCAGATATCTAGGGGTAAAGCCCAACATCTAGAGGAAAAGCCAAATATATAGATTTAAAACCCAAAATCTAGAGGTAAAGCCCAATATCTAGACGTAAAGGCCAAAATCTAGATGTAAAGCCCAACTTCTTGATCTAAAGCCCAAAATCTAGACGTAAAGCCCAAATTCTAGATCTAACGCCCAAAATCTAGAGATAAAGACCAATATCTAGAGGTAAAACCCAACATCGAGAGGTAAAGCCAGATATCTAGAGGTAAAGCCCAACATCTAGAGGAAAAGCAAAATAAATAGAATTCAAACCCAAATTCTAGAGTTAAATCCCAACATATAGAGGTAAAGCCCAAAGTCTAGATGTAAAGCTCAACTTCTAGATTTAAAGTCAAAAATCTAAATGTAAATACCAATACCTAGAGGTAGAGCCCAAAATCTAGAGATAAAGCCCAACATCTAGAGATAAAGCCAGATATATAGATCTAAAATCCAAAATTTAGAGGTGAAGCCCAATATCTAGACGTAAAGCCCAAAATCTAGATGTAAAGCCCAACTTCTAAATCTAAAGCCCAACATCTAGAGGTAAAGCCCAATATTTAGAGGTAAAACCCACCATCTAGAGTTAAAGCCAGATATCTAGAGGTAAAGCCCAACATCTAGAGGAAAAGCCAAATATATAGATTTCAAACCCAAATTCTAGAGTTAAATGCCAACATCTAGAGGTAAAGACCAATAGCTAGAGGTAAAACCCAACATCTAGAGGTAAAGCCAGATATCTAGAGGTAAAGCCCAACATGTAGAGGTAAAGACTAAGATCTAGAGGTGAATTCCAATATCTAGTGTTAAAGCCTGACAGCAACAGTTAAAGCCAAACATCTAGATGTAAAACCCAACTTCTAGAGGTAAAGCCGAATATCTAGATTTAAAGCGCATCCTTTAGAGTAAAGCCCAAAATCTAGAGTTAAAGCCCAACATCTAGAGGGAAAGCCCAGAATCTAGATGTAAACCCTAAAATCTAGAGGTGAAGACCAATATCTAGACGTAAAGCCCAAAATCTAGATGTAAAGACAGATATCTACTTGTAAAGCCCAACATCTAGAGGAAAAGCCAAATATATTGATTTAAAACCCAAAATCTAGAGGTAAAGCCCAATATCTAGACGTAAAGCCCAAAATCTAGATGTAAAGCCTAACTTCCAGATCTAAAGCCCAACTTCTAGATCTAAAGCCCAAATTCTAGATCTAACACCCAAAATCTCGAGGTAAAGACCAATATCTAGTGGTAAAACCCAACAGCTAGAGGTAAAGCCAGATATCTAGAGGTAAAGCCCAACATCTAGAGGAAAAGCAAAATATATAGATTTCAAACCCAAATTCTAGCATTCAATCCCAACATCTAGAGGTAAAGCCCAACTTCCAGAGTTAAAGTCCAAAATCTAGAGGTAAACACCAATACCTAGAGTTAGAGCCCAAAATCTAGAGATAAAGCCCAACATCTAGAGATAAAGCCAGATATATAGATTTAAAATCCACAGTCTGGAGGTAAAGCCCAACATCTAGAGCTAAAGCCCCAAATCTAGATGTAAAGCCAATTGCTAGATCTAAAGCCAAATACTCTAGAGGTAAAGCCCAACATGTAGAGGTAAAGACTAAGATCTAGAGGTGAATTCCAATATCTAGTGTTAAAGGCCGACACCTACAGTTAAAGCCAAACATCTAGATGTACAACCCAACTTCTAGAGGTAAAGCCGAATATCTAGAGTTAAAGCGCATCCTTTAGAGTAAAGCCCAAAATCTAGAGTTAAAGCCCAACATCTAGAGGGAAAGCCCAGAATCTAGATGTAAAACCTAACATCTAGAGGTGAATTCCAAAATCAAGTGTTAAGGCCTGACAACTACAGTTAAATCCAAGCATATAGATATAACCCCCAACTTCTAGAGGTAGGGCCCAAAATCTAGAGGTAAAGCCCAACAACTAGACTTAAAGCCGAACGTCTTGAGGTAAAGCCCAAAGTCTAGAGTTAAAGCCCAACTTCTAGAGGTAAAGCCCAACATCTAGACGTAAAGCCAGATATCTGACGGTAAAGCCCAACATCTACAGGTAAATCCAGATATCTAGGGGTAAAGCCCAACATCTAGAGGAAAAGCCAAATATATAGATATAAAACCCAAAATCTAGAGGTAAAGCCCAATATCTAGACGTAAAGCCCAAAATATAGATGAAAAGCCCAACTTCTAGATCTAAAGCCCAACATCTAGAGGTAAAGACCAATAGCTAGAGGTAAAACCCAACATCTAGAGGTAAAGCCAGATATCTAGAGGTAAAGCCCAACGTCTGGAGGTAAAGCCCATCATCTAGTCCTACAGCCCAATGTCTGCAGGTAAAGCCCAACTTACAGAGGTGAAGGCAAACATCTAGATGTAAAACCCCAAATCTAGAGGTAAAGCCCAACATCTAGAGGAAAAGCCAAATATATATATATTTAAAACCCAAAATCTAGAGGTAAAGCCCAACATCTAGAGGTAAAGCCAGATATCTAGGGGTAAAGCCCAACATCTAGAGGAAAAGCCAAACATATAGATTTAAAACCCAAAATCTAGAGGTAAAGCCCAATATCAAGACGTAAAGGCTAAAATCTAGATGTAAAGCCCAACTTCTAGACCTAAAGCCCAAAATCTAGATGTAAAGCCCAAATTCTAGATCGAACGCGCAAAATCTAGAGATAAAGACCAATATCTAGAGGTAAAACCCAACATCTAGAGGTAAAGCCAGATATCTAGAGGTAAAGCCCAACATCTAGAGGAAAAGCAAAATATATAGATTTCAAACCCAAATTCTAGAGTTAAATCCCAACATCTAGAGGTAAATCCCAAAGTCTAGATGTAAAGCTCAACTTCCAGATTTAAAGTCAAAAAATCTAAATGTAAATACCAATACCTAGAGGTAGAGCCCAAAATGTAGAGGTAAAGCCCAACATCTAGAGATAAAGCCAGATATATAGATCTAAACCCCAAAATCTAGAGGTAAAGCCCAATATTTAGAGTTTAAGCCCATCATTTAGAGGTAAAGCCAGATATCTAGAGGTAAAGCCCAACTTCTAGAGGTAAAGCCCATCATCTAGTCCTACAGCCCAATGTCTGCAGGTAAAGCCCAACTTACAGAGGTGAAGGCAAACATCTAGATGTAAAACCCAAAATCTAGAGGTAAAGACCAACATCTAGAGAAAAGCCAATTATATAGATTTAAAACCCAAAATCTAGAGGTGAAGCCCAATATCTAGACGTAAAGCACAAAATCTAGATGTAAAGCCCAACTTCTAGATCTAAAGCCCAAAATATAGATGTAAAGCCCAACTTCTAAATCTAAAGCCCAACATCTAGAGGTAAAGCCCAATATTTAGAGTTTAAGCGCATCATTTAGAGGTAAAGCCCAAAATCTAGATTAAAAGCCCAACTTCTAGAGGTAAAGCCCATCATCTAGTCCTACAGCCCAATGTCTGCAGGTTAACCCCAACTTACAGAGGTGAAGGCAAACATCTAGATGTAAAACCCAAAATCTAGAGGTAAAGCCTAACATCTAGAGGAAACGCCAAATATATAGATTTAAAACCCAAAATCTAGAGGTAAAGCCCAATATCTAGACCTAAAGCCCAAAATCTAGATGTAAAGCCCAACTTCTAGATCTAAAGCCCAAAATCTTGATGTAAAGCGCAAATTCTAGATCTAACACCCAAAATCTAGAGGTAAAGACCAATATCTAGAGGTAAAACCCAACATCTAGAGGTAAATCCAGATATCTAGAGGTAAAGCCCAACATCTAGAGGAAAAGCAAAATATATAGATTTCAAACCCAAATTCTAGAGTTAAATCCCAACATCTAGAGGTAAAGCCCAACTTCCAGAGTTAAAGTCCAAAATCTAGAGGTAAACACCAATACCTAGAGTTAGAGCCCAAAATCTAGAGATAAAGCCCAACATCTAGAGATAAAGCCAGATATATAGAATTAAAATCCAAAATCTGGAGGTAAAGCCCAACATCTAGAGCTAAAGCCCCAAATCTAGATGTAAAGCCCAATTGCTAGATCTAAAGCCAAATACTCCAGAGGTAAAGCCCAACATGTAGAGGTAAAGACTAAGATCTAGAGGTGAATTCCAATATCTAGTGTTAAAGCCTGACACCTACAGTTAAAGCCAAACATCTAGATGTAAAACCCAACTTCTAGAGGTAAAGCCGAATATCTAGAGTTAAAGCGCATCCTTTCGAGTAAAGCCCAAAATCTAGAGTTAAAGCCCAACATCTAGAGGGAAAGCCCAGAATCTAGATGTAAAGCCTAACATCTAGAGGTGAATTCCAAAATCAAGTGTTAAGGCCTGACAACTACAGTTAAATCCAAGCATATAGATATAACCCCCAACTTCTAGAGGTAGGGCGCAAAATCTAGAGGTAAAGCCCAACAGCTAGAGTTAAAGCCGAACGTCTTGAGGTAAAGCCCAAAGTCTAGAGGTAAAGCCCAACTTCTAGAGGTAAAGCCCAACATCTAGACGTAAAGCCAGATATCTGACGGTAAAGCCCAACATCTAGAGGAAAAGCCAAATATATAGATTTAAAACCCAAAATCTAGAGATAAAGCCCAACATCTAAATGTAAAGCAAAACATCTAGATGTAATCCAAACATCTAGAGGTAAAGCCTAACATCTAGAGGTGAAGCACAACATATAGAGGTATAACCCAACATCTAGAGATAAAGACCAACATCTAAATGTAAAGCAAATCATCTAGATGTAGAACCCTACATCTAGAGGTAAAGTCCAATATCTAGACCTAAAGACCAACATCTAGAGGTAAAACCCAACATCTAGTGGTAAAGCCTAACGTCTGGAGGTAAAGCCCAGATTCTAGTGAGAAGCCAAAAATCCAGATGGAAAACCCAAAATCTAGAGATAAAGCCCAACATCTACAGGTAAATCCAGATATCTAGGGGTAAAGCCCAACATCTAGAGGAAAAGCCAAATATATAGATATAAACCCCAATATCCAGAGGTAAAGCCCAATATCTAGACGTAAAGCCCAAAATCTAGATGAAAAGCACAACTTCTAGATCTAAAGATCAACATCTAGAGGTAAATACCAATAGCTAGAGGTAAAACCCAACATCTAGAGGTAAAGCCAGATATCTAGAGGTAAAGCCCAACGTCTGGAGGTAAAGCCCATCATCTAGTCCTACAGCCCAATGTCTGCAGGTAAAGCCCAACTTACAGAGGTGAAGGCAAACATCTAGATGTAAAACCCAAAATCTAGAGGTAAAGCCCAATATCTAGAGGCAAAGCCCAACATCTAGAGGAAAAGCCAAATATATATATATTTAAAATTCAAAACCTAGAGGTAAAGCCCAACATGTAGAGGTAAAGCCAGATATCTAGGGGTAAAGCCCAACATCTAGAGGAAAAGCCAAATATATAGATTTCAAACCCAAATTCTAGAGTTAAATCCCAACACCTAGAGGTAAAGACCAATAGCTAGAGGTAAAACCCAACATCTAGAGGTAAAGCCAGATATCTAGAGGTAAAGCCCAACATCTAGATGAAAAGCCAAATATATAGATTTCAAAACCAAATTCTAGATTTAAATCCCAACATCTAGAGGTAAAGACCAATAGCTAGAGGTAAAACCCAACATCTAGAGGTAAAGCCAGATATCTAGAGGTAAAGCCCAACGTCTGGAGGTAAAGCCCATCATCTAGTCCTACAGCCCAATGTCTGCAGGTAAAGCCCAACTTACAGAGGTGAAGGCAAACATCTAGATGTAAACCCCAAAATCTAGAGGTAAAGCCCAATATCTAGAGGTAAAGCCCAAAGTCTAGATGTAAAACCCAACTTCTAGATCTAAAGCCCAAAATCTAGATGTAAAGCCCAACTTCTAAATCTAAAGCCCAACATCTAGAGGTAAAGCCCAATATTTAGAGTTTAAGCCCATCATTTATAGGTAAAGCCCAAAATCTAGATGTAAAGCCGAACTTCTAGAGGTAAAGCCCATCATCTATTCCTACAGCCCAATGTCTGCAGGTAAAGCCCAACTTACAGAGGTGAAGGCAAACATCTAGATTTAAAACCCAAAATCTAGAGGTAAAGCCCAACATCTAGAGGAAAAGCCAAATATATAGATTTAAAACCCAAAATCTAGAGGTAAAGCCCAATATATAGACCTAAAGACCAAAATCTAGATGTAAAGCCCAAATTCTAGATCTAACACCCAAAATCTCGAGGTAAAGACCAATATCTAGACGTAAAACCCAACAGCTAGAGGTAAAGCCAGATATCTAGAGGTAAAGCCCAACATCTAGAGGAAAAGCAAAATATATAGATTTCAAACCCAAATTCTAGAGTTCAATCCCAACATCTAGAGGTAAAGCCCAACTTCCAGAGTTAAAGTCCAAAATCTAGAGGTAAACACCAATACCTAGAGTTAGAGCCCAAAATCTAGAGATAAAGCCCAACATCTAGAGATAAAGCCAGATATATAGATCTAAACCCCAAAATCTAGAGGTAAAGCCCAATATTTAGAGTTTAAGCCCATCATTTAGAGGTAAAGCCAGATATCTAGAGGTAAAGCCCAACTTCTAGAGGTAAAGCCCATCATCTAGTCCTACAGCCCAATGTCTGCAGGTAAAGCCCAACTTACAGAGGTGAAGGCAAACATCTAGATTTAAAACCCAAAATCTAGAGGTAAAGACCAACATCTAGAGAAAAGCCAATTATATAGATTTAAAACCCAAAATCTAGAGGTAAAGCCCAATATCTAGACGTAAAGCACAAAATCTAGATGTAAAGCCCAACTTCTAGATCTAAAGCCCAAAATATAGATGTAAAGCCCAACTTCTAAATCTAAAGCCCAACATCTAGAGGTAAAGCCCAATATTTAGAGTTTAAGCGCATCATTTAGAGGTAAAGCCCAAAATCTAGATTAAAAGCCCAACTTCTAGAGGTAAAGCC
Organism: Leptosomus discolor; assembly: GCF_034619465.1. Taxonomy (NCBI): domain Eukaryota; kingdom Metazoa; phylum Chordata; class Aves; order Leptosomiformes; family Leptosomidae; genus Leptosomus; species Leptosomus discolor. The sequence continues at coordinate 2,866,382 of NW_028237833.1, read as the reverse complement.
CATCATCTAATCCTACAGCCCAATGTCTGCAGGTTAACCCCAACTTACAGAGGTGAAGGCAAACATCTAGATGTAAAACCCAAAATCTAGAGGTAAAGCCCAATATCTACACCTAAAGACCAAAATCTAGATGTAAAGCCCAACTTCTAGATCTAAAGCCCAAAATCTAGATGTAAAGCCCAAATTCTAGATCTAACACCCAAAATCTAGAGGTAAAGACCAATATCTAGAGGTAAAACCCAACAGCTAGAGGTAAAGCCAGATATCTAGAGGTAAAGCCCAACATCTAGAGGAAAAGCAAAATATATAGATTTCAAACCCAAATTCTAGAGTTCAATCCCAACATCTAGAGGTAAAGCCCAACTTCCAGAGTTAAAGTCCAAAATCTAGAGGTAAACACCAATACCTAGAGTTAGAGCCCAAAATCTAGAGATAAAGCCAGATATATAGATTTAAAATCCAAAATCTGGAGGTAAAGCCCAACATCTAGAGCTAAAGCCCCAAATCTAGATGTAAAGCCCAATTGCTAGATCTAAAGCCAAATACTCCAGAGGTAAAGCCCAACATGTAGAGGTAAAGACTAAGATCTAGAGGTGAATTCCAATATCTAGTGTTAAAGCCTGACACCTACAGTTCAAGCCAAACATCTAGATGTAAAACCCAACTTCTAGAGGTAAAGCCGAATATCTAGAGTTAAAGCGCATCCTTTAGAGTAAAGCCCAAAATCTAGAGTTAAAGCCCAACATCTAGAGGGAAAGCCCAGAATCTAGATGTAAAGCCTAACATCTAGAGGTGAATTCCAAAATCAAGTGTTAAGGCCTGACAACTACAGTTAAATCCAAGCATATAGATATAACCCCCAACTTCTAGAGGTAGGGCCCAAAATCTAGAGGTAAAGCCCAACAGCTAGAGTTAAAGCCGAACGTCTTGAGGTAAAGCCCAAAGTCTAGAGGTAAAGCCCAACTTCTAGAGGTAAAGCCCAACATCTAGACGTAAAGCCAGATATCTGACGGTAAAGCCCAACATCTAGAGGAAAAGCCAAATATATAGATTTAAAACCCAAAATCTAGAGATAAAGCCCAACATCTAAATGTAAAGCAAAACATCTAGATGTAATCCAAACATCTAGAGGTAAAGCCTAACATCTAGAGGTGAAGCACAACATATAGAGGTATAACCCAACATCTAGAGATAAAGACCAACATCTAAATGTAAAGCAAAACATGTAGATGTAGAACCCTACATCTAGAGGTAAAGTCCAATATCTAGACCTAAAGACCAACATCTAGAGGTAAAACCCAACATCTAGTGGTAAAGCCCAACGTCTGGAGGTAAAGCCCAGATTCTAGTGAGAAGCCAAAAATCCAGATGGAAAACCCAAAATCTAGAGATAAAGCCCAACATCTACAGGTAAATCCAGATATCTAGGGGTAAAGCCCAACATCTAGAGGAAAAGCCAAATATATAGATATAAACCCCAATATCCAGAGGTAAAGCCCAATATCTAGACGTAAAGCCCAAAATCTAGATGAAAAGCACAACTTCTAGATCTAAAGATCAACATCTAGAGGTAAATACCAATAGCTAGAGGTAAAACCCAACATCTAGAGGTAAAGCCAGATATCTAGAGGTAAAGCCCAACGTCTGGAGGTAAAGCCCATCATCTAGTCCTACAGCCCAATGCCTGCAGGTAAAGCCCAACTTACAGAGGTGAAGGCAAACATCTAGATGTAAAACCCAAAATCTAGAGGTAAAGCCCAATATCTAGAGGCAAAGCCCAACATCTAGAGGAAAAGCCAAATATATATATATTTAAAATTCAAAACCTGAGGTAAAGCCCAACATCTAGAGGTAAAGCCAGATATCTAGGGGTAAAGCCCAACATCTAGAGGAAAAGCCAAATATATAGATTTCAAACCCAAATTCTAGAGTTAAATCCCAACACCTAGAGGTAAAGACCAATAGCTAGAGGTAAAACCCAACATCTAGAGGTAAAGCCAGATATCTAGAGGTAAAGCCCAACATCTAGAGGAAAAGCCAAATATATAGATTTCAAACCCAAATTCTAGATTTAAATCCCAACATCTAGAGGTAAAGACCAATAGCTAGAGGTAAAACCCAACATCTAGAGGTAAAGCCAGATATCTAGAGGTAAAGCCCAACATCTAGAGGAAAAGCCAAATATATATATATAAACCCCAAAATCCAGAGGTAAAGCCCAATATCTAGACGTAAAGCCCAAAATCTAGATGAAAAGCACAACTTCTAGATCTAAAGATCAACATCTATAGGTAAAGACCAATAGCTAGAGGTAAAACCCAACATCTAGAGGAAAAGCCAAATATATATATATTTAAAATTCAAAACCTAGAGGTAAAGCCCAACATCTAGAGGTAAAGCCAGATATCTAGGGGTAAAGCCCAACATCTAGAGGAAAAGCCAAATATATAGATTTAAAACCCAAAATCTAGAGGTAAAGCCCAATATCTAGACGTAAAGGCCAAAATCTAGATGTAAAGCCCAACTTCTTGATCTAAAGCCCAAAATCTAGACGTAAAGCCCAAATTCTAGATCTAACGCCCAAAATCTAGAGATAAAGACCAATATCTAGAGGTAAAACCCAACATCGAGAGGTAAAGCCAGATATCTAGAGGTAAAGCCCAACATCTAGAGGAAAAGCAAAATAAATAGAATTCAAACCCAAATTCTAGAGTTAAATCCCAACATATAGAGGTAAAGCCCAAAGTCTAGATGTAAAGCTCAACTTCTAGATTTAAAGTCAAAAATCTAAATGTAAATACCAATACCTAGAGGTAGAGCCCAAAATCTAGAGATAAAGCCCAACATCTAGAGATAAAGCCAGATATATAGATCTAAAATCCAAAATTTAGAGGTGAAGCCCAATATCTAGACGTAAAGCCCAAAATCTAGATGTAAAGCCCAACTTCTAAATCTAAAGCCCAACATCTAGAGGTAAAGCCCAATATTTAGAGGTAAAACCCACCATCTAGAGTTAAAGCCAGATATCTAGAGGTAAAGCCCAACATCTAGAGGAAAAGCCAAATATATAGATTTCAAACCCAAATTCTAGAGTTAAATGCCAACATCTAGAGGTAAAGACCAATAGCTAGAGGTAAAACCCAACATCTAGAGGTAAAGCCAGATATCTAGAGGTAAAGTCCAACGTCTGGAGGTAAAGCCCATCATCTAGTCCTACAGCCCAATGTCTGCAGGTAAAGCCCAACTTACAGAGGTGAAGGCAAACATCTAGATGTAAAACCCAAAATCTAGAGGTAAAGCCCAATATCTAGACGTAAAGACCAAAGTCTAGATGTAAAGCCCAACTTCTAGATCTAAAGCGCAAAATCTAGATGTAAAGCCCAACTTCTTGATCTAAAGCCCAAAATATAGATGTAAAGCCCAACTTCTAAATCTAAAGCCCAACATCTAGAGGTAAAGCCCAATATTTAGAGTTTAAGCACATCATTTATAGGTAAAGCCCAAAATCTAGATGTAAAGCCCAACTTCTAGAGGTAAAGCCCATCATCTAGCCCTACAGCCCAATGTCTGCAGGTAAAGCCCAACTTACAGAGGTGAAGGCAAACATCTAGATGTAAAACCCAAAATCTAGAGGTAAAGCCCAACATCTAGAGGAAAAGCCAAATATATAGATTTAAAACCCAAAATCTAGAGGTAAAGCCCAACTTCTAGATCTAAAGCCCAAAATCTAGATGTAAAGCCCAAATTCTAGATCTAACACCCAAAATCTAGAGGTAAATACCAATATCTAGAGGTAAAACCCAACATCTAGAGGTAAAGCCAGATATCTAGATGTAAAGCCCAACATCTAGAGGAAAAGCAAAATATATAGATTTCAAACCCAAATTCTAGAGTTCAATCCCAACATCTAGAGGTAAAGCCCAACTTCCAGAGTTAAAGTCCAAAATCTAGAGGTAAACACCAATACCTAGATTTAGAGCCCAAAATCTAGAGATAAAGACCAATATCTAGAGGTAAAACCCAACATCGAGAGGTAAAGCCAGATATCTAGAGGTAAAGCCCAACATCTAGAGGAAAAGCAAAATAAATAGAATTCAAACCCAAATTCTAGAGTTAAATCCCAACATATAGAGGTAAAGCCCAAAGTCTAGATGTAAAGCTCAACTTCTAGATTTAAAGTCAAAAATCTAAATGTAAATACCAATACCTAGAGGTAGAGCCCAAAATCTAGAGATAAAGCCCAACATCTAGAGATAAAGCCAGATATATAGATCTAAAATCCAAAATTTAGAGGTGAAGCCCAATATCTAGACGTAAAGCCCAAAATCTAGATGTAAAGCCCAACTTCTAAATCTAAAGCCCAACATCTAGAGGTAAAGCCCAATATTTAGAGGTAAAACCCACCATCTAGAGTTAAAGCCAGATATCTAGAGGTAAAGCCCAACATCTAGAGGAAAAGCCAAATATATAGATTTCAAACCCAAATTCTAGAGTTAAATGCCAACATCTAGAGGTAAAGACCAATAGCTAGAGGTAAAACCCAACATCTAGAGGTAAAGCCAGATATCTAGAGGTAAAGTCCAACGTCTGGAGGTAAAGCCCATCATCTAGTCCTACAGCCCAATGTCTGCAGGTAAAGCCCAACTTACAGAGGTGAAGGCAAACATCTAGATGTAAAACCCAAAATCTAGAGGTAAAGCCCAATATCTAGACGTAAAGACCAAAGTCTAGATGTAAAGCCCAACTTCTAGATCTAAAGCGCAAAATCTAGATGTAAAGCCCAACTTCTTGATCTAAAGCCCAAAATATAGATGTAAAGCCCAACTTCTAAATCTAAAGCCCAACATCTAGAGGTAAAGCCCAATATTTAGAGTTTAAGCACATCATTTATAGGTAAAGCCCAAAATCTAGATGTAAAGCCCAACTTCTAGAGGTAAAGCCCATCATCTAGCCCTACAGCCCAATGTCTGCAGGTAAAGCCCAACTTACAGAGGTGAAGGCAAACATCTAGATGTAAAACCCAAAATCTAGAGGTAAAGCCCAACATCTAGAGGAAAAGCCAAATATATAGATTTAAAACCCAAAATCTAGAGGTAAAGCCCAACTTCTAGATCTAAAGCCCAAAATCTAGATGTAAAGCCCAAATTCTAGATCTAACACCCAAAATCTAGAGGTAAATACCAATATCTAGAGGTAAAACCCAACATCTAGAGGTAAAGCCAGATATCTAGATGTAAAGCCCAACATCTAGAGGAAAAGCAAAATATATAGATTTCAAACCCAAATTCTAGAGTTCAATCCCAACATCTAGAGGTAAAGCCCAACTTCCAGAGTTAAAGTCCAAAATCTAGAGGTAAACACCAATACCTAGAGTTAGAGCCCAAAATCTAGAGATAAAGCCAGATATATAGATTTAAAATCCAAAATCTGGAGGTAAAGCCCAACATCTAGAGCTAAAGCCCCAAATCTAGATGTAAAGCCCAATTGCTAGATCTAAAGCCAAATACTCCAGAGGTAAAGCCCAACATGTAGAGGTAAAGACTAAGATCTAGAGGTGAATTCCAATATCTAGTGTTAAAGCCTGACACCTACAGTTAAAGCCAAACATCTAGATGTAAAACCCAACTTCTAGAGGTATAGCCGAATATCTAGAGTTAAAGCGCATCCTTTAGAGTAAAGCCCAAAACCTAGAGGTAAAGCCCAACATCTAGAGGTAAAGCCAGATATCTAGGGGTAAAGCCCAACATCTAGAGGAAAAGCCAAATATATAGATTTCAAACCCAAATTCTAGAGTTAAATCCCAACATCTAGAGGTAAAGACCAATAGCTAGAGGTAAAACCCAACATCTAGAGGTAAAGCCAGATATCTAGAGGTAAAGCCCAACATCTAGAGGAAAAGCCAAATATATAGATTTCAAACCCAAATTCTAGATTTAAATCCCAACATCTAGAGGTAAAGACCAATAGCTAGAGGTAAAACCCAACATCTAGAGGTAAAGCCAGATATCTAGAGGTAAAGCCCAACGTCTGGAGGTAAAGCCCATCATCTAGTCCTACAGCCCAATGTCTGCAGGTAAAGCCCAACTTACAGAGGTGAAGGCAAACATCTAGATGTAAACCCCAAAATCTAGAGGTAAAGCCCAATATCTAGAGGTAAAGCCCAAAGTCTAGATGTAAAACCCAACTTCTAGATCTAAAGCCCAAAATCTAGATGTAAAGCCCAACTTCTAAATCTAAAGCCCAACATCTAGAGGTAAAGCCCAATATTTAGAGTTTAAGCACATCATTTATAGGTAAAGCCCAAAATCTAGATGTAAAGCCCAACTTCTAGAGGTAAAGCCCATCATCTATTCCTACAGCCCAATGTCTGCAGGTAAAGCCCAACTTACAGAGGTGAAGGCAAACATCTAGATTTAAAACCCAAAATCTAGAGGTAAAGCCCAACATCTAGAGGAAAAGCCAAATATATAGATTTAAAACCCAAAATCTAGAGGTAAAGCCCAATATGTAGACCTAAAGCCCAAAGTCTAGATGTAAAGCCCAAATTCTAGATCTAACACCCAAAATCTCGAGGTAAAGACCAATATCTAGACGTAAAACCCAACAGCTAGAGGTAAAGCCAGATATCTAGAGGTAAAGCCCAACATCTAGAGGAAAAGCCAAATATATAGATTTAAAACCCAAAATCTAGAAATAAAGCCCAACATCTAGACGTAAAGCCAGATATCTAGAGGTAAAGCCCAACATCTAGAGGAAAAGCAAAATATATAGATTTCAAACCCAAATTCTAGCATTCAATCCCAACATCTAGAGGTAAAGCCCAACTTCCACAGTTAAAGTCCAAAATCTAGAGGTAAACACCAATACCTAGAGTTAGAGCCCAAAATCTAGAGATAAAGCCCAACATCTAGAGATAAAGCCAGATATATAGATTTAAATCCAAAATCTGGAGGTAAAGCCCAACATCTAGACCTAAAGCCCCAAATCTAGATGTAAAGCCCAATTGCTAGATCTAAAGCCAAATACTCTAGAGGTAAAGCCCAACATGTAGAGGTAAAGACTAAGATCTAGAGGTGAATTCCAAAATCTAGTGTTAAAGCCTGACACCTACAGTTAAAGCCAAACATCTAGATGTAAAACCCAACTTCTAGAGGTAAAGCCGAATATCTAGATTTAAAGCGCATCCTTTAGAGTAAAGCCCAAAATCTAGAGTTAAAGCCCAACATCTAGAGGGAAAGCCCAGAATCTAGATGTAAAGCCTAACATCTAGAGGTGAATTCCAAAATCAAGTGTTAAGGCCTGATATCTACAGTTAAATCCAACCATATAGATATAACCCCCAACTTCTAGAGGTAAGGCCCAAAATCTAGAGGTAAAGCCCAACAGCTAGAGTTAAAGCCGAACATCTTGAGGTAAAGCCCAAAGTCTAGAGTTAAAGCCCAACTTCTAGAGGTAAAGCCCAACATCTAGACGTAAAGCCAGATATCTGACGGTAAAGCCCAACATCTAGAGGAAAAGCCAAATATATAGATTTAAAACCCAAAATCTAGAGATAAAGCCGAACACCTAAATGTAAAGCAAAACATCTAGATGTAATCCAAACATCTAGAGGTAAAGCCTAACATCTAGAGGTGAAGCACAACATATAGAGGTATAACCCAACATCTAGAGATAAAGACCAACATCTAAATGTAAAGCAAAACATCTAGATGTAAAACCCTACATCTAGAGGTAAAGTCCAATATCTAGACCTAAAGACCAACATCTAGAGGTAAAACCCAACATCTAGTGGTAAAGCCCAAGGTCTGGAGGTAAAGCCCAGATTCTAGAGAGAAGCCAAAAATCCAGATGGAAAACCCAAAATCTAGAGGTAAAGCCCAACATCTACAGGTAAATCCAGATATCTAGGGGTAAAGCCCAACTTCTAGAGGAAAAGCCAAATATATATATATAAACCCCAAAATCCAGAGGTAAAGCCCAATATCTAGACGTAAAGCCCAAAATCTAGATGAAAAGCACAACTTCTAGATCTAAAGATCAACATCTATAGGTAAAGACCAATAGCTAGAGGTAAAACCCAACATCTAGAGGTAAAGCCAGATATCTAGAGGTAAAGCCCAACGTCTGGAGGTAAAGCCCATCATCTAGTCCTACAGCCCAATGCCTGCAGGTAAAGCCCAACTTACAGAGGTGAAGGCAAACATCTAGATTTAAAACCCAAAACCTAGAGGTAAAGCCCAACATCTAGAGGTAAAGCCAGATATCTAGGGGTAAAGCCCAACATCTAGAGGAAAAGCCAAATATATAGATTTAAAACCCAAAATCTAGAGGTAAAGCCCAATATCTAGACGTAAAGGCCAAAATCTAGATGTAAAGCCCAACTTCTTGATCTAAAGCCCAAAATCTAGACGTAAAGCCCAAATTCTAGATCTAACGCCCAAAATCTAGAGATAAAGACCTATATCTAGAGGTAAAACCCAACATCGAGAGGTAAAGCCAGATATCTAGAGGTAAAGCCCAACATCTAGAGGAAAAGCAAAATAAATAGAATTCAAACCCAAATTCTAGAGTTAAATCCCAACATATAGAGGTAAAGCCCAAAGTCTAGATGTAAAGCTCAACTTCTAGATTTAAAGTCAAAAATCTAAATGTAAATACCAATACCTAGAGGTAGAGCCCAAAATCTAGAGATAAAGCCCAACATCTAGAGATAAAGCCAGATATATAGATCTAAAATCCAAAATTTAGAGGTGAAGCCCAATATCTAGACGTAAAGCCCAAAATCTAGATGTAAAGCCCAACTTCTAAATCTAAAGCCCAACATCTAGAGGTAAAGCCCAATATTTAGAGGTAAAACCCACCATCTAGAGTTAAAGCCAGATATCTAGAGGTAAAGCCCAACATCTAGAGGAAAAGCCAAATATATAGATTTCAAACCCAAATTCTAGAGTTAAATGCCAACATCTAGAGGTAAAGACCAATAGCTAGAGGTAAAACCCAACATCTAGAGGTAAAGCCAGATATCTAGAGGTAAAGTCCAACGTCTGGAGGTAAAGCCCATCATCTAGTCCTACAGCCCAATGTCTGCAGGTAAAGCCCAACTTACAGAGGTGAAGGCAAACATCTAGATGTAAACCCCAAAATCTAGAGGTAAAGCCCAATATCTAGACGTAAAGCCCAAAGTCTAGATGTAAAGCCCAACTTCTAGATCTAAAGCGCAAAATCTAGATGTAAAGCCCAACTTCTTGATCTAAAGCCCAAAATATAGATGTAAAGCCCAACTTCTAAATCTAAAGCCCAACATCTAGAGGTAAAGCCCAATATTTAGAGTTTAAGCACATCATTTATAGGTAAAGCCCAAAATCTAGATGTAAAGCCCAACTTCTAGAGGTAAAGCCCATCATCTAGTCCTACAGCCCAATGTCTGCAGGTAAAGCCCAACTTACAGAGGTGAAGGCAAACATCTAGATGTAAAACCCAAAATCTAGAGGTAAAGCCCAACATCTAGAGGAAAAGCCAAATATATAGATTTAAAACCCAAAATCTAGAGGTAAAGCCCAACTTCTAGATCTAAAGCCCAAAATCTAGATGTAAAGCCCAAATTCTAGATCTAACACCCAAAATCTAGAGGTAAAGACCAATATCTAGAGGTAAAACCCAACAGCTAGAGGTAAAGCCAGATATCTAGAGGTAAAGCCCAACATCTAGAGGAAAAGCAAAATATATAGATTTCAAACCCAAATTCTAGAGTTCAATCCCAACATCTAGAGGTAAAGCCCAACTTCCAGAGTTAAAGTCCAAAATCTAGAGGTAAACACCAATACCTAGAGGTAGAGCCCAAAATCTAGAGATAAAGCCAGATATATAGATTTAAAATCCAAAATCTGGAGGTAAAGCCCAACATCTAGAGCTAAAGCCCCAAATCTAGATGTAAAGCCCAATTGCTAGATCTAAAGCCAAATACTCCAGAGGTAAAGCCCAACATGTAGAGGTAAAGACTAAGATCTAGAGGTGAATTCCAATATCTAGTGTTAAAGCCTGACATCTACAGTTAAATCCAACCATATAGATATAACCCCCAACTTCTAGACGTAAGGCCCAAAATCTAGAGGTAAAGCCCAAAGTCTAGAGTTAAAGTCCAACTTCTAGAGGTAAAGCCCAACATCTAGACGTAAAGCCAGATATCTGACGGTAAAGCCCAACATCTAGAGGAAAAGCCAAATATATAGATTTAAAACCCAAAATCTAGAGATAAAGCCGGACATCTAAATGTAAAGCAAAACATCTAGATGTAATCCAAACATCTAGAGGTAAAGCCTAACATCTAGAGGTGAAGCACAACATATAGAGGTATAACCCAACATCTAGAGATAAAGACCAACATCTAAATGTAAAGCAAAACATCTAGATGTAAAGCCCAACATCTAGAGGTAAAGTCCAATAGCTAGACCTAAAGACCAACATCTAGAGGTAAAACCCAACATCTAGAGGTAAAGCCCAACATCTACATGTAAATCCAGATATCTAGGGGTAAAGCCCAACATCTAGAGGAAAAGCCAAATATATAGATATAAACCGCAAAATCTAGAGGTAAAGCCCAATATCTAGACGTAAAGCCCAAAATCTAGATGAAAAGCACAACTTCTAGATCTAAAGCCAAACATCTAGAGGTAAAGACCAATATCTAGAGGTAAAACCCAACATCTAGAGGTAAAGCCAGATATCTAGAGGTAAAGCCAAACATCTAGAGGAAAAGCAAAATATATAGATTTCAAACCCAAATTCTAGAATTAAATCCCAACATCTAGAGGTAAATCCCAAAGTCTAGATGTAAAGCTCAACTTCCAGATTTAAAGTCAAAAATCTAAATGTAAATACCAATACCTAGAGGTAGAGCCCAAAATGTAGAGGTAAAGGCCAACATCTAGAGATAAAGCCAGATATATAGATCTAAACCCCAAAATCTAGAGATGAAGCCCAATATTTAGACGTAAAGCCCAAAATCTAGATGTAAAGCCCAACTTCTAGATCTAAAGCCCAAATTCTAGATGTAAAGCCCAACTTCTAAATCTAAAGCCCAACATCTAGAGGTAAAGCCCAATATTTAGAGCTTAAGCGCATCATTTAGAGGTAAAGCCAGATATTTAGAGGTAAAGCCCAACGTCTGGAGGTAAAGCCCATCATCTAGTCCTACAGCCCAATGTCTGCAGGTAAAGCCCAACTTACAGAGGTGAAGGCAAACATCTAGATGTAAACCCCAAAATCTAGAGGTAAAGCCCAATATCTAGAGGTAAAGCCCAAAGTCTAGATGTAAAACCCAACTTCTAGATCTAAAGCCCAAAATCTAGATGTAAAGCCCAACTTCTAAATCTAAAGCCCAACATCTAGAGGTAAAGCCCAATATTTAGAGTTTAAGCCCATCATTTATAGGTAAAGCCCAAAATCTAGATGTAAAGCCGAACTTCTAGAGGTAAAGCCCATCATCTAGTCCTACAGCCCAATGTCTGCAGGTAAAGCCCAACTTACAGAGGTGAAGGCAAACATCTAGATTTAAAACCCAAAATCTAGAGGTAAAGCCCAACATCTAGAGGAAAAGCCAAATATATAGATTTAAAACCCAAAATCTAGAGGTAAAGCCCAATATCTAGACCTAAAGCCCAAAATCTAGATGTAAAGCCCAAATTCTAGATCTAACACCCAAAATCTCGAGGTAAAGACCAATATCTAGAGGTAAAACCCAACAGCTAGAGGTAAAGCCAGATACCTAGAGGTAAAGCCCAACATCTAGAGGAAAAGCAAAATATATAGATTTCAAACCCAAATTCTAGACTTCAATCCCAACATCTAGAGGTAAAGCCCAACTTCCAGAGTTAAAGTCCAAAATCTAGAGGTAAACACCAATACCTAGAGTTAGAGCCCAAAATCTAGAGATAAAGCCCAACATCTAGAGATAAAGCCAGATATATAGATCTAAACCCCAAAATCTAGAGGTAAAGCCCAATATTTAGAGTTTAAGCCCATCATTTAGAGGTAAAGCCAGATATCTAGAGGTAAAGCCCAACTTCTAGAGGTAAAGCCCATCATCTAGTCCTACAGCCCAATGTCTGCAGGTAAAGCCCAACTTACAGAGGTGAAGGCAAACATCTAGATGTAAACCCCAAAATCTAGAGGTAAAGCCTAACATCTAGAGGAAAAGCCAAATATATAGATTTAAAACCCAAAATCTAGAGGTAAAGCCCAATATGTAGACGTAAAGCCCAAAATCTAGATTTAAAGCCCAAATTCTAGACCTAAAGCCCAAAATCTAGATGTAAAGCCCAAATTCTAGATCTAACACCCAAAATCTAGAGGTAAAGACCAATATCTAGAGGTAAAACCCAACATCTAGAGGTAAAGCCAGATATCTAGAGGTAAAGCCCAACATCTAGACGTAAAGCCAGATATCTGACGGTAAAGCCCAACATCTAGAGGAAAAGCCAAATATATAGATTTAAAACCCAAAATCTAGTGATAAAGCCGAACACCTAAATGTAAAGCAAAACATCTAGATGTAATCCAAACATCTAGAGGTAAAGCCTAACATCTAGAGGTGAAGCACAACATATAGAGGTATAACCTAACATCTAGAGATAAAGACCAACATCTAAATGTAAAGCAAAACATCTAGATGTAAAACCCTACATCTAGAGGTAAAGTCCAATATCTAGACCTAAAGACCAACATCTAGAGGTAAAACCCAACATCTAGTGGTAAAGCCCAACGTCTGGAGGTAAAGCCCAGATTCTAGAGAGAAGCCAAAAATCCAGATGGAAAACCCAAAATCTAGAGGTAAAGCCCAACATCTACAGGTAAATCCAGATATCTAGGGGTAAAGCCCAACATCTAGAGGAAAAGCCAAATATATATATATAAACCCCAAAATCCAGAGGTAAAGCCCAATATCTAGACGTAAAGCCCAAAATCTAGATGAAAAGCACAACTTCTAGATCTAAAGATCAACATCTATAGGTAAAGACCAATAGCTAGAGGTAAAACCCAACATCTAGAGGTAAAGCCAGATATCTAGAGGTAAAGCCCAACGTCTGGAGGTAAAGCCCATCATCTAGTCCTACAGCCCAATGCCTGCAGGTAAAGCCCAACTTACAGAGGTGAAGGCAAACATCTAGATGTAAAACCCAAAATCTAGAGGTAAAGCCCAATATCTAGAGGCAAAGCCCAACATCTAGAGGAAAAGCCAAATATATATATATTTAAAATTCAAAACCTAGAGGTAAAGCCCAACATCTAGAGGTAAAGCCAGATATCTAGGGGTAAAGCCCAACATCTAGAGGAAAAGCCAAATATATAGATTTAAAACCCAAAATCTAGAGGTAAAGCCCAATATCTAGACGTAAAGGCCAAAATCTAGATGTAAAGCCCAACTTCTTGATCTAAAGCCCAAAATCTAGACGTAAAGCCCAAATTCTAGATCTAACGCCCAAAATCTAGAGATAAAGACCAATATCTAGAGGTAAAACCCAACATCGAGAGGTAAAGCCAGATATCTAGAGGTAAAGCCCAACATCTAGAGGAAAAGCAAAATAAATAGAATTCAAACCCAAATTCTAGAGTTAAATCCCAACATATAGAGGTAAAGCCCAAAGTCTAGATGTAAAGCTCAACTTCTAGATTTAAAGTCAAAAATCTAAATGTAAATACCAATACCTAGAGGTAGAGCCCAAAATGTAGAGATAAAGCCCAACATCTAGAGATAAAGCCAGATATATAGATCTAAAATCCAAAATTTAGAGGTGAAGCCCAATATCTAGACGTAAAGCCCAAAATCTAGATGTAAAGCCCAACTTCTAAATCTAAAGCCCAACATCTAGAGGTAAAGCCCAATATTTAGAGGTAAAACCCACCATCTAGAGTTAAAGCCAGATATCTAGAGGTAAAGCCCAACATCTAGAGGAAAAGCCAAATATATAGATTTCAAACCCAAATTCTAGAGTTAAATGCCAACATCTAGAGGTAAAGACCAATAGCTAGAGGTAAAACCCAACATCTAGAGGTAAAGCCAGATATCTAGAGGTAAAGTCCAACGTCTGGAGGTAAAGCCCATCATCTAGTCCTACAGCCCAATGTCTGCAGGTAAAGCCCAACTTACAGAGGTGAAGGCAAACATCTAGATGTAAAACCCAAAATCTAGAGGTAAAGCCCAATATCTAGACGTAAAGACCAAAGTCTAGATGTAAAGCCCAACTTCTAGATCTAAAGCGCAAAATCTAGATGTAAAGCCCAACTTCTTGATCTAAAGCCCAAAATATAGATGTAAAGCCCAACTTCTAAATCTAAAGCCCAACATCTAGAGGTAAAGCCCAATATTTAGAGTTTAAGCACATCATTTATAGGTAAAGCCCAAAATCTAGATGTAAAGCCCAACTTCTAGAGGTAAAGCCCATCATCTAGTCCTACAGCCCAATGTCTGCAGGTAAAGCCCAACTTACAGAGGTGAAGGCAAACATCTAGATGTAAAACCCAAAATCTAGAGGTAAAGCCCAACATCTAGAGGAAAAGCCAAATATATAGATTTAAAACCCAAAATCTAGAGGTAAAGCCCAACTTCTAGATCTAAAGCCCAAAATCTAGATGTAAAGCCCAAATTCTAGATCTAACACCCAAAATCTAGAGGTAAATACCAATATCTAGAGGTAAAACCCAACATCTAGAGGTAAAGCCAGATATCTAGAGGTAAAGCCCAACATCTAGAGGAAAAGCAAAATATATAGATTTCAAACCCAAATTCTAGAGTTCAATCCCAACATCTAGAGGTAAAGCCCAACTTCCAGAGTTAAAGTCCAAAATCTAGAGGTAAACACCAATACCTAGAGTTAGAGCCCAAAATCTAGAGATAAAGCCAGATATATAGATTTAAAATCCAAAATCTGGAGGTAAAGCCCAACATCTAGAGCTAAAGCCCCAAATCTAGATGTAAATCCCAATTGCTAGATCTAAAGCCAAATACTCCAGAGGTAAAGCCCAACATGTAGAGGTAAAGACTAAGATCTAGAGGTGAATTCCAATATCTAGTGTTAAAGCCTGACATCTACAGTTAAATCCAACCATATAGATATAACCCCCAACTTCTAGACGTAAGGCCCAAAATCTAGAGGTAAAGCCCAAAGTCTAGAGTTAAAGTCCAACTTCTAGAGGTAAAGCCCAACATCTAGACGTAAAGCCAGATATCTGACGGTAAAGCCCAACATCTAGAGGAAAAGCCAAATATATAGATTTAAAACCCAAAATCTAGAGATAAAGCCGAACATCTAAATGTAAAGCAAAACATCTAGATGTAATCCAAACATCTAGAGGTAAAGCGTAACATCTAGAGGTGAAGCACAACATATAGAGGTATAACCCAACATCTAGAGATAAAGACCAACATCTAAATGTAAAGCAAAACATCTAGATGTAAAGCCCAACATCTAGAGGTAAAGTCCAATAGCTAGACCTAAAGACCAACATCTAGAGGTAAAACCCAACATCTAGAGGTAAAGCCCAACATCTACATGTAAATCCAGATATCTAGGGGTAAAGCCCAACATCTAGAGGAAAAGCCAAATATATAGATATAAACCGCAAAATCTAGAGGTAAAGCCCAATATCTAGACGTAAAGCCCAAAATCTAGATGAAAAGCACAACTTCTAGATCTAAAGCCAAACATCTAGAGGTAAAGACCAATATCTAGAGGTAAAACCCAACATCTAGAGGTAAAGCCAGATATCTAGAGGTAAAGCCAAACATCTAGAGGAAAAGCAAAATATATAGATTTCAAACCCAAATTCTAGAATTAAATCCCAACATCTAGAGGTAAATCCCAAAGTCTAGATGTAAAGCTCAACTTCCAGATTTAAAGTCAAAAATCTAAATGTAAATACCAATACCTAGAGGTAGAGACCAAAATCTAGAGATAAAGCCCAACATCTAGAGATAAAGCCAGATATATAGATCTAAAATCCAAAATTTAGAGGTGAAGCCCAATATCTAGACGTAAAGCCCAAAATCTAGATGTAAAGCCCAACTTCTAAATCTAAAGCCCAACATCTAGAGGTAAAGCCCAATATTTAGAGGTAAAACCCACCATCTAGAGTTAAAGCCAGATATCTAGAGGTAAAGCCCAACATCTAGAGGAAAAGCCAAATATATAGATTTCAAACCCAAATTCTAGAGTTAAATGCCAACATCTAGAGGTAAAGACCAATAGCTAGAGGTAAAACCCAACATCTAGAGGTAAAGCCAGATATCTAGAGGTAAAGTCCAACGTCTGGAGGTAAAGCCCATCATCTAGTCCTACAGCCCAATGTCTGCAGGTAAAGCCCAACTTACAGAGGTGAAGGCAAACATCTAGATGTAAAACCCAAAATCTAGAGGTAAAGCCCAATATCTAGACGTAAAGACCAAAGTCTAGATGTAAAGCCCAACTTCTAGATCTAAAGCGCAAAATCTAGATGTAAAGCCCAACTTCTTGATCTAAAGCCCAAAATATAGATGTAAAGCCCAACTTCTAAATCTAAAGCCCAACATCTAGAGGTAAAGCCCAATATTTAGAGTTTAAGCACATCATTTATAGGTAAAGCCCAAAATCTAGATGTAAAGCCCAACTTCTAGAGGTAAAGCCCATCATCTAGTCCTACAGCCCAATGTCTGCAGGTAAAGCCCAACTTACAGAGGTGAAGGCAAACATCTAGATGTAAAACCCAAAATCTAGAGGTAAAGCCCAACATCTAGAGGAAAAGCCAAATATATAGATTTAAAACCCAAAATCTAGAGGTAAAGCCCAACTTCTAGATCTAAAGCCCAAAATCTAGATGTAAAGCCCAAATTCTAGATCTAACACCCAAAATCTAGAGGTAAATACCAATATCTAGAGGTAAAACCCAACATCTAGAGGTAAAGCCAGATATCTAGAGGTAAAGCCCAACATCTAGAGGAAAAGCAAAATATATAGATTTCAAACCCAAATTCTAGAGTTCAATCCCAACATCTAGAGGTAAAGCCCAACTTCCAGAGTTAAAGTCCAAAATCTAGAGGTAAACACCAATACCTAGAGTTAGAGCCCAAAATCTAGAGATAAAGCCAGATATATAGATTTAAAATCCAAAATCTGGAGGTAAAGCCCAACATCTAGAGCTAAAGCCCCAAATCTAGATGTAAATCCCAATTGCTAGATCTAAAGCCAAATACTCCAGAGGTAAAGCCCAACATGTAGAGGTAAAGACTAAGATCTAGAGGTGAATTCCAATATCTAGTGTTAAAGCCTGACATCTACAGTTAAATCCAACCATATAGATATAACCCCCAACTTCTAGACGTAAGGCCCAAAATCTAGAGGTAAAGCCCAAAGTCTAGAGTTAAAGTCCAACTTCTAGAGGTAAAGCCCAACATCTAGACGTAAAGCCAGATATCTGACGGTAAAGCCCAACATCTAGAGGAAAAGCCAAATATATAGATTTAAAACCCAAAATCTAGAGATAAAGCCGGACATCTAAATGTAAAGCAAAACATCTAGATGTAATCCAAACATCTAGAGGTAAAGCCTAACATCTAGAGGTGAAGCACAACATATAGAGGTATAACCCAACATCTAGAGATAAAGACCAACATCTAAATGTAAAGCAAAACATCTAGATGTAAAGCCCAACATCTAGAGGTAAAGTCCAATAGCTAGACCTAAAGACCAACATCTAGAGGTAAAACCCAACATCTAGAGGTAAAGCCCAACATCTACATGTAAATCCAGATATCTAGGGGTAAAGCCCAACATCTAGAGGAAAAGCCAAATATATAGATATAAACCGCAAAATCTAGAGGTAAAGCCCAATATCTAGACGTAAAGCCCAAAATCTAGATGAAAAGCACAACTTCTAGATCTAAAGCCAAACATCTAGAGGTAAAGACCAATATCTAGAGGTAAAACCCAACATCTAGAGGTAAAGCCAGATATCTAGAGGTAAAGCCAAACATCTAGAGGAAAAGCAAAATATATAGATTTCAAACCCAAATTCTAGAATTAAATCCCAACATCTAGAGGTAAATCCCAAAGTCTAGATGTAAAGCTCAACTTCCAGATTTAAAGGCAAAAATCTAAATGTAAATACCAATACCTAGAGGTAGAGCCCAAAATGTAGAGGTAAAGGCCAACATCTAGAGATAAAGCCAGATATATAGATCTAAACCCCAAAATCTAGAGATGAAGCCCAATATTTAGACGTAAAGCCCAAAATCTAGATGTAAAGCCCAACTTCTAGATCTAAAGCCCAAATTCTAGATGTAAAGCCCAACTTCTAAATCTAAAGCCCAACATCTAGAGGTAAAGCCCAATATTTAGAGCTTAAGCGCATCATTTAGAGGTAAAGCCAGATATTTAGAGGTAAAGCCCAACGTCTGGAGGTAAAGCCCATCATCTAGTCCTACAGCCCAATGTCTGCAGGTAAAGCCCAACTTACAGAGGTGAAGGCAAACATCTAGATGTAAAACCCCAAATCTAGAGGTAAAGCCCAACATCTAGAGGAAAAGCCAAATATATATATATTTAAAACCCCAAACCTAGAGGTAAAGCCCAACATCTAGAGGTAAAGCCAGATATCTAGGGGTAAAGCCCAACATCTAGAGGAAAAGCCAAATATATAGATTTAAAACCCAAAATCTAGAGGTAAAGCCCAATATCTAGACGTAAAGCCCAAAATCTAGATGTAAAGCCCAAATTCTAGATCTAACGCCCAAAATCTCGAGATAAAGACTAATATCTAGAAGTAAAACCCAACATCTAGAGGTAAAGCAGATATATAGAGGTAAAGCCCAACACCTAGAATAAAAGCCAAATATATAGATTTAAAACCCAAAATCTAGAGATAAAGCCGAACATCTAAATGTAAAGCAAAACATCTAGATGTAATCCAAACATCTAGAGGTAAAGCCTAACATCTAGAGGTGAAGCACAACATATAGAGGTATAAGCTAACATCTAGAGATAAAGACCAACATCTAAATGTAAAGCAAAACATCTAGATGTAAAACCCAACATCTAGAGGTAAAGTCCAATATCTAGACCTAAAGACCAACATGTAGAGGTAAAACCCAACATCTAGTGGTAAAGCCCAACGTCTGGAGGTAAAGCCCAGATTCTAGAGAGAAGCCAAAAATCCAGATGGAAAACCCAAAATCTAGAGGTAAAGCCCAACATCTACAGGTAAGTCCAGATATCTAGGGGTAAAGCCCAACATCTAGAGGAAAAGCCAAATATATAGATATAAAACCCAAAATCTAGAGGTAAAGCCAGATATCTAGAGGTAAAGCCCAACATCTGGAGGTAAAGCCCGTCATCTAGTCCTACAGCCCAATGTCTGCAGGTAAAGCCCAACTTACAGAGGTGAAGGCAAACATCTAGATGTAAAACCCCAAATCTAGAGGTAAAGCCCAACGTCTAGAGGAAAAGCCAAATATATATATATTTAAAACCCAAAATCTAGAGGTAAAGCCCAACATTTAGAGGTAAAGCCAGATATCTAGGGGTAAAGCCCAACATCTAGAGGAAAAGTCAGATATCTAGAGGTAAAACCCAACATCTAGAGGAAAAGCAAAATATATAGATTTCAAACCCAAATTCTAGAGTTAAATCCCAACATCTAGGGGTAAACCCCAACTTCCAGAGTTAAAGTCCAAAATCTAGAGGTAAACACCAATACCTAGAGTTAGAGCCCAAAATCTAGAGATATGCCAAATATATAGATTTAAAACCCAAAATCTAGAGATAAAGCCGGACATCTAAATGTAAAGCAAAACATCTAGATGTAATCCAAACATCTAGAGGTAAAGCCTAACATCTAGAGGTGAAGCACAACATATAGAGGTATAACCCAACATCTAGAGATAAAGACCAAAATCTAAATGTAAAGCAAAACATCTAGATGTAAAACCCTACATCTGGAGGTAAAGTCCAATATCTAGACCTAAAGACCAACATCTAGAGGTAAAACCCAACATCTAGAGGTAAAGCCAGATATCTAGAGGTAAAGCCCAACATCTAGAGGAAAAGCAAAATATATAGATTTCAAACCCAAATTCTAGAGTTAAATCCCAACATCTAGGGGTAAACCTCAACTTCCAGAGTTGAAGTCCAAAATCTAGAGGTAAACACCAATACCTAGAGTTAGAGCCCAAAATCTAGAGATAAAGCCCAACATCTAGAGATAAAGCCAGATATATAGATTTAAAATCCACAATCTGGAGGTAAAGCCCAACATCTAGAGCTAAAGCCCCAAATCTAGATGTAAAGCCCAATTGCTAGATCTAAAGCCAAATACTCTAGAGGTAAAGCCCAACATGTAGAGGTAAAGACTAAGATCTAGAGGTGAATTCCAATATCTAGTGTTAAAGGCCGACACCTACAGTTAAAGCCAAACATCTAGATGTACAACCCAACTTCTAGAGGTAAAGCCGAATATCTAGAGTTAAAGCGCATCCTTTCGAGTAAAGCCCAAAATCTAGAGTTAAAGCCAACATCTAGAGGGAAAGCCCAGAATCTAGATGTAAAGCCTAACATCTAGAGGTGAATTCCAAAATCAAGTGTTAAGGCCTGACATCTACAGTTAAATCCAACCATATAGATATAACCCCCAACTTCTAGAGGTAAGGCCCAAAATCTAGAGGTAAAGCCCAGCTTCCAGAGTTAAAGTCCAAAATCTAGAGGTAAACACCAATACCTAGAGTTAGAGCCCAAAATCTAGAGATATGCCAAATATATAGATCTAACACCCAAAATCTAGAGGTAAAGACCAATATCTAGAGGTAAAACCCAACATCTAGAGGTAAAGCCAGATATCTAGAGGTAAAGCCCAACGTCTGGAGGTAAAGCCCATCATCTAGTCCTACAGCCCAATGTCTGCAGGTAAAGCCCAACTTACAGAGGTGAAGGCAAACATCTAGATGTAAAACCCCAAATCTAGAGGTAAAGCCCAACATCTAGAGGAAAAGCCAAATATATATAGATTTAAAACCCAAAATCTAGAGGTAAAGCCCAACATTTAGAGGTAAAGCCAGATATCTAGGGGTAAAGCCCAACATCTAGAGGAAAAGCCAAATATATAGATTTAAAACCCAAAATCTAGAGGTAAAGCCCAATATCTAGACGTAAAGCCCAAAATCTAGATGTAAAGCCCAGCTTCTAGATCTAAAGCCCAAAATCTAGATGTAAAGCCCAAATTCTAGATCTAACACCCAAAATCTAGAGGTAAAGACCAATATCTACAGGTAAAACCCAACATCTAGAGGTAAAGCCAGATATCTAGAGGTAAAGCCCAACATCTAGAGGAAAAGCAAAATATATAGATTTCAAACCCAAATTCTAGAGTTCAATCCCAACATCTAGAGGTAAATCCCAAAGTCTAGATGTAAAGCTCAACTTCCAGATTTAAAGTCAAAAATCTAAATGTAAATACCAATACCTAGAGGTAGAGCCCAAAATGTAGAGGTAAAGGCCAACATCTAGAGATAAAGCCAGATATATAGATCTAAACCCCAAAATCTAGAGATGAAGCCCAATATCTAGACGTAAAGCCCAAAATCTAGATGTAAAGCCCAACTTCTAGATCTAAAGCCCAAAATCTAGATGTAAAGCCCAACTTCTAAATCTAAAGCCCAACATCTAGAGGTAAAGCCCAATATTTAGAGTTTAAGCGCATCATTTAGAGGTAAAGCCAGATATCTAGAGGTAAAGCCCAACGTCTGGAGGTAAAGCCCATCATCTAGTCCTACAGCCCAATGTCTGCAGGTAAAGCCCAACTTCCAGAGGTGAAGGCAAACATCTAGATTTAAAACCAAAAATCTAGAAGTAAAGCACAACATCTAGAGGAAAAGCAAAATATATAGATTTCAAACGCAAATTCTAGAGTTAAATCCCAACATCTAGGGGTAAACCCCAACTTCCAGAGTTAAAGTCCGAAATCTAGAGGTAAACACCAATACCTAGAGATAGAGCCCAAAATCTAGAGATATGCCAAATATATAGATTTAAAACCCAAAATCTAGAGATAAAGCCGAACATCTAAATGTAAAGCAAAACGTCTAGATGTAATCCAAACATCTAGAGGTAAAGCCTAACATCTAGAGGTGAAGCACAACATATAGAGGTATAACCCAACATCTAGAGATAAAGACCAACATCTAAATGTAAAGCAAAACATCTAGATGTAAAACCCTACATCTGGAGGTAAAGTCCAATATCTAGACCTAAAGACCAACATCTAGAGGTAAAACCCAACATCTAGAGGTAAATCCAGATATCTAGAGGTAAAGCCAAATATATATATATTTAAAACCCAAAATCTAGAGGTAAAGCCCAACATCTAGAGGAAAAGCCAAATATATATATATTTAAAACCCAAAATCTAGAGGTAAAGCCCAACATCTAGAGGAAAAGCCAAATATATATAGATTTAAAACCCAAAACCTAGAGGTAAAGCCCAATATCTAGACGTAAAGCCCAAAATCTAGATGTAAAGCCCAAATTCTTGGTCTAAAGCCCAAAATATAGATGTAAAGCCCAACTTCTAAATCTAAAGTCAACATCTAGAGGTAAAGCCCAATATTTAGAGTTTAAGCGCACCATTTGGAGGTAAAGCCCAAAATCTAGATGTAAAGCCCAACTTCTAGAGGTAAAGCCCATCATCTAGTCCTACAGCCCAATGTCTGCAGGTAAAGCCCAACTGACAGAGGTGAAGGCAAACATCTAGATTTAAAACCCAAAATCTAGAGGTAAAGCCCAATATCTAGACCTAAAGCCCAAAATCCAGATGTAAAGCCCAACCTCTAGATCTAAAGCCCAAAATCTAGATGAAAAGCACAACTTCTAGATCTAAAGCCCAACATCTAGAGGTAAAGACCAATATCTAGACGTAAAACCCAACAGCTAGAGGTAAAGCCAGATATCTAGAGGTAAAGCCCAACATCTAGAGGAAAAGCAAAATATATAGATTTCAAATCCAAATTCTAGAGTTAAATCCCAACATCTAGAGGTAAAGCCCAACTTCCAGAGTTAAAGTCCAAAATCTACAGGTAAACACCAATACCTAGAGTTAGAGCCCAAAATCTAGTGATAAAGCCCAACATCTAGAGATAAAGCCAGATATATAGATTTAAAATCCAAAATCTGGAGGTAAAGCCCAACATTTAGAGCTAAAGCCCCAAATCTAGATGTAAAGGCCAATTGCTAGATCTAAAGCCAAATACTCTAGAGGTAAAGCCCAACATGTAGAGGTAAAGACTAAGATCTAGAGGTGAATTCCAATATCTAGTGTTAAAGCCCGACACCTACAGTTAAAGCCAAACATCTAGATGTACAACCCAACTTCTAGAGGTAAAGCCGAATATCTAGAGTTAAAGCGCATCCTTTCGAGTAAAGCCCAAAATCTAGAGTTAAAGCCCAACATCTAGAGGGAAAGCCCAGAATCTAGATGTAAAGCCTAACATCTAGAGGTGAATTCCAAAATCAAGTGTTAAGGCCTGACATCTACAGTTAAATCCAACCATATAGATATAACCCCCAACTTCTAGAGGTAAGGCCCAAAATCTAGAGGTAAAGCCCAACAGCTAGAGTTAAAGCCGAACGTCTTGAGGTAAAGCCCAAAGTCTAGAGTTAAAGCCCAACTTCTAGAGGTAAAGCCCAACATCTAGAGGTAAAGCCAGATATCTAGAGGTAAAGCCCAACATCTAGAGGAAAAGCCAAATATATAGATTTAAAACCCAAAATCTAGAGATAAAGCCGAACACCTAAATGTAAAGCAAAACATCTAGATGTAATCCAAACATCTAGAGGTAAAGCCTAACATCTAGAGGTGAAGCACAACATATAGAGGTATAACCCAACATCTAGAGATAAAGACCAACATCTAAATGTAAAGCAAAACATCTAGATGTAAAACCCTACATCTAGAGGTAAAGTCCAATATCTAGACCTAAAGACCAACATCTAGAGGTAAAATCCAACATCTAGTGGTAAAGCCCAACGTCTGGAGGTAAAGCCCAGATTCTAGAGAGAAGCCAAAAATCCAGATGGAAAACCCAAAATCTAGAGGTAAAGCCCAACATCTACAGGTAAATTCAGATACCTAGGGGTAAAGCCCAACATCTAGAGGAAAAGTCAAATATATAGATATAAAACCCAAAATCTAGATCTAAAGCCCAATATCTAGACGTAAAGCCCAAAATCTAGATGAAAAGCACAAATTCTAGATCTAAAGCCCAACATCTAGAGGTAAAGACCAATAACTAGAGGTAAAACCCAACATCTAGAGGTAAAGCCAGATATCTAGAGGTAAAGCCCAACGTCTGGAGGTAAAGCCCATCATCTAGTCCTACAGCCCAATGTCTGCAGGTAAAGCCCAAATTACAGAGGTGAAGGAAAACATCTAGATGTAAAACCCCAAATCTAGAGGTAAAGCCCAACATCTAGAGGAAAAGCCAAATATATATATATATTTAAAACCCAAAATCTAGAGGTAAATACCAACATCTAGAGGTAAAGCCAGATATCTAGGGGTAAAGCCCAACATCTAGAGGAAAAGCCAAATATATAGATTTAAAACCCAAATTCTACAGTTCAATCCCAACATCTAGAGGTAAAGCCCAACTTCCAGAGTTAAAGTCCAAAATCTAGAGGTAAACACCAATACCTAGAGTTAGAGCCCAAAATCTAGAGATATGCCAAATATATAGATTTAAAACCCAAAATCTAGAGATAAAGCCGAACACCTAAATGTAAAGCAAAACATCTAGATGTAATCCAAACATCTAGAGGTAAAGCCTAACATCTAGAGGTGAAGAACAACATATAGAGGTATAACCCAACATCTAGAGATAAAGACCAACATCTAAATGTAAAGCAAAACATCTAGATGTAAAACCCTACATCTAGAGGTAAAGTCCAATATCTAGACCTAAAGACCAACATCTAGAGGTAAAACCCAACATCTAGTGGTAAAGCCCAACGTCTGGAGGTAAAGCCCAGATTCTAGAGAGAAGCCAAAAATCCAGATGGAAAACCCAAAATCTAGAGGTAAACCCCAACATCTACAGGTAAATCCAGATATCTAGGGGTAAAGCCCAACATCTAGAGGAAAAGCCAAATATATAGATATAAACCCCAAAATCTAGAGGTAAAGCCCAATATCTAGACGTAAAGCCCAAAATCTAGATGAAAAGCACAACTTCTAGATCTAAAGCCAAACATCTAGACGTAAAGA
Source organism: Leptosomus discolor (assembly GCF_034619465.1). NCBI lineage: Eukaryota > Metazoa > Chordata > Aves > Leptosomiformes > Leptosomidae > Leptosomus > Leptosomus discolor. The sequence continues at coordinate 2,841,104 of NW_028237833.1, read as the reverse complement.
CCAATATCTAGAGGTAAACCCCAACATCTAGAGTTAAAGCCAGATATCTAGAGGTAAAGCCCAACATCTAGAGGAAAAGCAAAATATATAGATTTCAAACCCAAATTCTAGAGTTAAATCCCAACATCTAGAGTTAAATCCCAAAGTCTAGATGTAAAGCTCAACTTCCAGATTTAAAGTCAAAAATCTAAATGTAAATACCAATACCTAGAGGTAGAGCCCAAAATGTAGAGGTAAAGCCCAACATCTAGAGATAAAGCCAGATATATAGATCTAAACCCCAAAATCTAGAGGTGAAAACCAATATCTAGACGTAAAGCCCAAAATCTAGATGTAAAGCCCAACTTCTAGATCTAAAGCCCAAAATCTAGATGTAAAGCCCAACTTCTAAATCTAAAGCCCAACATCTAGAGGTAAAGCCCAATATTTAGAGTTTAAGCGCATCATTTAGAGGTAAAGCCAGATATCTAGAGGTAAAGCCCAACGTCTGGAGGTAAAGCCCATCATCTAGTCTTACAGCCCAATGTCTGCAGGTAAAGCCCAACTTACAGAGGTGAAGGCAAACATCTAGATGTAAAACCCAAAATCTAGAGGTAAAGCCCAACATCTAGAGGAAAAGCCAAATATATAGATTTAAAAACCAAAATCTAGAGGTAAAGCCCAATATCTAGACGTAAAGCCAAAGTCTAGATGTAAAGCCCAACTTCTAGATCTAAAACCCAAAATATAGATGTAAAGCCCAAATTCTAGATCTAACACCCAAAATCTAGAGGTAAAGACAAACATCTAGAGGTAAAACCCAACATCTAGTGGTAAAGCCCAACGTCTGGAGGTAAAGCCCAGATTCTAGAGAGAAGCCAAAAATCCAGATGGATAACCCAAAATCTAGAGGTAAAGCCCAACATCTACAGGTAAATCCAGATATCTAGGGGTAAAGCCCAACATCTAGAGGAAAAGCCAAATATATAGATATAAACCCCAAAATCTAGAGGTAAAGCCCAATATCTAGACGTAAAGCCCAAAATCTAGATGAAAAGCACAACTTCTAGATCTGAAGCCCAACATCTAGAGGTAAAGATCAATATCTAGAGGTAAAAACCAACATCTAGAGGTAAAGCCAGATATCTAGAGGTAAAGCCCAACGTCTGGAGGTAAAGCCCATCATCTAGCCCTACAGCCCAATGTCTGCAGGTAAAGCCCAACTTACAGAGGTGAAGGCAAACATCTAGATGTAAAACCCAAAATCTAGAGGTAAAGACCAACATCTAGAGATAAAGCCAGATATCTAGGGGTAAAGCCCAACATCTAGAGGAAAAGCAAAATATATAGATTTCAAACCCAAATTCTAGAGTTAAATCCCAATATCTAGAGGTAAATCCCAAAGTCTAGATGTAAAGCTCAACTTCCAGATTTAAAGTCAAAAATCTAAATGTAAATACAAGTACTTAGAAGTAGAGCCCAAAATGTAGAGATAAAGCCCAACATCTAGAGATAAAGCCAGATATATAGATCTAAACCCCAAAATCTAGAGGTGAAGCCCAATATCTAGACGTAAAGCCCAAAATCTAGATGTAAAGCCCAACTTCTAGATCTAAAGCCCAAAATATAGATGTAAAGCCCAACTTCTAAATCTAAAGCCCAACATCTAGAGGTAAGGCCCAATATTAATAGTTTAAGCGCATCATTTAGAGGTAAAGCCCAAAATCTAGATGTAAAGCCCAACTTCTAGAGGTAAAGCCCATCATCTAGTCCTACAGCTCAATGTCTGCAGGTAAAGCCCAACTTACAGAGGTGAAGGCAAACATCTAGATGTAAGCCCCCAAATCTAGAGGTAAAGCCCAACATCTAGAGGAAAAGCCAAATATATAGATTTAAAACCCAAATTCTAGAGGTAAAGCCCAATATCTAGACCTAAATCCCAAAGTCTAGATGTAAAGCCCAACTTCTAGATCTAAAGCCCAAAATCTAGATGTAAAGCCCAAATTCTAGATCTAACACCCAAAATCTAGAGGTAAAGACCAATATCTAGAGGTAAAACCCAACATCTAGAGGTAAAGCCAGATATCTAGAGGTAAAGCCCAACATCTAGAGGAAAAGCAAAATATATAGATTTCAAACCCAAATTCTAGAGTTAAATCCCAACATCTAGAGGTAAAGCCCAACTTCCAGAGTTAAAGTTCAAAATCTAGAGGTAAACACCAATACCTAGAGTTAGAGCCCAAAATCTAGAGATAAAGCCCAACATCTAGAGATAAAGCCAGATATATAGATTTAAAATCCACAATCTGGAGGTAAAGCCCAACATCTAGAGCTAAAGCCCCAAATCTAGATGTAAAGCCCAATTGCTAGATCTAAAGCCAAATACTCTAGAGGTAAAGCCCAACATGTAGAGGTAAAGACTAAGATCTAGAGGTGAATTCCAATATCTAGTGTTAAAGCCCGACACCTACAGTTAAAGCCAAACATCTAGATGTACAACCCAACTTCTAGAGGTAAAGCCGAATATCTAGAGTTAAAGCGCATCCTTTAGAGTAAAGCCCAAAATCTAGAGTTAAAGCCCAACATCTAGAGGGAAAGCCCAGAATCTAGATGTAAAGCCTAACATCTAGAGGTGAATTCCAAAATCACGTGTTAAGGCCTGACATCTACAGTTAAATCCAACCATATAGATATAACCCCCAACTTCTAGAGGTAAGGCCCAAAATCTAGAGGTAAAGCCCAACAGCTAGCGTTAAAGCCGAACGTCTTGAGGTAAAGCCCAAAGTCTAGTGTTAAAGCCCAACTTTTAGAGGTAAAGCCCAACATCTAGACGTAAAGCCAGATATCTGACGGTAAAGCCCAACATCTAGAGGAAAAGCCAAATATATATATATTTAAAACCCAATATCTAGAGGTAAAACCCAACATCTAGAGGTAAAGCCAGATATCTAGAGGTAAAGCCCAACATCTAGAGGAAAAGCAAAATATATAGATTTCAAACCCAAATTCTAGAGTTAAATCCCAACATCTAGAGGTAAATCCCAAAGTCTAGATGTAAAGCTCAACTTCCAGATTTACAGTCAAAAATCTAAATGTAAATACCAATACCTAGAGGTAGAGACCAAAATGTAGAGGTAAAACCCAACATCTAGTGATAAAGCCAGATATATAGTTCTAAAACCCAAAATCTAGAGGTGAAGACCAATATCTAGATGTAAAGCCCAAAATCTAGATGTAAAGCCCAACTTCTAGATCTAAAGCCTAAAATATAGATTTAAAGCCCAAAATCTAGAGGTAAAGCCCAATATCTAGATTTTAAGCGCATCATTTAGAGGTAAAGCCCAAAATCTAGAGGTAAAGCCCAACATCTAGAGGTAAAGCCAGATATCTAGAGGTAAAGCCCAACGTCTGGAGGTAAAGGCCATGATCTAGTCCTACAGCCCAATGTCTGCAGGTAAAGCCCAACTTACAGAGGTGAAGGCAAACATCTAGATGTAAAACCCAAAATCTAGAGGTAAAGCCCAACATCTAGAGGAAAAGCCAAATATGTAGATTTAAAACCCAAAATCAAGAGGTAAAGCCCAATATCTAGACGTAAAGCCCAAAATCTAGATGTAAAGCCCAACTTCTAGATCTAAAGCCCAAAATCTAGATGTAAAGCCGAAATTCTAGCTCTAACAACCAAAATCTAGAGGTAAAGACCAATATCTATAGGTAAAACCCAACATCTAGAGGTAAAGCCAGATATCTAGAGGTAAAGCCCAACATCTAGAGGAAAAGCAAAATATATAGATTTCAAACCCAAATTCTAGAGTTAAATCCCAACATCTTAGAGGTAAATCCCAAAGTCTAGATGTAAAGCTCAACTTCCAGATTTAAAGTCAAAAATCTAAATGTAAATACCAATACCTAGAGGTAGAGCCCAAAATGTAGAGGTAAAGCCCAACATCTAGAGATAAAGCCAGATATATAGATCTAAACCCCAAAATCTAGAGGTGAAGCCCAATATCTAGACGTAAAGCCCTAAATCTAGACGTAAAGCCCAACTTCTTGATCTAAAGCCCAAAATATAGATGTAAAGCCCAAAATCTAGAGGTAAAGCCCAATATTTAGAGTTTAAGCGCATCATTTAGAGGTAAAGCCCAAAATCTAGAGGTAAAGCCCAACATCTAGAGGTAAAGCCCAACATCTAGGGGAAAAGCCAAATATATAGATTTAAAACCAAAAATCTAGAGGTAAAGCCCAATATCTAGACGTAAAGCCCAAAATCTAGATGTAAAGCCCAACTTCTTGATCTAAAGCCCAAAATCTAGATGTAAAGCCCAAATTCTAGATCGAACGCCCAAAATCCAGAGATAAAGACCGATATCTAGAGGTAAAACCCAACATCTAGAGGAAAAGCAAAATATATAGATTTCAAACCCAAATTCTAGAGTTAAATCCCAACATCTAGATGTAAAGACCAAATTCTAGATCTAAAGCCCAAAATCTAGATGTAAAGCCCAACTTCTAAATCTAAAGCCCAATATCTAGAGGTAAAGCCCAATATTTAGAGTTTAAGCGCATCATTTAGAGGTAAAGCCCAACATCTAGAGGTAAAGCCAGATATCAAGAGGTAAAGCCCAACGTCTGGAGGTAAAGCCCATCATCTAGTCCTACAGCCCAATGTCTGCAGGTAAAGCCCAACTTACAGAGGTGAAGGCAAACATCCAAATGTAAAACCCAAAAACTAGAGGTAAAGCCCAACATCTAGAGGAAAAGCCAAATATATAGATTTAAAACCCAAAATCTAGAGGTAAAGCCCAATATCTAGACCTAAAGCCCAATATCTAGACGTAAAGCCCAAAATCTAGATGTAAAGCCCAACTTCTTGATCTAAAGCCCAAAATCTAGATGTAAAGCCCAAATTCTATATCTAACGCCCAAAATCTAGAGATAAAGACCAATATCTAGAGGTAAAACCCAACATCTAGAGGTAAAGCCAGATATATAGATCTAAACCCCAAAATCTAGAGGTGAAGCCCAATATCTAGACGTAAAGACCAAAATCTCGATGTAAAGACCAAATTCTAGACCTAAAGCCCAAAATCTAGATGTAAAGCCCAACTTCTAAATCTAAAGCCCAACATCTGGAGGTAAAGCCCAATATTTAGAATTTAAGCGCATCATTTAGAGGTAAAGCCCAAAATCTAGATGTAAAGCACAACTTCTAGAGGTAAAGCCCATCATCTAGTCCTACAGCCCAATGTCTGCAGGTAAAGCCCAACTTACAGAGGTGAAGGCAAACATCTAGATGTAAAACCCAAAATCTAGAGGTAAAGCCCAACATCTAGACGTAAAGCCCAAAATCTAGATGTAAAGCCCAGCTTCTAGATCTAAAGCCCCAAATCTAGATGTAAAGCCCAAATTCTAGCTCTAACGCCCAAAATCTAGAGATAAAGACCAATATCTAGAGGTAAAACCCAACATCTAGAGGTAAAGCCAGGTATCTAGATGTAAAGCCCAACATCTAGAGGTAAAACCCAACTTCCAGAGTTAAAGTCCAAAATCTAGAGGTAAACACCAATACCTAAAGTTAGAGCCCAAAATCTAGAGATAAAGTCCAACATCTAGAGATAAAGTCAGATATATAGATTTAAAATCCAAAATCTGGAGGTAAAGCCCAACATCTAGAGGTAAAGCCCCAAATCTAGATGTAAAGCCCAATTGCTAGATCTAAAGCCAAATACTCTAGAGGTAAAGCCCAACATGTAGAGGTAAAGACTAAGATCTAGAGGTGAATTCCAATATCTAGTGTTAAAGGCCGACACCGACAGTTAAAGCCAAACATCTAGATGTAAAACCCAACTTCTAGAGGTAAAGCCGAATATCTAGAGTTAAAGCGCATCCTTTCGAGTAAAGCCCAAAATCTAGAGTTAAAGCCCAACATCTAGAGGGAAAGCCCAGAATCTAGATGTAAAGCCTAACATCTAGAGGTGAATTCCAAAATCAAGTGTTAAGGCCTGACATCTACAGTTAAATCCAACCATATAGATATAACCCCCAACTTCTAGAGGTAAGGCCCAAAATCTAGAGGTAAAGCCCAACAGCTAGAGTTAAAGCCGAACGTCTTGAGGTAAAGCCCAAAGTCTAGAGTTAAAGCCCAACTTCTAGAGGTAAAGCCCAACATCTAGAGGTAAAGCCAGATATCTGACGGTAAAGGCCAACATCTAGAGGAAAAGCCAAATATATAGATTTAAAACCCAAAATCTAGAGATAAAGCCGAACATCTAAATGTAAAGCAAAACATCTAGATGTAATCCAAACATCTAGAGGTAAAGCCTAACATCTAAAGGTGAAGCACAACATATAGAGGTATAACCCAACATCTAGAGATAAAGACCAACATCTAAATGTAAAGCAAAACATCTAGATGTAAAACCCTACATCTAGAGGTAAAGTCCAATATCTAGACCTAAAGACCAACATCTAGAGGTAAAACCCAACATCTAGAGGTAAAGCCCAACGTCTGGAGGGAAAGCCCAGATTCTAGAGGGAAGCCAAAAATCCAGATGGAAAACTCAAAATCTAGAGGTAAAGCCCAACATCTACAGGTAAATCCAGATATCTAGGGGTAAAGCCCAACATCTAGAGGAAAAGACAAATATATAGATATAAACCCCAAAATCTAGAGGTAAAGCCCAATATCTAGACTTAAAGATCAAAATCTAGATATAAAGCCCAACTTCTAGATCTAAAGCCCAAAATATAGATGTAAAGCCTAACTTCTAAATCTAAAGCCCAACATCTAGAGGTAAAGCCCAATATTTAGAGTTTAAGCGCATCATTTAGAGGTAAAGCCCAAAATCTAGAGGTAAATCCCAACATCTAGAGGTAAAGCCAGATATCAAGAGGTAAAGCCCAACGTCTGGAGGTAAAGCCCATCATCTAGTCCTACAGCCCAATGTCTGCAGGTAAAGCCCAACTTACAGAGGTGAAGGCAAACATCCAAATGTAAAACCCAAAATCTAGAGGTAAAGCCCAACATCTAGAGGAAAAGCCAAATATATAGATTTAAAACCCAAAATCTAGAGTTAAATCCCAACATCTAGAGGTAAATCCCAAAGTCTAGATGTAAAGCTCAACTTCCAGATTTAAAGTCAAAAAATCTAAATGTAAATACCAATACCTAGAGTTAGAGCCCAACATCTAGAGATAAAGCCCAACATCTAGAGATAAAGCCAGATATATATATTTAAAATCCAAAATCTGGAGGTAAAGCCCAACATCTAGAGCTAAAGCCCCAAATCTAGATGTAAAGCCCAATTGCTAGATCTAAAGCCAAATACTCTAGAGGTAAAGCCCAACATGTAGAGGTAAAGACTAAGATCTAGAGGTGAATTCCAATATCTAGTGTTAAAGGCCGACACCTACAGTTAAAGCCAAACATCTAGATGTACAACCCAACTTCTAGAGGTAAAGCCAAATATCTAGAGTTAAAGCGCATCCTTTAGAGTAAAGCCCAAAATCTAGAGTTAAAGCCCAACATCTAGAGGGAAAGCCCAGAATCTAGATGTAAAGCCTAACATCTAGAGGTGAATTCCAAAATCAAGTGTTAAGGCCTGACATCTACAGTTAAATCCAACCATATAGATATAACCCCCAACTTCTAGAGGTAAAGCCCAACAGCTAGAGTTAAAGCCGAACGTCTTGAGGTAAAGTCCAAAGTCTAGAGGTAAAGCCCAACTTCTAGAGGTAAAGCCCAACTTCTAGAGGTAAAGCCCAACATCTAGACGTAAAGCCCAAAATCTAGAGGTAAAGCCCAACTTCTAGAGGTAAAGCCCAACATCTAGACGTAAAGCCAGATATCTGACGGTAAAGCCCAACATCTAGAGGAAAAGCCAAATATATAGATTTAAAACCCAAAATCTAGAGATAAAGCCGAACATCTAAATGTAAAGCAAAACATCTAGATGTAATCCAAACATCTAGAGGCAAAGCCTAACATCTAGAGGTGAAGCACAACATATAGAGGTATAACCCAACATCTAGAGATAAAGACCAACATCTAAATGTAAAGCAAAACATCTAGATGTAAAACCCTACATCTAGAGGTAAAGTCCAATAGCTAGACCTAAAGATGAACATCAAGAGGTAAAACCCAACATCTAGTGGTAAAGCCCAACGTCTGGAGGTAAAGCCCAGATTCTAGAGAGAAGCCAAAAATCCAGATGGAAAACTCAAAATCTAGAGGTAAAGCCCAACATCTAGAGGAAAAGACAAATATATAGATTTAAAACCCAAAATCTAGAGGTGAAGCCCAATATCTAGACGTAAAGCCCAAAATCTAGATATAAAGCCCAACTTCTTGCTCTAAAGCCCAAAATCTAGATGTAAAGCCCAACACCTGGAGGTAAATCCCAAAATCTAGATATAAAGAACCACCTCTAGATATAAAGCCCTACACCTAGAGATAAATCCAAACTTCTAGAAGTAAAGCCTAACATCTAGATGTAAAACCCCACATCTAGAGTTAAAGCAAAATATTAGAGTAAAAGCGCATCGTCTAGAGTTAAAGCCCAACATCTAGAGGTAAAGCCAACATCTAATCGTAAAGTCCAATGTCTGCAGGTAAAGCCAAAATTAGAGAGGTAAAGCCAAACATCTAGATGTAAAGCCAAACAACTAGAGGTAAAGCCTAACATCTAGAGGAACAGACCAATATATAGATTTAAAACCCAAAATCTAGAGATAAAGACCAACATCTAAATGTAAAGCAAAACATCTCGATGTAAAACCCTACATCTAGAGGTAATGTCCATTATCTAGACTAAAAGACCAACATCTAGAGGTAAAACCCAACATCTAGAGGTAAGGCCCAACGTCTGGAGGTAAAGCCCAGATTCTAGAGAGAAGCCAAAAATCCAGATGGAAAACCCAAAATCTAGAGGTAAAGCTCAACATCTAGAGGTAAAGCCAGATATCTAGGGGTAAAGCCCAACATCTAGAGGAAAAGCCAAATATATAAATTTAAAACCCAAAATCTAGAGGTAAAGCCCAATATCTAGACATAAAGCCCAAAATCTAGATGTAAAGCCCAAATTCTAGATCTAAAGCCCAAAATCTAGATGTAAAGCCCAAATTCTAGATCTAACATCCAAAATCTAGAGGTAAAGACCAATAGCTAGAGGTAAAACCCAACATCTAGAGGTAAAGCCAGATATCTAGAGGTAAAGCCCAACGTCTGGAGGTAAAGCCCATCATCTAGTCCTACAGCCCAATGTCTGCAGGTAAAGCCCAACTTACAGAGGTGAAGGCAAACATCTAGATGTAAAACCCCAAATCTAGAGGTAAAGCCCAACATCTAGAGGAAAAGCCAAATATATATATATTTAAAACCCAAAATCTAGAGGTAAAGACCAATATCTAGAGGTAAAGCCAGATATCTAGGGGTAAAGCCCAACATCTAGAGGAAAAGCAAAATATATAGATTTCAAACCCAAATTCTAGAGTTCAATCCCAATATCTAGAGGTAAAGCCCAAAGTCTAGATGTAAAGCTCAACTTCCAGATTTAAAGTCAAAAATCTAAATGTAAATACCAATACCTAGAGTTAGAGCCCAAAATGTAGAGGGAAAGCCCAAAATCTAGAGATAAAGCCAGATTTATAGATCTAAACCCCAAAATCTAGAGGTGAAGCCCAATATCTAGACGTAAAGCCCAAAATCTAGATGTAAAGCCCAACTTCTAGATCTAAAGCCCAAAATATAGATGTAAAGCCCAACATCTAGAGGTAAAGCCCAATATTTAGAGTTTAAGCGCATCATTTAGAGGTAAAGCCCAAAATCTAGATGTAAAGCTCAACTTCTAGAGGTAAAGCCCAACATCTAGAGGAAAAGCCAAATATATAGATTTAAAACCAAAAATCTAGAGGTAAAGCCCAATATCTAGACGTTAAGCCCAAAATCTAGATGTAAAGCCCAACTTCTTGATCTAAAGCCCAAAATCTAGATGTAAAGCCCAAATTCTAGATCGAACGCCCAAAATACAGAGATAAAGACCAATATCTAGAGGTAAAACCCAACATCTAGAGGTAAAGCCAGATATCTAGAGGTAAAGCCCAACATCTAGAGGAAAAGCAATATATATAGATTTCAAACCCAAATTCTAGAGTTCAATCCAAACATCTAGAGGTAAAGCCCAAAGTCTAGATGTAAAGCTCAACTTCCAGATTTAAAGTCAAAAATCTAAATGTAAATACCAATACCTAGAGGTAGAGCCCAAAATGTAGAGGTAAAGCCCAACATCTAGAGATAAAGCCAGATATATAGATCTAAACCCCAAAATCTAGAGGTGAAGCCCAATATCTAGACGTAAAGACCAAAATCTAGATGTAAAGCCCAACTTCTAGATCTAAAGCCCAAAATCTAGATGTAAAGCCCAACTTCTAAATCTAAAGCCCAATATCTAGAGGTAAAGCCCAATATTTAGAATTTAAGCGCATCATTTAGAGGTAAAGCCCAAAATCTAGATGTAAAGCCCAACTTCTAGAGGTAAAGCCCATCATCTAGTCCTACAGCCCAATGTCTGCAGGTAAAGCCCAACTTACAGAGGTAAAGGCAAACATCTAGATGTAAACCCCAAAATCTAGAGGTAAAGCCCAACATCTAGAGGAAAAGCCAAATATATAGATTTAAAACTCAAAATATAGAGGTAAAGCCCAACATCTAGGGGAAAAGCCAAATATATAGATATAAACCTCAAAATCTAGAGGTAAAGCCCAATATCTAGACGTAAAGCCCAAAATCTAGATGTAAAGCACAACTTCTAATCTAAAGCCCAACATATAGATGTAAAGACCAATATCTAGAGGTAAAACCCAACATCTAGAGTTAAAGCCAGATATCTAGAGGTAAAGCCCAACGTCTGGAGGTAAAGCCCATCATCTAGTCCTACAGCCCAATGTCTGCATTTAAGCCCAACTTACGGAGGTGAAGGCAAAGATCTAGATGTAAAACCCCAAATCTATAGGTAAAGCGCAACAACTAGAGGAAAAGCCAAATATATAAATATTTAAAACCCAAAATCTAGAGGTAAAGCCCAACATCTAGAGGTAAAGCCAGATATCTAGAGGTAAAGCCCAACGTCTGGAAGTAAAGCCCATCATCTAGTCCTATAGCCCAATGTCTGCAGGTAAAGCCCAACTTACAGAAGTGAAGGCAAACATCCAAATGTAAAACCCAAAATCTAGAGGTAAAGCCCAACATCTAGAGGAAAAGCCAAATATATAGATTTAAAACCCAAAATCTAGAGGTAAAGCCCAATATTTAGACGTAAAGCCCAAAATCTAGATATAAAGCCCAACTTCTAGATCTAAAGCCCAAAATCTAGATGTAAAGCCCAAATTCTAGATCAATAGCCCAAAATCTAGAGGGAAAGACCAATATCTAGAGGTAAAACCCAACATCTAGAGGTAAAGCCAGATATCTAGAGGTAAAGCCCAACGTCTGGAGGTAAAGCCCATCATCTAGTCCTACAGCCCAATGTCTGCAGGTAAAGCCCAACTTACAGAGGTGAAGGCAAACATCTAGATGTAAAACCCCAAATCTAGAGGTAAAGCCCAACATCTAGAGGAAAAGCCAAATATATAGATTTAAAAACCAAAATTTAGAGGTAAAGCCCAACATTTAGACGTAAAGCCCAAAATCTAGATGTAAAGCCCAACTTCTTGATCTAAAGCCCAAAATCTAGATGTAAAGCCCAAATTCTAAAACGAACGCCCAAAATCTAGAGATAAAGACCAATATCTAGAGGTAAAACCCAACATCTAGAGGTAAAGCCAGATATCTAGAGGTAAAGCCCAACATCTAGAGGAAAAGGAAAATATATAGATTTCAAACCCAAATTCTAGAGTTCAATCCCAACATCTAGAGGTAAATCCCAAAGTCTAGATGTAAAGCTCAACTTCCAGATTTAAAGTCAAAAATCTAAATGTAAATACCAATACCTAGAGGTAGAGCCCAAAATGTAGAGGTAAAGCCCAACATCTAGAGATAAAGCCAGATATATAGATCTAAAGCCCAAAATCTAGAGGTGAAGCCCAATATCCAGACGTAAAGCCCAAATTCTAGATGTAAAGCCCAACTTCTAGAGGTAAAGCCCATCATCTAGATGTAAAGCCCAACTTCTAAATCTAAAGCCCAACATCTAGAGGTAAAGCCCAATATTTAGAATTTAAGCGCATCATTTAGAGGTAAAGCCCAAAATCTAGATGTAAAGCCCAACTTCTAGAGGTAAAGCCCATCATCTAGTCCTACAGCCCAATGTCTGCAGGTAAAGCCCAACTTACAGAGGTGAAGGCAAACATCTAGATGTAAAACCCAAAATCTAGAGGTAAAGCCCAACATCTAGACGTAAAGCCCAAAATCTAGATGTAAAGCCCAGCTTCTAGATCTAAAGCCCCAAATCTAGATGTAAAGCCCAAATTCTAGCTCTAACGCCCAAAATCTAGAGATAAAGACCAATATCTAGAGGTAAAACCCATCATATAGAGGTAAAGCCCGGTATCTAGATGTAAAGCCCAACATCTAGAGGTAAAACCCAACTTCCAGAGTTAAAGTCCAAACTCTAGAGGTAAACACCAATACCTAGAGTTAGAGCCCAAAATCTAGAGATAAAGTCCAACATCTAGAGATAAAGCCAGATATATAGATTTAAAATCCAAAATCTGGAGGTAAAGCCCAACATCTAGAGCTAAAGCCCCAAATCTAGATGTAAAGCCCAATTTCTAGATCTAAAGCCGAATAACCTAGAGGTAAAGCCCAACATATAGAGGGAAAGACTAAGATCTAGAGGTGAATTCCAATATCTAGTGTTAAAACTGACACCTACAGTTAAAGTCAAACATCTAGATGTAAACCCCAACTTCTAGAGGTAAAGCCGAATATCTAGAGTTAAAGCGCATCCTTTCGAGTAAAGCCCAAAATCTAGAGTTAAAGCCCAACATCTAGAGGGAAAGCCCAGAATCTAGATGTAAAGCCTAACATCTAGAGGTGAATTCCAAAATCAAGTGTTAAGGCCTGACATCTACAGTTAAATCCAACCATATAGATATAACCCCCAACTTCTAGAGGTAAGGCCCAAAATCTAGAGGTAAAGCCCAACAGCTAGAGTTAAAGCCGAACGTCTTGAGGTAAAGCCCAAAGTCTAGAGTTAAAGCCCAACTTCTAGAGGTAAAGCCCAACATCTAGACGTAAAGCCAGATATCTGCCGGTAAAGCCCAACATCTAGAGGAAAAGCCAAATATATAGATTTAAAACCCAAAATCTAGAGATAAAGCCGAACATCTAAATGTAAAGCAAAACATCTAGATGTAATCCAAACATCTAGAGGCAAAGCCTAACATCTAGAGGTGAAGCACAACATATAGAGGTATAACCCAACATCTAGAGATAAAGACCAACATCTAAATGTAAAGCAAAACATCTAGATGTAAAACCCTACATCTAGAGGTAAAGTCCAATAGCTAGACCTAAAGACCAACATCAAGAGGTAAAACCCAACATCTAGTGGTAAAGCCCAACTTCTGGAGGTAAAGCCCAGATTCTAGAGAGAAGCCAAAAATCCAGATGGAAAACTCAAAATTTAGAGGTAAAGCCCAACATCTAGAGGAAAAGACAAATATATAGATTTAAAACCCAAAATCTAGAGGTGAAGCCCAATATCTAGACGTAAAGCCCAAAATCTAGATATAAAGCCCAACTTCTTGCTCTAAAGCCCAAAATCTAGATGTGAAGCCCAACACCTGGAGGTAAATCCCAAAATCTAGATATAAAGAACCACCTCTAGATATAAAGCCCTACATCTAGAGATAAATCCCAACTTCTAGAAGTAAAGCCTAACATCTAGATGTAAAACCCCACATCTAGAGTTAAAGCCCAATATTAGAGTAAAAGCGCATCGTCTAGAGTTAAAGCCCAACATCTAGAGGCAAAGCCCAACATCTTGAGGTAAAGCCCAATGTCTGCAGGTAAAGCCAAAATTAGAGAGGTAAAGCCAAACATCTAGATGTAAAGCCAAACATCTAGAGGTAAAGCCTAACATCTAGAGGAACAGCCCAATATATAGATTTAAAACCAAAAATCTAGAGGTAAAGCCCAATATCTAGACGTTAAGCCCAAAATCTAGAGGTAAAGCCCAACTTCTTGATCTAAAGCCCAAAATCTAGATGTAAAGCCCAAATTCTAGATCGAACGCCCAAAATCCAGAGATAAAGACCAATATCTAGAGGTAAAACCCAACATCTAGAGGTAAAGCCAGATATCTAGAGGTAAAGCCCAACATCTAGAGGAAAAGCAAAATATATAGATTTCAAACCCAAATTCTGAGTTAAATCCCAACATCTAAAGGTAAAGCCCAAAGTCTAGATGTAAAGCCCAAATTCTAGATGTAAAGCTCAACTTCCAGATTTAAAGTCAAAAATCTAAATGTAAATACCAATACCTAGATGTAGAGCCCAAAATGTAGAGGTAAAGCCCAACATCTAGAGATAAAGCCAGATATATAGATCTAAACCCCAAAATCTAGAGGTGAAGCCCAATATCTAGACCTAAAGACCAAAATCTAGATGTAAAGACCAAATTCTAGATCTAAAGCCCAAAATCTAGATGTAAAGCCCAACTTCTAAATCTAAAGCCCAACATCTAGAGGTAAAGCCCAATGTTTAGAATTTAAGCGCATCATTTAGAGGTAAAGCCCAAAATCTAGAGGTAAAGCCCAACTTCTAGAGGTAAAGCCCATCATCTAGTCCTACAGCCCAATGTCTGCAGGTAAAGCCCAACTTACAGAGGTGAAGGCAAACATCTAGATGTAAAACCCAAAATCTAGAGGTAAAGCCCAAAATCTAGATGTAAAGCCCAGCTTCTAAATCTAAAGCCCAAAATCTAGATGTAAAGCCCAAATTCTAGCTCTAACGCCCAAAATCTAGAGATAAAGACCAATATCTAGAGGTAAAACCCAACATATAGAGGTAAAGCCCGGTATCTAGATGTAAAGCCCAACATCTAGAGGTAAAACCCAACTTCCAGAGTTAAAGTCCAAACTCTAGAGGTAAACACCAATACCTAGAGTTAGAGCCCAAAATCTAGAGATAAAGTCCAACATCTAGAGATAAAGCCAGATATATAGATTTAAAATCCAAAATCTGGAGGTAAAGCCCAACATCTAGAGCTAAAGCCCCAAATCTAGATGTAAAGCCCAATTTCTAGATCTAAAGCCGAATAACCTAGAGGTAAAGCCCAACATATAGAGGGAAAGACTAAGATCTAGAGGTGAATTCCAATATCTAGTGTTAAAACTGACACCTACAGTTAAAGTCAAACATCTAGATGTAAACCCCAACTTCTAGAGGTAAAGCCGAATATCTAGAGTTAAAGCGCATCCTTTCGAGTAAAGCCCAAAATCTAGAGTTAAAGCCCAACATCTAGAGGGAAAGCCCAGAATCTAGATGTAAAGCCTAACATCTAGAGGTGAATTCCAAAATCAAGTGTTAAGGCCTGACATCTACAGTTAAATCCAACCATATAGATATAACCCCCAACTTCTAGAGGTAAGGCCCAAAATCTAGAGGTAAAGCCCAACAGCTAGAGTTAAAGCCGAACGTCTTGAGGTAAAGCCCAAAGTCTAGAGTTAAAGCCCAACTTCTAGAGGTAAAGCCCAACATCTAGACGTAAAGCCAGATATCTGCCGGTAAAGCCCAACATCTAGAGGAAAAGCCAAATATATAGATTTAAAACCCAAAATCTAGAGATAAAGCCGAACATCTAAATGTAAAGCAAAACATCTAGATGTAATCCAAACATCTAGAGGCAAAGCCTAACATCTAGAGGTGAAGCACAACATATAGAGGTATAACCCAACATCTAGAGATAAAGACCAACATCTAAATGTAAAGCAAAACATCTAGATGTAAAACCCTACATCTAGAGGTAAAGTCCAATAGCTAGACCTAAAGACCAACATCAAGAGGTAAAACCCAACATCTAGTGGTAAAGCCCAACTTCTGGAGGTAAAGCCCAGATTCTAGAGAGAAGCCAAAAATCCAGATGGAAAACTCAAAATTTAGAGGTAAAGCCCAACATCTAGAGGAAAAGACAAATATATAGATTTAAAACCCAAAATCTAGAGGTGAAGCCCAATATCTAGACGTAAAGCCCAAAATCTAGATATAAAGCCCAACTTCTTGCTCTAAAGCCCAAAATCTAGATGTGAAGCCCAACACCTGGAGGTAAATCCCAAAATCTAGATATAAAGAACCACCTCTAGATATAAAGCCCTACATCTAGAGATAAATCCCAACTTCTAGAAGTAAAGCCTAACATCTAGATGTAAAACCCCACATCTAGAGTTAAAGCCCAATATTAGAGTAAAAGCGCATCGTCTAGAGTTAAAGCCCAACATCTAGAGGCAAAGCCCAACATCTTGAGGTAAAGCCCAATGTCTGCAGGTAAAGCCAAAATTAGAGAGGTAAAGCCAAACATCTAGATGTAAAGCCAAACATCTAGAGGTAAAGCCTAACATCTAGAGGAACAGCCCAATATATAGATTTAAAACCAAAAATCTAGAGGTAAAGCCCAATATCTAGACGTTAAGCCCAAAATCTAGAGGTAAAGCCCAACTTCTTGATCTAAAGCCCAAAATCTAGATGTAAAGCCCAAATTCTAGATCGAACGCCCAAAATCCAGAGATAAAGACCAATATCTAGAGGTAAAACCCAACATCTAGAGGTAAAGCCAGATATCTAGAGGTAAAGCCCAACATCTAGAGGAAAAGCAAAATATATAGATTTCAAACCCAAATTCTGAGTTAAATCCCAACATCTAAAGGTAAAGCCCAAAGTCTAGATGTAAAGCCCAAATTCTAGATGTAAAGCTCAACTTCCAGATTTAAAGTCAAAAATCTAAATGTAAATACCAATACCTAGATGTAGAGCCCAAAATGTAGAGGTAAAGCCCAACATCTAGAGATAAAGCCAGATATATAGATCTAAACCCCAAAATCTAGAGGTGAAGCCCAATATCTAGACGTAAAGACCAAAATCTAGATGTAAAGACCAAATTCTAGATCTAAAGCCCAAAATCTAGATGTAAAGCCCAACTTCTAAATCTAAAGCCCAACATCTAGAGGTAAAGCCCAATGTTTAGAATTTAAGCGCATCATTTAGAGGTAAAGCCCAAAATCTAGAGGTAAAGCCCAACTTCTAGAGGTAAAGCCCATCATCTAGTCCTACAGCCCAATGTCTGCAGGTAAAGCCCAACTTACAGAGGTGAAGGCAAACATCTAGATGTAAAACCCAAAATCTAGAGGTAAAGCCCAAAATCTAGATGTAAAGCCCAGCTTCTAAATCTAAAGCCCAAAATCTAGATGTAAAGCCCAAATTCTAGCTCTAACGCCCAAAATCTAGAGATAAAGACCAATATCTAGAGGTAAAACCCAACATATAGAGGTAAAGCCCGGTATCTAGATGTAAAGCCCAACATCTAGAGGTAAAACCCAACTTCCAGAGTTAAAGTCCAAACTCTAGAGGTAAACACCAATACCTAGAGTTAGAGCCCAAAATCTAGAGATAAAGTCCAACATCTAGAGATAAAGCCAGATATATAGATTTAAAATCCAAAATCTGGAGGTAAAGCCCAACATCTAGAGCTAAAGCCCCAAATCTAGATGTAAAGCCCAATTTCTAGATCTAAAGCCGAATAACCTAGAGGTAAAGCCCAACATATAGAGGGAAAGACTAAGATCTAGAGGTGAATTCCAATATCTAGTGTTAAAACTGACACCTACAGTTAAAGTCAAACATCTAGATGTAAACCCCAACTTCTAGAGGTAAAGCCGAATATCTAGAGTTAAAGCGCATCCTTTCGAGTAAAGCCCAAAATCTAGAGTTAAAGCCCAACATCTAGAGGGAAAGCCCAGAATCTAGATGTAAAGCCTAACATCTAGAGGTGAATTCCAAAATCAAGTGTTAAGGCCTGACATCTACAGTTAAATCCAACCATATAGATATAACCCCCAACTTCTAGAGGTAAGGCCCAAAATCTAGAGGTAAAGCCCAACAGCTAGAGTTAAAGCCGAACGTCTTGAGGTAAAGCCCAAAGTCTAGAGTTAAAGCCCAACTTCTAGAGGTAAAGCCCAACATCTAGACGTAAAGCCAGATATCTGCCGGTAAAGCCCAACATCTAGAGGAAAAGCCAAATATATAGATTTAAAACCCAAAATCTAGAGATAAAGCCGAACATCTAAATGTAAAGCAAAACATCTAGATGTAATCCAAACATCTAGAGGCAAAGCCTAACATCTAGAGGTGAAGCACAACATATAGAGGTATAACCCAACATCTAGAGATAAAGACCAACATCTAAATGTAAAGCAAAACATCTAGATGTAAAACCCTACATCTAGAGGTAAAGTCCAATAGCTAGACCTAAAGACCAACATCAAGAGGTAAAACCCAACATCTAGTGGTAAAGCCCAACTTCTGGAGGTAAAGCCCAGATTCTAGAGAGAAGCCAAAAATCCAGATGGAAAACTCAAAATTTAGAGGTAAAGCCCAACATCTAGAGGAAAAGACAAATATATAGATTTAAAACCCAAAATCTAGAGGTGAAGCCCAATATCTAGACGTAAAGCCCAAAATCTAGATATAAAGCCCAACTTCTTGCTCTAAAGCCCAAAATCTAGATGTGAAGCCCAACACCTGGAGGTAAATCCCAAAATCTAGATATAAAGAACCACCTCTAGATATAAAGCCCTACATCTAGAGATAAATCCCAACTTCTAGAAGTAAAGCCTAACATCTAGATGTAAAACCCCACATCTAGAGTTAAAGCCCAATATTAGAGTAAAAGCGCATCGTCTAGAGTTAAAGCCCAACATCTAGAGGCAAAGCCCAACATCTTGAGGTAAAGCCCAATGTCTGCAGGTAAAGCCAAAATTAGAGAGGTAAAGCCAAACATCTAGATGTAAAGCCAAACATCTAGAGGTAAAGCCTAACATCTAGAGGAACAGCCCAATATATAGATTTAAAACCAAAAATCTAGAGGTAAAGCCCAATATCTAGACGTTAAGCCCAAAATCTAGAGGTAAAGCCCAACTTCTTGATCTAAAGCCCAAAATCTAGATGTAAAGCCCAAATTCTAGATCGAACGCCCAAAATCCAGAGATAAAGACCAATATCTAGAGGTAAAACCCAACATCTAGAGGTAAAGCCAGATATCTAGAGGTAAAGCCCAACATCTAGAGGAAAAGCAAAATATATAGATTTCAAACCCAAATTCTGAGTTAAATCCCAACATCTAAAGGTAAAGCCCAAAGTCTAGATGTAAAGCCCAAATTCTAGATGTAAAGCTCAACTTCCAGATTTAAAGTCAAAAATCTAAATGTAAATACCAATACCTAGATGTAGAGCCCAAAATGTAGAGGTAAAGCCCAACATCTAGAGATAAAGCCAGATATATAGATCTAAACCCCAAAATCTAGAGGTGAAGCCCAATATCTAGACGTAAAGACCAAAATCTAGATGTAAAGACCAAATTCTAGATCTAAAGCCCAAAATCTAGATGTAAAGCCCAACTTCTAAATCTAAAGCCCAACATCTAGAGGTAAAGCCCAATGTTTAGAATTTAAGCGCATCATTTAGAGGTAAAGCCCAAAATCTAGAGGTAAAGCCCAACTTCTAGAGGTAAAGCCCATCATCTAGTCCTACAGCCCAATGTCTGCAGGTAAAGCCCAACTTACAGAGGTGAAGGCAAACATCTAGATGTAAAACCCAAAATCTAGAGGTAAAGCCCAAAATCTAGATGTAAAGCCCAGCTTCTAAATCTAAAGCCCAAAATCTAGATGTAAAGCCCAAATTCTAGCTCTAACGCCCAAAATCTAGAGATAAAGACCAATATCTAGAGGTAAAACCCAACATCTAGAGGTAAAGCCCGATATCTAGATGTAAAGCCCAACATCTAGAGGTAAAACCCAACTTCCAGAGTTAAAGTCCAAACTCTAGAGGTAAACACCAATACCTAGAGTTAGAGCCCAAAATCTAGAGATAAAGTCCAACATCTAGAGATAAAGCCAGATATATAGATTTAAAATCCAAAATCTGGAGGTAAAGCCCAACATCTAGAGCTAAAGCCCCAAATCTAGATGTAAAGCCCAATTTCTAGATCTAAAGCCGAATAACCTAGAGGTAAAGCCCAACATATAGAGGGAAAGACTAAGATCTAGAGGTGAATTCCAATATCTAGTGTTAAAACCCGACACCTACAGTTAAAGTCAAACATCTAGATGTAAACCCCAACTTCTAGAGGTAAAGCCGAATATCTAGAGTTAAAGCGCATCCTTTCGAGTAAAGCCCAAAATCTAGAGTTAAAGCCCAACATCTAGAGGGAAAGCCCAGAATCTAGATGTAAAGCCTAACATCTAGAGGTGAATTCCAAAATCAAGTGTTAAGGCCTGACATCTACAGTTAAATCCAACCATATAGATATAACCCCCAACTTCTAGAGGTAAGGCCCAAAATCTAGAGGTAAAGCCCAACAGCTAGAGTTAAAACCGAACGTCTTGAGGTAAAGCCCAAAGTCTAGAGTTAAAGCCCAACTTCTAGAGGTAAAGCCCAACATCTAGACGTAAAGCCAGATATCTGCCGGTAAAGCCCAACATCTAGAGGAAAAGCCAAATATATAGATTTAAAACCCAAAATCTAGAGATAAAGCCGAACATCTAAATGTAAAGCAAAACATCTAGATGTAATCCAAACATCTAGAGGCAAAGCCTAACATCTAGAGGTGAAGCACAACATATAGAGGTATAACCCAACATCTAGAGATAAAGACCAACATCTAAATGTAAAGCAAAACATCTAGATGTAAAACCCTACATCTAGAGGTAAAGTCCAATAGCTAGACCTAAAGATGAACATCAAGAGGTAAAACCCAACATCTAGTGGTAAAGCCCAACTTCTGGAGGTAAAGCCCAGATTCTAGAGAGAAGCCAAAAATCCAGATGGAAAACTCAAAATTTAGAGGTAAAGCCCAACATCTAGAGGAAAAGACAAATATATAGATTTAAAACCCAAAATCTAGAGGTGAAGCCCAATATCTAGACGTAAAGCCCAAAATCTAGATATAAAGCCCAACTTCTTGCTCTAAAGCCCAAAATCTAGATGTAAAGCCCAACACCTGGAGGTAAATCCCAAAATCTAGATATAAAGAACCACCTCTAGATATAAAGCCCTACATCTAGAGATAAATCCCAACTTCTAGAAGTAAAGCCTAACATCTAGATGTAAAACCCCACATCTAGAGTTAAAGCCCAATATTAGAGTAAAAGCGCATCGTCTAGAGTTAAAGCCCAACATCTAGAGGCAAAGCCCAACATCTTGAGGTAAAGCCCAATGTCTGCAGGTAAAGCCAAAATTAGAGAGGTAAAGCCAAACATCTAGATGTAAAGCCAAACATCTAGAGGTAAAGCCTAACATCTAGAGGAACAGCCCAATATATAGATTTAAAACCAAAAATCTAGAGGTAAAGCCCAATATCTAGACGTTAAGCCCAAAATCTAGAGGTAAAGCCCAACTTCTTGATCTAAAGCCCAAAATCTAGATGTAAAGCCCAAATTCTAGATCGAACGCCCAAAATCCAGAGATAAAGACCAATATCTAGAGGTAAAACCCAACATCTAGAGGTAAAGCCAGATATCTAGAGGTAAAGCCCAACATCTAGAGGAAAAGCAAAATATATAGATTTCAAACCCAAATTCTGAGTTAAATCCCAACATCTAAAGGTAAAGCCCAAAGTCTAGATGTAAAGCCCAAATTCTAGATGTAAAGCTCAACTTCCAGATTTAAAGTCAAAAATCTAAATGTAAATACCAATACCTAGATGTAGAGCCCAAAATGTAGAGGTAAAGCCCAACATCTAGAGATAAAGCCAGATATATAGATCTAAACCCCAAAATCTAGAGGTGAAGCCCAATATCTAGACGTAAAGACCAAAATCTAGATGTAAAGACCAAATTCTAGATCTAAAGCCCAAAATCTAGATGTAAAGCCCAACTTCTAAATCTAAAGCCCAACATCTAGAGGTAAAGCCCAATGTTTAGAATTTAAGCGCATCATTTAGAGGTAAAGCCCAAAATCTAGAGGTAAAGCCCAACTTCTAGAGGTAAAGCCCATCATCTAGTCCTACAGCCCAATGTCTGCAGGTAAAGCCCAACTTACAGAGGTGAAGGCAAACATCTAGATGTAAAACCCAAAATCTAGAGGTAAAGCCCAAAATCTAGATGTAAAGCCCAGCTTCTAAATCTAAAGCCCAAAATCTAGATGTAAAGCCCAAATTCTAGCTCTAACGCCCAAAATCTAGAGATAAAGACCAATATCTAGAGGTAAAACCCAACATCTAGAGGTAAAGCCCGATATCTAGATGTAAAGCCCAACATCTAGAGGTAAAACCCAACTTCCAGAGTTAAAGTCCAAACTCTAGAGGTAAACACCAATACCTAGAGTTAGAGCCCAAAATCTAGAGATAAAGTCCAACATCTAGAGATAAAGCCAGATATATAGATTTAAAATCCAAAATCTGGAGGTAAAGCCCAACATCTAGAGCTAAAGCCCCAAATCTAGATGTAAAGCCCAATTTCTAGATCTAAAGCCGAATAACCTAGAGGTAAAGCCCAACATATAGAGGGAAAGACTAAGATCTAGAGGTGAATTCCAATATCTAGTGTTAAAACCCGACACCTACAGTTAAAGTCAAACATCTAGATGTAAACCCCAACTTCTAGAGGTAAAGCCGAATATCTAGAGTTAAAGCGCATCCTTTCGAGTAAAGCCCAAAATCTAGAGTTAAAGCCCAACATCTAGAGGGAAAGCCCAGAATCTAGATGTAAAGCCTAACATCTAGAGGTGAATTCCAAAATCAAGTGTTAAGGCCTGACATCTACAGTTAAATCCAACCATATAGATATAACCCCCAACTTCTAGAGGTAAGGCCCAAAATCTAGAGGTAAAGCCCAACAGCTAGAGTTAAAACCGAACGTCTTGAGGTAAAGCCCAAAGTCTAGAGTTAAAGCCCAACTTCTAGAGGTAAAGCCCAACATCTAGACGTAAAGCCAGATATCTGCCGGTAAAGCCCAACATCTAGAGGAAAAGCCAAATATATAGATTTAAAACCCAAAATCTAGAGATAAAGCCGAACATCTAAATGTAAAGCAAAACATCTAGATGTAATCCAAACATCTAGAGGCAAAGCCTAACATCTAGAGGTGAAGCACAACATATAGAGGTATAACCCAACATCTAGAGATAAAGACCAACATCTAAATGTAAAGCAAAACATCTAGATGTAAAACCCTACATCTAGAGGTAAAGTCCAATAGCTAGACCTAAAGATGAACATCAAGAGGTAAAACCCAACATCTAGTGGTAAAGCCCAACTTCTGGAGGTAAAGCCCAGATTCTAGAGAGAAGCCAAAAATCCAGATGGAAAACTCAAAATTTAGAGGTAAAGCCCAACATCTAGAGGAAAAGACAAATATATAGATTTAAAACCCAAAATCTAGAGGTGAAGCCCAATATCTAGACGTAAAGCCCAAAATCTAGATATAAAGCCCAACTTCTTGCTCTAAAGCCCAAAATCTAGATGTAAAGCCCAACACCTGGAGGTAAATCCCAAAATCTAGATATAAAGAACCACCTCTAGATATAAAGCCCTACATCTAGAGATAAATCCCAACTTCTAGAAGTAAAGCCTAACATCTAGATGTAAAACCCCTCATCTAGAGTTAAAGCCCAATATTAGAGTAAAAGCGCATCATCTAGAGTTAAAGCCCAACATCTAGAGTTAAAGCCCAACATCTAGTCGTAAAGCCCAATGTCTGCAGGTAAAGCCAAAATTAGAGAGGTAAAGCCAAACATCTAGATGTAAAGCCAAACATCTAGAGGTAAAGCCTAACATCTAGAGGAACAGCCCAATATATAGATTTAAAAACCAAAATCTAGAGGTAAAGCCCAATATCTAGACGTTAAGCCCAAAATCTAGAGGTAAAGCCCAACTTCTTGATCTAAAGCCCAAAATCTAGATGTAAAGCCCAAATTCTAGATCGAACGCCCAAAATCCAGAGATAAAGACCAATATCTAGAGGTAAAACCCAACATCTAGAGGTAAAGCCAGATATCTAGAGGTAAAGCCCAACATCTAGAGGAAAAGCAAAATATATAGATTTCAAACCCAAATTCTAGAGTTCAATCCCAACATCTAGAGGTAAATCCCAAAGTCTAGATGTAAAGCTCAACTTCCAGATTTAAAGACAAAAATCTAAATATAAATACCAATACCTAGAGGTAGAGCCCAAAATGTAGAGGTAAAGCCCAACATCTAGAGATAAAGCCAGATATATAGATCTAAACCCCAAATTCTAGAGGTGAAGCCCAATATCTAGACGTAAAGCCCAAAATCTAGATGTAAAGCCCAACTTCTTGCTCTAAAGCCCAAAATCTAGATGTAAAGCCCAACACCTGGAGGTAAATCCCAAAATCTAGATATAAAGAACCACCTCTAGATATAAAGCCCTACATCTAGAGATAAATCCCAACTTCTAGAAGTAAAGCCTAACATCTAGATGTAAAACCCCTCATCTAGAGTTAAAGCCCAATATTAGAGTAAAAGCGCATCGTCTAGAGTTAAAGCCCAACATCTAGAGTTAAAGCCCAACATCTAGTCGTAAAGCCCAATGTCTGCAGGTAAAGCCAAAATTAGAGAGGTAAAGCCAAACATCTAGATGTAAAGCCAAACATCTAGAGGTAAAGCCTAACATCTAGAGGAACAGCCCAATATATAGATTTAAAAACCAAAATCTAGAGGTAAAGCCCAATATCTAGACGTTAAGCCCAAAATCTAGAGGTAAAGCCCAACTTCTTGATCTAAAGCCCAAAATCTAGATGTAAAGCCCAAATTCTAGATCGAACGCCCAAAATCCAGAGATAAAGACCAATATCTAGAGGTAAAACCCAACATCTAGAGGTAAAGCCAGATATCTAGAGGTAAAGCCCAACATCTAGAGGAAAAGCAAAATATATAGATTTCAAACCCAAATTCTAGAGTTCAATCCCAACATCTAGAGGTAAATCCCAAAGTCTAGATGTAAAGCTCAACTTCCAGATTTAAAGTCAAAAATCTAAATATAAATACCAATACCTAGAGGTAGAGCCCAAAATGTAGAGGTAAAGCCCAACATCTAGAGATAAAGCCAGATATATAGATCTAAACCCCAAAATCTAGAGGTGAAGCCCAATATTTAGACGTAAAGCCCAAAATCTAGATGTAAAGCCCAACTTCTAGATCTAAAGCCCAAAATCTAGATGTAAAGCCCAACTTCTAAATCTAAAGCCCAATATCTAGAGGTAAAGCCCAATATTTAGAATTTAAGCGCATCATTTAGAGGTAAAGCCCAAAATCTAGATGTAAAGCCCAACTTCTAGAGGTAAAGCCCATCATCTAGTCCTACAGCCCAATGTCTGCAGGTAAAGCCCAACTTACAGAGGTAAAGGCAAACATCTAGATGTAAACCCCAAAATCTAGAGGTAAAGCCCAACATCTAGAGGAAAATCCAAATATATAGATTTAAAACTCAAAATATAGAGGTAAAGCCCAACATCTAGGGGAAAAGCCAAATATATAGATATAAACCTCAAAATCTAGAGGTAAAGCCCAATATCTAGAGGTAAAGCCCAAAATCTAGATGTAAAGCACAACTTCTAATCTAAAGCCCAACATCTAGAGGTAAAGACCAATATCTAGAGGTAAAACCCAACATCTAGAGGTAAAGCCCAACAACTAGAGGAAAAGCCAAATATATAAATATTTAAAACCCAAAATCTAGAGGTAAAGCCCAACATCTAGAGGTAAAGCCAGATATCTAGAGGTAAAGCCCAACGTCTGGAGGTAAAGCCCATCATCTAGTCCTACAGCCCAATGTCTGCAGGTAAAGCCCAACTTACAGAGGTGAAGGCAAACATCCAAATGTAAAACCCAAAATCTAGAGGTAAAGCCCAACATCTAGAGGAAAAGCCAAATATATAGATTTAAAACCCAAAATCTAGAGGTAAAGCCCAATATCTAGACGTAAAGCCCAAAATCTAGATGTAAAGCCCAACTTCTATATCTAAAGACCAAAATCTAGATGTAAAGCCCAAATTCTAGATCTAACACCCAAAATCTAGAGGTAAAGACCAGTATCTAGAGGTAAAACCCAACATCTAGAGGTAAAGCCAGATATGTAGTGGAAAAGCCGAACGTCTGGAGGTAAAGCCCATCATCTAGTCCTACAGCCCAATGTCTGCAGGTAAAGCCCAACTTAGAGAGGTGAAGGCAAACATCTAGATGTAAACCCCAAAATCTAGAGGTAAAGCCCAACATCTAGAGGAAAAGCCAAATATATAGATTTAAAACCCAAAATCTAGAGGTAAAGCCCAATATCAAGACGTAAAGCCCAATATCAAGACCTAAAGCCCAAAATCTAGATGAAAAGCACAACTTCTAGATCTAAAGCCCAACATCTAGAGGTAAAGACCAATAGCTAGAGGTAAAACCCAACATCTAGAGGTAAAGCCAGATATCTAGAGGTAAAGCCCAACGTCTGGAGGTAAAGCCCATCATCTAGTCCTACAGCCCAATGTCTGCAGTTAAGCCCAACTTACAGAGGTGAAGGCAAACATCTAGATGTAAAACCCCAAATCTAGAGGTAAAGCCCAACATCTAGAGGAAAAGCCAAATATATATATATTTAAAACCCAAAATCTAGAGGTAAAGACCAACATCTAGAGGTAAAGCCAGATATCTAGGGGTAAAGCCCAACATCTAGAGGAAAAACCTAATATATAGATTTAAAAACCAAAATCTAGAGGTAAAGCCCAACATCTAGACGTAAAGCCCAAAATCTAGATATAAAGCCCAGCTTCTAGATCTAAAGCCCCAAATCTAGATGTAAAGCCCAAATTCTAGCTCTAACGCCCAAAATCTAGAGATAAAGACCAATATCTAGAGGTAAAACCCAACATCTAGAGGTAAAGCCAGGTATCTAGAGGTAAAGCCCAACATCTAGAGGAAAAGCAAAATATATAGATTTCAAACCCAAATTCTGAGTTAAATCCCAACATCTAGAGGTAAAGCCCAAAGTCTAGATGTAAAGCTCAACTTCCAGATTTAAAGTCAAAAATCTAAATGTAAATACCAATACCTAGAGGTAGAGCCCAAAATGTAGACGTAAAGCCCAACATCTAGAGATAAAGCCAGATATATAGATCTAAACCCCAAAATCTAGAGGTGAAGCCAAATATCTAGACGTAAAGCCCAAAATCTAGATGTAAAGCCCAACTTCTAGATCTAAAGCCCAAAATATAGATGTAAAGCCCAACATCTAGAGGTAAAGCCCAATATTTAGAGTTTAAGCGCATCATTTAGAGGTAAAGCCCAAAATCTGGATGTAAAGCTCAACCTCTAGAGGTAAAGCCCAACATCTAGAGGAAAAGCCAAATATATAGATTTATAACCAAAAATCTAGAGGTAAAGCCCAATATCTAGACATTAAGCCCAAAATCTAGATGTAAAGCCCAACTTCTTGATCTAAAGCCCAAAATCTAGATGTAAAGCCCAAATTCTAGATCGAACGCCCAAAATACAGAGATAAAGACCAATATCTAGAGGTAAAACCCAACATCTAGAGGTAAAGCCAGATATCTAGAGGTAAAGCCCAACATCTAGAGGAAAAGCAAAATATATAAATTTCAAACCCAAATTCTAGAGTTCAATCCCAACATCTAGAGGTAAAGCCCAAAGTCTAGATGTAAAGCTCAACTTCCAGATTTAAAGTCAAAAATCTAAATGTAAATACCAATACCTAGAGGTAGAGCCCAAAATGTAGACGTAAAGCCCAACATCTAGAGATAAAGCCAGATATATAGATCTAAACCCCAAAATCTAGAGGTGAAGCCAAATATCTAGACGTAAAGCCCAAAATATAGATGTAAAGCCAAACTTCTAGATCTAAAGCCCAAAATATAGATGTAAAGCCCAACATCTAGAGGTAAAGCCCAATATTTAGAGTTTAAGCGCATCATTTAGAGGTAAAGCCCAAAATCTGGATGTAAAGCTCAACTTCTAGAGGTAAAGCCCAACATCTAGAGGAAAAGTTAAATATATAGATTTAAAACCAAAAATCTAGAGGTAAAGCCCAATATCTAGACGTTAAGCCCAAAATCTAGATGTAAAGCCCAACTTCTTGATCTAAAGCCCAAAATCTAGATGTAAAGCCCAAATTCTAGATCGAACGCCCAAAATACAGAGATAAAGACCAATATCTAGAGGTAAAACCCAACATCTAGAGGTAAAGCCAGATATCTAGAGGTAAAGCCCAACATCTAGAGGAAAAGCAAAATATATAGATTTCAAACCCAAATTCTAGAGTTCAATCCCAACATCTAGAGGTAAATCCGAAAGTCTAGATGTAAAGCTCAACTTCCAGATTTAAAGTCAAAAATCTAAATGTAAATACCAATACCTAGAGGTAGAGCCCAAAATGTAGAGGTAAAGCTCAACATCTAGAGATAAAGCCAGATATATAGATCTAAACCCCAAAATCTAGAGGTGAAGCCCAATATCTAGACGTAAAGCCCAAAATCTAGATGTAAAGCCAAACTTCTAGATCTAAAGCCCAAAATATAGATGTAAAGCCCAACATCTAGAGGTAAAGCCCAATATTTAGAGTTTAAGCGCATCATTTAGAGGTAAAGCCCAAAATCTGGATGTAATGCTCAACTTCTAGAGGTAAAGCTCAACTTCTAGAGGTAAAGCCCAACATCTAGAGGAAAAGCCAAATATATAGATTTAAAACCAAAAATCTAGAGGTAAAGCCCAATATCTAGACGTTAAGCCCAAAATCTAGATGTAAAGCCCAACTTCTTGATCTAAAGCCCAAAATGTAGATGTAAAGCCCAAATTCTAGATCGAACGTCCAAAATACAGAGATAAAGACCAATATCTAGAGGTAAAACCCAACATCTAGAGGTAAAGCCAGATATCTAGAGTTAAAGCCCAACATCTAGAGGAAAAGCAAAATATATAGATTTCAAACCCAAATTCTAGAGTTAAATCCCAACATCTAGATGTAAAGCCCAAAGTCTAGAGGGAAAGCCCAAATTCTAGATGTAAAGCTCAACTTCCAGATTTAAAGTCAAAAATCTAAATGTAAATACGAATACCTAGAGGTAGAGCCCAAAATGTAGAGGTAAAGCCCAACATCTAGAGATAAAGCCAGATATATAGATCTAAACCCCAAAATCTAGAGGTGAAGCCCAATATCTAGATGTAAAGACCAAAATCTAGATGTAAAGACCAAATTCTAGATCTAAAGCCAAAATCTAGTTGTAAAGCCCAACTTCTAGAGGTAAAGCCCAATATTTAGAATTTCAGCGCATCATTTAGAGGTAAAGCCCAAAATCTAGATGTAAAGCCCAACTTCTAGAGGTAAAGCCCTACATCTAGAGGTAAAGCCAGATATCTGACGGTAAAGCCCAACTTCTAGAGGTAAAGCCCAACTTCCAGAGTTAAAGTCCAAAATCTAGAGGTAAACACCAATACCTAGAGTTAGAACCCAAAATCTAGAGATACGCCAAATATATAGATTTAAAACCCAAAATCTAGAGATAAAGCCAAACATCTAAAAGTAAAGCAAAACATCTAGATGTAATCCAAACATCTAGAGGTAAAGCCTAACATCTAGAGGTGAAGCACAACATATAGAGGTATAACCCAACATCTAGAGATAAAGACCAAAATCTAAATGTAAAGCAAAACATCTAGATGTAAAACCCTACATCTAGAGGTAAAGTCCAATATCTAGACCTAAAGACCAACATCTAGAGGTAAAACCCAACATCTAGTGGTAAAGCCCAACGTCTGGAGGTAAAGCCCAGATTCTAGAGGGAAGCCAAAAATCCAGATGGAAAACCCAAATTCTAGAGGTAAAGCCCAACAGCTAGAGTTAAAGCCGAACGTCTTGAGGTAAAGCCCAAAGTCTAGAGTTAAAGCCCAACTTCTAGAGGTAAAGCCCAACTTCTTGATCTAAAGCCCAAAATCTAGATGTAAAGCCCAAATTCTAGATCGAACGCCCAAAATCCAGAGATAAAGACCAATATCTAGAGGTAAAACCCAACATCTAGAGGTAAAGCCAGATATCTAGAGGTAAAGCCCAACATCTAGAGGAAAAGCAAAATATATAGATTTCAAACCCAAATTCTAGAGTTCAATCCCAACATCTAGAGGTAAAGCCCAAAGTCTAGATGTAAAGCTAAACTTCCAGATTTAAAGTCAAAAATCTAAATATAAATACCAATACCTAGAGGTAGAGCCCAAAATGTAGAGGTAAAGCCCAACATCTAGAGATAAAGCCAGATATATAGATCTAAACCCCAAAATCTAGAGGTGAAGCCCAATATTTAGACGTAAAGCCCAAAATCTAGATGTAAAGCCCAACTTCTAGATCTAAAGCCCAAAATCTAGATGTAAAGCCCAACTTCTAAATCTAAAGCCCAATATCTAGAGGTAAAGCCCAATATTTAGAATTTAAGCGCATCATTTAGAGGTAAAGCCCAAAATCTAGATGTAAAGCCCAACTTCTAGAGGTAAAGCCCATCATCTAGTCCTACAGCCCAATGTCTGCAGGTAAAGCCCAACTTACAGAGGTAAAGGCAAACATCTAGATGTAAACCCCAAAATCTAGAGGTAAAGCCCAACATCTAGAGGAAAATCCAAATATATAGATTTAAAACTCAAAATATAGAGGTAAAGCCCAACATCTAGGGGAAAAGCCAAATATATAGATATAAACCTCAAAATCTAGAGGTAAAGCCCAATATCTAGAGGTAAAGCCCAAAATCTAGATGTAAAGCAAAACTTCTAATCTAAAGCCCAACATCTAGAGGTAAAGACCAATATCTAGAGGTAAAACCCAACATCTAGAGGTAAAGCCCAACAACTAGAGGAAAAGCCAAATATATAAATATTTAAAACCCAAAATCTAGAGGTAAAGCCCAACATCTAGAGGTAAAGCCAGATATCTAGAGGTAAAGCCCAACGTCTGGAGGTAAAGCCCATCATCTAGTCCTACAGCCCAATGTCTGCAGGTAAAGCCCAACTTACAGAGGTGAAGGCAAACATCCAAATGTAAAACCCAAAATCTAGAGGTAAAGCCCAACATCTAGAGGAAAAGCCAAATATATAGATTTAAAACCCAAAATCTAGAGGTAAAGCCCAATATCTAGACGTAAAGCCCAAAATCTAGATGTAAAGCCCAACTTCTATATCTAAAGACCAAAATCTAGATGTAAAGCCCAAATTCTAGATCTAACACCCAAAATCTAGAGGTAAAGACCAGTATCTAGAGGTAAAACCCAACATCTAGAGGTAAAGCCAGATATGTAGTGGAAAAGCCGAACGTCTGGAGGTAAAGCCCATCATCTAGTCCTACAGCCCAATGTCTGCAGGTAAAGCCCAACTTAGAGAGGTGAAGGCAAACATCTAGATGTAAACCCCAAAATCTAGAGGTAAAGCCCAACATCTAGAGGAAAAGCCAAATATATAGATTTAAAACCCAAAATCTAGAGGTAAAGCCCAATATCAAGACGTAAAGCCCAATATCAAGACCTAAAGCCCAAAATCTAGATGAAAAGCACAACTTCTAGATCTAAAGCCCAACATCTAGAGGTAAAGACCAATAGCTAGAGGTAAAACCCAACATCTAGAGGTAAAGCCAGATATCTAGAGGTAAAGCCCAACGTCTGGAGGTAAAGCCCATCATCTAGTCCTACAGCCCAATGTCTGCAGTTAAGCCCAACTTACAGAGGTGAAGGCAAACATCTAGATGTAAAACCCCAAATCTAGAGGTAAAGCCCAACATCTAGAGGAAAAGCCAAATATATATATATTTAAAACCCAAAATCTAGAGGTAAAGACCAACATCTAGAGGTAAAGCCAGATATCTAGGGGTAAAGCCCAACATCTAGAGGAAAAGCCTAATATATAGATTTAAAAACCAAAATCTAGAGGTAAAGCCCAACATCTAGACGTAAAGCCCAAAATCTAGATATAAAGCCCAGCTTCTAGATCTAAAGCCCCAAATCTAGATGTAAAGCCCAAATTCTAGCTCTAACGCCCAAAATCTAGAGATAAAGACCAATATCTAGAGGTAAAACCCAACATCTAGAGGTAAAGCCAGGTATCTAGAGGTAAAGCCCAACATCTAGAGGAAAAGCAAAATATATAGATTTCAAACCCAAATTCTGAGTTAAATCCCAACATCTAGAGGTAAAGCCCAAAGTCTAGATGTAAAGCTCAACTTCCAGATTTAAAGTCAAAAATCTAAATGTAAATACCAATACCTAGAGGTAGAGCCCAAAATGTAGACGTAAAGCCCAACATCTAGAGATAAAGCCAGATATATAGATCTAAACCCCAAAATCTAGAGGTGAAGCCAAATATCTAGACGTAAAGCCCAAAATCTAGATGTAAAGCCCAACTTCTAGATCTAAAGCCCAAAATATAGATGTAAAGCCCAACATCTAGAGGTAAAGCCCAATATTTAGAGTTTAAGCGCATCATTTAGAGGTAAAGCCCAAAATCTGGATGTAAAGCTCAACCTCTAGAGGTAAAGCCCAACATCTAGAGGAAAAGCCAAATATATAGATTTATAACCAAAAATCTAGAGGTAAAGCCCAATATCTAGACATTAAGCCCAAAATCTAGATGTAAAGCCCAACTTCTTGATCTAAAGCCCAAAATCTAGATGTAAAGCCCAAATTCTAGATCGAACGCCCAAAATACAGAGATAAAGACCAATATCTAGAGGTAAAACCCAACATCTAGAGGTAAAGCCAGATATCTAGAGGTAAAGCCCAACATCTAGAGGAAAAGCAAAATATATAAATTTCAAACCCAAATTCTAGAGTTCAATCCCAACATCTAGAGGTAAAGCCCAAAGTCTAGATGTAAAGCTCAACTTCCAGATTTAAAGTCAAAAATCTAAATGTAAATACCAATACCTAGAGGTAGAGCCCAAAATGTAGACGTAAAGCCCAACATCTAGAGATAAAGCCAGATATATAGATCTAAACCCCAAAATCTAGAGGTGAAGCCAAATATCTAGACGTAAAGCCCAAAATATAGATGTAAAGCCAAACTTCTAGATCTAAAGCCCAAAATATAGATGTAAAGCCCAACATCTAGAGGTAAAGCCCAATATTTAGAGTTTAAGCGCATCATTTAGAGGTAAAGCCCAAAATCTGGATGTAAAGCTCAACTTCTAGAGGTAAAGCCCAACATCTAGAGGAAAAGCCAAATATATAGATTTAAAACCAAAAATCTAGAGGTAAAGCCCAATATCTAGACGTTAAGCCCAAAATCTAGATGTAAAGCCCAACTTCTTGATCTAAAGCCCAAAATCTAGATGTAAAGCCCAAATTCTAGATCGAACGCCCAAAATACAGAGATAAAGACCAATATCTAGAGGTAAAACCCAACATCTAGAGGTAAAGCCAGATATCTAGAGGTAAAGCCCAACATCTAGAGGAAAAGCAAAATATATAGATTTCAAACCCAAATTCTAGAGTTCAATCCCAACATCTAGAGGTAAATCCGAAAGTCTAGATGTAAAGCTCAACTTCCAGATTTAAAGTCAAAAATCTAAATGTAAATACCAATACCTAGAGGTAGAGCCCAAAATGTAGAGGTAAAGCTCAACATCTAGAGATAAAGCCAGATATATAGATCTAAACCCCAAAATCTAGAGGTGAAGCCCAATATCTAGACGTAAAGCCCAAAATCTAGATGTAAAGCCAAACTTCTAGATCTAAAGCCCAAAATATAGATGTAAAGCCCAACATCTAGAGGTAAAGCCCAATATTTAGAGTTTAAGCGCATCATTTAGAGGTAAAGCCCAAAATCTGGATGTAATGCTCAACTTCTAGAGGTAAAGCTCAACTTCTAGAGGTAAAGCCCAACATCTAGAGGAAAAGCCAAATATATAGATTTAAAACCAAAAATCTAGAGGTAAAGCCCAATATCTAGACGTTAAGCCCAAAATCTAGATGTAAAGCCCAACTTCTTGATCTAAAGCCCAAAATGTAGATGTAAAGCCCAAATTCTAGATCGAACGTCCAAAATACAGAGATAAAGACCAATATCTAGAGGTAAAACCCAACATCTAGAGGTAAAGCCAGATATCTAGAGTTAAAGCCCAACATCTAGAGGAAAAGCAAAATATATAGATTTCAAACCCAAATTCTAGAGTTAAATCCCAACATCTAGATGTAAAGCCCAAAGTCTAGAGGGAAAGCCCAAATTCTAGATGTAAAGCTCAACTTCCAGATTTAAAGTCAAAAATCTAAATGTAAATACGAATACCTAGAGGTAGAGCCCAAAATGTAGAGGTAAAGCCCAACATCTAGAGATAAAGCCAGATATATAGATCTAAACCCCAAAATCTAGAGGTGAAGCCCAATATCTAGATGTAAAGACCAAAATCTAGATGTAAAGACCAAATTCTAGATCTAAAGCCAAAATCTAGTTGTAAAGCCCAACTTCTAGAGGTAAAGCCCAATATTTAGAATTTCAGCGCATCATTTAGAGGTAAAGCCCAAAATCTAGATGTAAAGCCCAACTTCTAGAGGTAAAGCCCTACATCTAGAGGTAAAGCCAGATATCTGACGGTAAAGCCCAACTTCTAGAGGTAAAGCCCAACTTCCAGAGTTAAAGTCCAAAATCTAGAGGTAAACACCAATACCTAGAGTTAGAACCCAAAATCTAGAGATACGCCAAATATATAGATTTAAAACCCAAAATCTAGAGATAAAGCCAAACATCTAAAAGTAAAGCAAAACATCTAGATGTAATCCAAACATCTAGAGGTAAAGCCTAACATCTAGAGGTGAAGCACAACATATAGAGGTATAACCCAACATCTAGAGATAAAGACCAAAATCTAAATGTAAAGCAAAACATCTAGATGTAAAACCCTACATCTAGAGGTAAAGTCCAATATCTAGACCTAAAGACCAACATCTAGAGGTAAAACCCAACATCTAGTGGTAAAGCCCAACGTCTGGAGGTAAAGCCCAGATTCTAGAGGGAAGCCAAAAATCCAGATGGAAAACCCAAATTCTAGAGGTAAAGCCCAACAGCTAGAGTTAAAGCCGAACGTCTTGAGGTAAAGCCCAAAGTCTAGAGTTAAAGCCCAACTTCTAGAGGTAAAGCCCAACATCTAGACGTAAAGCCAGATATCTAGACGTAAAGCCCAAAATCTAGATGAAAATTCCAACTTCTAGATCTAAAGCCCAACACCTAGAGGTAAAGACCAATATCTAGAGGTAAAACCCAACATCTACAGGTAAAGCAAGATATCTAGAGGTAAAGCCCAACGTCTGGAGGTAAAGCCCATCATCTAGTCCTACAGCCCAATGTCTGCAGTTAAGCCCAACTTACAGGGGTGAAGGCAAATATCTAGATGTAAAACCCCAAATCTAGAGGTAAAGCCCAACATCTAGAGGTAAATCCCAAAGTCTAGATGTAAAGCTCAACTTCCAGATTTAAAGTCAAATAATCTAAATGTAAATACCAATACCTAGAGTTAGAGCCCAACATCTAGAGATAAAGCCCAACATCTAGAGATAAAGCCAGATATATAGATTTAAAATCCAAAATATGGAGGTAAAGCCCAACATCTAGAGCTAAAGCCCCTAATCTAGATGTAAAGCCCAATTGCTAGATCTAAAGCCAAATACTCTAGAGGTAAAGCCCAACATGTAGAGGTAAAGACTAAGATCTAGAGGTGAATTCCAATATCTAGTGTTAAAGCCCGACACCTACAGTGAAAGCCAAACATCTAGATGTACAACCCAACTTCTAGAGGTAAAGCCGAATATCTAGAGTTAAAGCGCATCCTTTAGAGTAAAGCCCAAAATCTAGAGTTAAAGCCCTACATCTAGAGGGAAAGCCCAGAATCTAGATGTAAAGCCTAACATCTAGAGGTGAATTCCAAAATCAAGTGTTAAGGCCTGACATCTACAGTTAAATCCAACCATATAGATATAACCCCCAACTTCTAGAGGTAAGGCCCAAAATCTAGAGGTAAAGCCCAACAGCTAGAGTTAAAGCCGAACGTCTTGAGGTAAAGCCCAAAGTCTAGAGTTAAAGCCCAACTTCTAGAGGTAAAGCCCAACTTCCTGAGTTAAAGTCCAAAATCTAGAGGTAAACACCAATACCTAGAGTTAGAGCCCAAAATCTAGAGATATGCCAAATATATAGATTTAAAACCCAAAATCTAGAGATAAAGCTGAACATCTAAATGTAAAGCAAAACATCTAGAAGTAATCCAAACATCTAGAGGTAAAGCCTAACATCTAGAGGTGAAGCACAACATATAGAGGTATAACCCAACATCTAGAGATAAAGACCAACATCTCAATGTAAAGCAAAACATCTAGATGTAAAACCCTACATCTAGAGGTAAAGTCCAATAGCTAGACCTAAAGACCAACATCTAGAGGTAAAACCCAACATCTAGTGGTAAAGCCCAACGTCTGGAGGTAAAGCCCAGATTCTAGAGAGAAGCCAAAAATCCAGATGGAAAACCCAAAATCTAGAGGTAAAGCCCAACATCTACAGGTAAATCCAGATATCTAGGGGTAAAGCCCAACATCTAGAGGAAAAGCCAAATATATAGATATAAAACCCAAAATCTAGAGGTAAAGCCCAATATCGAGACGTAAAGCCCAAAAAAAGATGAAAAGCACAACTTCTAGATCTAAAGCCCAACATCTAGAGGTAAAGACCAATAGCTAGAGGTAAAACCCAACATCTAGAGGTAAAGCTAGATATCTAGAGGTAAAGCCAAACGTCTGGAGGTAAAGCCCATCATCTAGTCCTACAGACCAATGTCTGCAGGTAAAGCCCAACTTACAGAGGTGAAGGCAAACATCTAGATGTAAAACCCCAAATCTAGATGTAAAGCCCAACATCTAGAGGAAAAGCCAAATATATATAGATTTAAAACCCAAAATCTAGAGGTAAACCCCAATATCTAGACGTAAAGCCCAAAATCTAGATTTAAAGCCCAAATTCTAGATCTAACGCCCAAAATCTAGATGTAAAGCCCAAATTCTTGGTCTAACACCCAAAATCTAGAGGTAAAGACCAATATCTAGAGGTAAAACCCAACATCTAGAGGTAAAGCCAGTTATCTAGAGGTAAAGCCCAACATCTAGAGGAAAAGCAAAATATATAGATTTCAAACCCAAATTCTAGAGTTAAATCCCAACATCTAGGGGTAAACCCCAACTTCCAGAGTTAAAGTCCGAAATATAGAGGTAAACACCAATACCTAGAGTTAGAGCCCAACATCTAGAGATATGCCAAATATATAGATTTAAAACCCAAAATCTAGAGGTAAAGCCCAATATCTAGACGTAAAGCCCAAAATCTAGATGAAAAGCAGAACTTCTAGATCGAAAGCCCAACATCTAGAAGTAAAGACCAATATCTAGAGGTAAAACCCAACATCTAGAGGTAAAGCCAGATATCTAGAGGTAAAGCCCAACATCTAGAGGAAAAGCAAAATATATAGATTTGAAACCCAAATTCTAGAGTTAAATCCCAACATCTAGAGGTAAATCCCAAAGTCTAGATGTAAAGCTCAACTTCTAGATCTAAAGCCCAAAATATAGATGTAAAGCCCAACTTCTAAATCTAAAGCCCAACATCTAGAGGTAAAGCCCAACGTCTGGAGGTAAAGCCCAGATTCTAGAGAGAAGCCAAAAATCCAGATGTAAAAACCAAAATCTAGAGGTAAAGCCCAACATCTACAGGTAAATCCAGATATCTAGGGGTAAAGCCCAACATCTAAAGGAAAAGCCAAATATATAGATTTAAAGCCCAAAATCTAGATGTAAAGCCCAAATTCTAGATCTAACGCCCAAAATCTAGAGATAAAGACCAATATCTAGAGGTAAAAACCAACATCTAGAGTTAAAGCCAGATATCTAGAGGTAAAGCCCAACATCTAGAGGAAAAGCAAAATATATAGATTTCAAACCCAAATTCTAGAGTTAAATCCCAACATCTAGGGGTAAACCCCAACTTCCAGAGTTAAAGTCCAAAATCTAGAGGTAAACACCAATACCTAGAGTTAGAGCCCAAAATCTAGAGATATGCCAAATATATAGATTTAAAACCCAAAATCTAGAGATAAAGCCGAACATCTAAATGTAAAGCAAAACATCTAGATGTAATCCAAACATCTAGAGGTAAAGCCTAACATCTAGAGGTGAAGCACAACATATAGAGGTATAACCCAACATCTAGAGATAAAGACCAACATCTAAATGTAAAGCAAAACATCTAGATGTAAAACCCTACATCTAGAGGTAAAGTCCAATATCTAGACCTAAAGACCAACATCTAGAGGTAAAACCCAACATCTAGTGGTAAAGCCCAACGTCTGGAGGTAAAGCCCAGATTCTAGAGAGAAGCCAAAAATCCAGATGGAAAACCCCAAATCTAGAGGTAAAGCCCAACATCTACAGGTAAATCCAGATATCTAGGGGTAAAGCCCAACATCTAGAGGAAAAGCCAAATATATAGATATAAAACCCAAAATCTAGAGGTAAAGCCCAATATCGAGACGTAAAGCCCAAAATCTAGATGAAAAGCACAACTTCTAGATCTAAAGCCCAACATCTGGAGGTAACGACCAATAGCTAGAGGTAAATACCAACATCTAGAGGTAAAGCCAGATATCTAGAGGTAAAGCCCAACGTCTGGAGGTAAAGCCCATCATCTAGTCCTACAGACCAATGTCTGCAGGTAAAGCCCAACTTACAGAGGTGAAGGCAAACATCTAGATGTAAAACCCCAAATCTAGATGTAAAGCCCAACATCTAGAGGAAAAGCCAAATATATATAGATTTAAAACCCAAAATCTAGAGGTAAAACCCAATATCTAGACGTAAAGCCCAAAATCTAGATTTAAAGCCCAAATTCTAGATCTAACGCCCAAAATCTAGATGTAAAGCCCAAATTCTTGGTCTAACACCCAAAATCTAGAGGTAAAGACCAATATCTAGAGGTAAAACCCAACATCTAGAGGTAAAGCCAGATATCTAGAGGTAAAGCCCAACATCTAGAGGAAAAGCAAAATATATAGATTTCAAACCCAAATTCTAGAGTTAAATCCCAACATCTAGGGGTAAACCCCAACTTCCAGAGTTAAAGTCCAAAATCTAGAGGTAAACACCAATACCTAGAGTTAGAGCCCAACATCTACAGATATGCCAAACATATAGATTTAAAACCCAAAATCTAGAGGTAAAGCCCAATATCTAGACGTAAAGCCCAAAATCTAGATGAAAAGCAGAACTTCTAGATCGAAAGCCCAACATCTAGAGGTAAAGACCATATCTAGAGGTAAAACCCAACATCTAGAGGTAAAGCCAGATATCTAGAGGTAAAGCCCAACATCTAGAGGAAAAGCAAAATATATAGATTTGAAACCCAAATTCTAGAGTTAAATCCCAACATCTAGAGGTAAATCCCAAAGTCTAGATGTAAAGCTCAACTTCTAGATCTAAAGCCCAAAATATAGATGTAAAGCCCAACTTCTAAATCTAAAGCCCAACATCTAGAGTTAAAGCCCAATATTTAGAGTTTAAGCGCATCATTTAGAGGTAAAGCCAGATATCTAGAGGTAAAGCCCAACGTCTGGAGGTAAAGCCCATCATCTAGTCCTACAGCCCAATGTCTGCAGGTAAAGCCCAACTTACAGAGGTGAAGGCAAACATCTAGATGTAAAACCCCAAATCTAGAGGTAAAGCCCAACATCTAGAGGAAAAGCCAAATATATATATATTTAAAACCCAAAATCTAGAGGTAAAGCCAGATATCTAGAGGTAAAGCCAAACATCTAGGTGTAAAGCCCAACATCTAGAGGTAAAGCCAGATATCTAGGGGTAAAGCCCAACATCTAGAGGAAAAGAAAAATATATAGATTTAAAGCCCTAAATCTAGATGTAAAGCCCAAATTCTAGAAGAAAAGCCAAATATATAGATTTAAAACCCAAAATCTAGAGATAAAGCCGAACATCTAAATGTAAAGCAAAACATCTAGATGTAATCCAAACATCTAGAGGTAAAGCCTATCAACTAGAGGTGAAGCACAACATATAGAGGTATAACCCAACATCTAGAGATAAAGACCAACATCTAAATGTAAAGCAAAACATCTAGATGTAAAACCCTACATCTAGAGCTAAAGTCCAATATCTAGACCTAAAGACCAACATCTAGAGGTAAAACCCAACATCTAGTGGTAAAGCCCAACGTCTGGAGGTAAAGCCCAGATTCTAGAGAGAAGCCAAAAATCCAGATGGAAAACCCAAAATCTAGAGGTAAAGCCCAACATCTACAGGTAAATCCAGATATCTAGGGGTAAAGCCCAACATCTAGAGGAAAAGCCAAATATATAGATATAAAACCCAAAATCTAGAATTAAAGCCCAATATCCAGACGTAAAGCCCAAAATCTAGATGAAAAGCACAACTTCTAGATCTAAAGCCCAACATCTAGAGGTAAAGACCAATAGCTAGAGGTAAAACC
The DNA here is from genome assembly GCF_034619465.1 of Leptosomus discolor. Lineage (NCBI taxonomy): Eukaryota > Metazoa > Chordata > Aves > Leptosomiformes > Leptosomidae > Leptosomus > Leptosomus discolor. The sequence goes on along the minus strand of NW_028237833.1, from coordinate 2,800,402 downwards.
CAACATCTACAGGTAAAGCCAGATATCTAGAGGTAAAGCCCAACGTCTGGAGGTAAAGCCCATCATCTAGCCCTACAGCCCAATGTCTGCAGGTAAAGCCCAACTTACAGAGGTGAAGGCAAATATCTAGATGTAAAACCCCAAATCTAGAGGTAAACCCCAACATCTAGAGGAAAAGCCAAATATATATATATATTTAAAACCCAAATCTAGAGGTAAAGCCCAACATTTAGAGGTAAAGTCAGATATCTAGGGGTAAAGCCCAACGTCTGGAGGTAAAGCCCATCATCTAGTCCTACAGCCCAATGTCTGCAGGTAAAGCCCAAGTTACAGAGGTGAAGGCAAACATCTAGATGTAAAACCCCAAATCTAGAGGTAAAGCCCAACATCTAGAGGAAAATCGAAATATATATATATTTAAAAACCAAAACCTAGAGGTAAAGCCCAACATCTAGAGTTAAAGCCAGATATCTAGGGGTAAAGCCCAACATCTAGAGGAAAAGAAAAATATATAGATTTAAAGCCCTAAATCTAGATGTAAAGCCCAAATTCTAGATCTAACGCCCAAAATCTAGAGATAAAGACCAATATCTAGAAGTAAAACCCAACATCTAGAGGTAAAGCCCAACATCTAGAAGAAAAGCCAAATATATAGATTTAAAACCCAAAATCTAGAGATAAAGCCGAACATCTAAATGTAAAACAAAACATCTAGATGTAATCCAAACATCTAGAGGTAAAGCCTAACATCTAGAGGTGAAGCCCAACATATAGAGGTATAACCCAACATCTAGAGATAAAGACCAACATCTAAATGTAAAGCAAAACATCTAGATATAAAACCCTACATCTAGAGGTAAATTCCAATATCTAGACCTAAAGACCAACATCTAGAGGTAAAACCCAACATCTAGTGGTAAAGCCCAACGTCTGGAGGTAAAGCCCAGATTCTAGAGAGAAGCCAAAAATCCAGATGTAAAAACCAAAATCTAGAGGTAAAGCCCAACATCTACAGGTAAATCCAGATATCTAGGGGTAAAGCCCAACATCTAGATGAAAAGCCAAATATATAGATGTAAAACCCAAAATCTAGAGGTAAAGCCCTATATCTAGACCTAAAGCCCAATATCTAGACGTAAAGCCCAAAATCTAGAAGAAAAGCACAACTTCTAGATCTAAAGCCCAACATTAAGAGGTAAAGACCAATATCTAGAGGTAAAACCCAACATCTAGAGGTAAAGACAGATATCTAGAGGTAAAGCCCAACGTCTGGAGGTAAAGCCGATCATCTAGTCCTACAGCCCAATGTCTGCAGGTAAAGCCCAAGTTACAGAGGTGAAGGCAAACATCTAGATGTAAAACCCAAATCTATAGGTAAAGCCCAACATCTAGAGGAAAAGCCAAATATATATATATTTAAAACCCAAAATCTAGAGGTAAAGCCCAACATTTAGAGGTAAAGCCAGATATCTAGGGGTAAAGCCCAACATCTAGAGGAAAAGCCAAATATATAGATTTAAAACCCAAAATCTAGAGGTAAAGCCCAATATCTAGACGTAAATCCCAAAATCTAGATGTAAAGCCCAGCTTCTAGATCTAAAGCCCAAAATCTAGATGTAAAGCCCAAATTCTAGATCTAACACCCAAAATCTAGAGGTAAAGACCAATATCTAGAGGTAAAACCCAACATCTAGAGGTAAAGCCATATATCTAGAGGTAAAGCCCAACATCTAGAGGAAAAGCAAAATACATGGCTTTCAAACCCAAATTCTAGAGTTAAATCCCAACATCTAGAGGTAAAGCCCAACTTCCAGAGTTAAAGTCCAAAATCTAGAGGTAAACACCAATACCTAGAGTTAGAGCCCAAAATCTAGAGATATGCAAAATATATAGATATAAACCCCAAAATCTAGAGGTAAAGCCCAATATCTAGACGTAAAGCTTAAAATCTAGATGAAAAGCACAACTTCTAGATCTAAAGCCCAACATCTAGATCTAAAGCCCAACATCTAGAGGTAAAGACCAATATCTAGAGGTAAAACCCAACATCTAGAGGTAAAGCCAGATCTCTAGAGGTAAAGCCCAACGTCTGGAGGTAAAGACCATCTTCTAGTCCTACAGCTCAATGTCTGCAGTTAAAGCCCAACTTACAGAGGTGAAGGCAAACATCTAGATGTAAAACCCCAAATCTAGAGGTAAAGCCCAACATCTAGAGGAAAAGCCAAATATATAGATTTAAAACCCAAAATCTAGAGGTAAAGCCCAATATCTAGACGTAAAGCCCAAAATCTAGATGTAAAGCCCAGCTTCTAGATCTAAAGCCCAAAATCTAGATGTAAATCCCAAATTCTAGATCTAACACCCAAAATCTAGAGGTAAAGCCCAACATCTACAGGTAAATCCAGATATCTAGGGGTAAAGCCCAACATCTAGAGGAAAAGCCAAATATATAGATATAAAACCCAAAATCTAGAGGTAAAGCCCAATATCTAGACGTAAAGCCCAAAATCTAGATGAAAAGCACAACTTCTAGATCGAAAGCCCAACATCTAGAGGTAAAGACCAATATCTAGAGGTAAAAACTAACATCTAGAGGTAAAGCCAGATATCTAGAGGTAAAGCCCAACATCTAGAGGAAAAGCAAAATATATAGATTTGAAACCCAAATTCTAGAGTTAAATCCCAACATCTAGAGGTAAATCCCAAAGTCTAGATGTAAAGCTCAACTTCCAGATTTAAAGTCAAAAATCTAAATGTAAATACCAATACCTAGAGGTAGAGCCCAAAATGTAGAGGTAAAGCCCAACATCTAGAGATAAAGCCAGATATATAGATCTAAACCCCAAAATCTAGAGGTGAAGCCCAATATTTAGATGTAAAGCCCAAAATCTAGATGTAAAGCCCAACTTCTAGATCTAAAGACCAACATCTAGAGGTAAAGCCCAATATTTAGAGTTTAAGCGCATCATTTAGAGGAAAAGCCAGATATCTAGAGGTAAAGCCCAACGTCTGGAGGTAAAGCCCATCATCTAGTCCTACAGCCCAATGTCTGCAGGTAAAGCCCAACTTACAGAGGTGAAGGCAAACATCTAGATGTAAAACCCCAAATCTAGAGGTAAAGCCCAACATCTAGAGGAAAAGCCAAATATATATATATTTAAAACCCAAAATTTAGAGGTAAAGCCCAACATTTAGAGGTAAAGCCAGATATCTAGGGGTAAAGGCCAACATCTAGAGGAAAAGCCAAATATATAGATTTAAAACCCAAAATCTAGATGTAAACCCCAACTTCTAGATCTAAAGTCCAAAATCTAGATGTAAAGCCCAAATTCTAAATCTAACGCCCAAAATCTAGAGATAAAGACCAATATCTAGAAGTAAAACCCAACATCTAGAGGTAAAGCCGATATCTAGAGGTAAAGCCCAACATCTAGAAGAAAAGCCAAATATATAGATTTAAAACCCAAAATCTAGAGATAAAGCCGAACATCTAAATGTAAAGCAAAACATCTAGATGTAATCCAAACATCTAGAGGTAAAGCCTAACATCTAGAGGTGAAGCACAACATATAGAGGTATAACCCAACATCTAGAGATAAAGACCAACATCTAAATGTAAAGCAAAACATCTAGATGTAAAACCCTACATCTAGAGGTAAAGTCCAATATCTAGACCTAAAGACTAACATCTAGAGGTAAAAACCAACATCTAGTGGTAAAGCCCAACGTCTGGAGTTAAAGCCCAGATTCTAGAGAGAAGCCAAAAATACAGATGTAAAAACCAAAATCTAGAGGTAAAGCCCAACATCTACAGGTAAATCCAGATATCTAGGGGTAAAGCCCAACATCTAGAGGAAAAGCCATATATATAGATATAAAACCCAAAATCTAGAGGTAAAGCCCAATATCTAGACGTAAAGCCCAAAATCTAGATGTAAACCCCAACTTCTAGATCTAAAGCCCAAAATCTATATGTAAAGCCCAAATTGTAGATCTAACGCCCAAAATCTAGAGATAAACACCAATATCTAGAAGTAAAACCCAACATCTAGAGGTAAAGCCGATATCTAGAGGTAAAGCCCAACATCTAGAAGAAAAGCCAAATATATAGATTTAAAACCCAAAATCTAGAGATAAAGCCCAACATCTAAATGTAAAGCAAAACATCTAGATGTAATCCAAATATCTAGAGGTAAAGCCTAACATCTAGAGGTGAAGCACAACATATAGAGGTATAACCCAACATCTAGAGATAAAGACCAACATCTAAATGTAAAGCAAAACATCTAGATGTAAAACCCTACATCTAGAGCTAAAGTCCAATATCTAGACCTAAAGACCAACATCTAGAGGTAAAACCCAACATCTAGTGGTAAAGCCCGACGTCTGGAGGTAAAGCCCAGATTCTAGAGAGAAGCCAAAAATCCAGATGGAAAACCCAAAATCTAGAGCTAAAGCCAAACATCTACAGGTAAATCCAGATATCTAGGGGTAAAGCCCAACAACTAGAGGAAAAGCCAAATATATAGATATAAACCCCAAAATCTAGAGGTAAAGCCCAATATCTAGACGTAAAGCCCAAAATCTAGATGAAAAGCACAACTTCTAGATCTAAAGATCAACATCTAGAGGTAAATACCAATAGCTAGAGGTAAAACCCAACATCTAGAGGTAAAGCCAGATATCTAGAGGTAAAGCCCAACGTCTGGAGGTATAGCCCATCATCTAGTCCTACAGCCCAATGTCTGCAGTTAAGCCCAACTTACAGAGGTGAAGGCAAACATCTAATGTAAAACCCCAAATCTAGAGGTAAAGCCCAACATCTAGAGGAAAAGCCAAATATATAGATTTAAAACCCAAAATCTAGAGGTAAAGCCCAATATCAAGACGTAAAGCCCAAAATCTAGATGTAAAGCCCAACTTCTTGATCTAAAGCCCAAAATCTAGATGTAAAGCCCAATTTCTAGATCTAACGCCCAAAATCTAGAGGTAAAGACCAATATCTAGAGGTAAAACCCAACAGCTAGAGGTAAAGCCAGATATCTAGAGGTAAAGCCCAACATCTAGAGGAAAAGCAAAATATATAGATTTCAAACCCAAATTCTAGAGTTCAATCCCAACATCTAGAGGTTAAGCCCAACTTCCAGAGTTAAAGTCGAAAATCTAGAGGTTTAACACCAATACCTAGAGTTAGAGCCCAATATCTAGAGATAAAGCCCAACATCTAGAGATAAAGCCAGATATATAGATTTAAAATCCAAAATCTGGAGGTAAAGCCCAACATCTAGAGCTAAAGCCCCAAATCTAGATGTAAAGCCCAATTGCTAGATCTAAAGCCAAATACTCTAGAGGTAAAGCCCAACATGTAGAGCTAAAGACTAAGATCTAGAGGTGAATTCCAATATCTAGTGTTAAAGCCTGACACCTACAGTTAAAGCCAAACATCTAGATGTACAACCCAACTTCTAGAGGTAAAGCCGAATATCTAGAGTTAAAGCGCATCCTTTAGAGTAAAGCCCAAAATCTAGAGTTAAAGCCCAACATCTAGAGGGAAAGCCCAGAATCTAGATGTAAAACCTAACATCTAGAGGTGAATTCCAAAATCAAGTGTTAAGGCCTGACATCTACAGTTAAATCCAACCATATAGATATAACCCCCAACTTCTAGAGGTAAGGCCCAAAATCTAGAGGTAAAGCCCAACAGCTAGACTTAAAGCCGAACCTCTTGAGGTAAAGCCCAAAGTCTAGAGTTAAAGCCCAACTTCTAGAGGTAAAGCCCAACATCTAGACGTAAAGCCAGATATCTGACGGTAAAGCCCAACATCTAGAGGAAAAGCCAAATATATAGATTTAAAACCCAAAAACTAGAGATAAAGCCGAACATCTAAATGTAAAGCAAAACATCTAGATGTAATCCAAACATATAGAGGTATAGCCCAACATCTAGAGATAAAGACCAACATCTAAGTGTAAAGCAAAACATCTAGATGTAAAACCCTACATCTAGAGGTAAAGTCCAATATCTAGACCTAAAGACCAACATCTAGAGGTAAAACCCAACATCTAGTGGTAAAGCCCAACGTCTGGAGGTAAAGCCCAGATTCTAGAGGGAAGCCAAAAATCCAGATGGAAAACCCAAAATCTAGAGGTAAAGCCCAACAGCTAGAGTTAAAGCCGAACGTCTTGAGGTAAAGCCCAAATTCTAGAGTTAAAGCCCAACTTCTAGAGGTAAAGCCCAACATCTAGACGTAAAGCCAGATATCTAGACGTAAAGCCCAAAATCTAGATGAAAAGCACAACTTCTAGATCTAAAGCCCAACATCTAGAGGTAAAGACCAATATCTAGAGGTAAAACCCAACATCTACAGGTAAAGCCAGATATCTAGAGGTAAAGCCCAACGTCTGGAGGTAAAGCCCATCATCTAGTCCTACAGCCCAATGTCTGCAGGTAAAGCCCAACTTACAGAGGTGAAGGCAAACATCCAAATGTAAAACCCAAAATCTAGAGGAAAAGCCAAATATATAGATTTAAAACCCAAAATCTCGACGTAAAGCCCAATATCAAGACATAAAGCCCAAAATCTAGATGTAAAGCACAACTTCTTGATCTAAAGCCCAAAATCTAGATGTAAAGCCCAATTGCTAGATCTAACGCCCAAAATCTAGAGGTAAAGACCAATATCTAGAGGTAAAACCCAACATCTAGAGGTAAAGCCAGATATCTAAGATAAAGCCCAACATCTAGAGGAAAAGCAAAATATATAGATTTCAAACCCAAATTCTAGAGTTCAATCCCAACATCTAGAGGTTAAGCCCAACTTCCAGAGTTAAAGTCCAAAATCTAGAGGTAAACACCAATACCTAGAGTTAGAGCCCAAAATCTAGAGATAAAGCCCAACATCTAGAGAGAAAGCCCAGAATCTAGATGTAAAGCCTAACATCTAGAGGTGAATTCCAAAATCAAGTGTTAAGGCCTGACAACTACAGTTAAATCCAAGCATATAGGTATAACCCCCAACTTCTAGAGGTAAGGCCCAAAATCTAGAGGTAAAGCCCAACAGCTAGAGTTAAAGTTGAACGTCTTGAGGTAAAGCCAAATTCTAGAGGTAATGCCCAACATCTAGACGTAAAGCCCAAAATCTAGATGTAAAGCCCAACTTCTTGATCTAAAGCCCAAAATCTAGATGTAAAGCCCAATTTCTAGATCTAACGCCCAAAATCTAGAGGTAAAGACCAATATCTAGAGCTAAAACCCAACATCTAGAGGTAAAGCCAGATATCTAGAGGTAAAGCCCAACATCTAGAGGAAAAGCCAAATATATAGATTTAAAACCCAAAATCTAGAGATAAAGCCGAACATCTAAATGTAAAGCAAAACATCTAGATGTAATCCAAACATCTAGAGGTAAAGCCTAACATCTAGAGGTGAAGCACAACATATAGAGGTATAACCCAACATCAAGAGATAAAGACCAACATCTAAATGTAAAGCAAAACATCTAGATGTAAAACCCTACATCTAGAGGTAAAGTCCAATATCTAGACCTAAAGACCAACATCTAGAGGTAAAACCCAACATCTAGTGGTAAAGCCCAACGTCTGGAGGTAAAGCCCAGATTCTAGAGAGAAGCCAAAAATCCAGATGGAAAACCCAAAATCTAGAGGTAAAGCCCAACATCTACAGGTAAATCCAGATATCTAGGGGTAAAGCCCAACATCTAGAGGAAAAGCCAAATATATAGATATAAAACCCAAAATCTAGAGGTAAAGCCCAATATCGAGACGTAAAGCCCAAAATCTAGATTTAAAGCCCAAATTCTAGATCTAACGCCCAAAATCTAGATGTAAAACCCAAATTCTTGGTCTAACACCCAAAATCTAGAGGTAAAGACCAATATCTAGAGGTAAAACCCAACATCTAGAGGTAAAGCCAGATATCTAGAGGTAAAGCCCAACATCTAGAGGAAAAGCAAAATATATAGATTTCAAACCCAAATTCTAGAGTTAAATCCCAACATCTAGGGGTAAACCCCAACTTCCAGAGTTAAAGTCCAAAATCTAGAGGTAAACACCAATACCTAGAGTTAGAGCCCAACATCTACAGATATGCCAAACATATAGATTTAAAACCCAAAATCTAGAGGTAAAGCCCAATATCTAGACGTAAAGCCCAAAATCTAGATGAAAAGCAGAACTTCTAGATCGAAAGCCCAACATCTAGAGGTAAAGACCATATCTAGAGGTAAAACCCAACATCTAGAGGTAAAGCCAGATATCTAGAGGTAAAGCCCAACATCTAGAGGAAAAGCAAAATATATAGATTTGAAACCCAAATTCTAGAGTTAAATCCCAACATCTAGAGGTAAATCCCAAAGTCTAGATGTAAAGCTCAACTTCTAGATCTAAAGCCCAAAATATAGATGTAAAGCCCAACTTCTAAATCTAAAGCCCAACATCTAGAGTTAAAGCCCAATATTTAGAGTTTAAGCGCATCATTTAGAGGTAAAGCCAGATATCTAGAGGTAAAGCCCAACGTCTGGAGGTAAAGCCCATCATCTAGTCCTACAGCCCAATGTCTGCAGGTAAAGCCCAACTTACAGAGGTGAAGGCAAACATCTAGATGTAAAACCCCAAATCTAGAGGTAAAGCCCAACATCTAGAGGAAAAGCCAAATATATATATATTTAAAACCCAAAATCTAGAGGTAAAGCCAGATATCTAGAGGTAAAGCCAAACATCTAGGTGTAAAGCCCAACATCTAGAGGTAAAGCCAGATATCTAGGGGTAAAGCCCAACATCTAGAGGAAAAGAAAAATATATAGATTTAAAGCCCTAAATCTAGATGTAAAGCCCAAATTCTAGAAGAAAAGCCAAATATATAGATTTAAAACCCAAAATCTAGAGATAAAGCCGAACATCTAAATGTAAAGCAAAACATCTAGATGTAATCCAAACATCTAGAGGTAAAGCCTATCAACTAGAGGTGAAGCACAACATATAGAGGTATAACCCAACATCTAGAGATAAAGACCAACATCTAAATGTAAAGCAAAACATCTAGATGTAAAACCCTACATCTAGAGCTAAAGTCCAATATCTAGACCTAAAGACCAACATCTAGAGGTAAAACCCAACATCTAGTGGTAAAGCCCAACGTCTGGAGGTAAAGCCCAGATTCTAGAGAGAAGCCAAAAATCCAGATGGAAAACCCAAAATCTAGAGGTAAAGCCCAACATCTACAGGTAAATCCAGATATCTAGGGGTAAAGCCCAACATCTAGAGGAAAATCCAAATATATAGATATAAAATCCTAAATCTAGAGGTAAAGCCCAACTTCTAGATCTAAAGCCAAACATCTAGATGTAAAGCCCAAATTCTAGATCTAACGCCCAAAATCTAGAGATAAAGACCAATATCTAGAGGTAAAACCCAACATCTAGAGTTAAATCCCAACATCTAGGGGTAAACCCCAACTTCCAGAGTTAAAGTCCAAAATCTAGAGGTAAACACCAATACCTAAGGTTAGAGCCCAAAATCTAGAGATATGCCAAATATATAGATTTAAAACCCAAAATCTAGAGATAAAGCCGAACGTCTAAATGTAAAGCAAAACATCTAGATGTAATGCAAACATCTAGAGGTAAAGCCTATCAACTAGAGGTGAAGCACAACATATAGAGGTATAACCCAACATCTAGAGATAAAGACCAACATCTAAATGTAAAGCAAAACATCTAGATGTAAAACCCTACATCTAGAGCTAAAGTCCAATATCTAGACCTAAAGACCAACATCTAGAGGTAAAACCCAACATCTAGTGGTAAAGCCCAACGTCTGGAGGTAAAGCCCAGATTCTAGAGAGAAGCCAAAAATCCAGATGGAAAACCCAAAATCTAGAGGTAAAGCCCAACATCTACAGGTAAATCCAGATATCTAGGGGTAAAGCCCAACATCTAGAGGAAAAGCCAAATATATAGATATAAAACCCAAAATCTAGAGGTAAAGTCCAATATCCAGACGTAAAGCCCAAAATCTAGATGAAAAGCACAACTTCTAGATCTAAAGCCCAACATCTAGAGGTAAAGACCAATAGCTAGAGGTAAAACCCAACATCTAGAGGTAAAGCCAGATATCTAGAGGTAAAGCCCAAGGTCTGGAGGTAAAGCCCATCATCTAGCCCTACAGCCCAATGTCTGCAGGTAAAGCCCAACTTACAGAGGTGAAGGCAAATATCTAGATGTAAAACCCCAAATCTAGAGGTAAAGCCCAACATCTAGAGGAAAAGCCAAATATATATATATATTTAAAACCCAAATCTAGAGGTAAAGCCCAACATTTAGAGGTAAAGTCAGATATCTAGGGGTAAAGCCCAACGTCTGGAGGTAAAGCCCATCATCTAGTCCTACAGCCCAATGTCTGCAGGTAAAGCCCAAGTTACAGAGCTGAAGGCAAACATCTAGATGTAAAACCCCAAATCTAGAGGTAAAGCCCAACATCTAGAGGAAAATCCAAATATATATATATTTAAAAACCAAAACCTAGAGGTAAAGCCCAACATCTAGAGTTAAAGCCAGATATCTAGGGGTAAAGCCCAACATCTAGAGGAAAAGAAAAATATATAGATTTAAAGCCCTAAATCTAGATGTAAAGCCCAAATTCTAGATCTAACGCCCAAAATCTAGAGAGAAAGACCAATATCTAGAAGTAAAACCCAACATCTAGAGGTAAAGCCCAACATCTAGAAGAAAAGCCAAATATATAGATTTAAAACCCAAAATCTAGAGATAAAGCCGAACATCTAAATGTAAAACAAAACATCTAGATGTAATCCAAACATCTAGAGGTAAAGCCTAACATCTAGAGGTGAAGCCCAACATATAGAGGTATAACCCAACATCTAGAGATAAAGACCAACATCTAAATGTAAAGCAAAACATCTAGATATAAAACCCTACATCTAGAGGTAAATTCCAATATCTAGACCTAAAGACCAACATCTAGAGGTAAAACCCAACATCTAGTGGTAAAGCCCAACGTCTGGAGGTAAAGCCCAGATTCTAGAGAGAAGCCAAAAATCCAGATGTAAAAACCAAAATCTAGAGGTAAAGCCCAACATCTACAGGTAAATCCAGATATCTAGGGGTAAAGCCCAACATCTAGATGAAAAGCCAAATATATAGATGTAAAACCCAAAATCTAGAGGTAAAGCCCTATATCTAGACCTAAAGCCCAATATCTAGACGTAAAGCCCAAAATCTAGAAGAAAAGCACAACTTCTAGATCTAAAGCCCAACATTAAGAGGTAAAGACCAATATCTAGAGGTAAAACCCAACATCTAGAGGTAAAGACAGATATCTAGAGGTAAAGCCCAACGTCTGGAGGTAAAGCCGATCATCTAGTCCTACAGCCCAATGTCTGCAGGTAAAGCCCAAGTTACAGAGGTGAAGGCAAACATCTAGATGTAAAACCCAAATCTATAGGTAAAGCCCAACATCTAGAGGAAAAGCCAAGTATATATATATTTAAAACCCAAAATCTAGAGGTAAAGCCCAACATTTAGAGGTAAAGCCAGATATCTAGGGGTAAAGCCCAACATCTAGAGGAAAAGCCAAATATATAGATTTAAAACCCAAAATCTAGAGGTAAAGCCCAATATCTAGACGTAAATCCCAAAATCTAGATGTAAAGCCCAGCTTCTAGATCTAAAGCCCAAAATCTAGATGTAAAGCCCAAATTCTAGATCTAACACCCAAAATCTAGAGGTAAAGACCAATATCTAGAGGTAAAACCCAACATCTAGAGGTAAAGCCATATATCTAGAGGTAAAGCCCAACATCTAGAGGAAAAGCAAAATACATGGCTTTCAAACCCAAATTCTAGAGTTCAATCCCAACATCTAGAGGTAAAGCCCAACTTCCAGAGTTAAAGTCCAAAATCTAGAGGTAAACACCAATACCTAGAGTTAGAGCCCAAAATCTAGAGATATGCAAAATATATAGATATAAACCCCAAAATCTAGAGGTAAAGCCCAATATCTAGACGTAAAGCTTAAAATCTAGATGAAAAGCACAACTTCTAGATCTAAAGCCCAACATCTAGATCTAAAGCCCAACATCTAGAGGTAAAGACCAATATCTAGAGGTAAAACCCAACATCTAGAGGTAAAGCCAGATCTCTAGAGGTAAAGCCCAACGTCTGGAGGTAAAGACCATCTTCTAGTCCTACAGCTCAATGTCTGCAGTTAAAGCCCAACTTACAGAGGTGAAGGCAAACATCTAGATGTAAAACCCCAAATCTAGAGGTAAAGCCCAACATCTAGAGGAAAAGCCAAATATATAGATTTAAAACCCAAAATCTAGAGGTAAAGCCCAATATCTAGACGTAAAGCCCAAAATCTAGATGTAAAGCCCAGCTTCTAGATGTAAAGCCCAAAATCTAGATGTAAATCCCAAATTCTAGATCTAACACCCAAAATCTAGAGGTAAAGCCCAACATCTACAGGTAAATCCAGATATCTAGGGGTAAAGCCCAACATCTAGAGGAAAAGCCAAATATATAGATATAAAACCCAAAATCTAGAGGTAAAGCCCAATATCTAGACGTAAAGCCCAAAATCTAGATGAAAAGCACAACTTCTAGATCGAAAGCCCAACATCTAGAGGTAAAGACCAATATCTAGAGGTAAAAACTAACATCTAGAGGTAAAGCCAGATATCTAGAGGTAAAGCCCAACATCTAGAGGAAAAGCAAAATATATAGATTTGAAACCCAAATTCTAGAGTTAAATCCCAACATCTAGAGGTAAATCCCAAAGTCTAGATGTAAAGCTCAACTTCCAGATTTAAAGTCAAAAATCTAAATGTAAATACCAATACCTAGAGGTAGAGCCCAAAATGTAGAGGTAAAGCCCAACATCTAGAGATAAAGCCAGATATATAGATCTAAACCCCAAAATCTAGAGGTGAAGCCCAATATTTAGATGTAAAGCCCAAAATCTAGATGTAAAGCCCAACTTCTAGATCTAAAGACCAACATCTAGAGGTAAAGCCCAATATTTAGAGTTTAAGCGCATCATTTAGAGGAAAAGCCAGATATCTAGAGGTAAAGCCCAACGTCTGGAGGTAAAGCCCATCATCTAGTCCTACAGCCCAATGTCTGCAGGTAAAGCCCAACTTACAGAGGTGAAGGCAAACATCTAGATGTAAAACCCCAAATCTAGAGGTAAAGCCCAACATCTAGAGGAAAAGCCAAATATATATATATTTAAAACCCAAAATCTAGAGGTAAAGCCCAACATTTAGAGGTAAAGCCAGATATCTAGGGGTAAAGGCCAACATCTAGAGGAAAAGCCAAATATATAGATTTAAAACCCAAAATCTAGATGTAAACCCCAACTTCTAGATCTAAAGTCCAAAATCTAGATGTAAAGCCCAAATTCTAAATCTAACGCCCAAAATCTAGAGATAAAGACCAATATCTAGAAGTAAAACCCAACATCTAGAGGTAAAGCCGATATCTAGAGGTAAAGCCCAACATCTAGAAGAAAAGCCAAATATATAGATTTAAAACCCAAAATCTAGAGATAAAGCCGAACATCTAAATGTAAAGCAAAACATCTAGATGTAATCCAAACATCTAGAGGTAAAGCCTAACATCTAGAGGTGAAGCACAACATATAGAGGTATAACCCAACATCTAGAGATAAAGACCAACATCTAAATGTAAAGCAAAACATCTAGATGTAAAACCCTACATCTAGAGGTAAAGTCCAATATCTAGACCTAAAGACTAACATCTAGAGGTAAAAACCAACATCTAGTGGTAAAGCCCAACGTCTGGAGGTAAAGCCCAGATTCTAGAGAGAAGCCAAAAATACAGATGTAAAACCCAAAATCTAGAGGTAAAGCCCAACATCTACAGGTAAATCCAGATATCTAGGGGTAAAGCCCAACATCTAGAGGAAAAGCCATATATATAGATATAAAACCCAAAATCTAGAGGTAAAGCCCAATATCTAGACGTAAAGACCAAAATCTAGATGAAAAGCCCAACCTCTAAATCTAAAGCACAACATCTAGAGGTAAAGACCAATATCTAGAGGTAAAACCCAACATCTAGAGGTAAAGCCAGATATCTAGAGGTAAAGCCCAACGTCTGGAGGTATAGCCCATCATCTAGTCCTACAGCCCAATGTCTGCAGTTAAGCCCAACTTACAGAGGTGAAGGCAAACATCTAGATGTAAAACCCCAAATCTAGAGGTAAAGCCCAACATCTAGAGGAAAAGCCAAATATATATATATTTAAAACCCAAAATCTAGAGGTAAAGCCCAACATCTAGATGTAAAGCCAGATATCTAGAGGTAAAGCCCAACGTCTGGAGGTAAAGCCCATCATCTAGTCCTACAGCCCAATGTCTGCAGGTAAAGCCCAACTTACAGAGGTGAAGGCAAACATCCAAATGTAAAACCCAAAATCTAGAGGAAAAGCCAAATATATAGATTTAAAACCCAAAATCTAGAGGTAAAGCCCAATATCAAGACGTAAAGCCCAAAATCTAGATGTAAAGCCCAACTTCTTGATCTAAAGCCCAAAATCTAGATGTAAAGCCCAATTTCTAGATCTAACGCCCAAAATCTAGAGGTAAAGACCAATATCTAGAGGTAAAACCCAACATCTAGAGGTAAAGCCAGATATCTAGAGGTAAAGCCCAACATCTAGAGGAAAAGCAAAATATATAGATTTCAAACCCAAATTCTAGAGTTCAATCCCAACATCTAGAGGTTAAGCCCAACTTCCAGAGTTAAAGTCCAAAATCTAGAGGTAAACACTAATACCTAGAGTTAGAGCCCAAAATCTAGAGATAAAGCCCAACATCTAGAGATAAAGCCAGATATATAGATTTAAAATCCACAATCTGGAGGTAAAGCCCAACATCTAGTGCTAAAGCCCCAAATCTAGATGTAAAGCCCAATTGCTAGATCTAAAGCCAAATACTCTAGAGGTAAAGCCCAACATGTAGAGGTAAAGACTAAGATCTAGAGGTGAATTCCAATATCTAGTGTTAAAGCCTGACACCTACAGTTAAAGCCAAACATCTAGATGTACAACCCAACTTCTAGAGGTAAAGCCGAATATCTAGAGTTAAAGCGCATCCTTTAGAGTAAAGCCCAAAATCTAGAGTTAAAGCCCAACATCTAGAGGGAAAGCCCAGAATCTAGATGTAAAACCTAACATCTAGAGGTGAATTCCAAAATCAAGTGTTAAGGCGTGACATCTACAGTTAAATCCAACCATATAGATATAACCCCCAACTTCTAGAGGTAAGGCCCAAAATCTAGAGGTAAAGCCCAACAGCTAGACTTAAAGCCGAACGTCTTGAGGTAAAGCCCAAAGTCTAGAGTTAAAGCCCAACTTCTAGAGGTAAAGCCCAACATCTAGACGTAAAGCCAGATATCTGACGGTAAAGCCCAACATCTAGAGGAAAAGCCAAATATATAGATTTAAAACCCAAAAACTAGAGATAAAGCCGAACATCTAAATGTAAAGCAAAACATCTAGATGTAATCCAAACATATAGAGGTATAGCCCAACATCTAGAGATAAAGACCAACATCTAAGTGTAAAGCAAAACATCTAGATGTAAAACCCTACATCTAGAGGTAAAGTCCAATATCTAGACCTAAAGACCAACATCTAGAGGTAAAACCCAACATCTAGTGGTAAAGCCCAACGTCTGGAGCTAAAGCCCAGATTCTAGAGGGAAGCCAAAAATCCAGATGGAAAACCCAAAATCTAGAGGTAAAGCCCAACAGCTAGAGTTAAAGCCGAACGTCTTGAGGTAAAGCCCAAATTCTAGAGTTAAAGCCCAACTTCTAGAGGTAAAGCCCAACATCTAGACGTAAAGCCAGATATCTAGACGTAAAGCCCAAAATCTAGATGAAAAGCACAACTTCTAGATCTAAAGCCCAACATCTAGAGGTAAAGACCAATATCTAGAGGTAAAACCCAACATCTACAGGTAAAGCTAGATATCTAGAGGTAAAGCCCAACGTCTGGAGGTAAAGCCCATCATCTAGTCCTACAGCCCAATGTCTGCAGGTAAAGCCCAACTTAGAGAGGTGAAGGCAAACATCTAGATGTAAACCCCAAAATCTAGAGGTAAAGCCCAACATCTAGAGGAAAAGCCAAATATATAGATTTAAAACCCAAAATCTAGAGGTAAAGCCCAATATCAAGACGTAAAGCCCAATACCAAGACCTAAAGCCCAAAATCTAGATGAAAAGCACAACTTCTAGATCTAAAGCCCAACATCTACAGGTAAAGACCAATATCTAGAGGTAAAACCCAACATCTACAGGTAAAGCCAGATATCTAGAGGTAAAGCCCAACGTCTGGAGGTAAAGCCCATCATCTAGTCCTACAGCCCAATGTCTGCAGTTAAGCCCAACTTACAGAGGTGAAGGCAAATATCTAGATGTAAAACCCCAAATCTAGAGGTAAAGCCCAACATCTAGAGGAAAAGCCAAATATATATATATTTAAAACCCAAAATCTAGAGGTAAAGCCCAACATCTAGAGGTAAAGCCAGATATCTAGAGGTAAAGCCCAACGTCTGGAGGTAAAGCCCATCATCTAGTCCTACAGCCCAATGTCTGCAGGTAAAGCCCAACTTACAGAGGTGAAGGCAAACATCCAAATGTAAAACCCAAAATCTAGAGGAAAAGCCAAATATATAGATTTAAAACCCAAAATCTCGACGTAAAGCCCAATATCAAGACATAAAGCCCAAAATCTAGATGTAAAGCACAACTTCTTGATCTAAAGCCCAAAATCTAGATGTAAAGCCCAATTTCTAGATCTAACGCCCAAAATCTAGAGGTAAAGACCAATATCTAGAGGTAAAACCCAACATCTAGAGGTAAAGCCAGATATCTAAGATAAAGCCCAACATCTAGAGGAAAAGCAAAATATATAGATTTCAAACCCAAATTCTAGAGTTCAATCCCAACATCTAGAGGTTAAGCCCAACTTCCAGAGTTAAAGTCCAAAATCTAGAGGTAAAAACCAATACCTAGAGTTAGAGCCCAAAATCTAGAGATAAAGCCCAACATCTAGAGATAAAGCCAGATATATAGATTTAAAATCCAAAATCTGGAGGTGAAGCCCAACATCAAGAGCTAAAGCCCCAAATCTAGATGTAAAGCCCAATTGCTAGATCTAAAGCCAAATACTCTAGAGGTAAAGCCCAACATGTAGAGGTAAAGACTAAGATCTAGAGGTGAATTCCAATATCTAGTGTTAAAGCCCGACACCTACAGTTAAAGCCAAACATCTAGATGTAAAACCCAACTTCTAGAGGTAAAGCCGAATATCTAGAGTTAAAGCGCATCCTTTAGAGTAAAGCCCAAAATCTAGAGTTAAAGCCCAACATCTAGAGGGAAAGCCCAGAATCTAGATGTAAAGCCTAACATCTAGAGGTGAATTCCAAAATCAAGTGTTAAGGCCTGACAACTACAGTTAAATCCAAGCATATAGGTATAACCCCCAACTTCTAGAGGTAAGGCCCAAAATCTAGAGGTAAAGCCCAACAGCTAGAGTTAAAGTTGAACGTCTTGAGGTAAAGCCAAAGTCTAGAGGTAAAGCCCAACATCTAGACGTAAAGCCCAAAATCTAGATGTAAAGCCCAACTTCTTGATCTAAAGCCCAAAATCTAGATGTAAAGCCCAATTTCTAGATCTAACGCCCAAAATCTAGAGGTAAAGACCAATATCTAGAGCTAAAACCCAACATCTAGAGGTAAAGCCAGATATCTAGAGGTAAAGCCCAACATCTAGAGGAAAAGCCAAATATATAGATTTAAAACCCAAAATCTAGAGATAAAGCCGAACATCTAAATGTAAAGCAAAACATCTAGATGTAATCCAAACATCTAGAGGTAAAGCCTAACATCTAGAGGTGAAGCACAACATATAGAGGTATAACCCAACATCTAGAGATAAAGACCAACATCTAAATGTAAAGCAAAACATCTAGATGTAAAACCCTACATCTAGAGGTAAAGTCCAATATCTAGACCTAAAGACCAACATCTAGAGGTAAAACCCAACATCTAGTGGTAAAGCCCAACGTCTGGAGGTAAAGCCCAGATTCTAGAGAGAAGCCAAAAATCCAGATGGAAAACCCAAAATCTAGAGGTAAAGCCCAACATCTACAGGTAAATCCAGATATCTAGGGGTATAGCCCAACATCTAGAGGAAAAGCCAAATATATAGATATAAAACCCAAAATCTAGAGGTAAAGCCCAATATCGAGACGTAAAGCCCAAAAAAAGATGAAAAGCACAACTTCTAGATCTAAAGCCCAACATCTAGAGGTAAAGACCAATAGCTAGAGGTAAAACCCAACATCTAGAGGTAAAGATAGATATCTAGAGGTAAAGCCCAACGTCTGGAGGTAAAGCCCATCATCTAGTCCTACAGCCCAATGTCTGCAGGTAAAGCCCAACTTACAGAGGTGAAGGCAAACATCTAGATGTAAAACCCCAAATCTAGAGGTAAAGCCCAACATCTAGAGGAAAAGCCAAATATATATAGATTTAAAACCCAAAATCTAGAGGTAAAACCCAATATCTAGACGTAAAGCCCAAAATCTAGATTTAAAGCCCAAATTCTAGATCTAACGCCCAAAATCTAGATGTAAAGCCCAAATTCTTGGTCTAACACCCAAAATCTAGAGGTAAAGACCAATATCTAGAGGTAAAACCCAACATCTAGAGGTAAAGCCAGTTATCTAGAGGTAAAGCCCAACATCTAGAGGAAAAGCAAAATATATAGATTTCAAACCCAAATTCTAGAGTTAAATCCCAACATCTAGGGGTAAACCCCAACTTCCAGAGTTAAAGTCCAAAATATAGAGGTAAACACCAATACCTAGAGTTAGAGCCCAACATCTAGAGATATGCCAAATATATAGATTTAAAACCCAAAATCTAGAGGTAAAGCCCAATATCTAGACGTAAAGCCCAAAATCTAGATGAAAAGCAGAACTTCTAGATCGAAAGCCCAACATCTAGAAGTAAACACCAATATCTAGAGGTAAAACCCAACATCTAGAGGTAAAGCCAGATATCTAGAGGTAAAGCCCAACATCTAGAGGAAAAGCAAAATATATAGATTTGAAACCCAAATTCTAGAGTTAAATCCCAACATCTAGAGGTAAATCCCAAAGTCTAGATGTAAAGCTCAACTTCTAGATCTAAAGCCCAAAATATAGATGTAAAGCCCAACTTCTAAATCTAAAGCCCAACATCTAGAGTTAAAGCCCAATATTTAGAGTTTAAGCGCATCATTTAGAGGTAAAGCCAGATATCTAGAGGTAAAGCCCAACGTCTGGAGGTAAAGCCCATCGTCTAGTCCTACAGACCAATGTCTGCAGGTAAAGCCCAACTTACAGAGGTGAAGGCAAACATCTAGACCTAAAACCCAAAATCTAGAGGTAAAGCCCAACATCTAGAGGAAAAGCCAAATATATATATATTTAAAACCCAAAATCTAGAGGTAAAGCCCAACATCTAGAGGAAAAGCCAAATATATTGATTTAAAACCCAAAATCTAGAGGTAAAGCCCAATATCTAGACGTAAAGCCCAAAATCTAGATGTAAACCCCAACTTCTAGATCTAAAGCCCAAAATCTAGAGATAAAGACCAATATCTAGAAGTAAAACCCAACATCTAGAGGTAAAGCCAGATATCTAGAGGTAAAGCCCAACATCTAGAAGAAAAGCCAAATATATAGATTTAAAACCCAAAATCTAGAGATAAAGCCGAACATCTAAATGTAAAGCAAAACATCTAGATGTAATCCAAACATCTAGAGGTAAAGCCTAACATCTAGAGGTGAAGCACAACATATAGAGGTATAACCCAACATCTAGAGATATAGACCAACATCTAAATGTAAAGCAAAACTTCTAGATGTAAAACCCTACATCTAGAGGTAAAGTCCAATATCTAGACCTAAAGACCAACATCTAGAGGTAAAACCCAACATGTAGTGGTAAAGCCCAACGTCTGGAGGTAAAGCCCAGATTCTAGAGGGAAGCCAAAAATCCAGATGGAAAACCCAAAATCTAGAGGTAAAGCCCAACATCTACAGGTAAATCCAGATATCTAGGGGTAAAGCCCAACATCTAGAGGAAAAGCCAAATATATAGATATAAAACCCAAAATCTAGAGGTAAAGCCCAATATCGAGACGTAAAGCCCAAAAAAAGATGAAAAGCACAACTTCTAGATCTAAAGCCCAACATCTAGAGGTAAAGACCAATAGCTAGAGGTAAAACTCAACATCTAGAGGTAAAGCTAGATATCTAGAGGTAAAGCCAAACGTCTGGAGATAAAGCCCATCATCTAGTCCTACAGACCAATGTCTGCAGGTAAAGCCCAACTTACAGAGGTGAAGGCAAACATCTAGATGTAAAACCCCAAATCTAGATGTAAAGCCCAACATCTAGAGGAAAAGCCAAATATATATAGATTTAAAACCCAAAATCTAGAGGTAAAACCCAATATCTAGACGTAAAGCCCAAAATCTAGATTTAAAGCCCAAATTCTAGATCTAACGCCCAAAATCTAGATGTAAAGCCCAAATTCTTGGTCTCACACCCAAAATCTGGAGGTAAAGACCAATATCTAGAGGTAAAACCCACATCCAGAGGTAAAGCCAGTTATCTAGAGGTAAAGCCCAACATCTAGAGGAAAAGCAAAATATATAGATTTCAAACCCAAATTCTAGAGTTAAATCCCAACATTTAGGGGTAAACCCCAGCTTCCAGAGTTAAAGTCCAAAATATAGAGGTAAACACCAATACCTAGAGTTAGAGCCCAACATCTAGAGATATGCCAAATATATAGATTTAAAACCCAAAATCTAGAGGTAAAGCCCAATATCTAGACGTAAAGCCCAAAATCTAGATGAAAAGCAGAACTTCTAGATCGAAAGCCCAACATCTAGAGGTAAAGACCAATATCTAGAGGTAAAACCCAACATCTAGAGGTAAAGCCAGATATCTAGAGGTAAAGCCCAACATCTAGAGGAAAAGCAAAATATATAGATTTGAAACCCAAATTCTAGAGTTAAATCCCAACATCTAGAGATAAATCCCAAAGTCTAGATGTAAAGCTCAACTTCTAGATCTAAAGCCCAAAATATAGATGTAAAGCCCAACTTCTAAATCTAAAGCCCAAAATATAGATGTAAAGCCCAACTTCTAAATCTAAAGCCCAACATCTAGAGGTAAAGCCCAACGTCTGGATGTAAAGCCCAGATTCTAGAGAGAAGCCAAAAATCGAGATGTAAAAACCAAAATCTAGAGGTAAAGCCCAACATCTACAGGTAAATCCAGATATCTAGGGGTAAAGCCCAACATCTAAAGGAAAAGCCAAATATATAGATTTAAAGCCCAAAATCTAGATGTAAAGCCCAAATTCTAGATCTAACGCCCAAAATCTAGAGATAAAGACCAATATCTAGAGGTAAAAACCAACATCTAGAGGTAAAGCCAGATATCTAGAGGTAAAGCCCAACATCTAGAGGAAAAGCCAAATATATAGATATAAAACCCAAAATCTAGAGGTAAAGCCCAATATCGAGACGTAAAGCCCAAAATCTAGATGAAAAGCACAACTTCTAGATCTAAAGCCCAACATCTAGAGGTAAAGACCAATAGCTAGAGGTAAAACCCAACATCTAGAGGTAAAGCCAGATATCTAGAGGTAAAGCCCAACGTCTGGAGGTAAAGCCCATCATCTAGTCCTACAGACCAATGTCTGCAGGTAAAGCCCAACTTACAGAGGTGAAGGCAAACATCTAGATGTAAAACCCCAAATCTAGATGTAAAGCCCAACATCTAGAGGAAAAGCCAAATATATATAGATTTAAAACCCAAAATCTAGAGGTAAAACCCAATATCTAGACGTAAAGCCCAAAATCTAGATTTAAAGCCCAAATTCTAGATCTAACGCCCAAAATCTAGATATAAAGCCCAAATTCTTGGTCTAACACCCAAAATCTAGAGGTAAAGACCAATATCTAGAGGTAAAACCCAACATCTAGAGGTAAAGCCAGATATCTAGAGGTAAAGCCCAACATCTAGAGGAAAAGCAAAATATATAGATTTCAAACCCAAATTCTAGAGTTAAATCCCAACATCTAGGGGTAAACCCCAACTTCCAGAGTTAAATTCCAAAATCTAGAGGTAAACACCAATACCTAGAGTTAGAGCCCAACATCTAGAGATATGCCAAAAATATAGAGCTAAAACCCAAAATCTAGAGGTAAAGCCCAATATCTAGACGTAAAGCCCAAAATCTAGATGAAAAGCAGAACTTCTAGATCTAAAGCCCAACATCTAGAGGTAAAGACCAATAGCTAGAGGTAAAACCCAACATCTAGAGGTAAAGCCAGATATCTAGAGGTAAAGCCAAACGTCTGGAGGTAAAGCCCATCATCTAGTCCTACAGACCAATGTCTGCAGGTAAAGCCCAACTTACAGAGGTGAAGGCAAACATCTAGATGTAAAACCCCAAATCTAGAGGTAAAGCCCAACATCTAGAGGAAAAGCCAAATATATATATATTTAAAACCCAAAATCTAGAGGTAAAGCCCAACATCTAGAGGTAAAGCCAGATATCTAGGGGTAAAGCCCAACATCTAGAGGAAAAGCCAAATATATAGATTTAAAACCCAAAACCTAGAGGTAAAGCCCAATATCTAGACGTAAAGCCCAAAATCTAGATGAAAAGCAGAACTTCTAGATCGAAAGCCCAACATCTAGAGGTAAAGACCATATCTAGAGGTAAAACCCAACACCTAGAGGTAAAGACAGATATCTAGAGGTAAAGCCCAACATCTAGAGGAAAAGCAAAATATATAGATTTGAAACCCAAATTCTAGAGTTAAATCCCAACATCAAGAGGTAAATCCCAAAGTCTAGATGTAAAGCTCAACTTCTAGATCTAAAGCCCAAAATATAGATGTAAAGCCCAACTTCTAAATCTAAAGCCCAACATCTAGAGTTAAAGCCCAATATTTAGAGTTTAAGCGCATCATTTAGAGGTAAAGCCAGATATCTAGAGGTAAAGCCCAACGTCTGGAGGTAAAGCCCATCGTCTAGTCCTACAGCCCAATGTCTGCAGGTAAAGCCCAACTTACAGAGGTGAAGGCAAACATCTAGATGTAAAACCCCAAATCTAGAGGTAAAGCCCAACATCTAGAGGAAAAGCCAAATATATATATATTTAAAACCCAAAATCTAGAGGTAAAGCCCAACATCTAGAGGTAAAGCCAGATATCTAGGGGTAAAGCCCAACATCTAGAGGAAAAGCCAAATATATAGATTTAAAACCCAAAATCTAGAGGTAAAGCCCAATATCTAGACGTAAAGCCCAAAATCTAGATGTAAACCCCAACTTCTAGATCTAAAGCCCAAAATCTAGAGATAAAGACCAATATCTAGAAGTAAAACCCAACATCTAGAGGTAAAGCCGATATCTAGAGGTAAAGCCCAACATCTAGAAGAAAAGCCAAATATATAGATTTAAAACCCAAAATCTAGAGATAAAGCCGAACACCTAAATGTAAAGCAAAACATCTAGATGTAATCCAAACATCTAGAGGTAAAGCCTAACAACTAGAGGTGAAGCACAACATATAGAGGTATAACCCAACACCTAGAGAAAAAGACCAACATCTAAATGTAAAGCAAAACATCTAGATGTAAACCCCTACATCTAGAGGTAAAGTCCAATATCTAGACCTAAAGACCAACATCTAGAGGTAAAACCCAACATCTAGTGGTAAAGCCCAACGTCTGGAGGTAAAGCCCAGATTCTAGAGAGAAGCCAAAAATCCAGATGTAAAAACCAAAATCTAGAGGTAAAGCCCAACATCTACAGGTAAATCCAGATATCTAGGGGTAAAGACCAACATCTAGATGAAAAGCCAAATATATAGATGTAAAAACCAAAATCTAGAGGTAAAGCCCAATATCTAGACGTAAAGCCAAAATCTAGATGTAAACCCCAACTTCTAGATCTAAAGCCCAAAATCTAGATGTAAAGCCCAAATTCTAGATCTAACGCCCAAAATCTAGAGATAAACACCAATATCTAGGAGTAAAACCCAACATCTAGAGGTAAAGCCGATATCTAGAGGTAAAGCCCAACATCTAGAAGAAAAGCCAAATATATAGATTTAAAACCCAAAATCTAGAGATAAAGCCGAACATCTAAATGTAAAGCAAAACATCTAGATGTAATCCAAACATCTAGAGGTAAAGCCTAACATCTAGAGGTGAAGCACAACATATAGAGGTATAACCCAACATCTAGAGATAAAGACCAACATCTAAATGTAAAGCAAAACATCTAGATGTAAAACCCTACATCTAGAGCTAAAGTCCAATATCTAGACCTAAAGACCAACATCTAGAGGTAAAACCCAACATCTAGTGGTAAAGCCCAACGTCTGGAGGTAAAGCCCAGATTCTAGAGAGAAGCCAAAAATCCAGATGGAAAACCCAAAATCTAGAGGTAAAGCCCAACATCTACAGGTAAATCCAGATATCTAGGGGTAAAGCCCAACAACTAGAGGAAAAGACAAATATATAGATATAAACCCCAAAATCTAGAGGTAAAGCCCAATATCTAGACGTAAAGCCCAAAATCTAGATGAAAAGCCCAACCTCTAGATCTAAAGCCCAACATCTAGAGGTAAAGACCAATATCTAGAGGTAAAACCCAACATCTAGAGGTAAAGCCAGATATCTAGAGGTAAAGCCCAACGTCTGGAGGTATAGCCCATCATCTAGTCCTACAGCCCAATGTCTGCAGTTAAGCCCTACTTACAGAGGTGAAGGCAAACATCTAGATGTAAAACCCCAAATCTAGAGGTAAAGCCCAACATCTAGAGGAAAAGCCAAATATATATATATTTAAAACCCAAAATCTAGAGGTAAAGCCCAACAACTAGATGTAAAGCCAGATATCTAGAGGTAAAGCCCAACGTCTGGAGGTAAAGCCCATCATCTAGTCCTACAGCCCAATGTCTGCAGGTAAAGCCCAACTTACAGAGGTGAAGGCAAACATCCAAATGTAAAACCCAAAATCTAGAGGTAAAGCCCAACATCTAGAGGAAAATCCAGATATCTAGGGGTAAAGCCCAACATCTAGAGGAAAAGCCAAATATATAGATTTAAAACCCAAAATCTAGAGGTAAAGCCCAATATCTAGACGTAAAGCCCAAAATCTAGATGTAAAGCCCAAATTCTAGATCTAACACCCAAAATCTAGAGGTAAAACCCAACATCTAGAGGTAAAGCCAGATATCTAGAGGTAAAGCCCAACATCTAGAGGAAAAGCAAAATATATAGATTTAAACCCCAAATTCTAGAGTTAAATCCCAACATCTAGAGGTAAAGCCCAACTTCCAGAGTTAAAGTCCAAAATCTAGAGGTAAACACCAATACCTAAAGTTAGAGCCCAAAATCTAGAGATAAAGCCCAACATCTAGAGATAAAGCCAGATATATAGATTTAAAATCCAAAATCTATAGGTAAAGCCCAACATCTAGAGCTAAAGCCCCAAATCTAGATGTAAAGCCCAATTGCTAGATCGAAAGCCAAATACTCTAGAGGTAAAGCCCAACATGTAGAGGTAAAGACTAAGATCTAGAGGTGAATTCCAATATCTAGTGTTAAAGGCCGACACCTACAGTTAAAGCCAAACATCTAGATGTAAAACCCAACTTCTAGAGGTAAAGCCGAATATCTAGAGTTAAAGCGCATCCTTTAGAGTAAAGCCCAAAATCTAGAGTTAAAGCCCAACATCTAGAGGGAAAGCCCAGAATCTAGATGTAAAGCCTAACATCTAGAGGTGAATTCCAAAATCAAGTGTTAAGGCCTGACATCTACAGTTAAATCCAACCATATAGATATAACCCCCAACTTGTAGAGGTAAGGCCCAAAATCTAGAGGTAAAGCCCAACAGCTAGACTTAAAGCCGAACGTCTTGAGGTAAAGCCCAAAGTCTAGAGTTAAAGCCCAACTTCTAGAGGTAAAGCCCAACATCTAGACGTAAAGCAAGATATCTGACGGTAAAGCCCAACATCTAGAGGAAAAGCCAAATATATATATATTTAAAACCCAAAACCTAGAGGTAAAGCCCAACATCTAGAGGTAAAGCCTGATATCTAGGGGTAAAGCCCAACATCTAGAGGAAAAGCCAAATATATAGATTTAAAACCCAAAATCTAGAGGTAAAGCCCAATATCTAGACGTAAAGCCCAAAATCTAGATGTAAACCCCAACTTCTAGATCTAAAGTACAAAATCTAGATGTAAAGCCCAAATTCTAGATCTAACGCCCAAAATCTAGAGATAAAGAGCAATATCTAGAAGTAAAACCCAACATCTAGAGGTAAAACCGATATCTAGAGGTAAAGCCCAAAATCTAGAAGAAAAGCCAAATATATAGATTTAAAACCCAAAATCTAGAGATAAAGCTGAACATCTAAATGTAAAGCAAAACATCTAGATGTTATCCAAACATCTAGAAGTAAAGCCTAACATCTAGAGGTGAAGCACAACATATAGAGGTATAACCCAACATCTAGAGATAAAGACCAACATCTAAATGTAAAGCAAAACATCTAGATGTAAACCCCTATATCTAGAGGTAAAGTCCAATATCTAGACCTAAAGACCAACATCTAGAGGTAAAAACCAACATCTAGTGGTAAAGCCCAACGTCTGGAGGTAAAGCCCAGATTCTAGAGAGAAGCCAAAAATACAGATGTAAAAACCAAAATCTAGAGGTAAAGCCCAACATCTACAGGTAAATCCAGATATCTAGGGGTAAAGCCCAACATCTAGAGGAAAAGCCAAATATATAGATATAAAACCCAAAATCTAGAGGTAAAGCCCAATATCTAGACGTAAAGCCCAAAATCTAGATGTAAACCCCAACTTCTAGATCTAAAGCCCAAAATCTAGATGTAAAGCCCAAATTCTAGGTCTAACGCCCAAAA
Organism: Leptosomus discolor; assembly: GCF_034619465.1. Classification (NCBI taxonomy): domain Eukaryota; kingdom Metazoa; phylum Chordata; class Aves; order Leptosomiformes; family Leptosomidae; genus Leptosomus; species Leptosomus discolor. Next base: position 2,773,317 of record NW_028237833.1, on the reverse strand, counting down.
TCTAGAGATAAACACCAATATCTAGAAGTAAAACCCAACATCTAGAGGTAAAGCCGATATCTAGAGGTAAAGCCCAACATCTAGAAGAAAAGCCAAATATATAGATTTAAAACCCAAAATCTAGAGATAAAGCCGGACATCTAAATGTAAAGCAAAACATCTAGATGTAATCCAAACATCTAGAGGCAAAGCCTAACATCTAGAGGTGAAGCACAACATATAGAGGTATAACCCAACATCTAGAGATAAAGACCAACATCTAAATGTAAAGCAAAACATCTAGATGTAAAACCCTACATCTAGAGGTAAAGTCCAATATCTAGACCTAAAGACCAACATCTAGAGGTAAAACCCAACATCTAGTGGTAAAGCCCAACGTCTGGAGGTAAAGCCCAGATTCTAGAGAGAAGCCAAAAATCCAGATGGAAAACCCAAAATCTAGAGGTAAAGCCCAACATCTACAGGTAAATCCAGATATCTAGGGGTAAAGCCCAACATCTAGAGGAAAAGCCAAATATATAGATATAAAACCCAAAATCTAGAGGTAAAGCCCAATATCTAGACGTAAAGCCCAAAATCTAGATGAAAAGCCCAACCTCTAGATCTAAAGCCCAACATCTAGAGGTAAAGACCAATATCTAGAGGTAAAACCCAACATCTAGAGGTAAAGCCAGATATCTAGAGGTAAAGCCCAACGTCTGGAGGTAAAGCCCATCATCTAGTCCTACAGCCCAATGTCTGCAGTTAAGCCCAACTTACAGAGGTGAAGGCAAACATCTAGATGTAAAACCCCAAATCTAGAGGTAAAGCCCAACATCTAGAGGTAAAGCCAGATATCTAGAGGTAAAGCCCAACGTCTGGAGGTAAAGCCCATCATCTAGTCCTACAGCCCAATGTCTGCAGGTAAAGCCCAACTTACAGAGGTGAAGGCAAACATCCAAATGTAAAACCCAAAATCTAGAGGTAAAGCCCAACATCTAGAGGAAAAGCCAAATATATACATTTAAAACCCAAAATCTAGAGGTAATGCCCAATATCTAGACGTAAAGCCCAAAATCTAGATGTAAAGCCCAAATTCTAGATCTAACGCCCAAAATCAAGAGGTAAAGACCAATATCTAGAGGTAAAGCCCAACATCTAGAGGTAAAGCAAAATATATAGATTTAAAACCCAAATTCTAGAGTTAAATCCCAACATCTAGAGGTAAAGCCCAACTTCCAGAGTTAAAGTCCAAAATCTAGAGGTAAACACCAATACCTAGAGTTAGAGCACAAAATCTAGAGATAAAGCCCAACATCTAGAGATAAAGCCAGATATATAGATTTAAAATCCAAAATCTATAGGTAAAGCCCAACATCTAGAGCTAAAGCCCCAAATCTAGATGTAAAGCCCAATTGCTAGATCGAAAGCCAAATACTCTAGAGGTAAAGCCCAACATGTAGAGGTAAAGACTAAGATCTAGAGGTGAATTCCAATATCTAGTGTTAAAGGCCGACACCTACAGTTAAAGCCAAATATCTAGATGTAAAACCCAACTTCTAGAGGTAAAGCCGAATATCTAGAGTTAAAGCGCATCCTTTAGAGTAAAGCCCAAAATCTAGAGTTAAAGCCCAACATCTAGAGGGAAAGCCCAGAATCTAGATGTAAAGCCTAACATCTAGAGGTAAAGCCTAACATCTAGAGGTGAAGCACAACATATAGAGGTATAACCCAACATCTAGAGATAAAGACCAACATCTAAATGTAAAGCAAAACATCTAGATGTAAAACCCTACATCTAGAGGTAAAGTCCAATATCTAGACTAAAAGACCAACATCTAGAGGTAAAACCCAACATCTAGTGGTAAAGCCCAACGTCTGGAGGTAAAGCCCAGATTCTAAAGGGAAGCAAAAAATCCAGATGGAAAACCCAAAATCTAGAGGTAAAGCCCAACATCTACAGGTAAATCCAGATATCTAGGGGTAAAGCCCAACATCTAGAGGAAAAGACAAATATATAGATATAAACCCCAAAATCTAGAGGTAAAGCTCAATATCTAGACGTAAAGCCCAAAATCTAGATGTAAAGCCCAACTTCTAGATCTAAACCCCAACATCTAGAGGTAAAGACCAATATCTAGAGGTAAAACCCAACATCTACAGGTAAAGCCAGATATCTAGAGGTAAAGCCCAACGTCTGGAGGTAAAGCCCATCATCTAGTCCTACAGCCCAATGTCTGCAGTTAAGCCCAACTTACAGAGGTGAAGGCAAATATCTAGATGTAAAACCCCAAATCTAGAGGTAAAGCCCAACATCTAGAGGAAAAGCCAAATATATATATATTTAAAACCCAAAATCTAGAGGTAAAGCCCAACATCTAGAGGTAAAGCCAGATATCTAGAGGTAAAACCCAACATCTACAGGTAAAGCCAGATATCTAGAGGTAAAGCCCAACGTCTGGAGGTAAAGCCCATCATCTAGTCCTACAGCCCAATGTCTGCAGGTAAAGCCCAACTTACAGAGGTGAAGGCAAACATCCAAATGTAAAACCCAGAATCTAGAGGAAAAGCCAAATATATAGATTTAAAACCCAAAATCTAGAGGTAAAGCCCAATATCAAGACATAAAGCCCAAAATCTAGATGTAAAGCACAACTTCTTGATCTAAAGCCCAAAATCTAGATGTAAAGCCCAATTTCTAGATCTAACGCCCAAAATCTAGAGGTAAAGACCAATATCTAGAGGTAAAACCCAACATCTAGAGGTAAAGCCAGATATCTAAGATAAAGCCCAACATCTAGAGGAAAAGCAAAATATATAGATTTCAAACCCAAATTCTAGAGTTCAATCCCAACATCTAGAGGTTAAGCCCAACTTCCAGAGTTAAAGTCCAAAATCTAGAGGTAAACACCAATACCTAGAGTTAGAGCCCAAAATCTAGAGATAAAGCCCAACATCTAGAGATAAAGCCAGATATATAGATTTAAAATCCAAAATCTGGAGGTGAAGCCCAACATCTAGAGCAAAAGCCCCAAATCTAGATGTAAAGCCCAATTGCTAGATCTAAAGCCAAATACTCTAGAGGTAAAGCCCAACATGTAGAGGTAAAGACTAAGATCTAGAGGTGAATTCCAATATCTAGTGTTAAAGGCCGACACCTACAGTTAAAGCCAAACATCTAGATGTAAAACCCAACTTCTAGAGGTAAAGCCGAATATCTAGAGTTAAAGCGCATCCTTTCGAGTAAAGCCCAAAATCTAGAGTTAAAGCCCAACATCTAGAGGGAAAGCCCAGAATCTAGATGTAAAGCCTAACATCTAGAGGTGAATTCCAAAATCAAGTGTTAAGGCCTGACATCTACAGTTAAATCCAACCATATAGATATAACCCCCAACTTCTAGAGGTAAGGCCCAAAATCTAGAGGTAAAGCCCAACAGCTAGAGGAAAAGCCGAACGTCTTGAGGTAAAGCCCAAAGTCTAGAGTTAAAGCCCAACTTCTAGAGGTAAAGCCCAACATCTAGACGTAAAGCCAGATATCTGAAGGTAAAGCCCAACATCTAGAGGAAAACCCAAATATATAGATTTAAAACCCAAAAACTAGAGATAAAGCCGAACATCTAAATGTAAAGCAAAAGATCTAGATGTAATCCAAACATCTAGAGGTAAAGCCTAACATCTAGAGGTGAAGCACAACATATAGAGGTATAACCCAACATCTAGAGATAAAGACCAACATCTAAATGTAAAGCAAAACATCTAGATGTAAAACCCTACATCTAGAGGTAAAGTCCAATATCTAGACCTAAAGACCAACATCTAGAGGTAAAACCCAACATCTAGTGGTAAAGCCCAACGTCTGGAGGTAAAGCCCAGATTCTAAAGGGAAGCCAAAAATCCAGATGGAAAACCCAAAATCTAGAGGTAAAGCCCAACATCTAGAGGTAAAGACCAATATCTAGAGGTAAAACCCAACATCTACAGGTAAAGCCAGATATCTAGAGGTAAAGCCCAACGTCTGGAGGTAAAGCCCATCATCTAGTCCTACAGCCCAATGTCTGCAGTTAAGCCCAACTTACAGAGGTGAAGGCAAATATCTAGATGTAAAACCCCAAATCTAGAGGTAAAGCCCAACATCTAGAGGAAAAGCCAAATATATATATATTTAAAACCCAAAATCTAGAGGTAAAGCCCAACATCTAGAGGTAAAGCCAGATATCTAGAGGTAAAGCCCAACGTCTGGAGGTAAAGCCCATCATCTAGTCCTACAGCCCAATGTCTGCAGGTAAAGCCCAACTTACAGAGGTGAAGGCAAACATCCAAATGTAAAACCCAGAATCTAGAGGAAAAGCCAAATATATAGATTTAAAACCCAAAATCTAGAGGTAAAGCCCAATATCAAGACATAAAGCCCAAAATCTAGATGTAAAGCACAACTTCTTGATCTAAAGCCCAAAATCTAGATGTAAAGCCCAATTTCTAGATCTAACGCCCAAAATCTAGAGGTAAAGACCAATATCTAGAGGTAAAACCCAACATCTAGAGGTAAAGCCAGATATCTAAGATAAAGCCCAACATCTAGAGGAAAAGCAAAATATATAGATTTCAAACCCAAATTCTAGAGTTCAATCCCAACATCTAGAGGTTAAGCCCAACTTCCAGAGTTAAAGTCCAAAATCTAGAGGTAAACACCAATACCTAGAGTTAGAGCCCAAAATCTAGAGATAAAGCCCAACATCTAGAGATAAAGCCAGATATATAGATTTAAAATCCAAAATCTGGAGGTGAAGCCCAACATCTAGAGCAAAAGCCCCAAATCTAGATGTAAAGCCCAATTGCTAGATCTAAAGCCAAATACTCTAGAGGTAAAGCCCAACATGTAGAGGTAAAGACTAAGATCTAGAGGTGAATTCCAATATCTAGTGTTAAAGGCCGACACCTACAGTTAAAGCCAAACATCTAGATGTACAACCCAACTTCTAGAGGTAAAGCCGAATATCTAGAGTTAAATCGCATCCTTTAGAGTAAAGCCCAAAATCTAGAGTTAAAGCCCAACATCTAGAGGGAAAGCCCAGAATCTAGATGTAAAGCCTAACATCTAGAGGTGAATTCCAAAATCAAGTGTTAAGGCCTGACATCTACAGTTAAATCCAACCATATAGATATAACCCCCATCTTCTAGAGGTAAGGCCCAAAATCTAGAGGTAAAGCCCAACAGCTAGAGGAAAAGCCGAACGTCTTGAGGTAAAGCCCAAAGTCTAGAGTTAAAGCCCAACTTCTAGAGGTAAAGCCCAACATCTAGACGTAAAGCCAGATATCTGAAGGTAAAGCCCAACATCTAGAGGAAAACCCAAATATATAGATTTAAAACCCAAAAACTAGAGATAAAGCCGAACATCTAAATGTAAAGCAAAAGATCTAGATGTAATCCAAACATCTAGAGGTAAAGCCTAACATCTAGAGGTGAAGCACAACATATAGAGGTATAACCCAACATCTAGAGATAAAGACCAACATCTAAATGTAAAGCAAAACATCTAGATGTAAAACCCTACATCTAGAGGTAAAGTCCAATATCTAGACCTAAAGACCAACATCTAGAGGTAAAACCCAACATCTAGTGGTAAAGCCCAACGTCTGGAGGTAAAGCCCAGATTCTAAAGGGAAGCCAAAAATCCAGATGGAAAACCCAAAATCTAGAGGTAAAGCCCAACATCTAGAGGTAAAGACCAATATCTAGAGGTAAAACCCAACATCTACAGGTAAAGCCAGATATCTAGAGGTAAAGCCCAACGTCTGGAGGTAAAGCCCATCATCTAGTCCTACAGCCCAATGTCTGCAGTTAAGCCCAACTTACAGAGGTGAAGGCAAATATCTAGATGTAAAACCCCAAATCTAGAGGTAAAGCCCAACATCTAGAGGAAAAGCCAAATATATATATATTTAAAACCCAAAATCTAGAGGTAAAGCCCAACATCTAGAGGTAAAGCCAGATATCTAGAGGTAAAGCCCAACGTCTGGAGGTAAAGCCCATCATCTAGTCCTACAGCCCAATGTCTGCAGGTAAAGCCCAACTTACAGAGGTGAAGGCAAACATCCAAATGTAAAACCCAAAATCTAGAGGAAAAGCCAAATATATAGATTTAAAAACCAAAATCTAGAGGTAAAGCCCAATATCTAGACGTAAAGCCCAAAATCTAGATGTAAAGCCCAACTTCTTGATCTAAAGCCCAAAATCTAGATGTAAAGCCCAATTTCTAGATCTAACGCCCAAAATCTAGAGGTAAAGACAAATATCTAGAGGTAAAACCCAACAGCTAGAGGTAAAGCCAGATATCTAGAGGTAAAGCCCAACATCTAGAGGAAAAGCAAAATATATAGATTTCAAACCCAAATTCTAGAGTTAAATCCCAACATCTAGAGGTTAAGCCCAACTTCCAGAGTTAAAGTCCAAAATCTAGAGGTTTAACACCAATACCTAGAGTTAGAGCCCAATATCTAGAGATAAAGCCCAACATCTAGAGATAAAGCCAGATATATAGATTTAAAATCCAAAATCTGGAGGTAAAGCCCAACATCTAGAGCTAAAGCCCCAAATCTAGATGTAAAGCCCAATTGCTAGATCGAAAGCCAAATACTCTAGAGGTAAAGCCCAACATGTAGAGGTAAAGACTAAGATCAAGAGGTGAATTCCAATATCTAGTGTTAAAGCCTGACACCTACAGTTAAAGCCAAACATCTAGATGTACAACCCAACTTCTAGAGGTAAAGCCGAATATCTAGAGTTAAAGCGCATCCTTTAGAGTAAAGCCCAAAATCTAGAGTTAAAGCCCAACATCTAGAGGGAAAGCCCAGAATCTAGATGTAAAGCCTAACATCTAGAGGTGAATTCCAAAATCAAGTGTTAAGGCCTGACATCTACAGTTAAATCCAACCATATAGATATAACCCCCAACTTCTAGAGGTAAGGCCCAAAATCTAGAGGTAAAGCCCAACAGCTAGAGTTAAAGCCGAACGTCTTGAGGTAAAGCCCAAATTCTAGAGTTAAAGCCCAACTTCTAGAGGTAAAGCCCAACATCTAGAGGTAAAGCCCAATATCTAGACGTAAAGCCCAAAATCTAGATGAAAAGCACAACTTCTAGATCTAAAGCCCAACATCTAGAGGTAAAGACCAATAGCTAGAGGTAAAACCCAACATCTACAGGTAAAGCCAGGTATCTAGAGGTAAAGCCCAACGTCTGGAGGTAAAGGCAATCATCTAGTCCTACAGCCCAATGTCTGCAGTTAAGCCCAACTTACAGAGGTGAAGGCAAATATCTAGATGTAAAACCCCAAATCTAGAGGTAAAGCCCAACATCTAGAGGAAAAGCCAAATATATATATATTTAAAACCCAAAATCTAGAGGTAAAGCCCAACATCTAGAGGTAAAGCCAGATATCTAGAGGTAAAGCCCAACGTCTGGAGGTAAAGCCCATCATCTAGTCCTACAGCCCAATGTCTGCAGGTAAAGCCCAACTTACAGAGGTGAAGGCAAACATCCAAATGTAAAACCCAAAATCTAGAGGAAAAGCCAAATATATAGATTTAAAACCCAAAATCTAGAGGTAAAGCCCAATATCAAGACGTAAAGCCCAAAATCTAGATGTAAAGCCCAACTTCTTGATCTAAAGCCCAAAATCTAGATGTAAAGCCCAATTTCTAGAGCTAACGCCCAAAATCTAGAGGTAAAGACCAATATCTAGAGGTAAAACCCAACATCTAGAGGTAAAGCCAGATATCTAGAGGTAAAGCCCAACATCTAGAGGAAAAGCCAAATATATAGATTTAAAACCCAAAATCTAGAGATAAAGCCGAACATCTAAATGTAAAGCAAAACATCTAGATGTAATCCAAACATCTAGAGGTAAAGCCTAACATCTAGAGGTGAAGCACAACATATAGAGGTATAACCCAACATCTAGAGATAAAGACCAACATCTAAATGTAAAGCAAAACATCTAGATGTAAAACCCTACATCTAGAGGTAAAGTCCAATATCTAGACCTAAAGACCAACATCTAGAGGTAAAACCCAACATCTAGTGGTAAAGCCCAACGTCTGGAGGTAAAGCCCAGATTCTAGAGGGAAGCCAAAAATCCAGATGGAAAACCCAAAATCTAGAGGTAAAGCCCAACATCTACAGGTAAATCCAGATATCTAGGGGTAAAGCCCAACATCTAGAGGAAAAGACAAATATATAGATATAAACCCCAAAATCTAGAGTTAAAGCCCAATATCTAGACGTAAAGCCCAAAATCTAGATGAAAAGCACAACTTCTAGATCTAAAGCCCAACATCTAGAGGTAAAGACCAATATCTAGAGGTAAAACCCAACATCTACAGGTAAAGCCAGATATCTAGAGGTAAAGCCCAACGTCTGGAGGTAAAGCCCATCATCTAGTCCTACAGCCCAATGTCTGCAGTTAAGCCCAACTTAGAGAGGTGAAGGCAAATATCTAGATGTAAAACCCCAAATCTAGAGGTAAAGCCCAACATCTAGAGGAAAAGCCAAATATATATATATTTAAAACCCAAAATCTAGAGGTAAAGCCCAACATCTAGAGGTAAAGCCAGATATCTAGAGGTAAAGCTCAACGTCTGGAGGTAAAGCCCATCATCTAGTCCTACAGCCCAATGTCTGCAGGTAAAGCCCAACTTACAGATGTGAAGTCAAACATCCAAATGTAAAACCCAAAATCTAGAGGAAAAGCCAAATATATAGATTTAAAAACCAAAATCTAGAGGTAAAGCCCAATATCAAGACGTAAAGGCCAAAATCTAGATGTAAAGCCCAATTTCTAGATCTAACGCCCAAAATCTAGAGGTAAAGACCAATATCTAGAGGTAAAACCCAACATCTAGAGGTAAAGCCAGATATCTAGAGGTAAAGCCCAACATCTAGAGGAAAAGCAAAATATATAGATTTCAAACCCAAATTCTAGAGTTCAATCCCAACATCTAGAGGTTAAGCCCAACTTCCAGAGTTAAAGTCCAAAATCTAGAGGTTTAACACCAATACCTAGAGTTAGAGCCCAATATCTAGAGATAAAGCCCAACATCTAGAGATAAAGCCAGATATATAGATTTAAAATCCAAAATCTGGAGGTAAAGCCCAACATCTAGAGCTAAAGCCCCAAATCTAGATGTAAAGCCCAATTGCTAGATCTAAAGCCAAATACTCTAGAGGTAAAGCCCAACATGTAGAGCTAAAGACAAAGATCTAGAGGTGAATTCCAATATCTAGTGTTAAAGCCTGACACCTACAGTTAAAGCCAAACATCTAGATGTACAACCCAACTTCTAGAGGTAAAGCCGAATATCTAGAGTTAAAGCGCATCCTTTAGAATAAAGCCCAAAATCTAGAGTTAAAGCCCAACATCTAGAGGGAAAGCCCAGAATCTAGATGTAAAGCCTAACATCTAGAGGTGAATTCCAAAATCAAGTGTTAAGGCCTGACATCTACAGTTAAATCCAACCATATAGATATAACCCCCAACTTCTAGAGGTAAGGCCCAAAATCTAGAGGTAAAGCCCAACAGCTAGACTTAAAGCCGAACGTCTTGAGGTAAAGCCCAAAGTCTAGAGTTAAAGCCCAACTTCTAGAGGTAAAGCCTACCATCTAGACGTAAAGCCAGATATCTGACGGTAAAGCCCAAAATCTAGAGGAAAAGCCAAATATATAGATTTAAAACCCAAAAACTAGAGATAAAGCCAAACATCTAAATGTAAAGCAAAACATCTAGATGTAATCCAAACATCTAGAGGTAAAGCCTAACATCTAGAGGTGAAGCACAACATATAGAGGTATAGCCCAACATCTAGAGATAAAGACCAACATCTAAGTGTAAAGCAAAACATCTAGATGTAAAACCCTACATCTAGAGGTAAAGTCCAATATCTAGACCTAAAGACCAACATCTAGAGGTAAAACCCAACATCTAGTGGTAAAGCCCAACGTCTGGAGGTAAAGCCCAGATTCTAGAGGGAAGCCAAAAATACAGATGGAAAACCCAAAATCTAGAGGTAAAGCCCAACAGCTAGATTTAAAGCCGAACGTCTTGAGGTAAAGCCCAAATTCTAGAGTTAAAGCCCAACTTCTAGAGGTAAAGCCCAACATCTAGACGTAAAGCCAGATATCTAGACGTAAAGCCCAAAATCTAGATGAAAAGCACAACTTCTAGATCTAAAGCCCAACATCTAGAGGTAAAGACCAATATCTAGAGGTAAAACCCAACATCTAGAGGTAAAGCCAGATATCTAGAGGTAAAGCCCAACGTCTGGAGGTAAAGCCCATCATCTAGTCCTACAGCCCAATGTCTGCAGTTAAGCTCAACTTACAGGGGTAAAGGCAAATATCTAGATGTAAAACCCCAAATCTAGAGGTAAAGCCCAACATCTAGAGGAAAAGCCAAATGTATATATATTTAAAACCCAAAATCTAGAGGTAAAGCCCAACATCTAGAGTTAAAGCCAGATATCTAGAGGTAAAGCCCAACATCTAGAGATAAAGCCAGATATATAGAATTAAAATCCACAATCTGGAGGTAAAGCCCAACATTTAGAGCTAAAGCCCCAAATCTAGATGTAAAGCCCAATTGCTAGATCGAAAGCCAAATACTCTAGAGGTAAAGCCCAACATGTAGAGCTAAAGACTAAGATCTAGAGGTGAATTCCAATATCTAGTGTTAAAACTCGACACCTACAGTTAAAGCCAAACATCTAGATGTACAACCCATCTTCTAGAGGCAAAGCCGAATATCTAGAGTTAAAGCGCATCTTTTAGAGTAAAGCCCAAAATCTAGAGTTAAAGCCCAACATCTAGAGGGAAAGCCCAGAATCTAGATGGAAAGCCTAACATCTAGAGGTGAATTCCAAAATCAAGTGTTAAGGCCTGATATCTACAGTTAAATCCAACCATATAGATATAACCCCCAACTTCTAGAGGTAAGGCCCAAAATCTAGAGGTAAAGCCCAACAGCTGGAGTTAAAGCCGAACGTCTTCAGGTAAAGCCCAAAGTCTAGAGTTAAAGCCCAACTTCTAGAGGTAAAGCCCAACTTCCAGAGTTAAAGTCCAAAATCTAGAGGTAAACACCAATACCTAGAGTTAGAGCCCAACATCTAGAGATATGCCAAATATATAGATTTAAAACCCAAAATCTAGAGATAAAGCCGAACATCTAAATGTAAATCAAAACATCTAGATGTAATCCAAACATCTAGAGGTAAAGCCTAACAACTAGAGGTGAAGCACAACATATAGAGGTATAACCCAACATCTAGAGATAAAGACCAACATCTAAATGTAAAGCAAAACATCTAGATGTAAAACCCTACATCTAGAGGTAAAGTCCAATATCTAGACCTAAAGACCAACATCTAGAGGTAAAACCCAGCATCTAGTGGTAAAGCCCAACGTCTGGAGGTAAAGCCCAGATTCTAGAGAGAAGCCAAAAATCCAGATGGAAAACCTAAAATCTAGAAGTAAAGCCCAACATCTACAGGTAAATCCAGATATCTAGGGGTAAAGCCCAACATCTAGAGGAAAAGCCAAATATATAGATTTAAAACCCAAAATCTAGAGGTAAAGCTCAATATCTAGACGTAAAGCCCAAAATCTAGATGAAAAGCCCAACTTCTAGATCTAAAGCCCAACATTTCGAGGTAAAGACCAATATCTAGAGGTAAAACCAAACATCTAGAGGTAAAGCCAGATATCTAGAGGTAAAGCCCAACATCTAGAGGAAAAGCAAAATATATAGATTTCAAACCCAAATTCTAGAGTTAAATCCCAACATCTAGAGGTAAATCCCAAAGTCTAGATGTAAAGCTCAACTTCCAGATTTAAAGTCAAAAATCTAAATGTAAATACCAATACCTAGAGGTAGAGCCCAAAATGTAGAGGTAAAGCCCAACATCTAGAGATAAAGCCAGATATATAGATCTAAACCCCAAAATCTAGAGGTGAAGCCCAATATTAAGATGTAAAGCCCAAAATCTAGATGTAAAGCCCAACTTCTAGATCTAAAGCCGAAAATATAGTTGTAAAGCCCAACTTCTAAATCTAAAGCCCAACATCTGGAGGAAAAGCCCAATATTTAGAGTTTAAGCGCATCATTTAGAGGTAAAGCCAGATATCTAGAGGTAAAGCCCAACGTCTGGAGGTAAAGCCCATCATCTAGTCCTACAGCCCAATGTCTGCAGGTAAAGCCCAACTTACAGAGGTGAAGGCAAACATCTAGATGTAAAACCCCAAATCTAGATGTAAAACCCAACATCTAGAGGAAAAGCCAAACATATATATATTTAAAACCCAAAATCTAGAGGTAAAGCCCAACATCTAGAGGTAAAGCTAGATATCTAGAGGTAAAGCCCAACGTCTGGAGGTAAAGCCCATCATCTAGTCCTACAGCCCAATGTCTGCAGGTAAAGCCCAACTTACAGAGGTGAAGGCAAACATCCAAATGTAAAACCCAAAATCTAGAGGAAAAGCCAAATATATAGATTTAAAACCCAAAATCTAGAGGTAAAGCCCAATATCAAGACGTAAAGCCCAAAATCTAGATGTAAAGCACAACTTCTAGATCTAACGCCCAAAATCTAGAGGTAAAGACCAATATCTAGAGGTAAAACCCAACATCTAGAGGTAAAGCCAGATATCTAGAGGTAAAGCCCAACATCTAGAGGAAAAGTAAAATATATAGATTTCAAACCCAAATTCTAGAGTTCAATCCCAACATCTAGAGGTAAAGCCCAACTTCCAGAGTTAAAGTCCAAAATCTAGAGGTAAACACCAATACCTAGAGTTAGAGCCCAAAATCTAGAGATAAAGTCCAACATCTAGAGATAAAGCCAGATATATAGATTTAAAATCCAAAATCTGGAGGTAAAGCCCAACATCTAGAGGTAAAGCCCCAAATCTAGATGTAAAGCCCAATTGCTAGATCTAAAGCCAAATACTCTAGAGGTAAAGCCCAACATGTAGAGGTAAAGACTAAGATCTAGAGGTGAATTCCAATATCTAGTGTTAAAGGCCGACACCTACAGTTAAAACCAAGCATCTAGATGTAAAACCCAACTTCTAGAGGTAAAGCCGAATATCTAGAGTTAAAGCGCATCCTTTAGAGTAAAGCCCAAAATCTAGAGTTAAAGCCCAACATCTAGAGGGAAAGCCCAGAATCTAGATGTAAAGCCTAACATCTAGAGGTGAATTCCAAAATCAAGTGTTAAGGCCTGACATCTACAGTTAAATCCAACCATATAGATATAACCCCCAACTTCTAGAGGTAAGGCCCAAAATCTAGAGGGAAAGCCCAACAGCTAGAGTTAAAGCCGAACGTCTTGAGGTAAAGCCCAAAGTCTAGAGTTAAAGCCCAACTTCTAGAGGTAGAGCCCAACATCTAGACGTAAAGCCAGATATCTGACGGTAAAGCCCAACATCTAGAGGAAAAGCCAAATATATAGATTTAAATCCCAAAATCTAGAGATAAAGCCGAACATCTAAATGTAAAGCAAAACATTTAGATGTAATCCAAACATCTAGAGGTAAAGCCTAACATCTAGAGGTGAAGCACAACATATAGAGGTATAACCCAACATCTAGAGATAAAGACCAACATCTAAATGTAAAGCAAAACATCTAGATGTAAAACCCGACATCTAGAGGTAAAGTCCAAGAGCTAGACTTAAAGACCAGCATCTAGAGGTAAAACCCAACATCTAGAAGTAAATCCACATATCTAGAGGTAAAGCCCAACGTCTGGACGTAAAGCCCATCATCTAGTCCTACAGCCCAATATTTGCAGGTAAAGACCAATTTTCAGAGGTGAAGGCAAACATCTAGATGTAAAACCCCAAATCTAGAGGTAAAGCCCAACATCTAGAGGAAAAGCCAAATATATATATATTTAAAACCCAAAATCTAGAGGTAAAGCCCAACATCTAGAGGTAAAGCCAGATATCTAGGCGTAAAGGCCAACATCTAGAGGAAAAGCCAAATATATAGATTTAAAACCCAAAATCTAGAGGTAAAGCCCAATATCAAGACGTAAAGCCCAAAATCTAGATGTAAAGCCCAAATTCTTGATCTAAAGCCCAAAATCTAGAAGTAAAGCCCAAATTCTAGATCTAACGCCCAAAATCTAGAGATAAAGACCAATATCTAGAGGTAAAACCCAACATCTAGATGTAAAGCCAGATATCTAGAGGTAAAGCCCAACATCTAGAGGAAAAGCAAAATATATAGATTTCAAACCCAAATTCTAGAGTTAAATCCCAACATCTAGAGGTAAAGCCCAACTCCCAGAGTTAAAGTCCAAAATCTAGAGGTAAACACCAATACCTAGAGTTAGAGCCCAAAATCTAGAGATAAAGCCCAACATCTAGAGATAAAGCCAGATATATAGATTTAAAATCCAAAATGTGGAGTTAAAGCCCAACATCTAGAGCTAAAGCCCCAAATCTAGATGTAAAGCCCAATTGCTAGATCTAAAGACAAATACTCTAGAGGTAAAGCCCAACATGTAGAGGTAAAGACTAAGATCTAGAGGTGAATTCCAATATCTAGTGTTAAAGCCCGACACCTACAGTTAAAGCCAAACATCTAGATGTAAAACCCCAAATCTAGAGGTAAAGCCCAACATCTAGAGGAAAAGCCAAATATATATATATTTAAAACCCAAAATTTAGAGGTAAAGCCCAACATCTAGAGGTAAAGCCAGATATCTAGAGGTAAAGCCCAACGTCTGGAGGTAAAGCCCATCATCTAGTCCTACAGCCCAATGTCTGCAGGTAAAGCCCAACTTACAGAGGTGAAGGCAAACATCTGGATTTAAAACCCAAAATCTAGAGGTAAAGCCCAACATCTAGAGGTAAAGCCAGATATCTAGGGGTAAAGGCCAACATCTAGAGGAAAAGCCAAATATATAGATTTAAAACCCAAAATCTAGAGGTAAAGCCCAATATCTAGACGTAAAGCCCAAAGTCTAGATGTAAAGCCGAACTTCTAGATCTAAAGCCCAAAATCTAGATGTAAAGCCCAAATTCTAGATGTAACGCCCAAAATCTAGAGATAAAGACCAATATCTAGAGGTAAAACCCAACATCTAGATGTAAAGCCAGATATCTAGAGGTAAAGCCCAACATCTAGAGGAAAAGCAAAATATATAGATTTCAAACCCAAATTCTAGAGTTAAATCCCAACATCTAGAGGTAAAGCCCAACTCCCAGAGTTAAAGTCCAAAATCTAGAGGTAAACACCAATACCTAGAGTTAGAGCCCAAAATCTAGAGATAAAGCCCAACATCTAGAGATAAAGCCAGATATATAGATTTAAAATCCAAAATGTGGAGTTAAAGCCCAACATCTAGAGCTAAAGCCCCAAATCTAGATGTAAAGCCCAATTGCTAGATCTAAAGACAAATACTCTAGAGGTAAAGCCCAACATGTAGAGGTAAAGACTAAGATCTAGAGGTGAATTCCAATATCTAGTGTTAAAGCCCGACACCTACAGTTAAAGCCAAACATCTAGATGTAAAACCCCAAATCTAGAGGTAAAGCCCAACATCTAGAGGAAAAGCCAAATATATATATATTTAAAACCCAAAATTTAGAGGTAAAGCCCAACATCTAGAGGTAAAGCCAGATATCTAGAGGTAAAGCCCAACGTCTGGAGGTAAAGCCCATCATCTAGTCCTACAGCCTAATGTCTGCAGGTAAAGCCCAACTTACAGAGGTGAAGGCAAACATCTGGATTTAAAACCCAAAATCTAGAGGTAAAGCCCAACATCTAGAGGTAAAGCCAGATATCTAGGGGTAAAGGCCAACATCTAGAGGAAAAGCCAAATATATAGATTTAAAACCCAAAATCTAGAGTTAAAGCCCAATATCTAGACGTAAAGCCCAACGTCTAGATGTAAAGCCGAACTTCTAGATCTAAAGCCCAAAATCTAGATGTAAAGCCCAAATTCTAGATGTAACACCCAAAATATAGAGGTAAAGACCAATATCTAGAGGTAAAACCCAACATCTAGAGGTAAAGCCAGATATCTAGAGGTAAAGCCCAACATCTAGAGGAAAAGCCATATATATAGAATTAAAACCCAAAAACTAGAGATAAAGCCGAACATCTAAATGTAAAGCAAAACATCTAGATGTAATCCAAACATCTAGAGGTAAAGCCTAACATCTAGAGGTGAAGCACAACATATAGAGGTATAACCCAACATCTAGAGATAAAGACCAACATCTAAATGTAAAGCAAAACATCTAGATGTAAAACCCAACATCTAGAGATAAAGACCAACATCTAAATGTAAAGCAAAACATCTAGATGTAAAACCCTACATCTAGAGATAAGGTCCAATATCTAGACCTAAAGACCAACAGCTAGAGGTAAAACCCAACATCTAGTGGTAAAGCCCAACGTCTGGAGGTAAAGCCCAGATTCTAGAGAGAAGCCAAAAATCCAGATGGAAAGCACAAAATCTAGAGGTAAAGCCCAACATCTACAGGTAAATCCAGATATCTAGGGGTAAAGCCCAACATCTAGAGGAAAAGCCAAATATATAGATATAAAACCCAAAATCTAGAGGTAAAGCCCAATATCTAGACGTAAAGCCCAAAATCTAGATGTAAAGCCCAACTTCTAGATCTAAAGCCCAACATCTAGAGGTAAAGACCAACATCTAGAGGTAAAACCCAACATCTAGATGTAGAGCCAGATATCTAGAGGTAAAGCCCAACGTCTGGAGGTAAAGCCCATCATCTAGTCCTACAGCCCAATGTCTGCAGGTAAAGCCCAACTTACAGAGGTGAAGGCAAACATCTAGATGTAAAACCCCAAATCTGGAGGTAAAGCCCAACATCTAGAGGAAAAGCCAAATATATAGATTTAAAACCCAAAATCTAGAGGTAAAGCCCAACATCTAGAGGTAAAGCCAGATATCTAGGGGTAAAGGCCAACATCTAGAGGAAAAGCCAAATATATAGATTTTAAACCCAAAATCTAGAGGTAAAGCCCAACATCTAGAGGTAAAGCCAGATATCTAGGGGTAAAGGCCAACATCTAGAGGAAAAGCCAAATATATAGATTTAAAACCCAAAATCTAGAGGTAAAGCCCAATATCAAGACGTAAAGGCTAAAATCTAGATGTAACGCCCAACTTCTTGATCTAAAGCCCAAAATCTAGATGTAAATCCCAAATTCTAGATCTAACGCCCAAAATCTAGAGATAAAGACCAATATCTAGAGGTAAAACCCAACATCTAGAGGTAAAGCCAGATATCTAGAGGTAAAGCCCAACATCTAGAGGAAAAGCAAAATATATAGATTTCAAACCCAAATTCTAGAGTTCAATCCCAACATCTAGAGGTAAATCCGAAAGTCTAGATGTAAAGCTCAACTTCCAGATTTAAAGTCAAAAATCTAAATGTAAATACCAATACCTAGAGGTAGAGCCCAAAATGTAGAGGTAAAGCCCAACATCTAGAGATAAAGCCAGATATATAGATCTAAACCCCAAAATCTAGAGGTAAAGCCCAATATCTAGACCTAAATCCCAAAATCTAGATGTAAAGCCCAAATTCTAGATCTAACACCCAAAATCTAGAGGTAAAGATCAATATCTAGAGGTAAAACCCAACATCTAGAGGTAAAGCCAGATATCTAGAGGTAAAGCCCAACATCTAGAGGAAAAGCAAAATATATAGATTTCAAACCCTAATTCTAGAGTTAAATCCCAACATCTAGAGGTAAAGCCCAACTCCCAGAGTTAAAGTCCAAAATCTAGAGGTAAACACCAATACCTAGAGTTAGAGCCCAAAATCTAGAGATAAAGCCCAACATCTAGAGATAAAGCCAGATATATAGATTTAAAATCCAAAATCTGGAGGTAAAGCCCAATTGCTAGATCTAAAGCCAAATACTCTAGAGGTAAAGCCCAACATGTAGAGGTAAAGACTAAGATCTAGAGGTGAATTCCAATATCTAGTGTTAAAGCCCGACACCTACAGTTAAAGCCAAACATCTAGATGTACAACCCAACTTCTAGAGGTAAAGCCGAATATCTAGAGTTAAAGCGCATCCTTTAGAGTAAAGCCCAAAATCTAGAGTTAAAGCCCAACATCTAGAGGGAAAGCCCAGAATCTAGATGTAAAGCCTAACATCTAGAGGTGAATTCCAAAATCAAGTGTTAAGGCCTGACATCTACAGTTAAATCCAACCATATAGATATAACCCCCAACTTCTAGAGGTAAGGCCCAAAATCTAGAGGTAAAGCCCAACAGCTAGAGTTAAAGACGAACGTCTTGAGGTAAAGCCCAAAGTCTAGAGTTAAAGCCCAACTTCTAGAGGTAAAGCCCAACATCTAGATGTAAAGCCAGATATCTGACGGTAAAGCCCAACATCTAGAGGAAAAGCCAAATATATAGATTTAAAACCCAAAATCTAGAGATAAAGCCGAACATCTAAATGTAAAGCAAAACATCTAGATGTAATCCAAACATCTAGAGGTAAAGCCTAACATCTAGAGGTGAAGCACAACATATAGAGGTATAACCCAACATCTAAAGACCAACATCTAAATGTAAAGCAAAACATCTAGATGTAAAACCCTACATCTAGAGGTAAAGTCCAATATCTAGACCTAAAGACCAACATCTAGAGGTAAAACCCAACATCTAGTGGTAAAGCCCAAGGTCTGGAGGTAAAGCCCAGATTCTAGAGAGAAGCCAAAAATCCAGATGGAAAAACCAAAATCTAGAGGTAAAGCCCAACATCTACAGGTAAACCCAGATATCTAGGGGTAAAGCCCAACATCTAGAGGAAAAGCCAAATATATAGATATAAAACCCAAAATCTAGAGGTAAAGCCCAATATCGAGACGTAAAGCCCAAACTCTAGATGAAAAGCACAACTTCCAGATCTAAAGCCCAACATCTAGAGGTAAAACCCAACATCTAGAGGTAAAGCCAGATATCTAGAGGTAAAGCCCAACGTCTGGAGGTAAAGCCCATCATCTAGTCCTACAGCCCAATGTCTGCAGGTAAAGCCCAACATCTAGAGGAAAAGCCAAATATATAGATTTAAAACCCAAAATCTAGAGGTAAAGCCCAATATCAAGACGTAAAGGCCAAAATCTAGATGTAAAGCCCAACTTCTTGATCTAAAGCCCAAAATCTAGATGTAAAGCCCAAATTCTAGATCTAACGCCCAAAATCTAGAGATAAAGACCAATATCTAGAGGTAAAACCCAACATCTAGAGGTAAAGCCAGATATCTAGAGGTAAAGCCCAACATCTAGAGGAAAAGCAAAATATATAGATTTAAAACCCAAATTCTAGAGTTCAATCCCAACATCTAGAGGTAAAGCCCAACTTCCAGAGTTAAAGTCCAAAATCTAGAGGTAAACACCAATACCTAAAGTTAGAGCCCAAAATCTAGATGTAAAGCCCAATTGCTAGATCTAAAGACAAATACTCTAGAGGTAAAGCCCACATGTAGAGTTAAGGACTAAGATCTAGAGGTGAATTCCAATATCTAGTGTTAAAGCCCGTCACCTACAGTTAAAGACAAACATCTAGATGTACAACCCAACTTCTAGAGGTAAAGTCCAACATCTAGAGATAAAGCCAGATATATAGATCTAAAATCCAAAATCTAGAGGTGAAGCCCAATATCTAGACGTAAAGCCCAAAAGCTAGATATAAAGCCCAACTTCTAGATCTAAAGCCCAAAATATAGATGTAAAGCCCAACTTCTAAATCTAAAGCCCAACATCTAGAGGTAAAGCCCAATATTTAGAGTTTAAGCGCATCATTTAGAGGTAAAGCCAGATATCTAGAGGTAAAGCCCAACTTCTAGAGGTAAAGCCCATCATCTAGTCCTACAGCCCAATGTCTGCAGGTAAAGCCCAACTTAAAGAGGTGAGGGCAAATATCCAGAATTAAAACCCAAAATCTAGAAGTAAAGACCAACATCTAGAGGAAAAGCCAAATATATAGATTTAAAACCCAAAATCTAGAGGTAAAGCCCAACATCTAGGGGAAAAGCCAAATATAAATATATTTAAAACCCAAAATCTATAGGTAAAGCCCAACATCTAGAGGTAAAGCCAGATATCTAGGGGTAAAGGCCAACATCTAGAGGAAAAGCCAAATATATAGATTTAAAACCCAAAATCTAGAGGTAAAGCCCAACATCTAGAGATAAAGCCAGATATATAGATCTAAACTCCAAAATCTAGAGGTGAAGCCCAATATATAGACGTAAAGCCCAATATCTAGATGTAAAGCCCAACTTCTAGATCTAAAGCCCAAAATATAGATGTAAAGCCCAACTTCTAAATCTAAAGCCCAAAATCTAGAGGTAAAGCCCAACATCTAGACGTAAAGCCAGATAAATAGGGGTAAAGCCCAACATCTAGAGGAAAAGCCAAACATATAGATTTAAAACCCAGAATCTAGAGGTAAAGCCCAATATCTAGACGTAAAGCCCAAAATCTAGATGAAAAGCACAACTTCTAGATCTAAAGCCCAACATCTAGAGGTAAAGACCAATAGCTAGAGGTAAAACCCAACATCTAGAGGTAAAGCCAGATATCTAGAGGTAAAGCCCAACGTCTGGAGGTAAAGCCCATCATCTAGTCCTACAGCCCAATGTCTGCAGGTAAAGCCCAACTTACAGAGGTGAAGGCAAACATCTAGATGTAAAACCCCAAATCTAGAATAAAGCCCAACATCTAGAGGAAAAGCCAAATATATATATATTTAATACCCAAAACCTAGAGGTAAAGCCCAACATCTAGAGGTAAAGCCAGATATCTAGGGGTAAAGCCCAACATCTAGAGGAAAAGCCAAATATATAGATTTAAAACCCAAAATCTAGAGGTAAAGCCCAATATCAAGACGTAAAGGCCAAAATCTAGATGTAAAGCCCAGCTTCTTGATCTAAAGCCCAAAATCTAGATGTAAAGCCCAAATTCTAGATCTAACGCCCAAAATCTAGAGATAAAGACCAATATCTAGAGGTAAAACCCAACATCTAGAGGTAAAGCCAGATATCTAGAGGTAAAGCCCAACATCTAGAGGAAAAGAAAATATATATAGATTTCAAACCCAAATTCTAGAGTTCATTCCCAACATCTAGAGGTAAATCCCAAAGTCTATATGTAAAGCTCAACTTCCAGATTTAAAGTCAAAAATCTAAATGTAAATACCAATACCTAGAGGTAGAGCCCAAAATGTAGAGGTAAAGCCCAACATCTAGAGATAAAGCCAGATATATAGATCTAAACCCCAAACTCTAGAGGTGAAGCCCAATATCTAGACGTAAAGCCCAAAATCTAGATGTAAAGCCCAACTTCTAGATCTAAAGCCCAAAATATAGCTGTAAAGCCCAACTTCTAAATCTAAAGCCCAACATCTAGAGGTAAGGCCCAATATTTAGTGTTTAAGCGCATCATTTAGAGGTAAAGGCCAAAATCTAGATGTAAAGCCCAACTTCTAGAGGTAAAGCCCATCATCTAGTCCTACAGCCCAATGTCTGCAGGTAAAGCACATCTTACAGAGGTGAAGGCAAACATCTAGATGTAAAACCCAAAATCTAGAGGTAAAGCCCAACATCTAGAGGAAAAGCCAAATATATAGATTTAAAACCCAGAATCTAGAGGTAAAGCCCAATATCTAGACCTAAAGCCCAAAATCTAGATGTAAAGCACAACTTCTAGATCTAAAGCCCAAAATCTAGATGTAAAGCCCAAATTCTAGATCTAACACCCAAAATCTAGAGGTAAAGACCAATATCTAGAGGTAAAACCCAACATCTAGAGGTAAAGCCAGATATCTAGAGGTAAAGCCCAACATCTAGAGGAAAAGCAAAATATATAGATTTCAAACCCAAATTCTAGAGTTCAATCCCAACATCTAGAGGTAAAGCCCAACTCCCAGAGTTAAAGTCCAAAATCTAGAGGTAAACACCAATACCTAAAGTTAGAGCCCAAAATCTAGAGATAAAGCCCAACATCTAGAGATAAAGCCAGATATATAGATTTAAAATCCAAAATCTGGAGGTAAAGCCCAACATCTAGAGGTAAAGCCCCAAATCTAGATGTAAAGCCCAATTGCTAGATCTAAAGCCAAATACTCTAGAGGTAAAGCCCAACATGTAGAGGTAAAGACTAAGATCTAGAGGTGAATTCCAATATCTAGTGTTAAAGGCCGACACCTACAGTTAAAGCCAAACATCTAGATGTACAACCCAACTTCTAGAGGTAAAGCCGAATATCTAGAGTTAAAGCGCATCCTTTCGAGTAAAGCCCAAAATCTAGAGTTAAAGCCCAACATCTAGAGGGAAAGCCCAGAATCTAGATGTAAAGCCTAACATCTAGAGGTGAATTCCAAAATCAAGTGTTAAGGCCTGACATCTACAGTTAAATCCAACCATATAGATATAACCCCCAACTTCTAGAGGTAAGGCCCAAAATCTAGAGGTAAAGCCCAACAGCTAGAGTTAAAGACGAACGTCTTGAGGTAAAGCCCAAAGTCTAGAGTTAAAGCCCAACTTCTAGAGGTAAAGCCCAACATCTAGACGTAAAGCCAGATATCTGACGGTAAAGCCCAACATCTAGAGGAAAAGCCAAATATATAGATTTAAAACCCAAAATCTAGAGATAAAGCCGAACATCTAAATGTAAAGCAAAACATCTAGTTGTAATCCAAACATCTAGAGGTAAAGCCTAACATCTAGAGGTGAAGCACAACATATAGAGGTATAACCCAACATCAAGAGATAAAGACCAACATCTAAATGTAAAGCAAAACATCTAGATGTAAAACCCTACATCTAGAGGTAAAGTCCAATATCTAGACCTAAAGACCAACATCTAGAGGTAAAACCCAACATCTAGTGGTAAAGCCCAACGTCTGGAGGTAAAGCCCAGATTCTAGAGAGAAGCCAAAAATCCAGATGGAAAACCCAAAATCTAGAGGTAAAGCCCAACATCTACAGGTAAATCCAGATATCTAGGGGTAAAGCCCAACATCTAGAGGAAAAGCCAAATATATAGATATAAAACCCAAAATCTAGAGGTAAAGCCCAATATCTAGATGTAAAGCCCAAAATCTAGATGAAAAGCACAACTTCTAGATCTAAAGATCAACATCTAGAGGTAAAGACCAATAGCTAGAGGTAAATCCCAACATCTAGAGGTAAAGCCAGATATCTAGAGGTAAAGCCCAACGTCTGGAGGTAAAGCCCATCATCTAGTCCTACAGCCCAATGTCTGCAGGTAAAGCCCAACTTACAGAGGTGAAGGCAAACATCTAGATGTAAAACCCCAAATCTAGCGGTAAAGCCCAACATCTAGAGGAAAAGCCAAATATATAGATATAAAACCCAAAATCTAGAGGTAAAGCCCAATATCTAGAGGTAAAACCCAACATCTAGAGGTAAAGCCAGATATCTAGAGGTAAAGCCCAACATCTAGAGGAAAAGCAAAATATATAGATTTCAAACCCAAATTCTAGAGTTCAATCCCAACATCTAGAGGTAAATCCCAAAGTCTAGATGTAAAGCTCAACTTCCAGATTTAAAGTCAAAAATCTAAATGTAAATACCAATACCTAGAGGTAGAGCCCAAAATGTAGAGGTAAAGCCCAACATCTAGAGATAAAGCCAGATATATAGATCTAAACCCCAAAATCTAGAGGTGAAGCCCAATATCTAGACGTAAAGCCCAAAATCTAGATGTAAAGCCCAACTTCTAGATCTAAAGCCCAAAATATAGCTGTAAAGCCCAACTTCTAAATCTAAAGCCCAACATCTAGAGGTAAAGCCCAATATTTAGAGTTTAAGCGCATCATTTAGAGGTAAAGCCCAAAATCTAGATGTAAAGCCCAACTTCTAGAGGTAAAGCCCATCATCTAGTCCTACAGCCCAATGTCTGCAGGTAAAGCACATCTTACAGAGGTGAAGGCAAACATCTAGATGTAAAACCCAAAATCTAGAGGTAAAGCCCAACATCTAGAGGAAAAGCCAAATATATAGATTTAAAACCCAGAATCTAGAGGTAAAGCCCAATATCTAGACCTAAAGCCCAAAATCTAGATGTAAAGCCCAACTTCTAGATCTAAAGCCCAAAATCTAGATGTAAAGCCCAAATTCTAGATCTAACACCCAAAATCTAGAGGTAAAGACCAATATCTAGAGGTAAAACCCAAGATCTAGAGGTAAAGCCAGATATCTAGAGGTAAAGCCCAACATCTAGAGGAAAAGCAAAATATATAGATTTCAAACCCAAATTCTAGAGTTCAATCCCAACATCTAGAGGTAAAGCCCAACTTCCAGAGTTAAAGTCCAAAATCTAGAGGTAAACACCAATACCTAAAGTTAGAGCCCAAAATCTAGATGTAAAGCCCAATTGCTAGATCTAAAGCCAAATACTCTAGAGGTAAAGCCCAACATGTAGAGGTAAAGACTAAGATCTAGAGGTGAATTCCAATATCTAGTGTTAAAGCCTGACACCTACAGTTAAAGCCAAACATCTAGATGTACAACCCAACTTCTAGAGGTAAAGCCGAATATCTAGAGTTAAAGCGCATCCTTTAGAGTAAAGCCCAACATCTAGAGGGAAAGCCCAGAATCTAGATGTAAAGCCTAACATCTAGAGGTGAATTCCAAAATCAAGTGTTAAGGTCTGACATCTACAGTTAAATCCAACCATATAGATATAACCCCCAACTTCTAGAGGTAAGGCCCAAAATCTAGAGGTAAAGCCCAACAGCTAGAGTTAAAGACGAACGTCTTGAGGTAAAGCCCAATGTCTAGAGTTAAAGCCCAACTTCTAGAGGTAAAGCCCAACATCTAGACGTAAAGCCAGATATCTGCCGGTAAAGCCCAACATCTAGAGGAAAAGCCAAATATATAGATTTAAAACCCAAAATCTAGAGATAAAGCCGAACATCTAAATGTAAAGCAAAACATCTAGATGTAATCCAAACATCTAGAGGTAAAGCCTAACATCTAGAGGTGAAGCACAACATATAGAGGTATAACCCAACATCAAGAGATAAAGACCAACATCTAAATGTAAAGCAAAACATCTAGATGTAAAACCCTACATCTAGAGGTAAAGTCCAATATCTAGACCTAAAGACCAACATCTAGAGGTAAAACCCAACATCTAGTGGTAAAGCCCAACGTCTGGAGGTAAAGCCCAGATTCTAGAGAGAAGCCAAAAATCCAGATGGAAAACCCAAAATCTAGGGGTAAAGCCCAACATCTAGAGGAAAAGCCAAATATATAGATATAAAACCCAAAATCTAGAGGTAAAGCCCAATATCTAGACGTAAAGCCCAAAATCTAGATGAAAAGCACAACTTCCAGATCTAAAGCCCAACATCTAGAGGTAAAGACCAATAGCTAGAGGTAAATCCCAACATCTAGAGGTAAAGCCAGATATCTAGAGGTGAAGCCCAACGTCTGGAGGTTAAGCCCATGATCTAGTCCTATAGCCCAATGTCTGCAGGTAAAGCCCAACTTACAGAGGTGAAGGCAAACATCTAGATGTAAAACCCCAAATCTAGAGGTAAAGCCCAACATCTAGAGGAAAAGCCAAATATATATATATTTAAAACCCAAAATCTAGGGGTAAAGCCCAACATCTAGAGGAAAAGCCAAATATCTAGGGGTAAAGCCCAACATCTAGAGGAAAAGCCAAATATATAGATTTAAAACCCAAAATCTAGAGGTAAAGCCCAATATCAAGACGTAAAGGCCAAAATCTAGATGTAAAGCCCAGCTTCTTGATCTAAAGCCCAAAATCTAGATGTAAAGCCCAAATTCTAGATCTAACGCCCAAAATCTAGAGATAAAGACCAATATCTAGAGGTAAAACCCAACATCTAGAGGTAAAGCCAGATATCTAGAGGTAAAGCCCAACATCTAGAGGAAAAGCAAAATATATAGATTTCAAACCCAAATTCTAGAGTTCAATCCCAACATCTAGAGCTAAATCCCAAAGTCTAGATGTAAAGCTCAACTTCCAGATTTAAAGTCAAAAATCTAAATGTAAATACCAATACCTAGAGGTAGAGCCCAAAATGTAGAGGTAAAGCCCAACATCTAGAGATAAAGCCAGATATATAGATCTAAACCCCAAAATCTAGAGGTGAAGCCCAATATCTAGACGTAAAGCCCAAAATCTAGATGTAAAGCCCAACTTCTAGATCTAAAGCCCAAAATATAGCTGTAAAGCCCAACTTCCAAATCTAAAGCCCAACATCTAGAGGTAAAGCCCAATATTTAGAGTTTAAGCGCATCATTTAGAGGTAAAGCCCAAAATCTAGATGTAAAGCCCAACTTCTAGAGGTAAAGCCCATCATCTAGTCCTACAGCCCAATGTCTGCAGGTAAAGCACATCTTACAGAGGTGAAGGCAAACATCTAGATGTAAAACCCAGAATCTAGAGGTAAAGCCCAATATCTAGACCTAAAGCCCAAAATCTAGATGTAAAGCCCAACTTCTAGATCTAAAGCCCAAAATCTAGATGTAAAGCCCAAATTCTAGATCTAACACCCAAAATCTAGAGGTAAAGACCAATATCTAGAGGTAAAACCCAACATCTAGAGGTAAAGCCAGATATCTAGAGGTAAAGCCCAACATCTAGAGGAAAAGCAAAATATATAGATTTCAAACCCAAATTCTAGAGTTAAATCCCAACATCTAGAGGTAAAACCCAACTTCCAGAGTTAAAGTCCAAAATCTAGAGGTAAACACCAATACCTAGAGTTAGAGCCCAAAATCTAGAGATAAAGCCCAACATCTAGAGATAAAGCCAGATATATAGATTTAAAATCCAAAATCTGGAGGTAAAGCCCAACATCTAGAGGTAAAGCCCCAAATCTAGATGTAAAGCCCAATTGCTAGATCTAAAGCCAAATACTCTAGAGGTAAAGCCCAACATGTAGAGGTAAAGACTAAGATCTAGAGGTGAATTCCAATATCTAGTGTTAAAGCCCGACACCTACAGTTAAAGCCAAACATCTAGATGTACAACCCAACTTCTAGAGGTAAAGCCGAATATCTAGAGTTAAAGCGCATCCTTTAGAGTAAAGCCCAAAATCTAGAGTTAAAGCCCAACATCTAGAGGGAAAGCCCAGAATCTAGATGTAAAGCCTAACATCTAGAGGTGAATTCCAAAATCAAGTGTTAAGGCCTGACATCTACAGTTAAATCCAACCATATAGATATAACCCCCAACTTCTAGAGGTAAGGCCCAAAATCTAGAGGTAAAGCCCAACAGCTAGAGTTAAAGCCGAACGTCTTGAGGTAAAGCCCAATGTCTAGAGTTAAAGCCCAACTTCTAGAGGTAAAGCCCAACATCTAGACGTAAAGCCAGATATCTGACGGTAAAGCCCAACATCTAGAGGAAAAGCCAAATATATAGATTTAAAACCCAAAATCTAGAGATAAAGCCGAACATCTAAATGTAAAGCAAAACATCTAGATGTAATCCAAACATCTAGAGGTAAAGCCTAACATCTAGAGGTGAAGCACAACATATAGAGGTATAACCCAACATCAAGAGATAAAGACCAACATCTAAATGTAAAGCAAAACATCTAGATGTAAAACCCTACATCTAGAGGTAAAGTCCAATATCTAGACCTAAAGACCAACATCTAGAGGTAAAACCCAACATCTAGTGGTAAAGCCCAACGTCTGGAGGTAAAGCCCAGATTCTAGAGAGAAGCCAAAAATCCAGATGGAAAACCCAAAATCTAGGGGTAAAGCCCAACATCTAGAGGAAAAGCCAAATATATAGATATAAAACCCAAAATCTAGAGGTAAAGCCCAATATCTAGACGTAAAGCCCAAAATCTAGATGAAAAGCACAACTTCCAGATCTAAAGCCCAACATCTAGAGGTAAAGACCAATAGCTAGAGGTAAATCCCAACATCTAGAGGTAAAGCCAGATATCTAGAGGTGAAGCCCAACGTCTGGAGGTTAAGCCCATGATCTAGTCCTATAGCCCAATGTCTGCAGGTAAAGCCCAACTTACAGAGGTGAAGGCAAACATCTAGATGTAAAACCCCAAATCTAGAGGTAAAGCCCAACATCTAGAGGAAAAGCCAAATATATATATATTTAAAACCCAAAATCTAGGGGTAAAGCCCAACATCTAGAGGAAAAGCCAAATATCTAGGGGTAAAGCCCAACATCTAGAGGAAAAGCCAAATATATAGATTTAAAACCCAAAATCTAGAGGTAAAGCCCAATATCAAGACGTAAAGGCCAAAATCTAGATGTAAAGCCCAGCTTCTTGATCTAAAGCCCAAAATCTAGATGTAAAGCCCAAATTCTAGATCTAACGCCCAAAATCTAGAGATAAAGACCAATATCTAGAGGTAAAACCCAACATCTAGAGGTAAAGCCAGATATCTAGAGGTAAAGCCCAACATCTAGAGGAAAAGCAAAATATATAGATTTCAAACCCAAATTCTAGAGTTCAATCCCAACATCTAGAGGTAAATCCCAAAGTCTAGATGTAAAGCTCAACTTCCAGATTTAAAGTCAAAAATCTAAATGTAAATACCAATACCTAGAGGTAGAGCCCAAAATGTAGAGGTAAAGCCCAACATCTAGAGATAAAGCCAGATATATAGATCTAAACCCCAAAATCTAGAGGTGAAGCCCAATATCTAGACGTAAAGCCCAAAATCTAGATGTAAAGCCCAACTTCTAGATCTAAAGCCCAAAATATAGCTGTAAAGCCCAACTTCCAAATCTAAAGCCCAACATCTAGAGGTAAAGCCCAATATTTAGAGTTTAAGCGCATCATTTAGAGGTAAAGCCCAAAATCTAGATGTAAAGCCCAACTTCTAGAGGTAAAGCCCATCATCTAGTCCTACAGCCCAATGTCTGCAGGTAAAGCACATCTTACAGAGGTGAAGGCAAACATCTAGATGTAAAACCCAGAATCTAGAGGTAAAGCCCAATATCTAGACCTAAAGCCCAAAATCTAGATGTAAAGCCCAACTTCTAGATCTAAAGCCCAAAATCTAGATGTAAAGCCCAAATTCTAGATCTAACACCCAAAATCTAGAGGTAAAGACCAATATCTAGAGGTAAAACCCAACATCTAGAGGTAAAGCCAGATATCTAGAGGTAAAGCCCAACATCTAGAGGAAAAGCAAAATATATAGATTTCAAACCCAAATTCTAGAGTTAAATCCCAACATCTAGAGGTAAAACCCAACTTCCAGAGTTAAAGTCCAAAATCTAGAGGTAAACACCAATACCTAGAGTTAGAGCCCAAAATCTAGAGATAAAGCCCAACATCTAGAGATAAAGCCAGATATATAGATTTAAAATCCAAAATCTGGAGGTAAAGCCCAACATCTAGAGGTAAAGCCCCAAATCTAGATGTAAAGCCCAATTGCTAGATCTAAAGCCAAATACTCTAGAGGTAAAGCCCAACATGTAGAGGTAAAGACTAAGATCTAGAGGTGAATTCCAATATCTAGTGTTAAAGGCCGACACCTACAGTTAAATCCAAACATCTAGATGTAAAACCCAACTTCTAGAGGTAAAGCCGAATATCTAGAGTTAAAGCACATCCTTTAGAGTAAAGCCCAAAATCTAGAGTTAAAGCCCAACATCTAGAGGGAAAGCCCAGAATCTAGATGTAAAGCCTAACATCTAGAGGTGAATTCCAAAATCAAGTGTTAAGGCCTGACATCTACAGTTAAATCCAACCATATAGATATAACCCCCAACTTCTAGAGGTAAGGCCCAAAATCTAGAGGTAAAGCCCAACAGCTAGAGTTAAAGACGAACGTCTTGAGGTAAAGCCCAAAGTCTAGAGTTAAAGCCCAACTTCTAGAGGTAAAGCCCAACATCTAGACGTAAAGCCAGATATCTGACGGTAAAGCCCAACATCTAGAGGAAAAGCCAAATATATAGATTTAAAACCCAAAATCTAGAGATAAAGCCGAACATCTAAATGTAAAGCAAAACATCTAGATGTAATCCAAACATCTAGAGGTAAAGCCTAACATCTAGAGGTGAAGCACAACATATAGAGGTATAACCCAACATCAGGAGATAAAGACCAACATCTAAATGTAAAGCAAAACATCTAAATGTAAAACCCTACATCTAGAGGTAAAGTCCAATATCTAGACCTAAAGACCAACATCTAGAGGTAAAACCCAACATCTAGTGGTAAAGCCCAACGTCTGGAGGTAAAGCCCAGATTCTAGAGAGAAGCCAAAAATCCAGATGGAAAACCCAAAATCTAGGGGTAAAGCCCAACATCTAGAGGAAAAGCCAAATATATAGATATAAAACCCAAAATCTAGAGGTAAAGCCCAATATCTAGACGTAAAGCCCAAAATCTAGATGAAAAGCACAACTTCCAGATCTAAAGCCCAACATCTAGAGGTAAAGACCAATAGCTAGAGGTAAATCCCAACATCTAGAGGTAAAGCCAGATATCTAGAGGTGAAGCCCAACGTCTGGAGGTTAAGCCCATGATCTAGTCCTATAGCCCAATGTCTGCAGGTAAAGCCCAACTTACAGAGGTGAAGGCAAACATCTAGATGTAAAACCCCAAATCTAGAGGTAAAGCCCAACATCTAGAGGAAAAGCCAAATATATATATATTTAAAACCCAAAATCTAGGGGTAAAGCCCAACATCTAGAGGAAAAGCCAAATATCTAGGGGTAAAGCCCAACATCTAGAGGAAAAGCCAAATATATAGATTTAAAACCCAAAATCTAGAGGTAAAGCCCAATATCAAGACGTAAAGGCCAAAATCTAGATGTAAAGCCCAGCTTCTTGATCTAAAGCCCAAAATCTAGATGTAAAGCCCAAATTCTAGATCTAACGCCCAAAATCTAGAGATAAAGACCAATATCTAGAGGTAAAACCCAACATCTAGAGGTAAAGCCAGATATCTAGAGGTAAAGCCCAACATCTAGAGGAAAAGCAAAATATATAGATTTCAAACCCAAATTCTAGAGTTCAATCCCAACATCTAGAGGTAAATCCCAAAGTCTAGATGTAAAGCTCAACTTCCAGATTTAAAGTCAAAAATCTAAATGTAAATACCAATACCTAGAGGTAGAGCCCAAAATGTAGAGGTAAAGCCCAACATCTAGAGATAAAGCCAGATATATAGATCTAAACCCCAAAATCTAGAGGTGAAGCCCAATATCTAGACGTAAAGCCCAAAATCTAGATGTAAAGCCCAACTTCTAGATCTAAAGCCCAAAATATAGCTGTAAAGCCCAACTTCTAAATCTAAAGCCCAACATCTAGAGGTAAAGCCCAATATTTAGAGTTTAAGCGCATCATTTAGAGGTAAAGCCCAAAATCTAGATGTAAAGCCCAACTTCTAGAGGTAAAGCCCATCATCTAGTCCTACAGCCCAATGTCTGCAGGTAAAGCACATCTTACAGAGGTGAAGGCAAACATCTAGATGTAAAACCCAGAATCTAGAGGTAAAGCCCAATATCTAGACCTAAAGCCCAAAATCTAGATGTAAAGCCCAACTTCTAGATCTAAAGCCCAAAATCTAGATGTAAAGCCCAAATTCTAGATCTAACACCCAAAATCTAGAGGTAAAGACCAATATCTAGAGGTAAAACCCAACATCTAGAGGTAAAGCCAGATATCTAGAGGTAAAGCCCAACATCTAGAGGAAAAGCAAAATATATAGATTTCAAACCCAAATTCTAGAGTTCAATCCCAACATCTAGAGGTAAAGCCCAACTTCCAGAGTTAAAGTCCAAAATCTAGAGGTAAACACCAATACCTAAAGTTAGAGCCCAAAATCTAGAGATAAAGCCCAACATCTAGAGATAAAGCCAGATATATAGATTTAAAATCCAAAATCTGGAGGTAAAGCCCAACATCTAGAGGTAAAGCCCCAAATCTAGATGTAAAGCCCAATTGCTAGATCTAAAGCCAAATACTCTAGAGGTAAAGCCCAACATGTAGAGGTAAAGACTAAGATCTAGAGGTGAATACCAATATCTAGTGTTAAAGGCCGACACCTACAGTTAAAGCCAAACATCTAGATGTACAACCCAACTTCTAGAGGTAAAGCCGAATATCTAGAGTTAAAGCGCATCCTTTAGAGTAAAGCCCAAAATCTAGAGTTAAAGCCCAACATCTAGAGGGAAAGCCCAGAATCTAGATGTAAAGCCTAACATCTAGAGGTGAATTCCAAAATCAAGTGTTAAGGCCTGACATCTACAGTTAAATCCAACCATATAGATATAACCCCCAACTTCTAGAGGTAAGGCCCAAAATCTAGAGGTAAAGCCCAACAGCTAGAGTTAAAGCCGAACGTCTTGAGGTAAAGCCCAACTTCTAGAGGTAAAGCCCAACATCTAGACGTAAAGCCAGATATCTGACGGTAAACCCAACATCTAGAGGAAAAGCCAAATATATAGATTTAAAACCCAAAATCTAGAGATAAAGCCGAACATCTAAATGTAAAGCAAAACATCTAGTTGTAATCCAAACATCTAGAGGTAAAGCCTAACATCTAGAGGTGAAGCACAACATATAGAGGTATAACCCAACATCTAGAGATAAAGACCAACATCTAAATGTAAAGCAAAACATCTAGATGTAAACCCCTACATCTAGAGGTAAAGTCCAATATCTAGACCTAAAGACCAACATCTAGAGGTAAAACCCAACATCTAGTGGTAAAGCCCAACGTCTGGAGGTAAAGCCCAGATTCTAGAGAGAAGCCAAAAATCCAGATGGAAAACCCAAAATCTAGAGGTAAAGCCCAACATCTACAGGTAAATCCAGATATCTAGGGGTAAAGCCCAACATCTAGAGGAAAAGCCAAATATATCGATATAAAACCCAAAATCTAGAGGTAAAGCCCAATATCTAGACGTAAAGCCCAAAATCTAGATGAAAAGCACAACTTCTAGATCTAAAGCCCAACATCTAGAGGTAAAGACCAATAGCTAGAGGTAAATCCCAACATCTAGAGGTAAAGCCAGATATCTAGAGGTAAAGACCAACGTCTGGAGGTAAAGCCCATCATCTAGTCCTATAGCCCAATGTCTGCAGGTAAAGCCCAACTTACAGAGGTGAAGGCAAACATCTAGATGTAAAACCCCAAATCTAGAGGTAAAGCCCAACATCTAGAGGAAAAGCCAAATATATATATATTTAAAACCCAAAACCTAGAGGTAAAGCCCAACATCTAGAGGTAAAGCCAGATATCTAGGGTTAAAGGCCAACATCTAGAGGAAAAGCCAAATATATAGATTTAAAACCCAAAATCTAGAGGTAAAGCCCAATATCAAGACGTAAAGGCCAAAATCTAGATGTAAAGCCCAGCTTCTTGATCTAAAGCCCAAAATCTAGATGTAAAGCCCAAATTCTAGATCTAACGCCCAAAATCTAGAGATAAAGACCAATATCTAGAGGTAAAACCCAACATCTAGAGGTAAAGCCAGATATCTAGAGGTAAAGCCCAACATCTAGAGGAAAAGCAAAATATATAGATTTCAAACCCAAATTCTAGAGTTCAATCCCAACATCTAGAGGTAAATCCCAAAGTCTAGATGTAAAGCTCAACTTCCAGATTTAAAGTCAAAAATCTAAATGTAAATACCAATACCTAGAGGTAGAGCCCAAAATGTAGAGGTAAAGCCCAACATCTAGAGATAAAGCCAGATATATAGATCTAAACCCCAAAATCTAGAGGTGAAGCCCAATATCTAGACGTAAAGCCCAAAATCTAGATGTAAAGCCCAACTTCTAGATCTAAAGCCCAAAATATAGCTGTAAAGCCCAACTTCTAAATCTAAAGCCCAACATCTAGAGGTAAAGCCCAATATTTAGAGTTTAAGCGCATCATTTAGAGGTAAAGCCCAAAATCTAGATGTAAAGCCCAACTTCTAGAGGTAAAGCCCATCATCTAGTCCTACAGCCCAATGTCTGCAGGTAAAGCATATCTTACAGAGGTGAAGGCAAACATCTACATGTAAAACCCAAAATCTAGAGGTAAAGCCCAACATCTAGAGGAAAAGCCAAATATATAGATTTAAAACCCAAAATCTAGAGGTAAAGCCCAATATCTAGACCTAAAGCCCAAAATCTAGATGTAAAGCACAACTTCTAGATCTAAAGCCCAAAATCTAGATGTAAAGCCCAAATTCTAGATCTAACACCCAAAATCTAGAGGTAAAGACCAATATCTAGAGGTAAAACCCAAGATCTAGAGGTAAAGCCAGATATCTAGAGGTAAAGCCCAACATCTAGAGGAAAAGCAAAATATATAGATTTCAAACCCAAATTCTAGAGTTCAATCCCAACATCTAGAGGTAAAGCCCAAAATCTAGATGTAAAGCCCAGCTTCTAGAGGTAAAGCCCATCATCTAGTCCTAAAGCCCAATGTCTGCAGGTAAAGCCCAACTTACAGAGGTGAAGGCAAACATCTAGATGTAAAACCCAAAATCTAGAGGTAAAGCCCAACATCTAGAGGAAAAGCCAAATATATAGATTTAAAACCCAAAATCTAGAGGTAAAGCCCAACATCTAAAGATAAAGCCAGATATATAGATCTAAAACCCATAATCTAGAGATGAAGCCCAATAGCTAGACGTAAAGCCCACTATCTAGATGTAAAGCCCAACTTCTAGATCTAACGCCCAAAATCTAGAGATAAAGACCAATATCTAGAGATAAAGCCAGATATATAGATTTAAAATCCACAATCTGGAGGTAAAGCCCAACATCTAGAGCTAAAGCCCCAAATCTAGATGTAAAGCCCAATTGCTAGATCTAAAGCCAAATACTCTAGAGGTAAAGCCCAACATGTAGAGGTAATGACTAAGATCTAGAGGTGAATTCCAATATCTAGTGTTAAAGCCTGACACCTACAGTTAAAGCCAAACATCTAGATGTACAACCCAACTTCTAGAGGTAAAGCCGAATATCTAGAGTTAAAGCGCATCCTTTAGAGTAAAGCCCAACATCTAGAGGGAAAGCCCAGAATCTAGATGTAAAGCCTAACATCTAGAGGTGAATTCCAAATCAAGTGTTAAGGCCTGACATCTACAGTTAAATCCAACCATATAGATATAACCCCCAACTTCTAGAGGTAAGGCCCAAAATCTAGAGGTAAAGCCCAACAGCTAGAGTTAAAGACGAACGTCTTGAGGTAAAGCCCAAAGTCTAGAGTTAAAGCCCAACTTCTAGAGGTAAAGCCCAACATCTAGACGTAAAGCCAGATATCTGACGGTAAACCCAACATCTAGAGGAAAAGCCAAATATATAGATTTAAAACCCAAAATCTAGAGATAAAGCCGAACATCTAAATGTAAAGCAAAACATCTAGATGTAATCCAAACATCTAGAGGTAAAGCCTAACATCTAGAGGTGAAGCACAACATATAGAGGTATAACCCAACATCTAGAGATAAAGACCAACATCTAAATGTAAAGCAAAACATCTAGATGTAGAACCCTACATCTAGAGGTAAAGTCCAATATCTAGACCTAAAGACCAACATCTAGAGGTAAAACCCAACATCTAGTGGTAAAGCCCAACGTCTGGAGGTAAAGCCCAGATTCTAGAGAGAAGCCAAAAATCCAGATGGAAAACCCAAAATCTAGAGGTAAAGCCCAACATCTACAGGTAAATCCAGATATCTAGGGGTAAAGCCCAACATCTAGAGGAAAAGCCAAATATATAGATATAAAACCCAAAATCTAGA
This sequence comes from Leptosomus discolor, assembly GCF_034619465.1. Lineage (NCBI taxonomy): Eukaryota > Metazoa > Chordata > Aves > Leptosomiformes > Leptosomidae > Leptosomus > Leptosomus discolor. Next base: position 2,737,545 of record NW_028237833.1, on the reverse strand, counting down.
GGTAAAGCCCAATATCTAGACGAAAAGCGCAAAATCTAGATGAAAAGCACAACTTCTAGATCTAAAGCCCAACATCTAGAGGTAAAGACCAATAGCTAGAGGTAAAACCCAACATCTAGAGGTAAAGCCAGATATCTAGAGGTAAAGCCCAACGTCTGGAGGTAAAGCCCATCATCTAGTCCTATAGCCCAATTTCTGCAGGTAAAGCCCAACTTACAGAGGTGAAGGCAAACATCTAGATGTAAAACCCCAAATCTAGAGGTAAAGCCCAACATCTAGAGGAAAAGCCAAATATATAGATTTAAAACCCAAAATCTAGAGGTAAAGCCCAATATCAAGACGTAAAGGCCAAAATCTGGATGTAAAGCCCAGCTTCTTGATCTAAAGCCCAAAATCTAGATGTAAAGCCCAAATTCTAGATCTAACGCCCAAAATCTAGAGATAAAGACCAATATCTAGAGGTAAAACCCAACATCTAGAGGTAAAGCCAGATATCTAGAGGTAAAGCCCAACATCTAGAGGAAAAGCAAAATATATAGATTTCAAACCCAAATTCTAGAGTTCAATCCCAACATCTAGAGGTAAATCCCAAAGTCTAGATGTAAAGCTCAACTTCCAGATTTAAAGTCAAAAATCTAAATGTAAATACCAATACCTAGAGGTAGAGCCCAAAATGTAGAGGTAAAGCCCAACATCTAGAGATAAAGCCAGATATATAGATCTAAACCCCAAAATCTAGAGGTGAAGCCCAATATCTAGACGTAAAGCCCAAAATCTAGATGTAAAGCCCAACTTCTTGATCTAAAGCCCAAAATATAAATGTAAAGCCCAACTTCTAAATCTAAAGCCCAACATCTAGAGGTAAAGCCCAATATTTAGAGTTTAAGCGCATCATTTAGAGGTAAAGCCCAAAATCTAGATGTAAAGCCCAACTTCTAGAGGTAAAGCCCATCATCTAGTCCTACAGCCCAATGTCTGCAGGTAAAGCACATCTTACAGAGGTGAAGGCAAACATCTAGATGTAAAACCCAAAATCTAGAGGTAAAGCCCAACATCTAGAGGAAAAGCCAAATATATAGATTTAAAACCCAGAATCTAGAGGTAAAGCCCAATATCTAGACCTAAAGCCCAAAATCTAGATGTAAAGCCCAACTTCTAGATCTAAAGCCCAAAATCTAGATGTAAAGCCCAAATTCTAGATCTAACACCCAAAATCTAGAGGTAAAGACCAATATCTAGAGGTAAAACCCAACATCTAGAGGTAAAGCCAGATATCTAGAGGTAAAGCCCAACATCTAGAGGAAAAGCAAAATATATAGATTTCAAACCCAAATTCTAGAGTTCAATCCCAACATCTAGAGGTAAAGCCCAACTTCCAGAGTTAAAGTCCAAAATCTAGAGGTAAACACCAATACCTAAAGTTAGAGCCCAAAATCTAGAGATAAAGCCCAACATCTAGAGATAAAGCCAGATATATAGATTTAAAATCCAAAATCTGGAGGTAAAGCCCAACATCTAGAGCTAAAGCCCCAAATCTAGATGTAAAGCCCAATTGCTAGATCTAAAGCCAAATACTCTAGAGGTAAAGCCCAACATGTAGAGGTAAAGACTAAGATCTAGAGGTGAATTCCAATATCTAGTGTTAAAGGCCGACACCTACAGTTAAAGCCAAACATCTAGATGTACAACCCAACTTCTAGAGGTAAAGCCGAATATCTAGAGTTAAAGCGCATCCTTTAGAGTAAAGCCCAAAATCTAGAGTTAAAGCCCAACATCTAGAGGGAAAGCCCAGAATCTAGATGTAAAGCCTAACATCTAGAGGTGAATTCCAAAATCAAGTGTTAAGGCCTGACATCTACAGTTAAATCCAACCATATAGATATAACCCCCAACTTCTAGAGGTAAGGCCCAAAATCTAGAGGTAAAGCCCAACAGCTAGAGTTAAAGCCGAACGTCTTGAGGTAAAGCCCAACTTCTAGAGGTAAAGCCCAACATCAAGACGTAAAGCCAGATATCTGACGGTAAACCCAACATCTAGAGGAAAAGCCAAATATATAGATTTAAAACCCAAAATCTAGAGATAAAGCCGAACATCTAAATGTAAAGCAAAACATCTAGTTGTAATCCAAACATCTAGAGGTAAAGCCTAACATCTAGAGGTGAAGCACAACATATAGAGGTATAACCCAACATCTAGAGATAAAGACCAACATCTAAATGTAAAGCAAAACATCTAGATGTAAACCCCTACATCTAGAGGTAAAGTCCAATATCTAGACCTAAAGACCAACATCTAGAGGTAAAACCCAACATCTAGTGGTAAAGCCCAACGTCTGGAGGTAAAGCCCAGATTCTAGAGAGAAGCCAAAAATCCAGATGGAAAACCCAAAATCTAGAGGTAAAGCCCAACATCTACAGGTAAATCCAGATATCTAGGGGTAAAGCCCAACATCTAGAGGAAAAGCCAAATATATAGATATAAACCCCAAAATCTAGAGGTAAAGCCCAATATCTAGACGTAAAGCCCAAAATCTAGATGAAAAGCACAACTTCTAGATCTGAAGCCCAACATCTAGAGGTAAAGACCAATAGCTAGAGGTAAATCCCAACATCTAGAGGTAAAGCCAGATATCTAGAGGTAAAGCCCAACGTCTGGAGGTAAAGCCCATCATCTAGTCCTATAGCCCAATGTCTGCAGGTAAATCCCAACTTACAGAGGTGAAGGCAAACATCTAGATGTAAAACCCCAAATCTAGAGGTAAAGCCCAACATCTAGAGGAAAAGCCAAATATATATATATTTAAAACCCAAAACCTAGAGGTAAAGCCCAACATCTAGAGGTAAAGCCAGATATCTAGGGTTAAAGGCCAACATCTAGAGGAAAAGCCAAATATATATATATTTAAAACCCAAAATCTAGAGGTAAAGCCCAACATCTAGAGGTAAAGCCAGATATCTAGGGTTAAAGGCCAACATCTAGAGGAAAAGCCAAATATATAGATTTAAAACCCAAAATCTAGAGGTAAAGCCCAATATCAAGACGTAAAGGCCAAAATCTAGATGTAAAGCCCAGCTTCTTGATCTAAAGCCCAAAATCTAGATGTAAAGCCCAAATTCTAGATCTAACGCCCAAAATCTAGAGATAAAGACCAATATCTAGAGGTAAAACCCAACATCTAGAGGTAAAGCCAGATATCTAGAGGTAAAGCCCAACATCTAGAGGAAAAGCAAAATATATAGATTTCAAACCCAAATTCTAGAGTTCAATCCCAACATCTAGAGGTAAATCCCAAAGTCTAGATGTAAAGCTCAACTTCCAGATTTAAAGTCAAAAATCTAAATGTAAATACCAATACCTAGAGGTAGAGCCCAAAATGTAGAGGTAAAGCCCAACATCTAGAGATAAAGCCAGATATATAGATCTAAACCCCAAAATCTAGAGGTGAAGCCCAATATCTAGACGTAAAGCCCAAAATCTAGATGTAAAGCCCAACTTCTAGATCTAAAGCCCAAAATATAGCTGTAAAGCCCAACTTCTAAATCTAAAGCCCAACATCTAGAGGTAAAGCCCAATATTTAGAGTTTAAGCGCATCATTTAGAGGTAAAGCCCAAAATCTAGATGTAAAGCCCAACTTCTAGAGGTAAAGCTCATCATCTAGTCCTACAGCCCAATGTCTGCAGGTAAAGCACATCTTACAGAGGTGAAGGCAAACATCTAGATGTAAAACCCAAAATCTAGAGGTAAAGCCCAACATCTAGAGGAAAAGCCAAATATATAGATTTAAAACCCAGAATCTAGAGGTAAAGCCCAATATCTAGACCTAAAGCCCAAAATCTAGATGTAAAGCCCAACTTCTAGATCTAAAGCCCAAAATCTAGATGTAAAGCCCAAATTCTAGATCTAACACCCAAAATCTAGAGGTAAAGTCCAATATCTAGAGGTAAAACCCAACATCTAGAGGTAAAGCCAGATATCTAGAGGTAAAGCCCAACATCTAGAGGAAAAGCAAAATATATAGATTTCAAACCCAAATTCTAGAGTTCAATCCCAACATCTAGAGGTAAAGCCCAACTTCCAGAGTTAAAGTCCAAAATCTAGAGGTAAACACCAATACCTAAAGTTAGAGCCCAAAATCTAGAGATAAAGCCCAACATCTAGAGATAAAGCCAGATATATAGATTTAAAATCCAAAATCTGGAGGTAAAGCCCAACATCTAGAGGTAAAGCCCCAAATCTAGATGTAAAGCCCAATTGCTAGATCTAAAGCCAAATACTCTAGAGGTAAAGCCCAACATGTAGAGGTAAAGACTAAGATCTAGAGGTGAATTCCAATATCTAGTGTTAAAGGCCGACACCTACAGTTAAAGCCAAACATCTAGATGTACAACCCAACTTCTAGAGGTAAAGCCGAATATCTAGAGTTAAAGCGCATCCTTTAGAGTAAAGCCCAAAATCTAGAGTTAAAGCCCAACATCTAGAGGGAAAGCCCAGAATCTAGATGTAAAGCCTAACATCTAGAGGTGAATTCCAAAATCAAGTGTTAAGGCCTGACATCTACAGTTAAATCCAACCATATAGATATAACCCCCAACTTCTAGAGGTAAGGCCCAAAATCTAGAGGTAAAGCCCAACAGCTAGAGTTAAAGCCGAACGTCTTGAGGTAAAGCCCAACTTCTAGAGGTAAAGCCCAACATCTAGACGTAAAGCCAGATATCTGACGGTAAACCCAACATCTAGAGGAAAAGCCAAATATATAGATTTAAAACCCAAAATCTAGAGATAAAGCCGAACATCTAAATGTAAAGCAAAACATCTAGTTGTAATCCAAACATCTAGAGGTAAAGCCTAACATCTAGAGGTGAAGCACAACATATAGAGGTATAACCCAACATCTAGAGATAAAGACCAACATCTAAATGTAAAGCAAAACATCTAGATGTAAACCCCTACATCTAGAGGTAAAGTCCAATATCTAGACCTAAAGACCAACATCTAGAGGTAAAACCCAACATCTAGTGGTAAAGCCCAACGTCTGGAGGTAAAGCCCAGATTCTAGAGAGAAGCCAAAAATCCAGATGGAAAACCCAAAATCTAGAGGTAAAGCCCAACATCTACAGGTAAATCCAGATATCTAGGGGTAAAGCCCAACATCTAGAGGAAAAGCCAAATATATCGATATAAAACCCAAAATCTAGAGGTAAAGCCCAATATCTAGACGTAAAGCCCAAAATCTAGATGAAAAGCACAACTTCTAGATCTAAAGCCCAACATCTAGAGGTAAAGACCAATAGCTAGAGGTAAATCCCAACATCTAGAGGTAAAGCCAGATATCTAGAGGTAAAGCCCAACGTCTGGAGGTAAAGCCCATCATCTAGTCCTATAGCCCAATGTCTGCAGGTAAATCCCAACTTACAGAGGTGAAGGCAAACATCTAGATGTAAAACCCCAAATCTAGAGGTAAAGCCCAACATCTAGAGGAAAAGCCAAATATATATATATTTAAAACCCAAAACCTAGAGGTAAAGCCCAACATCTAGAGGTAAAGCCAGATATCTAGGGTTAAAGGCCAACATCTAGAGGAAAAGCCAAATATATATATATTTAAAACCCAAAATCTAGAGGTAAAGCCCAACATCTAGAGGTAAAGCCAGATATCTAGGGTTAAAGGCCAACATCTAGAGGAAAAGCCAAATATATAGATTTAAAACCCAAAATCTAGAGGTAAAGCCCAATATCAAGACGTAAAGGCCAAAATCTGGATGTAAAGCCCAGCTTCTTGATCTAAAGCCCAAAATCTAGATGTAAAGCCCAAATTCTAGATCTAACGCCCAAAATCTAGAGATAAAGACCAATATCTAGAGGTAAAACCCAACATCTAGAGGTAAAGCCAGATATCTAGAGGTAAAGCCCAACATCTAGAGGAAAAGCAAAATATATAGATTTCAAACCCAAATTCTAGAGTTCAATCCCAACATCTAGAGGTAAATCCCAAAGTCTAGATGTAAAGCTCAACTTCCAGATTTAAAGTCAAAAATCTAAATGTAAATACCAATACCTAGAGGTAGAGCCCAAAATGTAGAGGTAAAGCCCAACATCTAGAGATAAAGCCAGATATATAGATCTAAACCCCAAAATCTAGAGGTGAAGCCCAATATCTAGACGTAAAGCCCAAAATCTAGATGTAAAGCCCAACTTCTAGATCTAAAGCCCAAAATATAGCTGTAAAGCCCAACTTCTAAATCTAAAGCCCAACATCTAGAGGTAAAGCCCAATATTTAGAGTTTAAGCGCATCATTTAGAGGTAAAGCCCAAAATCTAGATGTAAAGCCCAACTTCTAGAGGTAAAGCCCATCATCTAGTCCTACAGCCCAATGTCTGCAGGTAAAGCACATCTTACAGAGGTGAAGGCAAACATCTAGATGTAAAACCCAAAATCTAGAGGTAAAGCCCAACATCTAGAGGAAAAGCCAAATATATAGATTTAAAACCCAGAATCTAGAGGTAAAGCCCAATATCTAGACCTAAAGCCCAAAATCTAGATGTAAAGCCCAACTTCTAGATCTAAAGCCCAAAATCTAGATGTAAAGCCCAAATTCTAGATCTAACACCCAAAATCTAGAGGTAAAGACCAATATCTAGAGGTAAAACCCAACATCTAGAGGTAAAGCCAGATATCTAGAGGTAAAGCCCAACATCTAGAGGAAAAGCAAAATATATAGATTTCAAACCCAAATTCTAGAGTTCAATCCCAACATCTAGAGGTAAAGCCCAACTTCCAGAGTTAAAGTCCAAAATCTAGAGGTAAACACCAATACCTAAAGTTAGAGCCCAAAATCTAGAGATAAAGCCCAACATCTAGAGATAAAGCCAGATATATAGATTTAAAATCCAAAATCTGGAGGTAAAGCCCAACATCTAGAGGTAAAGCCCCAAATCTAGATGTAAAGCCCAATTGCTAGATCTAAAGCCAAATACTCTAGAGGTAAAGCCCAACATGTAGAGGTAAAGACTAAGATCTAGAGGTGAATTCCAATATCTAGTGTTAAAGGCCGACACCTACAGTTAAAGCCAAACATCTAGATGTACAACCCAACTTCTAGAGGTAAAGCCGAATATCTAGAGTTAAAGCGCATCCTTTAGAGTAAAGCCCAAAATCTAGAGTTAAAGCCCAACATCTAGAGGGAAAGCCCAGAATCTAGATGTAAAGCCTAACATCTAGAGGTGAATTCCAAAATCAAGTGTTAAGGCCTGACATCTACAGTTAAATCCAACCATATAGATATAACCCCCAACTTCTAGAGGTAAGGCCCAAAATCTAGAGGTAAAGCCCAACAGCTAGAGTTAAAGCCGAACGTCTTGAGGTAAAGCCCAACTTCTAGAGGTAAAGCCCAACATCTAGACGTAAAGCCAGATATCTGACGGTAAACCCAACATCTAGAGGAAAAGCCAAATATATAGATTTAAAACCCAAAATCTAGAGATAAAGCCGAACATCTAAATGTAAAGCAAAACATCTAGTTGTAATCCAAACATCTAGAGGTAAAGCCTAACATCTAGAGGTGAAGCACAACATATAGAGGTATAACCCAACATCTAGAGATAAAGACCAACATCTAAATGTAAAGCAAAACATCTAGATGTAAACCCCTACATCTAGAGGTAAAGTCCAATATCTAGACCTAAAGACCAACATCTAGAGGTAAAACCCAACATCTAGTGGTAAAGCCCAACGTCTGGAGGTAAAGCCCAGATTCTAGAGAGAAGCCAAAAATCCAGATGGAAAACCCAAAATCTAGAGGTAAAGCCCAACATCTACAGGTAAATCCAGATATCTAGGGGTAAAGCCCAACATCTAGAGGAAAAGCCAAATATATCGATATAAAACCCAAAATCTAGAGGTAAAGCCCAATATCTAGACGTAAAGCCCAAAATCTAGATGAAAAGCACAACTTCTAGATCTAAAGCCCAACATCTAGAGGTAAAGACCAATAGCTAGAGGTAAATCCCAACATCTAGAGGTAAAGCCAGATATCTAGAGGTAAAGCCCAACGTCTGGAGGTAAAGCCCATCATCTAGTCCTATAGCCCAATGTCTGCAGGTAAATCCCAACTTACAGAGGTGAAGGCAAACATCTAGATGTAAAACCCCAAATCTAGAGGTAAAGCCCAACATCTAGAGGAAAAGCCAAATATATATATATTTAAAACCCAAAACCTAGAGGTAAAGCCCAACATCTAGAGGTAAAGCCAGATATCTAGGGTTAAAGGCCAACATCTAGAGGAAAAGCCAAATATATATATATTTAAAACCCAAAATCTAGAGGTAAAGCCCAACATCTAGAGGTAAAGCCAGATATCTAGGGTTAAAGGCCAACATCTAGAGGAAAAGCCAAATATATAGATTTAAAACCCAAAATCTAGAGGTAAAGCCCAATATCAAGACGTAAAGGCCAAAATCTGGATGTAAAGCCCAGCTTCTTGATCTAAAGCCCAAAATCTAGATGTAAAGCCCAAATTCTAGATCTAACGCCCAAAATCTAGAGATAAAGACCAATATCTAGAGGTAAAACCCAACATCTAGAGGTAAAGCCAGATATCTAGAGGTAAAGCCCAACATCTAGAGGAAAAGCAAAATATATAGATTTCAAACCCAAATTCTAGAGTTAAATCCCAACATCTAGAGGTAAATCCCAAAGTCTAGATGTAAAGCTCAACTTCCAGATTTAAAGTCAAAAATCTAAATGTAAATACCAATACCTAGAGGTAGAGCCCAAAATGTAGAGGTAAAGCCCAACATCTAGAGATAAAGCCAGATATATAGATCTAAACCCCAAAATCTAGAGGTGAAGCCCAATATCTAGACGTAAAGCCCAAAATCTAGATGTAAAGCCCAACTTCTAGATCTAAAGCCCAAAATATAGCTGTAAAGCCCAACTTCTAAATCTAAAGCCCAACATCTAGAGGTAAAGCCCAATATTTAGAGTTTAAGCGCATCATTTAGAGGTAAAGCCCAAAATCTAGATGTAAAGCCCAACTTCTAGAGGTAAAGCCCATCATCTAGTCCTACAGCCCAATGTCTGCAGGTAAAGCACATCTTACAGAGGTGAAGGCAAACATCTAGATGTAAAACCCAAAATCTAGAGGTAAAGCCCAACATCTAGAGGAAAAGCCAAATATATAGATTTAAAACCCAGAATCTAGAGGTAAAGCCCAATATCTAGACCTAAAGCCCAAAATCTAGATGTAAAGCCCAACTTCTAGATCTAAAGCCCAAAATCTAGATGTAAAGCCCAAATTCTAGATCTAACACCCAAAATCTAGAGGTAAAGACCAATATCTAGAGGTAAAACCCAACATCTAGAGGTAAAGCCAGATATCTAGAGGTAAAGCCCAACATCTAGAGGAAAAGCAAAATATATAGATTTCAAACCCAAATTCTAGAGTTCAATCCCAACATCTAGAGGTAAAGCCCAACTTCCAGAGTTAAAGTCCAAAATCTAGAGGTAAACACCAATACCTAAAGTTAGAGCCCAAAATCTAGAGATAAAGCCCAACATCTAGAGATAAAGCCAGATATATAGATTTAAAATCCAAAATCTGGAGGTAAAGCCCAACATCTAGAGGTAAAGCCCCAAATCTAGATGTAAAGCCCAATTGCTAGATCTAAAGCCAAATACTCTAGAGGTAAAGCCCAACATGTAGAGGTAAAGACTAAGATCTAGAGGTGAATTCCAATATCTAGTGTTAAAGGCCGACACCTACAGTTAAAGCCAAACATCTAGATGTACAACCCAACTTCTAGAGGTAAAGCCGAATATCTAGAGTTAAAGCGCATCCTTTAGAGTAAAGCCCAAAATCTAGAGTTAAAGCCCAACATCTAGAGGGAAAGCCCAGAATCTAGATGTAAAGCCTAACATCTAGAGGTGAATTCCAAAATCAAGTGTTAAGGCCTGACATCTACAGTTAAATCCAACCATATAGATATAACCCCCAACTTCTAGAGGTAAGGCCCAAAATCTAGAGGTAAAGCCCAACAGCTAGAGTTAAAGCCGAACGTCTTGAGGTAAAGCCCAACTTCTAGAGGTAAAGCCCAACATCTAGACGTAAAGCCAGATATCTGACGGTAAACCCAACATCTAGAGGAAAAGCCAAATATATAGATTTAAAACCCAAAATCTAGAGATAAAGCCGAACATCTAAATGTAAAGCAAAACATCTAGTTGTAATCCAAACATCTAGAGGTAAAGCCTAACATCTAGAGGTGAAGCACAACATATAGAGGTATAACCCAACATCTAGAGATAAAGACCAACATCTAAATGTAAAGCAAAACATCTAGATGTAAACCCCTACATCTAGAGGTAAAGTCCAATATCTAGACCTAAAGACCAACATCTAGAGGTAAAACCCAACATCTAGTGGTAAAGCCCAACGTCTGGAGGTAAAGCCCAGATTCTAGAGAGAAGCCAAAAATCCAGATGGAAAACCCAAAATCTAGAGGTAAAGCCCAACATCTACAGGTAAATCCAGATATCTAGGGGTAAAGCCCAACATCTAGAGGAAAAGCCAAATATATCGATATAAAACCCAAAATCTAGAGGTAAAGCCCAATATCTAGACGTAAAGCCCAAAATCTAGATGAAAAGCACAACTTCTAGATCTAAAGCCCAACATCTAGAGGTAAAGACCAATAGCTAGAGGTAAATCCCAACATCTAGAGGTAAAGCCAGATATCTAGAGGTAAAGCCCAACGTCTGGAGGTAAAGCCCATCATCTAGTCCTATAGCCCAATGTCTGCAGGTAAATCCCAACTTACAGAGGTGAAGGCAAACATCTAGATGTAAAACCCCAAATCTAGAGGTAAAGCCCAACATCTAGAGGAAAAGCCAAATATATATATATTTAAAACCCAAAATCTAGAGGTAAAGCCCAACATCTAGAGGTAAAGCCAGATATCTAGGGTTAAAGGCCAACATCTAGAGGAAAAGCCAAATATATATATATTTAAAACCCAAAATCTAGAGGTAAAGCCCAACATCTAGAGGTAAAGCCAGATATCTAGGGTTAAAGGCCAACATCTAGAGGAAAAGCCAAATATATAGATTTAAAACCCAAAATCTAGAGGTAAAGCCCAATATCAAGACGTAAAGGCCAAAATCTGGATGTAAAGCCCAGCTTCTTGATCTAAAGCCCAAAATCTAGATGTAAAGCCCAAATTCTAGATCTAACGCCCAAAATCTAGAGGTAAAGACCAATATCTAGAGGTAAAACCCAACATCTAGAGGTAAAGCCAGATATCTAGAGGTAAAGCCCAACATCTAGAGGAAAAGCAAAATATATAGATTTCAAACCCAAATTCTAGAGTTCAATCCCAACATCTAGAGATAAATCCCAAAGTCTAGATGTAAAGCTCAACTTCCAGATTTAAAGTCAAAAATCTAAATGTAAATACCAATACCTAGAGGTAGAGCCCAAAATGTAGAGGTAAAGCCCAACATCTAGAGATAAAGCCAGATATATAGATCTAAACCCCAAAATCTAGAGGTGAAGCCCAATATCTAGACGTAAAGCCCAAAATCTAGATGTAAAGCCCAACTTCTAGATCTAAAGCCCAAAATATAGCTGTAAAGCCCAACTTCTAAATCTAAAGCCCAACATCTAGAGGTAAGGCCCAATATTTAGTGTTTAAGCGCATCATTTAGAGGTAAAGCCCAAAATCTAGATGTAAAGCCCAACTTCTAGAGGTAAAGCCCATCATCTAGTCCTACAGCCCAATGTCTGCAGGTAAAGCACATCTTACAGAGGTGAAGGCAAACATCTAGATGTAAAACCCAAAATCTAGAGGTAAAGCCCAACATCTAGAGGAAAAGCCAAATATATAGATTTAAAACCCAGAATCTAGAGGTAAAGCCCAATATCTAGACCTAAAGCCCAAAATCTAGATGTAAAGCCCAACTTCTAGATCTAAAGCCCAAAATCTAGATGTAAAGCCCAAATTCTAGATCTAACACCCAAAATCTAGAGGTAAAGACCAATATCTAGAGGTAAAACCCAACAGCTAGAGGTAAAGCCAGATATCTAGAGGTAAAGCCCAACATCTAGAGGAAAAGCAAAATATATAGATTTCAAACCCAAATTCTAGAGTTCAATCCCAACATCTAGAGGTAAAGCCCAACTTCCAGAGTTAAAGTCCAAAATCTAGAGGTAAACACCAATACCTAAAGTTAGAGCCCAAAATCTAGAGATAAAGCCCAACATCTAGAGATAAAGCCAGATATATAGATTTAAAATCCAAAATCTGGAGGTAAAGCCCAACATCTAGAGGTAAAGCCCCAAATCTAGATGTAAAGCCCAATTGCTAGATCTAAAGCCAAATACTCTAGAGGTAAAGCCCAACATGTAGAGGTAAAGACTAAGATCTAGAGGTGAATTCCAATATCTAGTGTTAAAGGCCGACACCTACAGTTAAAGCCAAACATCTAGATGTACAACCCAACTTCTAGAGGTAAAGCCGAATATCTAGAGTTAAAGCGCATCCTTTAGAGTAAAGCCCAAAATCTAGAGTTAAAGCCCAACATCTAGAGGGAAAGCCCAGAATCTAGATGTAAAGCCTAACATCTAGAGGTGAATTCCAAAATCAAGTGTTAAGGCCTGACATCTACAGTTAAATCCAACCATATAGATATAACCCCCAACTTCTAGAGGTAAGGCCCAAAATCTAGAGGTAAAGCCCAACAGCTAGAGTTAAAGCCGAACGTCTTGAGGTAAAGCCCAACTTCTAGAGGTAAAGCCCAACATCTAGACGTAAAGCCAGATATCTGACGGTAAACCCAACATCTAGAGGAAAAGCCAAATATATAGATTTAAAACCCAAAATCTAGAGATAAAGCCGAACATCTAAATGTAAAGCAAAACATCTAGTTGTAATCCAAACATCTAGAGGTAAAGCCTAACATCTAGAGGTGAAGCACAACATATAGAGGTATAACCCAACATCTAGAGATAAAGACCAACATCTAAATGTAAAGCAAAACATCTAGATGTAAACCCCTACATCTAGAGGTAAAGTCCAATATCTAGACCTAAAGACCAACATCTAGAGGTAAAACCCAACATCTAGTGGTAAAGCCCAACGTCTGGAGGTAAAGCCCAGATTCTAGAGAGAAGCCAAAAATCCAGATGGAAAACCCAAAATCTAGAGGTAAAGCCCAACATCTACAGGTAAATCCAGATATCTAGGGGTAAAGCCCAACATCTAGAGGAAAAGCCAAATATATCGATATAAAACCCAAAATCTAGAGGTAAAGCCCAATATCTAGACGTAAAGCCCAAAATCTAGATGAAAAGCACAACTTCTAGATCTAAAGCCCAACATCTAGAGGTAAAGACCAATAGCTAGAGGTAAATCCCAACATCTAGAGGTAAAGCCAGATATCTAGAGGTAAAGCCCAACGTCTGGAGGTAAAGCCCATCATCTAGTCCTATAGCCCAATGTCTGCAGGTAAATCCCAACTTACAGAGGTGAAGGCAAACATCTAGATGTAAAACCCCAAATCTAGAGGTAAAGCCCAACATCTAGAGGAAAAGCCAAATATATATATATTTAAAACCCAAAATCTAGAGGTAAAGCCCAACATCTAGAGGTAAAGCCAGATATCTAGGGTTAAAGGCCAACATCTAGAGGAAAAGCCAAATATATATATATTTAAAACCCAAAATCTAGAGGTAAAGCCCAACATCTAGAGGTAAAGCCAGATATCTAGGGTTAAAGGCCAACATCTAGAGGAAAAGCCAAATATATAGATTTAAAACCCAAAATCTAGAGGTAAAGCCCAATATCAAGACGTAAAGGCCAAAATCTGGATGTAAAGCCCAGCTTCTTGATCTAAAGCCCAAAATCTAGATGTAAAGCCCAAATTCTAGATCTAACGCCCAAAATCTAGAGGTAAAGACCAATATCTAGAGGTAAAACCCAACATCTAGAGGTAAAGCCAGATATCTAGAGGTAAAGCCCAACATCTAGAGGAAAAGCAAAATATATAGATTTCAAACCCAAATTCTAGAGTTCAATCCCAACATCTAGAGATAAATCCCAAAGTCTAGATGTAAAGCTCAACTTCCAGATTTAAAGTCAAAAATCTAAATGTAAATACCAATACCTAGAGGTAGAGCCCAAAATGTAGAGGTAAAGCCCAACATCTAGAGATAAAGCCAGATATATAGATCTAAACCCCAAAATCTAGAGGTGAAGCCCAATATCTAGACGTAAAGCCCAAAATCTAGATGTAAAGCCCAACTTCTAGATCTAAAGCCCAAAATATAGCTGTAAAGCCCAACTTCTAAATCTAAAGCCCAACATCTAGAGGTAAGGCCCAATATTTAGTGTTTAAGCGCATCATTTAGAGGTAAAGCCCAAAATCTAGATGTAAAGCCCAACTTCTAGAGGTAAAGCCCATCATCTAGTCCTACAGCCCAATGTCTGCAGGTAAAGCACATCTTACAGAGGTGAAGGCAAACATCTAGATGTAAAACCCAAAATCTAGAGGTAAAGCCCAACATCTAGAGGAAAAGCCAAATATATAGATTTAAAACCCAGAATCTAGAGGTAAAGCCCAATATCTAGACCTAAAGCCCAAAATCTAGATGTAAAGCCCAACTTCTAGATCTAAAGCCCAAAATCTAGATGTAAAGCCCAAATTCTAGATCTAACACCCAAAATCTAGAGGTAAAGACCAATATCTAGAGGTAAAACCCAACAGCTAGAGGTAAAGCCAGATATCTAGAGGTAAAGCCCAACATCTAGAGGAAAAGCAAAATATATAGATTTCAAACCCAAATTCTAGAGTTCAATCCCAACATCTAGAGGTAAAGCCCAACTTCCAGAGTTAAAGTCCAAAATCTAGAGGTAAACACCAATACCTAAAGTTAGAGCCCAAAATCTAGAGATAAAGCCCAACATCTAGAGATAAAGCCAGATATATAGATTTAAAATCCAAAATCTGGAGGTAAAGCCCAACATCTAGAGGTAAAGCCCCAAATCTAGATGTAAAGCCCAATTGCTAGATCTAAAGCCAAATACTCTAGAGGTAAAGCCCAACATGTAGAGGTAAAGACTAAGATCTAGAGGTGAATTCCAATATCTAGTGTTAAAGGCCGACACCTACAGTTAAAGCCAAACATCTAGATGTACAACCCAACTTCTAGAGGTAAAGCCGAATATCTAGAGTTAAAGCGCATCCTTTAGAGTAAAGCCCAAAATCTAGAGTTAAAGCCCAACATCTAGAGGGAAAGCCCAGAATCTAGATGTAAAGCCTAACATCTAGAGGTGAATTCCAAAATCAAGTGTTAAGGCCTGACATCTACAGTTAAATCCAACCATATAGATATAACCCCCAACTTCTAGAGGTAAGGCCCAAAATCTAGAGGTAAAGCCCAACAGCTAGAGTTAAAGCCGAACGTCTTGAGGTAAAGCCCAACTTCTAGAGGTAAAGCCCAACATCTAGACGTAAAGCCAGATATCTGACGGTAAACCCAACATCTAGAGGAAAAGCCAAATATATAGATTTAAAACCCAAAATCTAGAGATAAAGCCGAACATCTAAATGTAAAGCAAAACATCTAGTTGTAATCCAAACATCTAGAGGTAAAGCCTAACATCTAGAGGTGAAGCACAACATATAGAGGTATAACCCAACATCTAGAGATAAAGACCAACATCTAAATGTAAAGCAAAACATCTAGATGTAAACCCCTACATCTAGAGGTAAAGTCCAATATCTAGACCTAAAGACCAACATCTAGAGGTAAAACCCAACATCTAGTGGTAAAGCCCAACGTCTGGAGGTAAAGCCCAGATTCTAGAGAGAAGCCAAAAATCCAGATGGAAAACCCAAAATCTAGAGGTAAAGCCCAACATCTACAGGTAAATCCAGATATCTAGGGGTAAAGCCCAACATCTAGAGGAAAAGCCAAATATATCGATATAAAACCCAAAATCTAGAGGTAAAGCCCAATATCTAGACGTAAAGCCCAAAATCTAGATGAAAAGCACAACTTCTAGATCTAAAGCCCAACATCTAGAGGTAAAGACCAATAGCTAGAGGTAAATCCCAACATCTAGAGGTAAAGCCAGATATCTAGAGGTAAAGCCCAACGTCTGGAGGTAAAGCCCATCGTCTAGTCCTATAGCCCAATGTCTGCAGGTAAATCCCAACTTACAGAGGTGAAGGCAAACATCTAGATGTAAAACCCCAAATCTAGAGGTAAAGCCCAACATCTAGAGGAAAAGCCAAATATATATATATTTAAAACCCAAAATCTAGAGGTAAAGCCCAACATCTAGAGGTAAAGCCAGATACCTAGGGTTAAAGGCCAACATCTAGAGGAAAAGCCAAATATATATATATTTAAAACCCAAAATCTAGAGGTAAAGCCCAACATCTAGAGGTAAAGCCAGATATCTAGGGTTAAAGGCCAACATCTAGAGGAAAAGCCAAATATATAGATTTAAAACCCAAAATCTAGAGGTAAAGCCCAATATCAAGACGTAAAGGCCAAAATCTGGATGTAAAGCCCAGCTTCTTGATCTAAAGCCCAAAATCTAGATGTAAAGCCCAAATTCTAGATCTAACGCCCAAAATCTAGAGGTAAAGACCAATATCTAGAGGTAAAACCCAACATCTAGAGGTAAAGCCAGATATCTAGAGGTAAAGCCCAACATCTAGAGGAAAAGCAAAATATATAGATTTCAAACCCAAATTCTAGAGTTCAATCCCAACATCTAGAGGTAAATCCGAAAGTCTAGATGTAAAGCTCAACTTCCAGATTTAAAGTCAAAAATCTAAATGTAAATACCAATACCTAGAGGTAGAGCCCAAAATGTAGAGGTAAAGCCCAACATCTAGAGATAAAGCCAGATATATAGATCTAAACCCCAAAATCTAGAGGTGAAGCCCAATATCTAGACGTAAAGCCCAAAATCTAGATGTAAAGCCCAACTTCTAGATCTAAAGCCCAAAATATAGCTGTAAAGCCCAACTTCTAAATCTAAAGCCCAACATCTAGAGGTAAGGCCCAATATTTAGTGTTTAAGCGCATCATTTAGAGGTAAAGCCCAAAATCTAGATGTAAAGCCCAACTTCTAGAGGTAAAGCCCATCATCTAGTCCTACAGCCCAATGTCTGCAGGTAAAGCACATCTTACAGAGGTGAAGGCAAACATCTAGATGTAAAACCCAAAATCTAGAGGTAAAGCCCAACATCTAGAGGAAAAGCCAAATATATAGATTTAAAACCCAAAATCTAGAGGTAAAGCCCAATATCTAGACCTAAAGCCCAAAATCTAGATGTAAAGCCCAACTTCTAGATCTAAAGACCAAAATCTAGATGTAAAGCCCAAATTCTAGATCTAACACCCAAAATCTAGAGGTAAAGACCAATATCTAGAGGTAAAACCCAACAGCTAGAGGTAAAGCCAGATATCTAGAGGTAAAGCCCAACATCTAGAGGAAAAGCAAAATATATAGATTTCAAACCCAAATTCTAGAGTTCAATCCCAACATCTAGAGGTAAAGCCCAACTTCCAGAGTTAAAGTCCAAAATCTAGAGGTAAACACCAATACCTAAAGTTAGAGCCCAAAATCTAGAGATAAAGCCCAACATCTAGAGATAAAGCCAGATATATAGATTTAAAATCCAAAATCTGGAGGTAAAGCCCAACATCTAGAGGTAAAGCCCCAAATCTAGATGTAAAGCCCAATTGCTAGATCTAAAGCCAAATACTCTAGAGGTAAAGCCCAACATGTAGAGGTAAAGACTAAGATCTAGAGGTGAATTCCAATATCTAGTGTTAAAGCCCGACACCTACAGTTAAAGCCAAACATCTAGATGTACAACCCAACTTCTAGAGGTAAAGCCGAATATCTAGAGTTAAAGCGCATCCTTTCGAGTAAAGCCCAAAATCTAGAGTTAAAGCCCAACATCTAGAGGGAAAGCCCAGAATCTAGATGTAAAGCCTAACATCTAGAGGTGAATTCCAAAATCAAGTGTTAAGGCCTGACATCTACAGTTAAATCCAACCATATAGATATAACCCCCAACTTCTAGAGGTAAGGCCCAAAATCTAGAGGTAAAGCCCAACAGCTAGAGTTAAAGACGAACGTCTTGAGGTAAAGCCCAAAGTCTAGAGTTAAAGCCCAACTTCTAGAGGTAAAGCCCAACATCTAGACGTAAAGCCAGATATCTGACGGTAAAGCCCAACATCTAGAGGAAAAGCCAAATATATAGATTTAAAACCCAAAATCTAGAGATAAAGCCGAACATCTAAATGTAAAGCAAAACATCTAGATGTAATCCAAACATCTAGAGGTAAAGCCTAACATCTAGAGGTGAAGCACAACATATAGAGGTATAACCCAACATCTAGAGATAAAGACCAACATCTAAATGTAAAGCAAAACATCTAGATGTAAAACCCTACATCTAGAGGTAAAGTCCAATATCTAGACCTAAAGACCAACATCTAGAGGTAAAACCCAACATCTAGTGGTAAAGCCCAACGTCTGGAGGTAAAGCCCAGATTCTAGAGAGAAGCCAAAAATCCAGATGGAAAACCCAAAATCTAGAGGTAAAGCCCAACATCTACAGGTAAATCCAGATATCTAGGGGTAAAGCCCAACATCTAGAGGAAAAGCCAAATATATAGATATAAAACCCAAAATCTAGAGGTAAAGCCCAATATCTAGACGTAAAGCCCAAAATCTAGATGAAAAGCACAACTTCTAGATCGAAAGCCCAACATCTAGAGGTAAAGACCAATATTTAGAGTTTAAGCGCATCATTTAGAGGTAAAGCCCAAAATCTAGATGTAAAGCCCAACTTCTAGAGGTAAAGCCCATCATCTAGTCCTACAGCCCAATGTCTGCAGGTAAAGCACATCTTACAGAGGTGAAGGCAAACATCTAGATGTAAAACCCAAAATCTAGAGGTAAAGCCCAACATCTAGAGGAAAAGCCAAATATATAGATTTAAAACCCAAAATCTAGAGGTAAAGCCCAATATCTAGACCTAAAGCCCAAAATCTAGATGTAAAGCCCAACTTCTAGATCTAAAGCCCAAAATCTAGATGTAAAGCCCAAATTCTAGATCTAACACCCAAAATCTAGAGGTAAAGACCAATATCTAGAGGTAAAACCCAACAGCTAGAGGTAAAGCCAGATATCTAGAGGTAAAGCCCAACATCTAGAGGAAAAGCAAAATATATAGATTTCAAACCCAAATTCTAGAGTTCAATCCCAACATCTAGAGGTAAAGCCCAACTTCCAGAGTTAAAGTCCAAAATCTAGAGGTAAAAACCAATACCTAAAGTTAGAGCCCAAAATCTAGAGATAAAGCCCAACATCTAGAGATAAAGCCAGATATATAGATTTAAAATCCAAAATCTGGAGGTAAAGCCCAACATCTAGAGGTAAAGCCCCAAATCTAGATGTAAAGCCCAATTGCTAGATCTAAAGCCAAATACTCTAGAGGTAAAGCCCAACATGTAGAGGTAAAGACTAAGATCTAGAGGTGAATTCCAATATCTAGTGTTAAAGGCCGACACCTACAGTTAAAGCCAAACATCTAGATGTACAACCCAACTTCTAGAGGTAAAGCCGAATATCTAGAGTTAAAGCGCATCCTTTAGAGTAAAGCCCAAAATCTAGAGTTAAAGCCCAACATCTAGAGGGAAAGCCCAGAATCTAGATGTAAAGCCTAACATCTAGAGGTGAATTCCAAAATCAAGTGTTAAGGCCTGACATCTACAGTTAAATCCAACCATATAGATATAACCCCCAACTTCTAGAGGTAAGGCCCAAAATCTAGAGGTAAAGCCCAACAGCTAGACTTAAAGCCGAACCTCTTGAGGTAAAGCCCAAAGTCTAGAGTTAAAGCCCAACTTCTAGAGGTAAAGCCCAACATCTAGACGTAAAGCCAAATATATAGATTTAAAACCCAAAATCTAGAGATAAAGCCGAACATCTAAATGTAAAGCAAAACATCTAGATGTAATCCAAACATCTAGAGGTAAAGCCTAACATCTAGAGGTGAAGCACAACATATAGAGGTATAACCCAACATCTAGAGATAAAGACCAACATCTAAATGTAAAGCAAAACATCTAGATGTAGAACCCTACATCTAGAGGTAAAGTCCAATATCTAGACCTAAAGACCAACATCTAGAGGTAAAACCCAACATCTAGTGGTAAAGCCCAACGTCTGGAGGTAAAGCCCAGATTCTAGAGAGAAGCCAAAAATCCAGATGGAAAACCCAAAATCTAGAGGTAAAGCCCAACATCTACAGGTAAATCCAGATATCTAGGGGTAAAGACCAACATCTAGAGGAAAAGCCAAATATATAGATATAAAACCCAAAATCTAGAGGTAAAGCCCAATATCTAGACGTAAAGCCCAAAATCTAGATGAAAAGCACAACTTCTAGATCTAAAGCCCAACATCTAGAGGTAAAGACCAATAGCTAGAGGTAAATCCCAACATCTAGAGGTAAAGCCAGATATCTAGAGGTAAAGCCCAACGTCTGGAGGTAAAGCCCATCATCTAGTCCTATAGCCCAATGTCTGCAGGTAAATCCCAACATACAGAGGTGAAGGCAAACATCTAGATGTAAAACCCCAAATCTATAGGTAAAGCCCAACATCTAGAGGAAAAGCCAAATATATATATATTTAAAACCCAAAACCTAGAGGTAAAGCCCAACATCTAGAGGTAAAGCCAGATATCTAGGGGTAAAGGCCAACATCTAGAGGAAAAGCCAAATATATAGATTTAAAACCCAAAATCTAGAGCTAAAGCCCAATATCAAGACGTAAAGGCCAAAATCTAGATGTAAAGGCCAAAATCTATATGTAAAGGCCAAATTCTAGATCTAACTCCCAAAATCTAGAGATAAAGACCAATATCTAGAGGTAAAACCCAACATCTAGAGGTAAAGCCAGATATCTAGAGGTAAAGCCCAACATCTAGAGGAAAAGCAAAATATATAGATTTCAAACCCAAATTCTAGAGTTCAATCCCAACATCTAGAGGTAAAGCCCAACTTCCAGAGTTAAAGTCCAAAATCTAGAGGTAAACACCAATACCTAAAGTTAGAGCCCAAAATCTAGAGATAAAGCCCAACATCTAGAGATAAAGCCAGATATATAGATTTAAAATCCAAAATCTGGAGGTAAAGCCCAACATCTAGAGGTAAAGCCCCAAATCTAGATGTAAAGCCCAATCGCTACATCTAAAGCCAAATACTCTAGAGGTAAAGCCCAACATGTAGAGGTAAAGACTAAGATCTAGAGGTGAATTCCAATATCTAGTGTTAAAGGCCGACACCTACAGTTAAAGCCAAACATCTAGATGTACAACCCAACTTCTAGAGGTAAAGCCGAATATCTAGAGTTAAAGCGCATCCTTTAGAGTAAAGCCCAAAATCTAGAGTTAAAGCCCAACATCTAGAGGGAAAGCCCAGAATCTAGATGTAAAGCCTAACATCTAGAGGTGAATTCCAAAATCAAGTGTTAAGGCCTGACATCTACAGTTAAATCCAACCATATAGATATAACCCCCAACTTCTAGAGGTAAGGCCCAAAATCTAGAGGTAAAGCCCAACAGCTAGACTTAAAGCCGAACCTCTTGAGGTAAAGCCCAAAGTCTAGAGTTAAAGCCCAACTTCTAGAGGTAAAGCCCAACATCTAGACGTAAAGCCAAATATATAGATTTAAAACCCAAAATCTAGAGATAAAGCCGAACATCTAAATGTAAAGCAAAACATCTAGATGTAATCCAAACATCTAGAGGTAAAGCCTAACATCTAGAGGTGAAGCACAACATATAGAGGTATAACCCAACATCTAGAGATAAAGACCAACATCTAAATGTAAAGCAAAACATCTAGATGTAGAACCCTACATCTAGAGGTAAAGTCCAATATCTAGACCTAAAGACCAACATCTAGAGGTAAAACCCAACATCTAGTGGTAAAGCCCAACGTCTGGAGGTAAAGCCCAGATTCTAGAGAGAAGCCAAAAATCCAGATGGAAAACCCAAAATCTAGAGGTAAAGCCCAACATCTACAGGTAAATCCAGATATCTAGGGGTAAAGCCCAACATCTAGAGGAAAAGCCAAATATATAGATATAAAACCCAAAATCTAGAGGTAAAGCCCAATATCTAGACGTAAAGCCCAAAATCTAGATGAAAAGCACAACTTCTAGATCTAAAGCCCAACATCTAGAGGTAAAGACCAATAGCTAGAGGTAAATCCCAACATCTAGAGGTAAAGCCAGATATCTAGAGGTAAAGCCCAACGTCTGGAGGTAAAGCCCATCATCTAGTCCTATAGCCCAATGTCTGCAGGTAAATCCCAACATACAGAGGTGAAGGCAAACATCTAGATGTAAAACCCCAAATCTATAGGTAAAGCCCAACATCTAGAGGAAAAGCCAAATATATATATATTTAAAACCCAAAACCTAGAGGTAAAGCCCAACATCTAGAGGTAAAGCCAGATATCTAGGGGTAAAGGCCAACATCTAGAGGAAAAGCCAAATATATAGATTTAAAACCCAAAATCTAGAGCTAAAGCCCAATATCAAGACGTAAAGGCCAAAATCTAGATGTAAAGGCCAAAATCTATATGTAAAGGCCAAATTCTAGATCTAACTCCCAAAATCTAGAGATAAAGACCAATATCTAGAGGTAAAACCCAACATCTACAGGTAAAGCCAGATATCTAGAGGTAAAGCCCAACATCTAGAGGAAAAGCAAAATATATAGATTTCAAACCCAAATTCTAGAGTTCAATCCCAACATCTAGAGGTAAATCCCAAAGTCTAGATGTAAAGCTCAACTTCCAGATTTAAAGTCAAAAATCTAAATGTAAATACCAATACCTAGAGGTAGAGCCCAAAATGTAGAGGTAAAGCCCAACATCTAGAGATAAAGCCAGATATATAGATCTAAACCCCAAAATCTAGAGGTGAAGCCCAATATCTAGACGTAAAGCCCAAAATCTAGATGTAAAGCCCAACTTCTAGATCTAAAGCCCAAAATATAGCTGTAAAGCCCAACTTCTAAATCTAAAGCCCAACATCTAGAGGTAAGGCCCAATATTTAGTGTTTAAGCGCATCATTTAGAGGTAAAGCCCAAAATCTAGATGTAAAGCCCAACTTCTAGAGGTAAAGCCCATCATCTAGTCCTACAGCCCAATGTCTGCAGGTAAAGTCCAACTTACAGAGGTGAAGGCAAACATCTAGATGTAAAACCCAAAATCTAGAGGTAAAGCCCAACATCTAGAGGAAAAGCCAAATATATAGATTTAAAACCCAAAATCTAGAGGTAAAGACCAATATCTAGACCTAAAGCCCAAAATCTAGATGTAAAGCCCAACTTCTAGACCTAAAGCCCAAAATCTAGATGTAAAGCCCAAATTCTAGATCTAAAACCCAAAATCTAGAGGTAAAGACCAATATCTAGAGGTAAAACCCAACATCTAGAGGTAAAGCCAGATATCTAGAGGTAAAGCCCAACATCTAGAGGAAAAGCAAAATATATAGATTTCAAACCCAAATTCTAGAGTTCAATCCCAACATCTAGAGGTAAAGCCCAACTTCCAGAGTTAAAGTCCAAAATCTAGAGGTAAACACCAATACCTAAAGTTAGAGCCCAAAATCTAGAGATAAAGCCCAACATCTAGAGATAAAGCCAGATATATAGATTTAAAATCCAAAATCTGGAGGTAAAGCCCAACATCTAGAGGTAAAGCCCCAAATCTAGATGTAAAGCCCAATTGCTAGATCTAAAGCCAAATACTCTAGAGGTAAAGCCCAACATGTAGAGGTAAAGACTAAGATCTAGAGGTGAATTCCAATATCTAGTGTTAAAGGCCGACACCTACAGTTAAAGCCAAACATCTAGATGTAAAACCCAACTTCTAGAGGTAAAGCCGAATATCTAGAGTTAAAGCGCATCCTTTCGAGTAAAGCCCAAAATCTAGAGTTAAAGCCCAACATCTAGAGGGAAAGCCCAGAATCTAGATGTAAAGCCTAACATCTAGAGGTGAATTCCAAAATCAAGTGTTAAGGCCTGACATCTACAGTTAAATCCAACCATATAGATATAACCCCCAACTTCTAGAGGTAAGGCCCAAAATCTAGAGGTAAAGCCCAACAGCTAGAGTTAAAGCCGAACGTCTTGAGGTAAAGCCCAAAGTCTAGAGTTAAAGCCCAACTTCTAGAGGTAAAGCCCAACATCTAGACGTAAAGCCAGATATCTGACGGTAAAGCCCAACATCTAGAGGAAAAGCCAAATATATAGATTTAAAACCCAAAATCTAGAGATAAAGCCGAACATCTAAATGTAAAGCAAAACATCTAGATGTAATCCAAACATCTAGAGGTAAAGCCTAACATCTAGATGTGAAGCACAACATATAGAGGTATAACCCAACATCTAGAGGTAAAGACCAACATCTAAATGTAAAGCAAAACATCTAGATGTAAACCCCTACATCTAGAGGTAAAGTCCAATATCTAGACCTAAAGACCAACATCTAGAGGTAAAACCCAACATCTAGTGGTAAAGCCCAACGTCTGGAGGTAAAGCCCAGATTCTAGAGAGAAGCCAAAAATCCAGATGGAAAACCCAAAATCTAGAGGTAAAGCCCAACATCTACAGGTAAATCCAGATATCTAGGGGTAAAGCCCAACATCTAGAGGAAAAGCCAAATATATAGATATAAAACCCAAAATCTAGAGGTAAAGCCCAATATCTAGACGTAAAGCCCAAAATCTAGATGAAAAGCACAACTTCTAGATCTAAAGCCCAACATCTAGAGGTAAAGACCAACATCTAGAGGTAAAACCCAACATCTAGAGGTAAAGCCAGATATCTAGAGGTAAAGCCCAATGTCTGGAGGTAAAGCCCATCATCTAGTCCTACAGCCCAATGCCTGCAGGTATAGCCCAACTTACAGAGGTGAAGGCAAACATCTAGATGTAAAACCCCAAATCTAGAGGTAAAGCCCAACATCTAGAGGAAAAGCCAAATATATATATATTTAAAACCCAAAATCTAGAGGTATAGCCCAACATCTAGAGGTAAAGCCAGATATCTAGGGGTAAAGGCCAACATCTAGAGGAAAAGCCAAATATATAGATTTAAAACCCAAAATCTAGAGGTAAAGCCCAATATCTAGACGTAAAGGCCAAAAACTAGATGTAAAGCCCAGCTTCTTGATCTAATGCCCAAAATCTAGATGTAAAGCCCAAATTCTAGATCTAAAGCCCAACATCTAGAGATAAAGCCAGATATATAGATCTAAACCCCAAAATCTAGAGGTGAAGCCCAATATCTAGACGTAAAGCCCAAAATCTAGATGTAAAGCCCAAATTCTAGATCTAAAGCCCAATATCTAGAGGTAAGGCCCAATATTTAGAGTTTAAGCTCATCATTTAGAGGTAAAGCCCAAAATCTAGAGTTAAAGCCCAAAATCTAGATGAAAAGCCCAACTTCTAGATCTAAAGCCCAACATGTAGAGGTTAAGACCAATATCTAGAGGTAAAACCCAACATCTAGAGGTAAAGCCAGATATCTAGAGGTAAAGCCCAACTTCTAGAGGTAAAGCCGATCATCTAGTCCTACAGCCCAATGTCTGCAGGTAAAGCCCAACTTACAGAGGTGAAGGCAAACATCTAGATGTAAACCTAAAAATCTAGGGGTAAAGACCAATATCTAGACGTAAAGCCCAAAATCTAGATGTAAACACAGATATCTACAGGTAAAGCCCAACATCTAGAGGAAAAGACAAATATATAGATTTAAAACCCAAAATCTAGAGGTGAAGCCCAATATCTAGACGTAAAGCCCAAAATCTAGATGTAAAGCCCAAATTCTAGATCTAAAGCCCAAAATATAGATGTAAAGCCCAACTTCTAAATCTAAAGCCCAACATCTAGAGGTAAAGCCCAATATTTAGAGTTTAAGCTCATCATTTAGAGGTAAAGCCCAAAATCTAGATGTAAAGCCCAACTTCTAGAGGTAAAGCCCATCATCTAGTCCTACAGCCCAATGTCTGCAGGTAAAGCCCAACTTACAGAGGTGAAGGCAAACATCTAGATGTAAAACCCAAAATCTAGAGGCAAAGCCCAATATCTAGACGTAAAGCCCAAAATCTAGATGTAAAGCCCAACTTCCATATCTAAAGCCCAACTTCAAGATCTAAAGCCCAAATTCTAGATCTAACACCCAAAATCTAGAGGTAAAGACCAATATCTAGTGGTAAAACCCAACATCTAGAGGTAAAGCCAGATATCTAGAGGTAAAGCCCAACATCTAGAGGAAAAGCAAAATATATAGATTTCAAACCCAAATTCTAGAGTTCAATCCCAACATCTAGAGGTAAAGCCCAACTTCCAGAGTTAAAGTCCAAAATCTAGAGGTAAACACCAATACCTAGAGTTAGAGCCCAAAATCTAGAGATAAAGCCCACATCTAGAGATAAAGCCAGATATATAGATTTAAAATCCAAAATCTGGAGGTAAAGCCCAACATCTAGAGCTAAAGCCCCAAATCTAGATGTAAAGCCCAATTGCTAGATCTAAAGCCAAATACTCTAGAGGTAAAGCCCAACATCTAGAGGAAAAGCCAAATATATAGATTTCAAACCCAAATTCTAGAGTTCAATCCCAACATCTAGAGGTAAAGCCCAACTTCCAGAGTTAAAGTCCAAAATCTAGAGGTAAACACCAATACCTAAAGTTAGAGCCCAAAATCTAGAGATAAAGCCCAACATCTAGAGATAAAGCCAGATATATAGATTTAAAATCCAAAATCTGGAGGTAAAGCCCAACATCTAGAGGTAAAGCCCCAAATCTAGATGTAAAGCCCAATTGCTAGATCTAAAGCCAAATACTCTAGAGGTAAAGCCCAACATGTAGAGGTAAAGACTAAGATCTAGAGGTGAATTCCAATATCTAGTGTTAAAGGCCGACACCTACAGTTAAAGCCAAACATCTAGATGTAAAACCCAACTTCTAGAGGTAAAGCCGAATATCTAGAGTTAAAGCGCATCCTTTCGAGTAAAGCCCAAAATCTAGAGTTAAAGCCCAACATCTAGAGGGAAAGCCCAGAATCTAGATGTAAAGCCTAACATCTAGAGGTGAATTCCAAAATCAAGTGTTAAGGCCTGACATCTACAGTTAAATCCAACCATATAGATATAACCCCCAACTTCTAGAGGTAAGGCCCAAAATCTAGAGGTAAAGCCCAACAGCTAGAGTTAAAGCCGAACGTCTTGAGGTAAAGCCCAAAGTCTAGAGTTAAAGCCCAACTTCTAGAGGTAAAGCCCAACATCTAGACGTAAAGCCAGATATCTGACGGTAAAGCCCAACATCTAGAGGAAAAGCCAAATATATAGATTTAAAACCCAAAATCTAGAGATAAAGCCGAACATCTAAATGTAAAGCAAAACATCTAGATGTAATCCAAACATCTAGAGGTAAAGCCTAACATCTAGATGTGAAGCACAACATATAGAGGTATAACCCAACATCTAGAGGTAAAGACCAACATCTAAATGTAAAGCAAAACATCTAGATGTAAACCCCTACATCTAGAGGTAAAGTCCAATATCTAGACCTAAAGACCAACATCTAGAGGTAAAACCCAACATCTAGTGGTAAAGCCCAACGTCTGGAGGTAAAGCCCAGATTCTAGAGAGAAGCCAAAAATCCAGATGGAAAACCCAAAATCTAGAGGTAAAGCCCAACATCTACAGGTAAATCCAGATATCTAGGGGTAAAGCCCAACATCTAGAGGAAAAGCCAAATATATAGATATAAAACCCAAAATCTAGAGGTAAAGCCCAATATCTAGACGTAAAGCCCAAAATCTAGATGAAAAGCACAACTTCTAGATCTAAAGCCCAACATCTAGAGGTAAAGACCAACATCTAGAGGTAAAACCCAACATCTAGAGGTAAAGCCAGATATCTAGAGGTAAAGCCCAATGTCTGGAGGTAAAGCCCATCATCTAGTCCTACAGCCCAATGCCTGCAGGTATAGCCCAACTTACAGAGGTGAAGGCAAACATCTAGATGTAAAACCCCAAATCTAGAGGTAAAGCCCAACATCTAGAGGAAAAGCCAAATATATATATATTTAAAACCCAAAATCTAGAGGTATAGCCCAACATCTAGAGGTAAAGCCAGATATCTAGGGGTAAAGGCCAACATCTAGAGGAAAAGCCAAATATATAGATTTAAAACCCAAAATCTAGAGGTAAAGCCCAATATCTAGACGTAAAGGCCAAAAACTAGATGTAAAGCCCAGCTTCTTGATCTAATGCCCAAAATCTAGATGTAAAGCCCAAATTCTAGATCTAAAGCCCAACATCTAGAGATAAAGCCAGATATATAGATCTAAACCCCAAAATCTAGAGGTGAAGCCCAATATCTAGACGTAAAGCCCAAAATCTAGATGTAAAGCCCAAATTCTAGATCTAAAGCCCAACATCTAGAGGTAAGGCCCAATATTTAGAGTTTAAGCTCATCATTTAGAGGTAAAGCCCAAAATCTAGAGTTAAAGCCCAAAATCTAGATGAAAAGCCCAACTTCTAGATCTAAAGCCCAACATGTAGAGGTTAAGACCAATATCTAGAGGTAAAACCCAACATCTAGAGGTAAAGCCAGATATCTAGAGGTAAAGCCCAACTTCTAGAGGTAAAGCCGATCATCTAGTCCTACAGCCCAATGTCTGCAGGTAAAGCCCAACTTACAGAGGTGAAGGCAAACATCTAGATGTAAACCTAAAAATCTAGGGGTAAAGACCAATATCTAGACGTAAAGCCCAAAATCTAGATGTAAACACAGATATCTACAGGTAAAGCCCAACATCTAGAGGAAAAGACAAATATATAGATTTAAAACCCAAAATCTAGAGGTGAAGCCCAATATCTAGACGTAAAGCCCAAAATCTAGATGTAAAGCCCAAATTCTAGATCTAAAGCCCAAAATATAGATGTAAAGCCCAACTTCTAAATCTAAAGCCCAACATCTAGAGGTAAAGCCCAATATTTAGAGTTTAAGCTCATCATTTAGAGGTAAAGCCCAAAATCTAGATGTAAAGCCCAACTTCTAGAGGTAAAGCCCATCATCTAGTCCTACAGCCCAATGTCTGCAGGTAAAGCCCAACTTACAGAGGTGAAGGCAAACATCTAGATGTAAAACCCAAAATCTAGAGGCAAAGCCCAATATCTAGACGTAAAGCCCAAAATCTAGATGTAAAGCCCAACTTCCATATCTAAAGCCCAACTTCAAGATCTAAAGCCCAAATTCTAGATCTAACACCCAAAATCTAGAGGTAAAGACCAATATCTAGTGGTAAAACCCAACATCTAGAGGTAAAGCCCAACTTCCAGAGTTAAAGTCCAAAATCTAGAGGTAAACACCAATACCTAGAGTTAGAGCCCAAAATCTAGAGATAAAGCCCACATCTAGAGATAAAGCCAGATATATAGATTTAAAATCCAAAATCTGGAGGTAAAGCCCAACATCTAGAGCTAAAGCCCCAAATCTAGATGTAAAGCCCAATTGCTAGATCTAAAGCCAAATACTCTAGAGGTAAAGCCCAACATCTAGAGGAAAAGCCAAATATATAGATTTAAAACCCAAAATCTAGAGATAAAGCCGAACACCTAAATGTAAAGCAAAACATCTAGATGTAATCCAAACATCTAGAGGTAAAGCCTAACCTCTAGAGGTGAAGCACAACATATAGAGGTATAACCCAACATCTAGAGATAAAGACCAACATCTAAATGTAAAGCAAAACATCTAGATGTAAAACCCTACATCTAGAGGTAAAGTCCAATATCTAGACCTAAAGACCAACATCTAGAGGTAAAACCCAACATCTAGTGGTAAAGCCCAACGTCTGGAGGTAAAGCCCAGATTCTAGAGAGAAGCCAAAAATCCAGATGGAAAACCCAAAATCTAGAGGTAAAGCCCAACATCTACAGGTAAATCCAGATATCTAGGGGTAAAGCCCAACATCTAGAAAAAAAGCCAAATATATAGATATAAAACACAAAATCTAGAGGTAAAGCCCAATATCTAGGCATAAAGCCCAAAATCTAGATGAAAAGCACAACTTCTAGATCTAAAGGTCAACATCTAGAGGTAAAGATCAATAGCTAGAAGTAAAACCCAACATCTAGAGATAAAGCCAGATATCTAGAGGTAAAGCCCAACATCTGGAGGTAAAGCCCATCATCTAGTCCTACAGCCCAATGTCTGCAGGTAAAGCCCAACTTACAGAGGTGAAGGCAAACATCTAGATGTAAAACCCCAAATCTAGAGGTAAAGCCCAACGTCTAGAGGAAAAGACAAATATATATATATTTAAAACCCAAAATCAAGAGGTAAAGCCCAACATCTGGATGTAAAGCCAGATATCTAGCGGTAAAGGCCAACATCTAGAGGAAAAGCCAAATATATAGATTTAAAACCAAAAATCTAGAGATAAAGCCCAACACCTAGAGATAAAGCCAGATATATAGATCTAAACCCCAAAACCTAGAGGTGAAGCCCAATATCTAGACGTAAAGCCCAATATCTAGATGTAAAGCCCAACTTCTAGATCTAAAGCCAAAAATATAGATGTAAAGCCCAACTTCTAAATCTAAAGCCCAACATCTAGAGGTAAAGCCCAACTTCTAGAGGTAAAGCCCATCATCTAGTCCTACAGCCCAATGTCTGCAGGTAAAGCCCAACTTACAGAGGTGAAGGCAAACATCTAGATGTAAAACCCAAAATCTAGAGGTAAAGCCCAATATCTAGACGTAAAGCCCAAAATCTAGATGTAAAGCCCAACTTCTAGATCTAAAGCCCAAAATCTAGATGTAAAGCCCAAATTCTAGATCTAACACCCAAAATCTAGAGGTAAAGACCAATATCTAGAGGTAAAACCCAACATCTAGAGGTAAAGCCAGATATCTAGAGGTAAAGCCCAACATCTAGAGGAAAAGCAAAATATATAGATTTCAAACCCAAATTCTAGAGTTCAATCCCAACATCTAGAGGTAAATCCCAAAGTCTAGATGTAAAGCTCAACTTCCAGATTTAAAGTCAAAAATCTAAATGTAAATACCAATACCTAGAGGTAGAGCCCAAAATGTAGAGGTAAAGCCCAACATCTAGAGATAAAGCCAGATATATAGATCTAAACCCCAAAATCTAGAGGTGAAGCCCAATATCTAGACGTAAAGCCCAAAATCTAGATGTAAAGCCCAACTTCTAGATCTAAAGCCCAAAATATAGCTGTAAAGCCCAACTTCTAAATCTAAAGCCCAACATCTAGAGGTAAGGCCCAATATTTAGTGTTTAAGCGCATCATTTAGAGGTAAAGCCCAAAATCTAGATGTAAAGCCCAACTTCTAGAGGTAAAGCCCATCATCTAGTCCTACAGCCCAATGTCTGCAGGTAAAGTCCAACTTACAGAGGTGAAGGCAAACATCTAGATGTAAAACCCAAAATCTAGAGGTAAAGCCCAACATCTAGAGGAAAAGCCAAATATATAGATTTAAAACCCAGAATCTAGAGGTAAAGCCCAATATCTAGACCTAAAGCCCAAAATCTAGATGTAAAGCCCAAATTCTAGATCTAACACCCAAAATCTAGAGGTAAAGACCAATATCTAGAGGTAAAACCCAACAGCTAGAGGTAAAGCCTGATATCTAGAGGTAAAGCCCAATATCTAGAGGAAAAGCAAAATATATAGATTTCAAACCCAAATTCTAGAGTTCAATCCCAACATCTAGAGGTAAAGCCCAACTTCCAGAGTTAAAGTCCAAAATCTAGAGGTAAACACCAATACCTAGAGTTAGAGCCCAAAATCTAGAGATAAAGCCCAACATCTAGAGATAAAGCCAGATATATAGATTTAAAATCCAAAATCTGGAGGTAAAGCCCAACATCTAGAGCTAAAGCCCCAAATCTAGATGTAAAGCCCAATTGCTAGATCTAAAGCCAAATACTCTAGAGGTAAAGCCCAACATGTAGAGGTAAAGACTAAGATCTAGAGGTGAATTCCAATATCTAGTGTTAAAGGCCGACACCTACAGTTAAAGCCAAACATCTAGATGTACAACCCAACTTCTAGAGGTAAAGCCGAATATCTAGAGTTAAAGCGCATCCTTTCGAGTAAAGCCCAAAATCTAGAGTTAAAGCCCAACATCTAGAGGGAAAGCCCAGAATCTAGATGTAAAGCCTAACATCTAGAGGTGAATTCCAAAATCAAGTGTTAAGGCCTGACATCTACAGTTAAATCCAACCATATAGATATAACCCCCAACTTCTAGAGGTAAGGCCCAAAATCTAGAGGTAAAGCCCAACAGCTAGAGTTAAAGACGAACGTCTTGAGGTAAAGCCCAAAGTCTAGAGTTAAAGCCCAACTTCTAGAGGTAAAGCCCAACATCTAGACGTAAAGCCAGATATCTGACGGTAAAGCCCAACATCTAGAGGAAAAGCCAAATATATAGATTTAAAACCCAAAATCTAGAGATAAAGCCGAACATCTAAATGTAAAGCAAAACATCTAGATGTAATCCAAACATCTAGAGGTAAAGCCTAACATCTAGAGGTGAAGCACAACATATAGAGGTATAACCCAACATCAAGAGATAAAGACCAACATCTAAATGTAAAGCAAAACATCTAGATGTAAACCCCTACATCTAGAGGTAAAGTCCAATATCTAGACCTAAAGACCAACATCTAGAGGTAAAACCCAACATCTAGTGGTAAAGCCCAACGTCTGGAGGTAAAGCCCAGATTCTAGAGAGAAGCCAAAAATCCAGATGGAAAACCCAAAATCTAGAGGTAAAGCCCAACATCTACAGGTAAATCCAGATATCTAGGGGTAAAGCCCAACATCTAGAGGAAAAGCCAAATATATCGATATAAAACCCAAAATCTAGAGGTAAAGCCCAATATCGAGACGTAAAGCCCAAAATCTAGATGAAAAGCACAACTTCTAGATCTAAAGCCCAACATCTAGAGGTAAAGACCAACATCTAGAGGTAAAACCCAAAATCTATAGGTAAAACCAGATATCTAGAGGTAAAGCCCAACGTCTGGAGGTAAAGCCCATCATCTAGTCCTACAGCCCAATGTCTGCAGGTAAAGCCCAACTTACAGAGGTGAAGGCAAACATCTAGATGTAAAACCCCAAATCTAGAGGTAAAGCCCAACATCTAGAGGAAAAGCCAAATATATATATATATTTAAAACCCAAAATCTAGAGGTATAGCCCAACATCTAGAGGTAAAGCCAGATATCTAGGGGTAAAGGCCAACATCTAGAGGAAAAGCCAAATATATAGATTTAAAACCCAAAATCTAGAGGTAAAGCCCAATATCAAGACGTAAAGTCCAAAATCTAGATGTAAAGCCCAGCTTCTTGATCTAAAGCCCAAAATCTAGATGTAAAGCCCAAATTCTAGATCTAACGCCCAAAATCTAGAGATAAAGACCAATATCTAGAGGTAAAACCCAACATCTAGAGGTAAAGCCAGATATCTAGAGGTAAAGCCCAACATCTAGAGGAAAAGCAAAATATATAGATTTCAAACCCAAATTCTAGAGTTCAATCCCAACATCTAGAGGTAAATCCCAAAGTCTAGATGTAAAGCTCAACTTCCAGATTTAAAGTCAAAAATCTAAATGTAAATACCAATACCTAGAGGTAGAGCCCAAAATGTAGAGGTAAAGCCCAACATCTAGAGATAAAGCCAGATATATAGATCTAAACCCCAAAATCTAGAGGTGAAGCCCAATATCTAGACGTAAAGCCCAAAATCTAGATGTAAAGCCCAACTTCTAGATCTAAAGCCCAAAATATAGCTGTAAAGCCCAACTTCTAAATCTAAAGCCCAACATCTAGAGGTAAGGCCCAATATTTAGTGTTTAAGCGCATCATTTAGAGGTAAAGCCCAAAATCTAGATGTAAAGCCCAACTTCTAGAGGTAAAGCCCATCATCTAGTCCTACAGCCCAATGTCTGCAGGTAAAGTCCAACTTACAGAGGTGAAGGCAAACATCTAGATGTAAAACCCAAAATCTAGAGGTAAAGCCCAACATCTAGAGGAAAAGCCAAATATATAGATTTAAAACCCAGAATCTAGAGGTAAAGCCCAATATCTAGACCTAAAGCCCAAAATCTAGATGTAAAGCCCAACTTCTAGATCTAAAGCCCAAAATCTAGATGTAAAGCCCAAATTCTAGATCTAACACCCAAAATCTAGAGGTAAAGACCAATATCTAGAGGTAAAACCCAACATCTAGAGGTAAAGCCAGATATCTAGAGGTAAAGCCCAACATCTAGAGGAAAAGCAAAATATATAGATTTCAAACCCAAATTCTAGAGTTCAATCCCAACATCTAGAGGTAAAGCCCAACTTCCAGAGTTAAAGTCCAAAATCTAGAGGTAAACACCAATACCTAGAGTTAGAGCCCAAAATCTAGAGATAAAGCCCAACATCTAGAGATAAAGCCAGATATATAGATTTAAAATCCAAAATCTGGAGGTAAAGCCCAACATCTAGAGGTAAAGCCCCAAATCTAGATGTAAAGCCCAATTGCTAGATCTAAAGCCAAATACTCTAGAGGTAAAGCCCAACATGTAGAGGTAAAGACTAAGATCTAGAGGTGAATTCCAATATCTAGTGTTAAAGGCCGACACCTACAGTTAAAGCCAAACATCTAGATGTACAACCCAACTTCTAGAGGTAAAGCCGAATATCTAGAGTTAAAGCGCATCCTTTCGAGTAAAGCCCAAAATCTAGAGTTAAAGCCCAACATCTAGAGGGAAAGCCCAGAAACTAGATGTAAAGCCTAACATCTAGAGGTGAATTCCAAAATCAAGTGTTAAGGCCTGACATCTACAGTTAAATCCAACCATATAGATATAACCCCCAACTTCTAGAGGTAAGGCCCAAAATCTAGAGGTAAAGCCCAACAGCTAGAGTTAAAGCCGAACGTCTTGAGGTAAAGCCCAAAGTCTAGAGTTAAAGCCCAACTTCTAGAGGTAAAGCCCAACATCTAGACGTAAAGCCAGATATCTGACGGTAAAGCCCAACATCTAGAGGAAAAGCCAAATATATAGATTTAAAACCCAAAATCTAGAGATAAAGCCGAACATCTAAATGTAAAGCAAAACATCTAGATGTAATCCAAACATCTATAGGTAAAGCCTAACATCTAGATGTGAAGCACAACATATAGAGGTATAACCCAACATCTAGAGGTAAAGACCAACATCTAAATGTAAAGCAAAACATCTAGATGTAAAACCCTACATCTAGAGGTAAAGTCCAATAGCTAGACCTAAAGACCAACATCTAGAGGTAAAACCCAACATCTAGTGGTAAAGCCCAACGTCTGGAGGTAAAGCCCAGATTCTAGAGAGAAGCCAAAAATCCAGATGGAAAACCCAAAATCTAGAGGTAAAGCCCAACATCTACAGGTAAATCCAGATATCTAGGGGTAAAGACCAACATCTAGAGGAAAAGCCAAATATATCGATATAAAACCCAAAATCTAGAGGTAAAGCCCAATATCTAGACGTAAAGCCCAAAATCTAGATGAAAAGCACAACTTCTAGATCTAAAGATCAACATCTAGAGGTAAAGACCAATAGCTAGAGGTAAATCCCAACATCTAGAGGTAAAGCCAGATATCTAGAGGTAAAGCCCAACGTCTGGAGGTAAAGCCCATCATCTAGTCCTACAGCCCAATGTCTGCAGGTAAAGCCCAACTTACAGAGGTGAAGGCAAACATCTAGATGTAAAACCCCAAATCTAGAGGTAAAGGCCAACATCTAGAGGAAAAGCCAAATATATAGATTTAAAACCCAAAATCTAGAGGTAAAGCCCAATATCAAGACGTAAAGGCCAAAATCTAGATGTAAAGCCCAGCTTCTTGATCTAAAGCCCAAAATCTAGATGTAAAGCCCAAATTCTAGATCTAACGCCCAAAATCTAGAGATAAAGACCAATATCTAGAGGTAAAACCCAACATCTAGAGGTAAAGCCAGATATCTAGAGGTAAAGCCCAACATCTAGAGGAAAAGCAAAATATATAGATTTCAAACCCAAATTCTAGAGTTCAATCCCAACATCTAGAGCTAAATCCCAAAGTCTAGATGTAAAGCTCAACTTCCAGATTTAAAGTCAAAAATCTAAATGTAAATACCAATACCTAGAGGTAGAGCCCAAAATGTAGAGGTAAAGCCCAACATCTAGAGATAAAGCCAGATATATAGATCTAAACCCCAAAATCTAGAGGTGAAGCCCAATATCTAGACGTAAAGCCCAAAATCTAGATGTAAAGCCCAACTTCTAGATCTAAAGCCCAAAATATAGCTGTAAATCCCAACTTCTAAATCTAAAGCCCAACATCTAGAGGTAAAGCCCAATATTTAGAGTTTAAGCGCATCATTTAGAGGTAAAGCCCAAAATCTAGATGTAAAGCCCAACTTCTAGAGGTAAAGCCCATCATCTAGTCCTACAGCCCAATGTCTGCAGGTAAAGCACATCTTACAGAGGTGAAGGCAAACATCTAGATGTAAAACCCAAAATCTAGAGGTAAAGCCCAACATCTAGAGGAAAAGCCAAATATATAGATTTAAAACCCAAAATCTAGAGGTAAAGCCCAATATCTAGATCTAAAGCCCAAAATCTAGATGTAAAGCCCAAATTCTAGATCTAGCACCCAAAATCTAGAGGTAAAGACCAATATCTAGAGGTAAAACCCAAGATCTAGAGGTAAAGCCAGATATCTAGAGGTAAAGCCCAACATCTAGAGGAAAAGCAAAATATATAGATTTCAAACCCAAATTCTAGAGTTCAATCCCAACATCTAGAGGTAAAGCCCAACTTCCAGAGTTAAAGTCCAAAATCTAGAGGTAAACACCAATACCTAAAGTTAGAGCCCAAAATCTAGAGATAAAGCCCAACATCTAGAGATAAAGCCAGATATATAGATTTAAAATCCAAAATCTGGAGGTAAAGCCCAACATCTAGAGGTAAAGCCCCAAATCTAGATGTAAAGCCCAATTGCTAGATCTAAAGCCAAATACTCTAGAGGTAAAGCCCAACATGTAGAGGTAAAGACTAAGATCTAGAGGTGAATTCCAATATCTAGTGTTAAAGCCCGACACCTACAGTTAAAGCCAAACATCTAGATGTACAACCCAACTTCTAGAGGTA
Source organism: Leptosomus discolor (assembly GCF_034619465.1). NCBI lineage: Eukaryota > Metazoa > Chordata > Aves > Leptosomiformes > Leptosomidae > Leptosomus > Leptosomus discolor. Next base: position 2,700,236 of record NW_028237833.1, on the reverse strand, counting down.
AAGCCGAATATCTAGAGTTAAAGCGCATCCTTTAGAGTAAAGCCCAAAATCTAGAGTTAAAGCCCAACATCTAGAGGGAAAGCCCAGAATCTAGATGTAAAGCCTAACATCTAGAGGTGAATTCCAAAATCAAGTGTTAAGGCCTGACATCTACAGTTAAATCCAACCATATAGATATAACCCCCAACTTCTAGAGGTAAGGCCCAAAATCTAGAGGTAAAGCCCAACAGCTAGAGTTAAAGCCGAACGTCTTGAGGTAAAGCCCAAAGTCTAGAGTTAAAGCCCAACTTCTAGAGGTAAAGCCCAACATCTAGACGTAAAGCCAGATATCTGCCGGTAAAGCCCAACATCTAGAGGAAAAGCCAAATATATAGATTTAAAACCCAAAATCTAGAGATAAAGCCGAACATCTAAATGTAAAGCAAAACATCTAGATGTAATCCAAACATCTAGAGGTAAAGCCTAACATCTAGAGGTGAAGCACAACATATAGAGGTATAACCCAACATCAAGAGATAAAGACCAACATCTAAATGTAAAGCAAAACATCTAGATGTAAACCCCTACATCTAGAGGTAAAGTCCAATATCTAGACCTAAAGACCAACATCTAGAGGTAAAACCCAACATCTAGTGGTAAAGCCCAACGTCTGGAGGTAAAGCCCAGATTCTAGAGAGAAGCCAAAAATCCAGATGGAAAACCCAAAATCTAGAGGTAAAGCCCAACATCTACAGGTAAATCCAGATATCTAGGGGTAAAGCCCAACATCTAGAGGAAAAGCCAAATATATCGATATAAAACCCAAAATCTAGAGGTAAAGCCCAATATCTAGACGTAAAGCCCAAAATCTAGATGAAAAGCACAACTTCTAGATCGAAAGCCCAACATCTAGAGGTAAAGACCAATAGCTAGAGGTAAAACCCAACATCTAGAGGTAAAGCCAGATATCTAGAGGTAAAGCCCAACGTCTGGAGGTAAAGCCCATCATCTAGTCCTACAGCCCAATGTCTGCAGGTAAAGCCCAACTTACAGAGGTGAAGGCAAACATCTAGATGTAAAACCCCAAATCTAGAGGTAAAGCCCAACATCTAGAGGAAAAGCCAAATATATATATATTTAAAACGCAAAATCTAGAGGTAAAGCCCAACATCTAGAGGTAAAGCCAGATATCTAGGGTTAAAGGCCAACATCTAGAGGAAAAGCCAAATATATAGATTTAAAACCCAAAATCTAGAGGTAAAGCCCAATATCAAGACGTAAAGGCCAAAATCTAGATGTAAAGCCCAGCTTCTTGATCTAAAGCCCAAAATCTAGATGTAAAGCCCAAATTCTAGATCTAACGCCCAAAATCTAGAGATAAAGACCAATATCTAGAGGTAAAACCCAACATCTAGAGGTAAAGCCAGATATCTAGAGGTAAAGCCCAACATCTAGAGGAAAAGCAAAATATATAGATTTCAAACCCAAATTCTAGAGTTCAATCCCAACATCTAGAGCTAAATCCCAAAGTCTAGATGTAAAGCTCAACTTCCAGATTTAAAGTCAAAAATCTAAATGTAAATACCAATACCTAGAGGTAGAGCCCAAAATGTAGAGGTAAAGCCCAACATCTAGAGATAAAGCCAGATATATAGATCTAAACCCCAAAATCTAGAGGTGAAGCCCAATATCTAGACGTAAAGCCCAAAATCTAGATATAAAGCCCAACTTCTAGATCTAAAGCCCAAAATATAGCTGTAAATCCCAACTTCTAAATCTAAAGCCCAACATCTAGAGGTAAAGCCCAATATTTAGAGTTTAAGCGCATCATTTAGAGGTAAAGCCCAAAATCTAGATGTAAAGCCCAACTTCTAGAGGTAAAGCCCATCATCTAGTCCTACAGCCCAATGTCTGCAGGTAAAGCACATCTTACAGAGGTGAAGGCAAACATCTAGATGTAAAACCCAAAATCTAGAGGTAAAGCCCAACATCTAGAGGAAAAGCCAAATATATAGATTTAAAACCCAAAATCTAGAGGTAAAGCCCAATATCTAGATCTAAAGCCCAAAATCTAGATGTAAAGCCCAAATTCTAGATCTAGCACCCAAAATCTAGAGGTAAAGACCAATATCTAGAGGTAAAACCCAAGATCTAGAGGTAAAGCCAGATATCTAGAGGTAAAGCCCAACATCTAGAGGAAAAGCAAAATATATAGATTTCAAACCCAAATTCTACAGTTCAATCCCAACATCTAGAGGTAAAGCCCAACTTCCAGAGTTAAAGTCCAAAATCTAGAGGTAAACACCAATACCTAAAGTTAGAGCCCAAAATCTAGAGATAAAGCCCAACATCTAGAGATAAAGCCAGATATATAGATTTAAAATCCAAAATCTGGAGGTAAAGCCCAACATCTAGAGGTAAAGCCCCAAATCTAGATGTAAAGCCCAATTGCTAGATCTAAAGCCAAATACTCTAGAGGTAAAGCCCAACATGTAGAGGTAAAGACTAAGATCTAGAGGTGAATTCCAATATCTAGTGTTAAAGGCCGACACCTACAGTTAAAGCCAAACATCTAGATGTACAACCCAACTTCTAGAGGTAAAGCCGAATATCTAGAGTTAAAGCGCATCCTTTAGAGTAAAGCCCAAAATCTAGAGTTAAAGCCCAACATCTAGAGGGAAAGCCCAGAATCTAGATGTAAAGCCTAACATCTAGAGGTGAATTCCAAAATCAAGTGTTAAGGCCTGACATCTACAGTTAAATCCAACCATATAGATATAACCCCCAACTTCTAGAGGTAAGGCCCAAAATCTAGAGGTAAAGCCCAACAGCTAGAGTTAAAGCCGAACGTCTTGAGGTAAAGCCCAAAGTCTAGAGTTAAAGCCCAACTTCTAGAGGTAAAGCCCAACATCTAGACGTAAAGCCAGATATCTGCCGGTAAAGCCCAACATCTAGAGGAAAAGCCAAATATATAGATTTAAAACCCAAAATCTAGAGATAAAGCCGAACATCTAAATGTAAAGCAAAACATCTAGATGTAATCCAAACATCTAGAGGTAAAGCCTAACATCTAGAGGTGAAGCACAACATATAGAGGTATAACCCAACATCTAGAGATAAAGACCAACATCTAAATGTAAAGCAAAACATCTAGATGTAAACCCCTACATCTAGAGGTAAAGTCCAATATCTAGACCTAAAGACCAACATCTAGAGGTAAAACCCAACATCTAGTGGTAAAGCCCAACGTCTGGAGGTAAAGCCCAGATTCTAGAGAGAAGCCAAAAATCCAGATGGAAAACCCAAAATCTAGAGGTAAAGCCCAACATCTACAGGTAAATCCAGATATCTAGGGGTAAAGCCCAACATCTAGAGGAAAAGCCAAATATATCGATATAAAACCCAAAATCTAGAGGTAAAGCCCAATATCTAGACGTAAAGCCCAAAATCTAGATGAAAAGCACAACTTCTAGATCTAAAGCCCAACATCTAGAGGTAAAGACCAATAGCTAGAGGTAAAACCCAACATCTAGAGGTAAAGCCAGATATCTAGAGGTAAAGCCCAATGTCTGGAGGTAAAGCCCATCATCTAGTCCTACAGCCCAATGTCTGCAGGTAAAGCCCAACTTACAGAGGTGAAGGCAAACATCTAGATGTAAAACACCAAATCTAGAGGTAAAGCCCAACATCTAGAGGAAAAGCCAAATATATATATATTTAAAACCCAAAATCTAGAGGTAAAGCCCAACATCTAGAGGTAAAGCCAGATATCTAGGGGTAAAGGCCAACATCTAGAGGAAAAGCCAAATATATAGATTTAAAACCCAAAATCTAGAGGTAAAGCCCAATATCAAGACGTAAAGGCCAAAATCTAGATGTAAAGCCCAGCTTCTTGATCTAAAGCCCAAAATCTAGATGTAAAGCCCAAATTCTAGATCTAACGCCCAAAATCTAGAGATAAAGACCAATATCTAGAGGTAAAACCCAACATCTAGAGGTAAAGCCAGATATCTAGAGGTAAAGCCCAACATCTAAAGGAAAAGCAAAATATATAGATTTCAAACCCAAATTCTAGAGTTCAATCCCAACATCTAGAGCTAAATCCCAAAGTCTAGATGTAAAGCTCAACTTCCAGATTTAAAGTCAAAAATCTAAATGTAAATACCAATACCTAGAGGTAGAGCCCAAAATGTAGAGGTAAAGCCCAACATCTAGAGATAAAGCCAGATATATAGATCTAAACCCCAAAATCTAGAGGTGAAGCCCAATATCTAGACGTAAAGCCCAAAATCTAGATGTAAAGCCCAACTTCTAGATCTAAAGCCCAAAATATAGCTGTAAAGCCCAACTTCTAAATCTAAAGCCCAACATCTAGAGGTAAAGCCCAATATTTAGAGTTTAAGCGCATCATTTAGAGGTAAAGCCCAAAATCTAGATGTAAAGCCCAACTTCTAGAGGTAAAGCCCATCATCTAGTCCTACAGCCCAATGTCTGCAGGTAAAGCACATCTTACAGAGGTGAAGGCAAACATCTAGATGTAAAACCCAAAATCTAGAGGTAAAGCCCAACATCTAGAGGAAAAGCCAAATATATAGATTTAAAACCCAAAATCTAGAGGTAAAGCCCAATATCTAGACCTAAAGCCCAAAATCTAGATGTAAAGCCCAACTTCTAGATCTAAAGCCCAAAATCTAGATGTAAAGCCCAAATTCTAGATCTAACACCCAAAATCTAGAGGTAAAGACCAATATCTAGAGGTAAAACCCAAGATCTAGAGGTAAAGCCAGATATCTAGAGGTAAAGCCCAACATCTAGAGGAAAAGCAAAATATATAGATTTCAAACCCAAATTCTAGAGTTCAATCCCAACATCTAGAGGTAAAGCCCAACTTCCAGAGTTAAAGTCCAAAATCTAGAGGTAAACACCAATACCTAAAGTTAGAGCCCAAAATCTAGAGATAAAGCCCAACATCTAGAGATAAAGCCAGATATATAGATTTAAAATCCAAAATCTGGAGGTAAAGCCCAACATCTAGAGGTAAAGCCCCAAATCTAGATGTAAAGCCCAATTGCTAGATCTAAAGCCAAATACTCTAGAGGTAAAGCCCAACATGTAGAGGTAAAGACTAAGATCTAGAGGTGAATTCCAATATCTAGTGTTAAAGCCCGACACCTACAGTTAAAGCCAAACATCTAGATGTACAACCCAACTTCTAGAGGTAAAGCCGAATATCTAGAGTTAAAGCGCATCCTTTAGAGTAAAGCCCAAAATCTAGAGTTAAAGCCCAACATCTAGAGGGAAAGCCCAGAATCTAGATGTAAAGCCTAACATCTAGAGGTGAATTCCAAAATCAAGTGTTAAGGCCTGACATCTACAGTTAAATCCAACCATATAGATATAACCCCCAACTTCTAGAGGTAAGGCCCAAAATCTAGAGGTAAAGCCCAACAGCTAGAGTTAAAGCCGAACGTCTTGAGGTAAAGCCCAACTTCTAGAGGTAAAGCCCAACATCTAGACGTAAAGCCAGATATCTGACGGTAAACCCAACATCTAGAGGAAAAGCCAAATATATAGATTTAAAACCCAAAATCTAGAGATAAAGCCGAACATCTAAATGTAAAGCAAAACATCTAGATGTAATCCAAACATCTAGAGGTAAAGCCTAACATCTAGAGGTGAAGCACAACATATAGAGGTATAACCCAACATCTAGAGATAAAGACCAACATCTAAATGTAAAGCAAAACATCTAGATGTAAACCCCTACATCTAGAGGTAAAGTCCAATATATAGACCTAAAGACCAACATCTAGAGGTAAAACCCAACATCTAGTGGTAAAGCCCAACGTCTGGAGGTAAAGCCCAGATTCTAGAGAGAAGCCAAAAATCCAGATGGAAAACCCAAAATCTAGAGGTAAAGCCCAACATCTACAGGTAAATCCAGATATCTAGGGGTAAAGCCCAACATCTAGAGGAAAAGCCAAATATATAGATATAAAACCCAAAATCTAGAGGTAAAGCCCAATATCTAGACGTAAAGCCCAAAATCTAGATGAAAAGCACAACTTCTAGATCGAAAGCCCAACATCTAGAGGTAAAGACCAATAGCTAGAGGTAAAACCCAACATCTAGAGGTAAAGCGAGATATCTAGAGGTAAAGCCCAACGTCTGGAGGTAAAGCCCATCATCTAGTCCTACAGCCCAATGTCTGCAGGTAAAGCCCAACTTACAGAGGTGAAGGCAAACATCTAGATGTAAAACCCCAAATCTAGAGGTAAAGCCCAACATCTAGAGGAAAAGCCAAATATATATATATTTAAAACCCAAAATCTAGAGGTAAAGCCCAACATCTAGAGGTAAAGCCAGATATCTAGGGGTAAAGCCCAACATCTAGAGGAAAAGCCAAATATACAGATTTAAACCCCAAAATCTAGAGGTAAAGCCCAATATCAAGACGTAAAGGCCAAAATCTAGATGTAAAGCCCAGCTTCTTGATCTAAAGCCCAAAATCTAGATGTAAAGCCCAAATTCTAGATCTAACGCCCAAAATCTAGAGATAAAGACCAATATCTAGAGGTAAAACCCAACATCTAGAGGTAAAGCCAGATATCTAGAGGTAAAGCCCAACATCTAGAGGAAAAGCAAAATATATAGATTTCAAACCCAAATTCTAGAGTTCAATCCCAACATCTAGAGGTAAATCCCAAAGTCTAGATGTAAAGCTCAACTTCCAGATTTAAAGTCAAAAATCTAAATGTAAATACCAATACCTAGAGGTAGAGCCCAAAATGTAGAGGTAAAGCCCAACATCTAGAGATAAAGCCAGATATATAGATCTAAACCCCAAAATCTAGAGGTGAAGCCCAATATCTAGACGTAAAGCCCAAAATCTAGATGTAAAGCCCAACTTCTAGATCTAAAGCCCAAAATATAGCTGTAAATCCCAACTTCTAAATCTAAAGCCCAACATCTAGAGGTAAAGCCCAATATTTAGAGTTTAAGCGCATCATTTAGAGGTAAAGCCCAAAATCTAGATGTAAAGCCCAACTTCTAGAGGTAAAGCCCATCATCTAGTCCTACAGCCCAATGTCTGCAGGTAAAGCACATCTTACAGAGGTGAAGGCAAACATCTAGATGTAAAACCCAAAATCTAGAGGTAAAGCCCAACATCTAGAGGAAAAGCCAAATATATAGATTTAAAACCCAGAATCTAGAGGTAAAGCCCAATATCTAGACCTAAAGCCCAAAATCTAGATGTAAAGCCCAACTTCTAGATCTAAAGCCCAAAATCTAGATGTAAAGCCCAAATTCTAGATCTAACACCCAAAATCTAGAGGTAAAGACCAATATCTAGAGGTAAAACCCAACATCTAGAGGTAAAGCCAGATATCTAGAGGTAAAGCCCAACATCTAGAGGAAAAGCAAAATATATAGATTTCAAACCCAAATTCTAGAGTTCAATCCCAACATCTAGAGGTAAAGCCCAACTTCCAGAGTTAAAGTCCAAAATCTAGAGGTAAACACCAATACCTAAAGTTAGAGCCCAAAATCTAGAGATAAAGCCCAACATCTAGAGATAAAGCCAGATATATAGATTTAAAATCCAAAATCTGGAGGTAAAGCCCAACATCTAGAGGTAAAGCCCCAAATCTAGATGTAAAGCCCAATTGCTAGATCTAAAGCCAAATACTCTAGAGGTAAAGCCCAACATGTAGAGGTAAAGACTAAGATCTAGAGGTGAATTCCAATATCTAGTGTTAAAGGCCGACACCTACAGTTATAGCCAAACATCTAGATGTAAAACCCAACTTCTAGAGGTAAAGCCGAATATCTAGAGTTAAAGCGCATCCTTTAGAGTAAAGCCCAAAATCTAGAGTTAAAGCCCAACATCTAGAGGGAAAGCCCAGAATCTAGATGTAAAGCCTAACATCTAGAGGTGAATTCCAAAATCAAGTGTTAAGGCCTGATATCTACAGTTAAATCCAACCATATAGATATAACCCCCAACTTCTAGAGGTAAGGCCCAAAATCTAGAGGTAAAGCCCAACAGCTAGAGTTAAAGCCGAACGTCTTGAGGTAAAGCCCAAAGTCTAGAGTTAAAGCCCAACTTCTAGAGGTAAAGCCCAACATCTAGACGTAAAGCCAGATATCTGACGGTAAAGCCCAACATCTAGAGGAAAAGCCAAATATATAGATTTAAAACCCAAAATCTAGAGATAAAGCCGAACATCTAAATGTAAAGCAAAACATCTAGATGTAATCCAAACATCTAGAGGTAAAGCCTAACATCTAGAGGTGAAGCACAACATATAGAGGTATAACCCAACATCTAGAGGTAAAGACCAACATCTAAATGTAAAGCAAAACATCTAGATGTAAACCCCTACATCTAGAGGTAAAGTCCAATATCTAGACCTAAAGACCAACATCTAGAGGTAAAACCCAACATCTAGTGGTAAAGCCCAACGTCTGGAGGTAAAGCCCAGATTCTAGAGAGAAGCCAAAAATCCAGATGGAAAACCCAAAATCTAGAGGTAAAGCCCAACATCTACAGGTAAATCCAGATATCTAGGGGTAAAGCCCAACATCTAGAGGAAAAGCCAAATATATAGATATAAAACCCAAAATCTAGAGGTAAAGCCCAACATCTAGAGGTAAAGCCCAACATCTAGAGGTAAAACCCAACATCTAGAGGTAAAGCCAGATATCTAGAGGTAAAGCCCAATGTCTGGAGGTAAAGCCCATCATCTAGTCCTACAGCCCAATGCCTGCAGGTATAGCCCAACTTACAGAGGTGAAGGCAAACATCTAGATGTAAAACCCCAAATCTAGAGGTAAAGCCCAACATCTAGAGGAAAAGCCAAATATACATATATTTAAAACCCAAAATCTAGAGGTATAGCCCAACATCTAGAGGTAAAGCCAGATATCTAGGGGTAAAGGCCAACATCTAGAGGAAAAGCCAAATATATAGATTTAAAACCCAAAATCTAGAGGTAAAGCCCAATATCTAGACGTAAAGGCCAAAATCTAGATGTAAAGCCCAGCTTCTTGATCTAAAGCCCAAAATCTAGATGTAAAGCCCAAATTCTAGATCTAAAGCCCAACATCTAGAGATAAAGCCAGATATATAGATCTAAACCCCAAAATCTAGAGGTGAAGCCCAATATCTAGACGTAAAGCCCAAAATCTAGATGTAAAGCCCAAATTCTAGATCTAAAGCCCAACATCTAGAGGTAAGGCCCAATATTTAGAGTTTAAGCTCATGATTTAGAGGTAAAGCCCAAAATCTAGAGTTAAAGCCCAAAATCTAGATGAAAAGCCCAACTTCTAGATCAAAAGCCCAACATCTAGAGGTAAAGACCAATATCTAGAGGTAAAACCCAACATCTAGAGGTAAAGCCAGATATCTAGAGGTAAAGCCCAACTTCTAGAGGTAAAGCCCATCATCTAGTCCTACAGCCCAATGTCTGCAGGTAAAGCCCAACTTACAGAGGTGAAGGCAAACATCTAGATGTAAACCTAAAAATCTAGGGGTAAAGACCAAAATCTAGACGTAAAGCCCAAAATCTAGATGTAAACACAGATATCTACAGGTAAAGCGCAACATCTAGGAAAAGACAAATATATAGATTTAAAACCCAAAATCTAGAGGTGAAGCCCAATATCTAGACGTAAAGCCCAAAATCTAGATGTAAAGCCCAACTTCCAGATCTAAAGCCCAACTTCCAGATCTAAAACCCAACTTCAAGATCTAAAGCCCAAATTCTAGATCTAACACCCAAAATCTAGAGGTAAAGACCAATATCTAGAGGTAAAACCCAACATCTAGAGGTAAAGCCAGATATCTAGAGGTAAAGCCCAACATCTAGAGGAAAAGCAAAATATATAGATTTCAAACCCAAATTCTAGAGTTCAATCCCAACATCTAGATGTAAAGCCCAACTTCCAGAGTTAAAGTCCAAAATCTAGAGGTAAACACCAATACCTAAAGTTAGAGCCCAAAATCTAGAGATAAAGCCCACATCTAGAGATAAAGCCAGATATATAGATTTAAAATCCAAAATCTGGAGGTAAAGCCCAACATCTAGAGGTAAAGCCCCAAATCTAGATGTAAAGCCCAATTGCTAGATCTAAAGCCAAATACTCTAGAGGTAAAGCCCAACATCTAGACGTAAAGCCAGATATCTGACGGTAAAGCCCAACATTTAGAGGAAAAGCCAAATATATAGATTTAAAACCCAAAATCTAAAGCCGAACACCTAAATGTAAAGCAAAACATCTAGATGTAATCCAAACATCTAGAGGTAAAGCCTAACATCTAGAGGTGAAGCACAACATATAGAGGTACAACCCAACATCTAGAGATAAAGACCAACATCTAAATGTAAAGCAAAACATCTAGATGTAGAACCCTACATCTAGAGGTAAAGTCCAATATCTAGACCTAAAGACCAACATCTAGAGGTAAAACCCAACATCTAGTGGTAAAGCCCAACGTCTGGAGGTAAAGCCCAAATTCTAGAGAGAAGCCAAAAATCCAGATGGAAAACCCAAAATCTAGAGGTAAAGCCCAACATCTAGAGGAAAAGCCAAATATATAGATTTAAAACCCAAAATCTAGAGGTAAAGCCCAATATCTAGACCTAAAGCCCAAAATCTAGATGTAAAGCCCAACTTCTAGATCTAAAGCCCAAAATCTAGATGTAAAGCCCAATTTCTAGATCTAACACCCAAAATCTAGAGGTAAAGACCAATATCTAGAGGTAAAACCCAACATCTAGAGGTAAAGCCAGATATCTAGAGGTAAAGCCCAACATCTAGAGGAAAAGCAAAATATATAGATTTCAAACCCAAATTCTAGAGTTAAATCCCAACATCTAGAGGTAAAGCCCAACTTCCAGAGTTAAAGTACAAAATCTAGAGGTAAACACCAATACAAAGAGTTAGAGCCCAAAATCTATAGATAAAGCCCAACATCTAGAGATAAAGCCGAACGTCTTGAGGTAAAGCCCAAAGTCTAGAGTTAAAGCCCAACTTCTAGAGGTAAAGCCCAACATCTAGACGTAAAGCCAGATATCTGACGGTAAAGCCCAACATCTAGAGGAAAAGCCAAATATATAGATTTAAAACCCAAAATCTAGAGATAAAGCCGAACATCTAAATGTAAAGCAAAACATCTAGATGTAATCCAAACATCTAGAGGTAAAGCCTAACATCTAGAGGTGAAGCACAACATATAGAGGTATAACCCAACATCAAGAGATAAAGACCAACATCTAAATGTAAAGCAAAACATCTAGATGTAAAACCCTACATCTAGAGGTAAAGTCCAATATCTAGACCTAAAGACCAACATCTAGAGGTAAAACCCAACATCTAGTGGTAAAGCCCAACGTCTGGAGGTAAAGCCCAGATTCTAGAGAGAAGCCAAAAATCCAGATGGAAAACCCAAAATCTAGAGGTAAAGCCCAACATCTACAGGTAAATCCAGATATCTAGGGGTAAAGCCCAACATCTAGAGGAAAAGCCAAATATATAGATATAAAACCCAAAATCTAGAGGTAAAGCCCAATATCTAGACGTAAAGCCCAAAATCTAGATGAAAAGCACAACTTCTAGATCTAAAGATCAAAATCTAGAGGTAAAGACCAATAGCTAGAGGTAAATCCCAACATCTAGAGGTAAAGCCAGATATCTAGAGGTAAAGCCCAACGTCTGGAGGTAAAGCCCATCATCTAGTCCTACAGCCCAATGTCTGCAGGTAAAGCCCAACTTACAGAGGTGAAGGCAAACATCTAGATGTAAAACCCCAAATCTAGAGGTAAAGCCCAACATCTAGAGGAAAAGCCAAATATATATATATTTAAAACCCAAAATCTAGAGGTAAAGCCCAACATCTAGAGGTAAAGCCAGATATCTAGGGTTAAAGGCCAACATCTAGAGGAAAAGCCAAATATATAGATTTAAAACCCAAAATCTAGAGGTAAAGCCCAATATCAAGACGTAAAGGCCAAAATCTAGATATAAAGCCCAGCTTCTTGATCTAAAGCCCAAAATCTAGATGTACAGCACAACTTCTAGATCTAAAGCCCAACATCTAGAGGTAAAGACCAATATCTAGAGGTAAAACCCAACATCTAGAGGTAAAGCCAGATATCTAGAGGTAAAGCCCAACATCTAGAGGAAAAGCAAAATATATAGATTTCAAACCCAAATTCTAGAGTTCAATCCCAACATCTAGAGTTAAATCCCAAAGTCTAGATGTAAAGATCAACTTCCAGATTTAAAGTCAAAAATCTAAATGTAAATACCAATACCTAGAGGTAGAGCCCAAAATGTAGAGGTAAAGCCCAACATCTAGAGATAAAGCCAGATATATAGATCTAAACCCCAAAATCTAGAGGTGAAGCCCAATATCTAGACGTAAAGCCCAAAATCTAGATGTAAAGCCCAACTTCTAGATCTAAAGCCCAAAATATAGCTGTAAAGCCCAACTTCTAAATCTAAAGCCCAACATCTAGAGGTAAGGCCCAATATTTAGTGTTTAAGCGCATCATTTAGAGGTAAAGCCCAAAATCTAGATGTAAAGCCCAACTTCTAGAGGTAAAGCCCATCATCTAGTCCTACAGCCCAATGTCTGCAGGTAAAGCCCAACTTACAGAAGTGAAGGCAAACATCTAGATGTAAAACCCAAAATCTAGAGGTAAAGCCCAACATCTAGAGGAAAAGCCAAATATATAGATTTAAAACCCAAAATCTAGAGGTAAAGCCCAATATCAAGACGTAAAGGCCAAAATCTAGATGTAAAGCCCAGCTTCTTGATCTAAAGCCCAAAATCTAGATGTAAAGCCCAAATTCTAGATCTAAAGCCCAACATCTAGAGATAAAGACCAATATCTAGAGGTAAAACCCAACATCTAGAGGTAAAGCCAGATATCTAGAGGTAAAGCCCAACATCTAGAGGAAAAGCAAAATATATAGATTTCAAACCCAAATTCTAGAGTTCAATCCCACATCTAGAGGTAAAGCCCAACTTCCAGAGTTAAAGTCCAAAATCTAGAGGTAAACACCAATACCTAAAGTTAGAGCCCAAAATCTAGAGATAAAGCCCACATCTAGAGATAAAGCCAGATATACAGATTTAAAATCCAAAATCTGGAGGTAAAGCCCAACATCTAGAGGTAAAGCCCCAAATCTAGATGTAAAGCCCAATTGCTAGATCTAAAGCCAAATACTCTAGAGGTAATGCCCAACATCTAGACGTAAAGCCAGATATCTGACGGTAAAGCCCAACATCTAGAGGAAAAGCCAAATATATAGATTTAAAACCCAAAATCTAGAGATAAAGCCGAACACCTAAATGTAAAGCAAAACATCTAGATGTAATCCAAACATCTAGAGGTAAAGCCTAACATCTAGAGGTGAAGCACAACATATAGAGGTACAACCCAACATCTAGAGATAAAGACCAACATCTAAATGTAAAGCAAAACATCTAGATGTAGAACCCTACATCTAGAGGTAAAGTCCAATATCTAGACCTAAAGACCAACATCTAGAGGTAAAACCCAACATCTAGTGGTAAAGCCCAACGTCTGGAGGTAAAGCCCAGATTCTAGAGAGAAGCCAAAAATCCAGATGGAAAACCCAAAATCTAGAGGTAAAGCCCAACATCTAGAGGAAAAGCCAAATATATAGATTTAAAACCCAAAATCTAGAGGTAAAGCCCAACATCTAGAGGAAAAGCCAAATATATAGATTTAAAACCCAAAATCTAGAGGTAAAGCCCAATATCTAGACCTAAAGCCCAAAATCTAGATGTAAAGCCCAACTTCTAGATCTAAAGCCCAAAATCTAGATGTAAAGACCAAATTCTAGATCTAACACCCAAAAACTAGAGGTAAAGACCAATATCTAGAGGTAAAACCCAACATCTAGAGGTAAAGCCAGATATCTAGAGGTAAAGCCCAACTTCTAGAGGAAAAGCAATATATATAAATTTCAAACCCAAATTCTAGAGTTCAATCCCAACATCTAGAGGTAAAGCCCAACTTCCAGAGTTAAAGTCCAAAATCTAGAGGTAAACACCAATACCTAGAGTTAGAGCCCAAAATCTATAGATAAAGCCCAACATCTAGAGATAAAGCCGAACGTCTTGAGGTAAAGCCCAAAGTCTAGAGTTAAAGCCCAACTTCTAGAGGTAAAGCCCAACATCTAGACGTAAAGCCAGATATCTGACGGTAAAGCCCAACATCTAGAGGAAAAGCCAAATATATAGATTTAAAACCCAAAATCTAGAGATAAAGCCGAACATCTAAATGTAAAGCAAAACATCTAGATGTAATCCAAACATCTAGAGGTAAAGCCTAACATCTAGAGGTGAAGCACAACATATAGAGGTATAACCCAACATCAAGAGATAAAGACCAACATCTAAATGTAAAGCAAAACATCTAGATGTAAAACCCTACATCTAGAGGTAAAGTCCAATATCTAGACCTAAAGACCAACATCTAGAGGTAAAACCCAACATCTAGTGGTAAAGCCCAACGTCTGGAGGTAAAGCCCAGATTCTAGAGAGAAGCCAAAAATCCAGATGGAAAACCCAAAATCTAGAGGTAAAGCCCAACATCTACAGGTAAATCCAGATATCTAGGGGTAAAGCCCAACATCTAGAGGAAAAGCCAAATATATCGATATAAAACCCAAAATCTAGAGGTAAAGCCCAATATCTAGACGTAAAGCCCAAAATCTAGATGAAAAGCACAACTTCTAGATCTAAAGATCAAAATCTAGAGGTAAAGACCAATAGCTAGAGGTAAATCCCAACATCTAGAGGTAAAGCCAGATATCTAGAGGTAAAGCCCAACGTCTGGAGGTAAAGCCCATCATCTAGTCCTACAGCCCAATGTCTGCAGGTAAAGCCCAACTTACAGAGGTGAAGGCAAACATCTAGATGTAAAACCCCAAATCTAGAGGTAAAGCCCAACATCTAGAGGAAAAGCCAAATATATATATATTTAAAACCCAAAATCTAGAGGTAAAGCCCAACATCTAGAGGTAAAGCCAGATATCTAGGGTTAAAGGCCAACATCTAGAGGAAAAGCCAAATATATAGATTTAAAACCCAAAATCTAGAGGTAAAGCCCAATATCAAGACGTAAAGGCCAAAATCTAGATGTAAAGCCCAGCTTCTTGATCTAAAGCCCAAAATCTAGATGTACAGCACAACTTCTAGATCTAAAGCCCAACATCTAGAGGTAAAGACCAATATCTAGAGGTAAAACCCAACATCTAGAGGTAAAGCCAGATATCTAGAGGTAAAGCCCAACATCTAGAGGAAAAGCAAAATATATAGATTTCAAACCCAAATTCTAGAGTTCAATCCCAACATCTAGAGTTAAATCCCAAAGTCTAGATGTAAAGATCAACTTCCAGATTTAAAGTCAAAAATCTAAATGTAAATACCAATACCTAGAGGTAGAGCCCAAAATGTAGAGGTAAAGCCCAAAATCTAGAGATAAAGCCAGATATATAGATCTAAACCCCAAAATCTAGAGGTGAAGCCCAATATCTAGACGTAGAGCCCAAAATCTAGATGTAAAGCCCAACTTCTAGATCTAAAGCCCAAAATATAGCTGTAAAGCCCAACTTCTAAATCTAAAGCCCAACATCTAGAGGTAAGGCCCAATATTTAGTGTTTAAGCGCATCATTTAGAGGTAAAGCCCAAAATCTAGATGTAAAGCCCAACTTCTAGAGGTAAAGCCCATCATCTAGTCCTACAGCCCAATGTCTGCAGGTAAAGCCCAACTTACAGAAGTGAAGGCAAACATCTAGATGTAAAACCCAAAATCTAGAGGTAAAGCCCAACATCTAGAGGAAAAGCCAAATATATAGATTTAAAACCCAAAATCTAGAGGTAAAGCCCAATATCAAGACGTAAAGGCCAAAATCTAGATGTAAAGCCCAGCTTCTTGATCTAAAGCCCAAAATCTAGATGTAAAGCCCAAATTCTAGATCTAAAGCCCAACATCTAGAGATAAAGACCAATATCTAGAGGTAAAACCCAACATCTAGAGGTAAAGCCAGATATCTAGAGGTAAAGCCCAACATCTAGAGGAAAAGCAAAATATATAGATTTCAAACCCAAATTCTAGAGTTCAATCCCACATCTAGAGGTAAAGCCCAACTTCCAGAGTTAAAGTCCAAAATCTAGAGGTAAACACCAATACCTAAAGTTAGAGCCCAAAATCTAGAGATAAAGCCCACATCTAGAGATAAAGCCAGATATATAGATTTAAAATCCAAAATCTGGAGGTAAAGCCCAACATCTAGAGGTAAAGCCCCAAATCTAGATGTAAAGCCCAATTGCTAGATCTAAAGCCAAATACTCTAGAGGTAAAGCCCAACATCTAGACGTAAAGCCAGATATCTTACGGTAAAGCCCAACATCTAGAGGAAAAGCCAAATATATAGATTTAAAACCCAAAATCTAGAGATAAAGCCGAACACCTAAATGTAAAGCAAAACATCTAGATGTAATCCAAACATCTAGAGGTAAAGCCTAACATCTAGAGGTGAAGCACAACATATAGAGGTACAACCCAACATCTAGAGATAAAGACCAACATCTAAATGTAAAGCAAAACATTTAGATGTAGAACCCTACATCTAGAGGTAAAGTCCAATATCTAGACCTAAAGACCAACATCTAGAGGTAAAACCCAACATCTAGTGGTAAAGCCCAACGTCTGGAGGTAAAGCCCAGATTCTAGAGAGAAGCCAAAAATCCAGATGGAAAACCCAAAATCTAGAGGTAAAGCCCAACATCTAGAGGAAAAGCCAAATATATAGATTTAAAACCCAAAATCTAGAGGTAAAGCCCAACATCTAGAGGAAAAGCCAAATATATAGATTTAAAACCCAAAATCTAGAGGTAAAGCCCAATATCTAGACCTAAAGCCCAAAATCTAGATGTAAAGCCCAACTTCTAGATCTAAAGCCCAAAATCTAGATGTAAAGCCCAAATTCTAGATCTAACACCCAAAATCTAGAGGTAAAGACCAATATCTAGAGGTAAAACCCAACATCTAGAGGTAAAGCCAGATATCTAGAGGTAAAGCCCAACTTCTAGAGGAAAAGCAATATATATAAATTTCAAACCCAAATTCTAGAGTTCAATCCCAACATCTAGAGGTAAAGCCCAACTTCCAGAGTTAAAGTCCAAAATCTAGAGGTAAACACCAATACCTAGAGTTAGAGCCCAAAATCTAGAGATAAAGCCCAACATCTAGAGATAAAGCCAGATATACAGATTTAAAATCCAAAATCTGGAGGTAAAGCCCAACATCTAGAGGTAAAGCCCCAAATCTAGATGTAAAGCCCAATTGCTAGATCTAAAGCCAAATACTCTAGAGGTAAAGCCCAACATGTAGAGGTAAAGACTAAGATCTAGAGGTGAATTCCAATATCTAGTGTTAAAGCCTGACACCTACAGTTAAAACCAAACATCTAGATGTAAAACTCAACTCCTAGAGGTAAAGCCGAATATCTAGATTTAAAGCGCATCCTTTAGAGTAAAGCCCAAAATCTAGAGTTAAAGCCCAACATCTAGAGGGAAAGCCCAGAATCTAGATGTAAAGCCTAACGTCTAGAGGTGAATTCCAAAATCAAGTGTTAAGGCCTGACATCTACAGTTAAATCCAACCATATAGATATAACCCCCAACTTCTAGAGGTAAGGCCCAAAATCTAGAGGTAAAGCCCAACAGCTAGAGTTAAAGCCGAACGTCTTGAGGTAAAGAGCAAAGTCTAGAGTTAAAGCCCAACTTCTAGAGGTAAAGCCCAACATCTAGACGTAAAGCCAGATATCTGACGGTAAAGCCCAACATCTAGAGGAAAAGCCAAATATATAGATTTAAAACCCAAAATCTAGAGATAAAGCCGAACATCTAAATGTAAAGCAAAACATCTAGATGTAATCCAAACATCTAGAGGTAAAGCCTAACATCTAGAGGTGAAGCACAACATATAGAGGTATAACCCAACATCAAGAGATAAAGACCAACATCTAAATGTAAAGCAAAACATCTAGATGTAAAACCCTACATCTAGAGGTAAAGTCCAATATCTAGACCTAAAGACCAACATCTAGAGGTAAAACCCAACATCTAGTGGTAAAGCCCAACGTCTGGAGGTAAAGCCCAGATTCTAGAGAGAAGCCAAAAATCCAGATGGAAAACCCAAAATCTAGAGGTAAAGCCCAACATCTACAGGTAAATTCAGATATCTAGGGGTAAAGCCCAACATCTAGAGGAAAAGCCAAATATATCGATATAAAACCCAAAATCTAGAGGTAAAGCCCAATATCTAGACGTAAAGCCCAAAATCTAGATGAAAAGCACAACTTCTAGATCTAAAGATCAACATCTAGAGGTAAAGACCAATAGCTAGAGGTAAATCCCAACATCTAGAGGTAAAGCCAGATATCTAGAGGTAAAGCCCAACGTCTGGAGGTAAAGCCCATCATCTAGTCCTACAGCCCAATGTCTGCAGGTAAAGCCCAACTTACAGAGGTGAAGGCAAACATCTAGATGTAAAACCCCAAATCTAGAGGTAAAGCCCAACATCTAGAGGAAAAGCCAAATATATATATATTTAAAACCCAAAATCTAGAGGTAAAGCCCAACATCTAGAGGTAAAGCCAGATATCTAGGGTTAAAGGCCAACATCTAGAGGAAAAGCCAAATATATAGATTTAAAACCCAAAATCTAGAGGTAAAGCCCAATATCAAGACGTAAAGGCCAAAATCTAGATGTAAAGCCCAGCTTCTTGATCTAAAGCCCAAAATCTAGATGTAAAGCCCAAATTCTAGATCTAACGCCCAAAATCTAGAGATAAAGACCAATATCTAGAGGTAAAACCCAACATCTAGAGGTAAAGCCAGATATCTAGAGGTAAAGCCCAACATCTAGAGGAAAAGCAAAATATATAGATTTCAAACCCAAATTCTAGAGTTCAATCCCAACATCTAGAGTTAAATCCCAAAGTCTAGATGTAAAGATCAACTTCCAGATTTAAAGTCAAAAATCTAAATGTAAATACCAATACCTAGAGGTAGAGCCCAAAATGTAGAGGTAAAGCCCAACATCTAGAGATAAAGCCAGATATATAGATCTAAACCCCAAAATCTAGAGGTGAAGCCCAATATCTAGACGTAAAACCCAAAATCTAGATGTAAAGCCCAAATTCTAGATCTAAAGCCCAACATCTAGAGGTAAGGCCCAATATTTAGAGTTTAAGCTCATCATTTAGAGGTAAAGCCCAAAATCTAGAGTTAAAGCCCAACTTCTAGAGGTAAAGCCCATCATCTAGTCCTACAGCCAAATGTCTGCAGGTAAAGCCCAACTTACAGAGGTGAAGGCAAACATCTAGATGTAAACCCCAAAAACTAGAGGTAAAGACCAATATCTAGACGTAAAGCCCAAAATCTAGATGTAAAGACAGATATCTACAGGTAAAGCCCAACATCTAGAGGAAAAGCCAAATATATAGATTTAAAACCCAAAATCTAGAGGTAAAGCCCAATATCTAGATGTAAAGCCCAAAATCTAGATGTAAAGCCCAACTTCCAGATCTAAAGCCCAACTTCTAGATCTAAAGCCCAAATTCTAGATCTAACACCCAAAATCTAGAGGTAAAGACCAATATCTAGTGGTAAACCCCAACATCTAGAGGTAAAGCCAGATATCTAGAGGTAAAGCCCAACATCTAGAGGAAAAGCAAAATATATAGATTTCAAACCCAAATTCTAGAGTTAAATCCCAACATCTAGAGGTAAAGCCCAACTTCCAGAGTTAAAGTCCAAAATCTAGAGGTAAACACCAATACCTAGAGTTAGAGCTCAAAATCTAGAGATAAAGCCCAACATCTAGAGATAAAGCCAGATATATAGATTTAAAATCCAAAATCTGGAGGTAAAGCCCAACATCTAGAGCTAAAGCCCCAAATCTAGATGTAAAGCCCAATTGCTAGATCTAAAGCCAAATACTCTAGAGGTAAAGCCCAACATGTAGAGGGAAAGTCTAAGATCTAGAGGTGAATTCCAATATCTAGTGTTAAAGGCCGACACCTACAGTTAAAACCAAACATCTAGATGTAAAACCCAACATCTAGAGGTAAAGCCGAATATCTAGAGTTAAAGCGCATCCTTTAGAGTAAAGTCCAAAATCTAAAGCCCAACATCTAGAGGGAAAGCCCAGAATCTAGATGTAAAGCCTAACATCTAGAGGTGAATTCCAAAATCAAGTGTTAAGGCCTGACATCTACAGTTAAATCCAACCATATAGATATAACCCCCAACTTCTAGAGGTAAGGCCCAAAATCTAGAGGTAAAGCCCAACAGCTAGAGTTAAAGCCGAACGTCTTGAGGTAAAGCCCAAAGTCTAGAGTTAAAGCCCAACTTCTAGAGGTAAAGCCCAACATCTAGACGTATAGCCAGATATCTGACGGTAAAGCCCAACATCTAGAGGAAAAGCCAAATATATAGATTTAAACCCCAAAATCTAGAGATAAAGCCCAACATCTAAATGTAAAGCAAAACATCTAGATGTAATCCAAACATCTAGAGGTAAAGCCTAACATCTAGAGGTGAAGCACAACATATAGAGGTATAACCCAACATCTAGAGATAAAGACCAACATCTAAATGTAAAGCAGAACATCTAGATGTAAAACCCTACATCTAGAGGTAAAGTCCAATATCTAGACCTAAAGACCAACATCTAGAGGTAAAACCCAACATCTAGTGGTAAAGCCCAACGTCTGGAGGTAAAGCCCAGATTCTAGAGAGAAGCTAAAAATCCAGATGGAAAACCCAAAATCTAGAGGTAAAGCCCAACATCTACAGGTAAATCCAGATATCTAGGGGTAAAGCCCAACATCTAGAGGAAAAGCCAAATATATAGATATAAAACCCAAAATCTAGAGGTAAAGCCCAATATCTAGACGTAAAGCCCAAAATCTAGATGAAAAGCACAACTTCTAGATCTAAAGCCCAACATCTAGAGGTAAAGACCAATATCTAGAGGTAAAACCCAACATCTAGAGGTAAAGCCAGATATCTAGAGGTAAAGCGCAATGTCTGGAGGTAAAGCCCATCATCTAGTCCTACAGCCCAATGCCTGCAGGTATAGCCCAACTTACAGAGGTGAAGGCAAACATCTAGATGTAAAACCCGAAATCTAGAGGTAAAGCCCAACATCTAGAGGAAAAGCCAAATATATATATATTTAAAACCCAAAATCTAAAGGTATAGCCCAACATCTAGAGGTAAAGCCAGATATCTAGGGGTAAAGGCCAACATCTAGAGGAAAAGCCAAATATATAGATTTAAACCCCAAAATCTAGAGGTAAAGCCCAATATCAAGACGTAAAGGCCAAAATCTAGATGTAAAGCCCAGCTTCTTGATCTAAAGCCCAAAATCTAGATGTAAAGCCCAAATTCTAGATCTAAAGCCCAACATCTAGAGATAAAGACCAATAGCTAGAGGTAAAACCCAACATCTAGAGGTAAAGCCAGATATCTAGAGGTAAAGCCCAACATCTAGAGGAAAAGCAAAATATATAGATTTCAAACCCAAATTCTAGAGTTCAATCCCAACATCTAGAGGTAAAGCCCAACTTCCAGAGTTAAAGTCCAAAATCTAGAGGTAAACACCAATACCTAGAGTTAGAGCCCAAAATCTAGAGATAAAGCCCACATCTAGAGATAAAGCCAGATATATAGATTTAAAATCCAAAATCTGGAGGTAAAGACCAACATCTAGACCTAAAGCCCCAAATCTAGATGTAAAGCCCAATTGCTAGATCTAAAGCCAAATACTCTAGAGGTAAAGCCCAACATCTAGAGGAAAAGCCAAATATATAGATTTAAAACCCAAAATCTAGAGATAAAGCCGAACACCTAAATGTAAAGCAAAACATCTAGATGTAATCCAAACTTCTAGAGGTAAAGCCTAACATCTAGAGGTGCAGCACAACATATAGAGGTATAACCCAACATCTAGAGATAAAGACCAACATCTAAATGTAAAGCAAAACATCTAGATGTAAAACCCTACATCTAGAGGTAAAGTCCAATATCTAGACCTAAAGACCAACATCTAGAGGTAAAACCCAACATCTAGTGGTAAAGCCCAACGTCTGGAGGTAAAGCCCAGATTCTAGAGAGAAGCCAAAAATCCAGATGGAAAACCCAAAATCTAGAGGTAAAGCCCAACATCTACAGGTAAATCCAGATATCTAGGGGTAAAGCCCAACATCTAGAGGAAAAGCCAAATATATAGATATAAAACACAAAATCTAGAGGTAAAGCCCAATATCTAGACATAAAGCCCAAAATCTAGATGAAAAGCACAACTTCTAGATCTAAAGATCAACATCTAGAGGTAAAGATCAATAGCTAGAAGTAAAACCCAACATCTAGAGATAAAGCCAGATATCTAGAGGTAAAGCCCAACATCTGGAGGTAAAGCCCATCATCTAGTCCTACAGCCCAATGTCTGCAGGTAAAGCCCAACTTACAGAGGTGAAGGCAAACATCTAGATGTAAAACCCCAAATCTAGAAGTAAAGCCCAACGTCTAGAGGAAAAGCCAAATATATATATATTTAAAACCCAAAATCTAGAGGTAAAGACCAACATCTGGATGTAAAGCCAGATATCTAGCGGTAAAGGCCAACATCTAGAGGAAAAGCCAAATATATAGACTTAAAACCAAAAATCTAGAGGTAAAGCCCAATATCAAGACGTAAAGGCCAAAATCTAGATGTAAAGCCTAACTTCTTGATCTAAAGCCCAAAATCTAGATGTAAAGCCCAAATTCTAGATCTAACGCCCAACATCTAGAGATAAAGACCAATATCTAGAGGTAAAACCCAACATCTAGAGGTAAAGCCAGATATCTAGAGGTAAAGCCCAACATCTAGAGGAAAAGCCAAATATATAGATTTAAAACCAAAAATCTAGAGATAAAGCCCAACACCTAGAGATAAAGCCAGATATATAGATCTAAACCCCAAAACCTAGAGGTGAAGCCCAATATCTAGACGTAAAGCCCAATATCTAGATGTAAAGCCCAACTTCTAGATCTAAAGCCCAAAATATAGATGTAAAGCCCAACTTCTAAATCTAAAGCCCAACATCTAGAGGTAAAGCCCAACTTCTAGAGGTAAATCCCATCATCTAGTCCTACAGCCCAATGTCTGCAGGTAAAGCCCAACTTACGGAGGTGAAGGCAAACATCTAGATGTAAAACCCAAAATCTAGAGGTAAAGCCTAACATCTAGAGGAAAAGCCAAATATATAGATTTAAAACCCAAAATCTAGAGGTAAAGCCCAATATCTAGACGTAAAGCCCAAAATCTAGATGTAAAGCCCAACTTCTAGATCTAACGCCCAAAATCTAGATGTAAAGCCCAAAATCTAGATCTAACACCCAAAATCTAGAGGTAAAGACCAATATCTAGAGGTAAAACCCAACATCTAGAGCTAAAGCCAGATATCTAGAGGGAAAGCCCAACATCTAGAGGAAAAGCAAAATATATAGATTTCAAACCCAAATTCTAGAGTTCAATCCCAACATCTAGAGGTAAAGCCCAAAATCTAGATGTAAAGCCCATCATCTAGTCCTACAGCCCAATGTCTGCAGGTAAAGCCCAACTTATAGAGGTGAAGGCAAACATCTAGATGTAAACCCCAAAATCTAGAGGTAAAGCCCAATATCTAGACGTAAAGCCCAAAGTCTAGATGTAAAGCCCAACTTCTAGATCTAAAGCCCAAAATCTAGATGTAAAGCCCAACTTCTAGATCTAAAGCCCAAAATATAGATGTAAAGCCCAACTTCTAAATATAAAGCCCAACATCTAGAGGTAAAGCCCAATATTTAGAGTTTAAGCACATCATTTATAGGTAAAGCCCAAAATCTAGATGTAAAGCCCAACTTCTAGAGGTAAAGCCCATCATCTAGTCCTACAGCCCAATGTCTGCAGGTAAAGCCCAACTTACAGAGGTGAAGGCAAACATCTAGATGTAAACCCCAAAATCTAGAGGTAAAGCCCAATATCTAGACGTAAAGCCCAAAATCTAGATGAAAAGCACAACTTCTAGATCTAAAGCCCAACATCTAGAGGTAAAGACCAATATCTAGAGGTAAAACCCAACATCTAGAGGTAAAGCCAGATATCTAGAGGTAAAGCGCAATGTCTGGAGGTAAAGCCCATCATCTAGTCCTACAGCCCAATGCCTGCAGGTATAGCCCAACTTACAGAGGTGAAGGCAAACATCTAGATGTAAAACCCGAAATCTAGAGGTAAAGCCCAACATCTAGAGGAAAAGCCAAATATATATATATTTAAAACCCAAAATCTAAAGGTATAGCCCAACATCTAGAGGTAAAGCCAGATATCTAGGGGTAAAGGCCAACATCTAGAGGAAAAGCCAAATATATAGATTTAAACCCCAAAATCTAGAGGTAAAGCCCAATATCAAGACGTAAAGGCCAAAATCTAGATGTAAAGCCCAGCTTCTTGATCTAAAGCCCAAAATCTAGATGTAAAGCACAAATTCTAGATCTAAAGCCCAACATCTAGAGATAAAGACCAATAGCTAGAGGTAAAACCCAACATCTAGAGGTAAAGCCAGATATCTAGAGGTAAAGCCCAACATCTAGAGGAAAAGCAAAATATATAGATTTCAAACCCAAATTCTAGAGTTCAATCCCAACATCTAGAGGTAAAGCCCAACTTCCAGAGTTAAAGTCCAAAATCTAGAGGTAAACACCAATACCTAGAGTTAGAGCCCAAAATCTAGAGATAAAGCCCACATCTAGAGATAAAGCCAGATATATAGATTTAAAATCCAAAATCTGGAGGTAAAGACCAACATCTAGACCTAAAGCCCCAAATCTAGATGTAAAGCCCAATTGCTAGATCTAAAGCCAAATACTCTAGAGGTAAAGCCCAACATCTAGAGGAAAAGCCAAATATATAGATTTAAAACCCAAAATCTAGAGATAAAGCCGAACACCTAAATGTAAAGCAAAACATCTAGATGTAATCCAAACTTCTAGAGGTAAAGCCTAACATCTAGAGGTGCAGCACAACATATAGAGGTATAACCCAACATCTAGAGATAAAGACCAACATCTAAATGTAAAGCAAAACATCTAGATGTAAAACCCTACATCTAGAGGTAAAGTCCAATATCTAGACCTAAAGACCAACATCTAGAGGTAAAACCCAACATCTAGTGGTAAAGCCCAACGTCTGGAGGTAAAGCCCAGATTCTAGAGAGAAGCCAAAAATCCAGATGGAAAACCCAAAATCTAGAGGTAAAGCCCAACATCTACAGGTAAATCCAGATATCTAGGGGTAAAGCCCAACATCTAGAGGAAAAGCCAAATATATAGATATAAAACACAAAATCTAGAGGTAAAGCCCAATATCTAGACATAAAGCCCAAAATCTAGATGAAAAGCACAACTTCTAGATCTAAAGATCAACATCTAGAGGTAAAGATCAATAGCTAGAAGTAAAACCCAACATCTAGAGATAAAGCCAGATATCTAGAGGTAAAGCCCAACATCTGGAGGTAAAGCCCATCATCTAGTCCTACAGCCCAATGTCTGCAGGTAAAGCCCAACTTACAGAGGTGAAGGCAAACATCTAGATGTAAAACCCCAAATCTAGAAGTAAAGCCCAACGTCTAGAGGAAAAGCCAAATATATATATATTTAAAACCCAAAATCTAGAGGTAAAGACCAACATCTGGATGTAAAGCCAGATATCTAGCGGTAAAGGCCAACATCTAGAGGAAAAGCCAAATATATAGACTTAAAACCAAAAATCTAGAGGTAAAGCCCAATATCAAGACGTAAAGGCCAAAATCTAGATGTAAAGCCTAACTTCTTGATCTAAAGCCCAAAATCTAGATGTAAAGCCCAAATTCTAGATCTAACGCCCAACATCTAGAGATAAAGACCAATATCTAGAGGTAAAACCCAACATCTAGAGGTAAAGCCAGATATCTAGAGGTAAAGCCCAACATCTAGAGGAAAAGCCAAATATATAGATTTAAAACCAAAAATCTAGAGATAAAGCCCAACACCTAGAGATAAAGCCAGATATATAGATCTAAACCCCAAAACCTAGAGGTGAAGCCCAATATCTAGACGTAAAGCCCAATATCTAGATGTAAAGCCCAACTTCTAGATCTAAAGCCCAAAATATAGATGTAAAGCCCAACTTCTAAATCTAAAGCCCAACATCTAGAGGTAAAGCCCAACTTCTAGAGGTAAATCCCATCATCTAGTCCTACAGCCCAATGTCTGCAGGTAAAGCCCAACTTACGGAGGTGAAGGCAAACATCTAGATGTAAAACCCAAAATCTAGAGGTAAAGCCTAACATCTAGAGGAAAAGCCAAATATATAGATTTAAAACCCAAAATCTAGAGGTAAAGCCCAATATCTAGACGTAAAGCCCAAAATCTAGATGTAAAGCCCAACTTCTAGATCTAACGCCCAAAATCTAGATGTAAAGCCCAAAATCTAGATCTAACACCCAAAATCTAGAGGTAAAGACCAATATCTAGAGGTAAAACCCAACATCTAGAGCTAAAGCCAGATATCTAGAGGGAAAGCCCAACATCTAGAGGAAAAGCAAAATATATAGATTTCAAACCCAAATTCTAGAGTTCAATCCCAACATCTAGAGGTAAAGCCCAAAATCTAGATGTAAAGCCCATCATCTAGTCCTACAGCCCAATGTCTGCAGGTAAAGCCCAACTTACAGAGGTGAAGGCAAACATCTAGATGTAAACCCCAAAATCTAGAGGTAAAGCCCAATATCTAGACGTAAAGCCCAAAGTCTAGATGTAAAGCCCAACTTCTAGATCTAAAGCCCAAAATCTAGATGTAAAGCCCAACTTCTAGATCTAAAGCCCAAAATATAGATGTAAAGCCCAACTTCTAAATATAAAGCCCAACATCTAGAGGTAAAGCCCAATATTTAGAGTTTAAGCACATCATTTATAGGTAAAGCCCAAAATCTAGATGTAAAGCCCAACTTCTAGAGGTAAAGCCCATCATCTAGTCCTACAGCCCAATGTCTGCAGGTAAAGCCCAACTTACAGAGGTGAAGGCAAACATCTAGATGTAAACCCCAAAATCTAGAGGTAAAGCCCAATATCTAGACGTAAAGCCCAAAGTCTAGATGTAAAGCCCAACTTCTAGATCTAAAGCCCAAAATCTAGATGTAAAGCCCAACTTCTAGATCTAAAGCCCAAAATATAGATGTAAAGCCCAACTTCTAAATCTAAAGCCCAACATCTAGAGGTAAAGCCCAATATTTAGAGTTTAAGCACATCATTTATAGGTAAAGCCCAAAATCTAGATGTAAAGCCCAACTTCTAGAGGTAAAGCCCATCATCTAGTCCTACAGCCCAATGTCTGCAGGTAAAGCCCAACTTACAGAGGTGAAGGCAAACATCTAGATGTAAAACCCAAAATCTAGAGGTAAAGCCCAACATCTAGAGGAAAAGCCAAATATATAGATTTAAAACCCAAAATCTAGAGGTAAAGCCCAATATCTAGACCTAAAGCCCAAAATCTAGATGTAAAGCCCAAATTCTAGATCTAACACCCAAAATCTCGAGGTAAAGACCAATATCTAGACGTAAAACCCAACATCTAGAGGTAAAGCCAGATATCTAGAGGTAAAGCCCAACATCTAGAGGAAAAGCAAAATATATAGATTTCAAACCCAAATTCTAGAGTTAAATCCCAACATCTAGAGGTAAAGCCCAACTTCCAGAGTTAAAGTCCAAAATCTAGAGGTAAACACCAATACCTAGAGTTAGAGCCCAAAATCTAGAGATAAAGCCCAACATCTAGAGATAGAGCCAGATATATAGATTTAAAATCCAAAATCTGGAGATAAAGCCCAACATCTAGAGCTTAAGCCCCAAATCTAGATGTAAAGCCCAATTGCTAGATCTAAAGCCAAATACTCTAGAGGTAAAGCCCAACATGTAGAGGTAAAGACTAAGATCTAGAGGTGAATTCCAATATCTAGTGTTAAAGCCTGACACCTACAGTTAAAGCCAAACATCTAGATGTAAAACCCAACTTCTAGAGGTAAAGCCGAATATCTAGAGTTAAAGCGCATCCTTTCGAGTAAAGCCCAAAATCTAGAGTTAAAGCCCAACATCTAGAGGGAAAGCCCAGAATCTAGATGTAAAGCCTAACATCTAGAGGTGAATTCCAAAATCAAGTGTTAAGGCCTGACATCTACAGTTAAATCCAACCATATAGATATAACCCCCAACTTCTAGAGGTAAGGCCCAAAATCTAGAGGTAAAGCCCAACAGCTAGAGTTAAAGCCGAACGTCTTGAGGTAAAGCCCAAAGTCTAGAGTTAAAGCCCAACTTCTAGAGGTAAAGCCCAACATCTAGACGTAAAGCCAGATATCTGCCGGTAAAGCCCAACATCTAGAGGAAAAGCCAAATATATAGATTTAAAACCCAAAATCTAGAGATAAAGCCGAACATCTAAATGTAAAGCAAAACATCTAGATGTAATCCAAACATCTAGAGGTAAAGCCTAACATCTAGAGGTGAAGCACAACATATAGAGGTATAACCCAACATCTAGAGATAAAGACCAACATCTAAATGTAAAGCAAAACATCTAGATGTAAACCCCTACATCTAGAGGTAAAGTCCAATATCTAGACCTAAAGACCAACATCTAGAGGTAAAACCCAACATCTAGTGGTAAAGCCCAACGTCTGGAGGTAAAGCCCAGATTCTAGAGAGAAGCCAAAAATCCAGATGGAAAACCCAAAATCTAGAGGTAAAGCCCAACATCTACAGGTAAATCCAGATATCTAGGGGTAAAGCCCAACATCTAGAGGAAAAGCCAAATATATCGATATAAAACCCAAAATCTAGAGGTAAAGCCCAATATCTAGACGTAAAGCCCAAAATCTAGATGAAAAGCACAACTTCTAGATCTAAAGATCAACATCTAGAGGTAAAGATCAATAGCTAGAAGTAAAACCCAACATCTAGAGATAAAGCCAGATATCTAGAGGTAAAGCCCAACATCTGGAGGTAAAGCCCATCATCTAGTCCTACAGCCCAATGTCTGCAGGTAAAGCCCAACTTACAGAGGTGAAGGCAAACATCTAGATGTAAAACCCCAAATCTAGAAGTAAAGCCCAACGTCTAGAGGAAAAGCCAAATATATATATATTTAAAACCCAAAATCTAGAGGTAAAGACCAACATCTGGATGTAAAGCCAGATATCTAGCGGTAAAGGCCAACATCTAGAGGAAAAGCCAAATATATAGACTTAAAACCAAAAATCTAGAGGTAAAGCCCAATATCAAGACGTAAAGGCCAAAATCTAGATGTAAAGCCTAACTTCTTGATCTAAAGCCCAAAATCTAGATGTAAAGCCCAAATTCTAGATCTAACGCCCAACATCTAGAGATAAAGACCAATATCTAGAGGTAAAACCCAACATCTAGAGGTAAAGCCAGATATCTAGAGGTAAAGCCCAACATCTAGAGGAAAAGCCAAATATATAGATTTAAAACCAAAAATCTAGAGATAAAGCCCAACACCTAGAGATAAAGCCAGATATATAGATCTAAACCCCAAAACCTAGAGGTGAAGCCCAATATCTAGACGTAAAGCCCAATATCTAGATGTAAAGCCCAACTTCTAGATCTAAAGCCCAAAATATAGATGTAAAGCCCAACTTCTAAATCTAAAGCCCAACATCTAGAGGTAAAGCCCAACTTCTAGAGGTAAATCCCATCATCTAGTCCTACAGCCCAATGTCTGCAGGTAAAGCCCAACTTACGGAGGTGAAGGCAAACATCTAGATGTAAAACCCAAAATCTAGAGGTAAAGCCTAACATCTAGAGGAAAAGCCAAATATATAGATTTAAAACCCAAAATCTAGAGGTAAAGCCCAATATCTAGACGTAAAGCCCAAAATCTAGATGTAAAGCCCAACTTCTAGATCTAACGCCCAAAATCTAGATGTAAAGCCCAAAATCTAGATCTAACACCCAAAATCTAGAGGTAAAGACCAATATCTAGAGGTAAAACCCAACATCTAGAGCTAAAGCCAGATATCTAGAGGGAAAGCCCAACATCTAGAGGAAAAGCAAAATATATAGATTTCAAACCCAAATTCTAGAGTTCAATCCCAACATCTAGAGGTAAAGCCCAAAATCTAGATGTAAAGCCCATCATCTAGTCCTACAGCCCAATGTCTGCAGGTAAAGCCCAACTTACAGAGGTGAAGGCAAACATCTAGATGTAAACCCCAAAATCTAGAGGTAAAGCCCAATATCTAGACGTAAAGCCCAAAGTCTAGATGTAAAGCCCAACTTCTAGATCTAAAGCCCAAAATCTAGATGTAAAGCCCAACTTCTAGATCTAAAGCCCAAAATATAGATGTAAAGCCCAACTTCTAAATATAAAGCCCAACATCTAGAGGTAAAGCCCAATATTTAGAGTTTAAGCACATCATTTATAGGTAAAGCCCAAAATCTAGATGTAAAGCCCAACTTCTAGAGGTAAAGCCCATCATCTAGTCCTACAGCCCAATGTCTGCAGGTAAAGCCCAACTTACAGAGGTGAAGGCAAACATCTAGATGTAAACCCCAAAATCTAGAGGTAAAGCCCAATATCTAGACGTAAAGCCCAAAGTCTAGATGTAAAGCCCAACTTCTAGATCTAAAGCCCAAAATCTAGATGTAAAGCCCAACTTCTAGATCTAAAGCCCAAAATATAGATGTAAAGCCCAACTTCTAAATCTAAAGCCCAACATCTAGAGGTAAAGCCCAATATTTAGAGTTTAAGCACATCATTTATAGGTAAAGCCCAAAATCTAGATGTAAAGCCCAACTTCTAGAGGTAAAGCCCATCATCTAGTCCTACAGCCCAATGTCTGCAGGTAAAGCCCAACTTACAGAGGTGAAGGCAAACATCTAGATGTAAAACCCAAAATCTAGAGGTAAAGCCCAACATCTAGAGGAAAAGCCAAATATATAGATTTAAAACCCAAAATCTAGAGGTAAAGCCCAATATCTAGACCTAAAGCCCAAAATCTAGATGTAAAGCCCAAATTCTAGATCTAACACCCAAAATCTCGAGGTAAAGACCAATATCTAGACGTAAAACCCAACATCTAGAGGTAAAGCCAGATATCTAGAGGTAAAGCCCAACATCTAGAGGAAAAGCAAAATATATAGATTTCAAACCCAAATTCTAGAGTTAAATCCCAACATCTAGAGGTAAAGCCCAACTTCCAGAGTTAAAGTCCAAAATCTAGAGGTAAACACCAATACCTAGAGTTAGAGCCCAAAATCTAGAGATAAAGCCCAACATCTAGAGATAGAGCCAGATATATAGATTTAAAATCCAAAATCTGGAGATAAAGCCCAACATCTAGAGCTTAAGCCCCAAATCTAGATGTAAAGCCCAATTGCTAGATCTAAAGCCAAATACTCTAGAGGTAAAGCCCAACATGTAGAGGTAAAGACTAAGATCTAGAGGTGAATTCCAATATCTAGTGTTAAAGCCTGACACCTACAGTTAAAGCCAAACATCTAGATGTAAAACCCAACTTCTAGAGGTAAAGCCGAATATCTAGAGTTAAAGCGCATCCTTTCGAGTAAAGCCCAAAATCTAGAGTTAAAGCCCAACATCTAGAGGGAAAGCCCAGAATCTAGATGTAAAGCCTAACATCTAGAGGTGAATTCCAAAATCAAGTGTTAAGGCCTGACATCTACAGTTAAATCCAACCATATAGATATAACCCCCAACTTCTAGAGGTAAGGCCCAAAATCTAGAGGTAAAGCCCAACAGCTAGAGTTAAAGCCGAACGTCTTGAGGTAAAGCCCAAAGTCTAGAGTTAAAGCCCAACTTCTAGAGGTAAAGCCCAACATCTAGACGTAAAGCCAGATATCTGCCGGTAAAGCCCAACATCTAGAGGAAAAGCCAAATATATAGATTTAAAACCCAAAATCTAGAGATAAAGCCGAACATCTAAATGTAAAGCAAAACATCTAGATGTAATCCAAACATCTAGAGGTAAAGCCTAACATCTAGAGGTGAAGCACAACATATAGAGGTATAACCCAACATCTAGAGATAAAGACCAACATCTAAATGTAAAGCAAAACATCTAGATGTAAAACCCTACATCTAGAGGTAAAGTCCAATATCTAGACCTAAAGACCAACATCTAGAGGTAAAGCCCAACGTCTGGAGGTAAAGCCCAGATTCTAGAGGGAAGCTAAAAATCCAGATGGAAAACCCAAAATCTAGAGGTAAAGCCCAACATCTACAGGTAAATCCAGATATCTAGGGGTAAAGGCCAACAACTAGAGGAAAAGCTAAATATATCGATATAAAACCCAAAATCCAGAGGTAAAGCCCAATATCTAGACGTAAACCCAAAATCTAGATGAAAAGCACAACTTCTAGATCTAAAGCCCAACATCTAGAGGTAAATACCAATAGCTAGAGGTAAAACCCAACATCTAGAGGTAAAGCCAGATATCTAGAGGTAAAGTCCAACGTCTGGAGGTAAAGCCCATCATCTAGTCCTACAGCCCAATGTCTGCAGGTAAAGCCCAACTTACAGAGGTGAAGGCAAACATCTAGATGTAAAACCCCAAATCTAGAGGTAAAGCCCAACATTTAGAGGTAAAGCCAGATATCTAGGGGTAAAGCCCAACATCTAGAGGAAAAGCCAAATATATACATTTAAAACCCAAAATCTAGAGGTAAAGCCCAATATCTAGACGTAAAGCCCAAAATCTAGATGTAAAGACTAGCTTCTAGATCTAAAGCCCAAAATCTAGATGTAAAGCCCAAATTCTAGATCTAACACCCAAAATCTCGAGGTAAAGACCAATATCTAGAGGTAAAACCCAACATCTAGAGGTAAAGCCAGATATCTAAAGGTAAAGCCCAACATCTAGAGGAAAAGCCAAATATATAGATTTCAAACCCAAATTCTAGAGTTAAAACCCAACATCTAGGGGTAAACCCCAACTTCCAGAGTTAAAGTCCAAAATCTAGAGGTAAATACCAATACCTAGAGTTAGAGCCCAAAATCTAGAGATATGCCAAATATATAGATTTAAAACCCAAAATCTAGAGATAAAGCCGAACATCTAAATGTAAAGCAAAACATCTAGATGTAATCCAAACATCTAGAGGGAAAGCCTAACATCTAGAGGTGAAGCACAACATATAGAGGTATAACCCAACATCTAGAGATAAAGACCAACATCTAAATGTAAAGCAAAACATCTAGATGTAAAACCCTACATCTAGAGGTAAAGTCCAATATCTAGACCTTAAGACCAACATCTAGAGGTAAAACCCAACATCTAGTGGTAAAGCCCAACGTCTGGAGGTAAAGCCCAGATTCTAGAGCGAAGCCAAAAATCCAGATGGAAAACGCAAAATCTAGAGGTAAAGCCCAACATCTACAGGTAAATCCAGATACCTAGGGGTAAAGCCCAACATCTAGAGGAAAAGCCAAATATATAGATATAAAACCCAAAATCTAGAGGTAAAGCCCAATATCTAGACGTAAAGCCCAAAGTCTAGATGTAAAGCCCAACTTCTAGATCTAAAGCCCAAAATCTAGATGTAAAGCCCAAATTCTAGATCTAACGCCCAAAATCTAGAGTTAAATACCAATATCTAGAAGTAAAACCCAACATCTAGAGGTAAAGCAGATATCTAGATGTAAAGCCCAACATCTAGAGGAAAAGCCAAATATATAGATTTAAAACCCAAAATCTAGAGATAAAGCTGAACATCTAAATGTAAAGCAAAACATCTAGATGTAATCCAAACATCTAGAGGTAAAGCCTAACATCTAGAGGTGAAGCACAACATATAGAGGTATAACACAACATCTAGAGATAAAGACCAACATCTAAATGTAAAGCAAAACATCTAGATGTAAAACCCTACATCTAGAGTTAAAGTCCAATATCTAGACCTAAAGACCAACATCTAGAGGTAAAACCCAACATCTAGTGGTAAAGCCCAACGTCTGGAGGTAAAGCCCAGATTCTAGAGAGAAGCCAAAAATCCAGATGTAAGAACCAAAATCTAGAGGTAAAGCCCAACATCTACAGGTAAATCCAGATATCTAGGGGTAAAGCCCAACATCTAGAGGAAAAGCCAAATATATAGATTTAAAGACCAAAATCTGGATGTAAAGCTCAACTTCTAGATCTAAAGCCCAACATCTAGATGTAAACCCAAATTCTAGATCTAACGCCCAAAATCTCGAGGTAAAGACCAATATCTAGAGGTAAAACCCAACATCTAGAGGTAAAGCCAGATATCTAAAGGTAAAGCCCAACATCTAGAGGAAAAGCCAAATATATAGATTTCAAACCCAAATTCTAGAGTTAAAACCCAACATCTAGGGGTAAACCCCAACTTCCAGAGTTAAAGTCCAAAATCTAGAGGTAAATACCAATACCTAGAGTTAGAGCCCAAAATCTAGAGATATGCCAAATATATAGATTTAAAACCCAAAATCTAGAGATAAAGCCAAACATCTAAATGTAAAGCAAAACATCTAGATGTAATCCAAACATCTAGAGGGAAAGCCTAACATCTAGAGGTGAAGCACAACATATAGAGGTATAACCCAACATCTAGAGATAAAGACCAACATCTAAATGTAAAGCAAAACATCTAGATGTAAAACCCTACATCTAGAGGTAAAGTCCAATATCTAGACCTTAAGACCAACATCTAGAGGTAAAACCCAACATCTAGTGGTAAAGCCCAACGTCTGGAGGTAAAGCCCAGATTCTAGAGCGAAGCCAAAAATCCAGATGGAAAACGCAAAATCTAGAGGTAAAGCCCAACATCTACAGGTAAATCCAGATACCTAGGGGTAAAGCCCAACATCTAGAGGAAAAGCCAAATATATAGATATAAAACCCAAAATCTAGAGGTAAATCCCAATATCTAGACGTAAAGCCCAAAATCTAGATGTAAAGCCCAAATTCTAGATCTAACGCCCAAAATCTAGAGTTAAATACCAATATCTAGAAGTAAAACCCAACATCTAGAGGTAAAGCAGATATCTAGATGTAAAGCCCAACATCTAGAGGAAAAGCCAAATATATAGATTTAAAACCCAAAATCTAGAGATAAAGCTGAACATCTAAATGTAAAGCAAAACATCTAGATGTAATCCAAACATCTAGAGGTAAAGCCTAACATCTAGAGGTGAAGCACAACATATAGAGGTATAACACAACATCTAGAGATAAAGACCAACATCTAAATGTAAAGCAAAACATCTAGATGTAAAACCTTACATCTAGAGTTAAAGTCCAATATCTAGACCTAAAGACCAACATCTAGAGGTAAAACCCAACATCTAGTGGTAAAGCCCAACGTCTGGAGGTAAAGCCCAGATTCTAGAGAGAAGCCAAAAATCCAGATGTAAGAACCAAAATCTAGAGGTAAAGCCCAACATCTACAGGTAAATCCAGATATCTAGGGGTAAAGCCCAACATCTAGAGGAAAAGCCAAATATATAGATTTAAAGACCAAAATCTGGATGTAAAGCTCAACTTCTAGATCTAAAGCCCAACATCTAGATGTAAACCCAAATTCTAGATCTAACGCCCAAAATCTAGAGATAAAGACCAATATCTAGAGGTAAAACCCAACATCTAGAGTTAAAGCCTGATATCTAGTGGTAAAGCCCAACATCTAGAGGAAAAGCAAAATATATAGATTTCAAACTCAAATTCTAGAGTTAAATCCCAACATCTAGGGGTAAACCCCAACTTCCAGAGTTAAAGTCCAAAATCTAGAGGTAAACACCAATACCTAGAGTTAGAACCCAAAATCTAGAGATATGCCAAATATATAGATTTAAAACCCAAAATCTAGAGATAAAGCCGAACACCTAAATGTAAAGCAAAACATCTAGATGTAATCCAAACATCTAGAGGTAAAGCCTAACAACTAGAGGTGAAGCACAACATATAGAGGTATAACCCAACATCTAAAGATAAAGACCAACATCCAAATGTAAAGCAAAATATCTAGATGTAAAACCCTACATCTAGAGGTAAAGTCCAATATCTAGACCTAAAGACCAACATCTAGAGGTAAAACCCAACATCTAGTGGTAAAGCCCAAATTCTGGAGGTAAAGCCCAGATTCTAGAGAGAAGTCAAAAATCCAGATGGAAAACCCAAAATCTAGAGGTAAAGCCCAACATCTACAGGTAAATTCAGATATCTAGGGGTAAAGCCCAACATCTAGAGGAAAAGCCAAATATATAGATATAAAACCCAAAATCTAGAGGTAAAGCCCAATATCTAGACGTAAAGCCCAAAATCTAGATGAAAAGCACAACTTTTAGGTCTAACGCCCAAAATCTAGAGATAAAGACCAATATCTAGAGGTAAATCCCAACATCTAGAGGTAAAGCCAGATATGTAGAGGTAAAGCCCAACGTCTCGAAGTAAAGCCCATCATCTAGTCCTACAGCCCAATGTCTGCAGGTAAAGCCCAACTTACAGACGTGAAGGCAAACATCTAGATGTAAAACCCAAAATCAAGAGGTAAAGACCAATATCTAGACGTAAAGCCCAAAATCTAGATGTAAAGCCCAACTTCTAGATCTAAAGCCCAAAATATAGATGTAAAGCCCAACTTCTAAATCTAAAGCCCAACATCTAGAGGTAAAGCCCAATATTTAGAGTTTAAGCGCACCATTTGGAGGTAAAGCCCAAAATCTAGATGTAAAGCCCAACTTCTAGAGGTAAAGCCCATCATCTAGTCCTACAGCCCAATGTCTGCAGGTAAAGCCCAACTGACAGAGGTGAAGGCAAACATCTAGATGTAAAACCCAAAATCTAGAGGTAAAGCCCAACATCTAGAGGAAAAGCCAAATATATAGATATAAACCCCAAAATCTAGAGGTAAAGCCCAATATCTAGACGTAAAGCCCAAAATCTAGATGTAAAGCCCAACTTCTAAATCTAAAGCCCAACATCTAGAGGTAAAGCCCAATATTTAGAGTTTAAGCGCACCATTTGGAGGTAAAGCCCAAAATCTAGATGTAAAGCCCAACTTCTAGAGGTAAAGCCCATCATCTAGTCCTACAGCCCAATGTCTGCAGGTAAAGCCCAACTTACAGAGGTGAAGGCAAACATCTAGATGTAAAACCCCAAATCTAGAGGTAAAGCCCTACATCTAGAGGAAAAGCCAAATATATATATATTTAAAACTCAAAATCTAGAGGTAAAGCCCAACATCTAGAGGTAAAGCCAGATATCTAGGGGTAAACACCAACATCTAGAGGAAAAGCCAAATATATAGATTTAAAACCCAAAATCTAGAGGTAAAGCCCAATATCAAGACGTAAAGGCCAAAATCTAGATGTAAAGCCCAACTTCTTGATCTAAAGCCCAAAATATAGATGTAAAGCCCAACTTCTAAACCTAAAGCCCAACATCTAGAGGTAAGGCCCAATATTTAGAGTTTAAGTGCATCATTTAGAGGTAAAGCCCAAAATCTAGATGTAAAGCCCAACTTCTAGAGGTAAAGCCCATCATCTAGTCCTACAGCCCAATGTCTGCAGGTAAAGCCCAACATACAGAGGTGAAGGCAAACATCTAGATGTAAAACCCAAAATCTAGAGGTAAAGCCCAACCTCTAGAGGAAAAGCCAAATATATATATATTTAAAACCCAAAACCTAGAGGTAAAGCCCAACATCTAGAGGTAAAGCCAGATATCTAGGGGAAAAGCCCAACATCTAGAGGAAAAGCCAAATATATAGATTTAAAACCCAAAATCTAGAGGTAAATCCCAATATCTAGACGTAAAGCCCAAAGTCTAGATGTAAAGCCCAACTTCTAGATCTAAAGCCCAAAATCTAGATGTAAAGCCCAAATTCTAGATCTAACGCCCAAAATCTAGAGATAAAGACCAATATCTAGAAGTAAAACCCAACATCTAGAGGTAAAGCAGATATCTAGAGGTAAAGCCCAACATCTAGAGGAAAAGCCAAATATATAGATTTAAAACCCAAAATCTAGAGATAAAGCTGAACATCTAAATGTAAAGCAAAACATCTAGATGTAATCCAAACATCTAGAGGTAAAGCCTAACATCTAGAGGTGAAGCACAACATATAGAGGTATAACACAACATCTAGAGATAAAGACCAACATCTAAATGTAAAGCAAAACATCTAGATGTAAAACCCTACATCTAGAGTTAAAGTCCAATATCTAGACCTAAAGACCAACATCTAGAGGTAAAACCCAACATCTAGTGGTAAAGCCCAACGTCTGGAGGTAAAGCCCAGATTCTAGAGAGAAGCCAAAAATCCAGATGTAAGAACCAAAATCTAGAGGTAAAGCCCAACATCTACAGGTAAATCCAGATATCTAGGGGTAAAGCCCAACATCTAGAGGAAAAGCCAAATATATAGATTTAAAGACCAAAATCTGGATGTAAAGCTCAACTTCTAGATCTAAAGCCCAACATCTAGATGTAAACCCAAATTCTAGATCTAACGCCCAAAATCTCGAGGTAAAGACCAATATCTAGAGGTAAAACCCAACATCTAGAGTTAAAGCCTGATATCTAGAGGTAAAGCCCAACATCTAGAGGAAAAGCAAAATATATAGATTTCAAACTCAAATTCTAGAGTTAAATCCCAACATCTAGGGGTAAACCCCAACTTCCAGATTTAAAGTCCAAAATCTAGAGGTAAACACCAATACCTAGAGTTAGAACCCAAAATCTAGAGATATGCCAAATATATAGATTTAAAACCCAAAATCTAGAGATAAAGCCGAACACCTAAATGTAAAGCAAAACATCTAGATGTAATCCGAACATCTAGAGGTAAAGCCTAACAACTAGAGGTGAAGCACAACATATAGAGGTATAACCCAACATCTAGAGATAAAGACCAACATCTAAATGTAAAGCAAAACATCTAGATGTAAAACCCTACATCTAGAGGTAAAGTCCAATATCTAGACCTTAAGACCAACATCTAGAGGTAAAACCCAACATCTAGTGGTAAAGCCCAACGTCTGGAGGTAAAGCCCAGATTCTAGAGCGAAGCCAAAAATCCAGATGGAAAACGCAAAATCTAGAGGTAAAGCCCAACATCTACAGGTAAATCCAGATACCTAGGGGTAAAGCCCAACATCTAGAGGAAAAGCCAAATATATAGATATAAAACCCAAAATCTAGAGGTAAAGCCCAATATCTAGACGTAAAGCCCAAAGTCTAGATGTAAAGCCCAACTTCTAGATCTAACGCCCAAAATCTAGAGTTAAATACCAATATCTAGAAGTAAAACCCAACATCTAGAGGTAAAGCAGATATCTAGATGTAAAGCCCAACATCTAGAGGAAAAGCCAAATATATAGATTTAAAACCCAAAATCTAGAGATAAAGCTGAACATCTAAATGTAAAGCAAAACATCTAGATGTAATCCAAACATCTAGAGGTAAAGCCTAACATCTAGAGGTGAAGCACAACATATAGAGGTATAACACAACATCTAGAGATAAAGACCAACATCTAAATGTAAAGCAAAACATCTAGATGTAAAACCCTACATCTAGAGTTAAAGTCCAATATCTAGACCTAAAGACCAACATCTAGAGGTAAAACCCAACATCTAGTGGTAAAGCCCAACGTCTGGAGGTAAAGCCCAGATTCTAGAGAGAAGCCAAAAATCCAGATGTAAGAACCAAAATCTAGAGGTAAAGCCCAACATCTACAGGTAAATCCAGATATCTAGGGGTAAAGCCCAACATCTAGAGGAAAAGCCAAATATATAGATTTAAAGACCAAAATCTGGATGTAAAGCTCAACTTCTAGATCTAAAGCCCAACATCTAGATGTAAACCCAAATTCTAGATCTAACGCCCAAAATCTCGAGGTAAAGACCAATATCTAGAGGTAAAACCCAACATCTAGAGGTAAAGCCAGATATCTAAAGGTAAAGCCCAACATCTAGAGGAAAAGCCAAATATATAGATTTCAAACCCAAATTCTAGAGTTAAAACCCAACATCTAGGGGTAAACCCCAACTTCCAGAGTTAAAGTCCAAAATCTAGAGGTAAATACCAATACCTAGAGTTAGAGCCCAAAATCTAGAGATATGCCAAATATATAGATTTAAAACCCAAAATCTAGAGATAAAGCCAAACATCTAAATGTAAAGCAAAACATCTAGATGTAATCCAAACATCTAGAGGGAAAGCCTAACATCTAGAGGTGAAGCACAACATATAGAGGTATAACCCAACATCTAGAGATAAAGACCAACATCTAAATGTAAAGCAAAACATCTAGATGTAAAACCCTACATCTAGAGGTAAAGTCCAATATCTAGACCTTAAGACCAACATCTAGAGGTAAAACCCAACATCTAGTGGTAAAGCCCAACGTCTGGAGGTAAAGCCCAGATTCTAGAGCGAAGCCAAAAATCCAGATGGAAAACGCAAAATCTAGAGGTAAAGCCCAACATCTACAGGTAAATCCAGATACCTAGGGGTAAAGCCCAACATCTAGAGGAAAAGCCAAATATATAGATATAAAACCCAAAATCTAGAGGTAAAGCCCAATATCTAGACGTAAAGCCCAAAATCTAGATGTAAAGCCCAAATTCTAGATCTAACGCCCAAAATCTAGAGTTAAATACCAATATCTAGAAGTAAAACCCAACATCTAGAGGTAAAGCAGATATCTAGATGTAAAGCCCAACATCTAGAGGAAAAGCCAAATATATAGATTTAAAACCCAAAATCTAGAGATAAAGCTGAACATCTAAATGTAAAGCAAAACATCTAGATGTAATCCAAACATCTAGAGGTAAAGCCTAACATCTAGAGGTGAAGCACAACATATAGAGGTATAACACAACATCTAGAGATAAAGACCAACATCTAAATGTAAAGCAAAACATCTAGATGTAAAACCTTACATCTAGAGTTAAAGTCCAATATCTAGACCTAAAGACCAACATCTAGAGGTAAAACCCAACATCTAGTGGTAAAGCCCAACGTCTGGAGGTAAAGCCCAGATTCTAGAGAGAAGCCAAAAATCCAGATGTAAGAACCAAAATCTAGAGGTAAAGCCCAACATCTACAGGTAAATCCAGATATCTAGGGGTAAAGCCCAACATCTAGAGGAAAAGCCAAATATATAGATTTAAAGACCAAAATCTGGATGTAAAGCTCAACTTCTAGATCTAAAGCCCAACATCTAGATGTAAACCCAAATTCTAGATCTAACGCCCAAAATCTAGAGATAAAGACCAATATCTAGAGGTAAAACCCAACATCTAGAGTTAAAGCCTGATATCTAGAGGTAAAGCCCAACATCTAGAGGAAAAGCAAAATATATAGATTTCAAACTCAAATTCTAGAGTTAAATCCCAACATCTAGGGGTAAACCCCAACTTCCAGAGTTAAAGTCCAAAATCTAGAGGTAAACACCAATACCTAGAGTTAGAATCCAAAATCTAGAGATATGCCAAATATATAGAT
Organism: Leptosomus discolor; assembly: GCF_034619465.1. NCBI lineage: Eukaryota > Metazoa > Chordata > Aves > Leptosomiformes > Leptosomidae > Leptosomus > Leptosomus discolor. The sequence continues at coordinate 2,658,576 of NW_028237833.1, read as the reverse complement.
TTAAAACCCAAAATCTAGAGATAAAGCCGAACACCTAAATGTAAAGCAAAACATCTAGATGTAATCCAAACATCTAGAGGTAAAGCCTAACAACTAGAGGTGAAGCACAACATATAGAGGTATAACCCAACATCTAAAGATAAAGACCAACATCCAAATGTAAAGCAAAATATCTAGATGTAAAACCCTACATCTAGAGGTAAAGTCCAATATCTAGACCTAAAGACCAACATCTAGAGGTAAAACCCAACATCTAGTGGTAAAGCCCAAATTCTGGAGGTAAAGCCCAGATTCTAGAGAGAAGTCAAAAATCCAGATGGAAAACCCAAAATCTAGAGGTAAAGCCCAACATCTACAGGTAAATTCAGATATCTAGGGGTAAAGCCCAACATCTAGAGGAAAAGCCAAATATATAGATATAAAACCCAAAATCTAGAGGTAAAGCCCAATATCTAGACGTAAAGCCCAAAATCTAGATGAAAAGCACAACTTTTAGGTCTAACGCCCAAAATCTAGAGATAAAGACCAATATCTAGAGGTAAATCCCAACATCTAGAGGTAAAGCCAGATATCTAGAGGTAAAGCCCAACGTCTCGAAGTAAAGCCCATCATCTAGTCCTACAGCCCAATGTCTGCAGGTAAAGCCCAACTTACAGACGTGAAGGCAAACATCTAGATGTAAAACCCAAAATCAAGAGGTAAAGACCAATATCTAGACGTAAAGCCCAAAATCTAGATGTAAAGCCCAACTTCTAGATCTAAAGCCCAAAATATAGATGTAAAGCCCAACTTCTAAATCTAAAGCCCAACATCTAGAGGTAAAGCCCAATATTTAGAGTTTAAGCGCACCATTTGGAGGTAAAGCCCAAAATCTAGATGTAAAGCCCAACTTCTAGAGGTAAAGCCCATCATCTAGTCCTACAGCCCAATGTCTGCAGGTAAAGCCCAACTGACAGAGGTGAAGGCAAACATCTAGATGTAAAACCCAAAATCTAGAGGTAAAGCCCAACATCTAGAGGAAAAGCCAAATATATAGATATAAACCCCAAAATCTAGAGGTAAAGCCCAATATCTAGACGTAAAGCCCAAAATCTAGATGTAAAGCCCAACTTCTAAATCTAAAGCCCAACATCTAGAGGTAAAGCCCAATATTTAGAGTTTAAGCGCACCATTTGGAGGTAAAGCCCAAAATCTAGATGTAAAGCCCAACTTCTAGAGGTAAAGCCCATCATCTAGTCCTACAGCCCAATGTCTGCAGGTAAAGCCCAACTTACAGAGGTGAAGGCAAACATCTAGATGTAAAACCCCAAATCTAGAGGTAAAGCCCTACATCTAGAGGAAAAGCCAAATATATATATATTTAAAACTCAAAATCTAGAGGTAAAGCCCAACATCTAGAGGTAAAGCCAGATATCTAGGGGTAAACACCAACATCTAGAGGAAAAGCCAAATATATAGATTTAAAACCCAAAATCTAGAGGTAAAGCCCAATATCAAGACGTAAAGGCCAAAATCTAGATGTAAAGCCCAACTTCTTGATCTAAAGCCCAAAATATAGATGTAAAGCCCAACTTCTAAACCTAAAGCCCAACATCTAGAGGTAAGGCCCAATATTTAGAGTTTAAGTGCATCATTTAGAGGTAAAGCCCAAAATCTAGATGTAAAGCCCAACTTCTAGAGGTAAAGCCCATCATCTAGTCCTACAGCCCAATGTCTGCAGGTAAAGCCCAACATACAGAGGTGAAGGCAAACATCTAGATGTAAAACCCAAAATCTAGAGGTAAAGCCCAACCTCTAGAGGAAAAGCCAAATATATATATATTTAAAACCCAAAACCTAGAGGTAAAGCCCAACATCTAGAGGTAAAGCCAGATATCTAGGGGAAAAGCCCAACATCTAGAGGAAAAGCCAAATATATAGATTTAAAACCCAAAATCTAGAGGTAAATCCCAATATCTAGACGTAAAGCCCAAAGTCTAGATGTAAAGCCCAACTTCTAGATCTAAAGCCCAAAATCTAGATGTAAAGCCCAAATTCTAGATCTAACGCCCAAAATCTAGAGATAAAGACCAATATCTAGAAGTAAAACCCAACATCTAGAGGTAAAGCAGATATCTAGAGGTAAAGCCCAACATCTAGAGGAAAAGCCAAATATATAGATTTAAAACCCAAAATCTAGAGATAAAGCTGAACATCTAAATGTAAAGCAAAACATCTAGATGTAATCCAAACATCTAGAGGTAAAGCCTAACATCTAGAGGTGAAGCACAACATATAGAGGTATAACACAACATCTAGAGATAAAGACCAACATCTAAATGTAAAGCAAAACATCTAGATGTAAAACCCTACATCTAGAGTTAAAGTCCAATATCTAGACCTAAAGACCAACATCTAGAGGTAAAACCCAACATCTAGTGGTAAAGCCCAACGTCTGGAGGTAAAGCCCAGATTCTAGAGAGAAGCCAAAAATCCAGATGTAAGAACCAAAATCTAGAGGTAAAGCCCAACATCTACAGGTAAATCCAGATATCTAGGGGTAAAGCCCAACATCTAGAGGAAAAGCCAAATATATAGATTTAAAGACCAAAATCTGGATGTAAAGCTCAACTTCTAGATCTAAAGCCCAACATCTAGATGTAAACCCAAATTCTAGATCTAACGCCCAAAATCTCGAGGTAAAGACCAATATCTAGAGGTAAAACCCAACATCTAGAGTTAAAGCCTGATATCTAGAGGTAAAGCCCAACATCTAGAGGAAAAGCAAAATATATAGATTTCAAACTCAAATTCTAGAGTTAAATCCCAACATCTAGGGGTAAACCCCAACTTCCAGATTTAAAGTCCAAAATCTAGAGGTAAACACCAATACCTAGAGTTAGAACCCAAAATCTAGAGATATGCCAAATATATAGATTTAAAACCCAAAATCTAGAGATAAAGCCGAACACCTAAATGTAAAGCAAAACATCTAGATGTAATCCGAACATCTAGAGGTAAAGCCTAACAACTAGAGGTGAAGCACAACATATAGAGGTATAACCCAACATCTAGAGATAAAGACCAACATCTAAATGTAAAGCAAAACATCTAGATGTAAAACCCTACATCTAGAGGTAAAGTCCAATATCTAGACCTTAAGACCAACATCTAGAGGTAAAACCCAACATCTAGTGGTAAAGCCCAACGTCTGGAGGTAAAGCCCAGATTCTAGAGCGAAGCCAAAAATCCAGATGGAAAACGCAAAATCTAGAGGTAAAGCCCAACATCTACAGGTAAATCCAGATACCTAGGGGTAAAGCCCAACATCTAGAGGAAAAGCCAAATATATAGATATAAAACCCAAAATCTAGAGGTAAAGCCCAATATCTAGACGTAAAGCCCAAAGTCTAGATGTAAAGCCCAACTTCTAGATCTAAAGCCCAAAATCTAGATGTAAAGCCCAAATTCTAGATCTAACGCCCAAAATCTAGAGTTAAATACCAATATCTAGAAGTAAAACCCAACATCTAGAGGTAAAGCAGATATCTAGATGTAAAGCCCAACATCTAGAGGAAAAGCCAAATATATAGATTTAAAACCCAAAATCTAGAGATAAAGCTGAACATCTAAATGTAAAGCAAAACATCTAGATGTAATCCAAACATCTAGAGGTAAAGCCTAACATCTAGAGGTGAAGCACAACATATAGAGGTATAACACAACATCTAGAGATAAAGACCAACATCTAAATGTAAAGCAAAACATCTAGATGTAAAACCCTACATCTAGAGTTAAAGTCCAATATCTAGACCTAAAGACCAACATCTAGAGGTAAAACCCAACATCTAGTGGTAAAGCCCAACGTCTGGAGGTAAAGCCCAGATTCTAGAGAGAAGCCAAAAATCCAGATGTAAGAACCAAAATCTAGAGGTAAAGCCCAACATCTACAGGTAAATCCAGATATCTAGGGGTAAAGCCCAACATCTAGAGGAAAAGCCAAATATATAGATTTAAAGACCAAAATCTGGATGTAAAGCTCAACTTCTAGATCTAAAGCCCAACATCTAGATGTAAACCCAAATTCTAGATCTAACGCCCAAAATCTCGAGGTAAAGACCAATATCTAGAGGTAAAACCCAACATCTAGAGGTAAAGCCAGATATCTAAAGGTAAAGCCCAACATCTAGAGGAAAAGCCAAATATATAGATTTCAAACCCAAATTCTAGAGTTAAAACCCAACATCTAGGGGTAAACCCCAACTTCCAGAGTTAAAGTCCAAAATCTAGAGGTAAATACCAATACCTAGAGTTAGAGCCCAAAATCTAGAGATATGCCAAATATATAGATTTAAAACCCAAAATCTAGAGATAAAGCCGAACATCTAAATGTAAAGCAAAACATCTAGATGTAATCCAAACATCTAGAGGGAAAGCCTAACATCTAGAGGTGAAGCACAACATATAGAGGTATAACCCAACATCTAGAGATAAAGACCAACATCTAAATGTAAAGCAAAACATCTAGATGTAAAACCCTACATCTAGAGGTAAAGTCCAATATCTAGACCTTAAGACCAACATCTAGAGGTAAAACCCAACATCTAGTGGTAAAGCCCAACGTCTGGAGGTAAAGCCCAGATTCTAGAGCGAAGCCAAAAATCCAGATGGAAAACGCAAAATCTAGAGGTAAAGCCCAACATCTACAGGTAAATCCAGATACCTAGGGGTAAAGCCCAACATCTAGAGGAAAAGCCAAATATATAGATATAAAACCCAAAATCTAGAGGTAAAGCCCAATATCTAGACGTAAAGCCCAAAGTCTAGATGTAAACCCCAACTTCTAGATCTAAAGCCCAAAATCTAGATGTAAAGCCCAAATTCTAGATCTAACGCCCAAAATCTAGAGTTAAATACCAATATCTAGAAGTAAAACCCAACATCTAGAGGTAAAGCAGATATCTAGATGTAAAGCCCAACATCTAGAGGAAAAGCCAAATATATAGATTTAAAACCCAAAATCTAGAGATAAAGCTGAACATCTAAATGTAAAGCAAAACATCTAGATGTAATCCAAACATCTAGAGGTAAAGCCTAACATCTAGAGGTGAAGCACAACATATAGAGGTATAACACAACATCTAGAGATAAAGACCAACATCTAAATGTAAAGCAAAACATCTAGATGTAAAACCCTACATCTAGAGTTAAAGTCCAATATCTAGACCTAAAGACCAACATCTAGAGGTAAAACCCAACATCTAGTGGTAAAGCCCAACGTCTGGAGGTAAAGCCCAGATTCTAGAGAGAAGCCAAAAATCCAGATGTAAGAACCAAAATCTAGAGGTAAAGCCCAACATCTACAGGTAAATCCAGATATCTAGGGGTAAAGCCCAACATCTAGAGGAAAAGCCAAATATATAGATTTAAAGACCAAAATCTGGATGTAAAGCTCAACTTCTAGATCTAAAGCCCAACATCTAGATGTAAACCCAAATTCTAGATCTAACGCCCAAAATCTAGAGATAAAGACCAATATCTAGAGGTAAAACCCAACATCTAGAGTTAAAGCCTGATATCTAGAGGTAAAGCCCAACATCTAGAGGAAAAGCAAAATATATAGATTTCAAACTCAAATTCTAGAGTTAAATCCCAACATCTAGGGGTAAACCCCAACTTCCAGAGTTAAAGTCCAAAATCTAGAGGTAAACACCAATACCTAGAGTTAGAACCCAAAATCTAGAGATATGCCAAATATATAGATTTAAAACCCAAAATCTAGAGATAAAGCCGAACACCTAAATGTAAAGCAAAACATCTAGATGTAATCCGAACATCTAGAGGTAAAGCCTAACAACTAGAGGTGAAGCACAACATATAGAGGTATAACCCAACATCTAGAGATAAAGACCAACATCTAAATGTAAAGCAAAACATCTAGATGTAAAACCCTACATCTAGAGGTAAAGTCCAATATCTAGACCTTAAGACCAACATCTAGAGGTAAAACCCAACATCTAGTGGTAAAGCCCAACGTCTGGAGGTAAAGCCCAGATTCTAGAGCGAAGCCAAAAATCCAGATGGAAAACGCAAAATCTAGAGGTAAAGCCCAACATCTACAGGTAAATCCAGATATCTAGGGGTAAAGCCCAACATCTAGAGGAAAAGCCAAATATATAGATATAAAACCCAAAATCTAGAGGTAAAGCCCAATATCTAGACGTAAAGCCCAAAGTCTAGATGTAAAGCCCAACTTCTAGATCTAAAGCCCAAAATCTAGATGTAAAGCCCAAATTCTAGATCTAACGCCCAAAATCTAGAGTTAAATACCAATATCTAGAAGTAAAACCCAACATCTAGAGGTAAAGCAGATATCTAGATGTAAAGCCCAACATCTAGAGGAAAAGCCAAATATATAGATTTAAAACCCAAAATCTAGAGATAAAGCTGAACATCTAAATGTAAAGCAAAAAATCTAGATGTAATCCAAACATCTAGAGGTAAAGCCTAACATCTAGAGGTGAAGCACAACATATAGAGGTATAACACAACATCTAGAGATAAAGACCAACATCTAAATGTAAAGCAAAACATCTAGATGTAAAACCCTACATCTAGAGTTAAAGTCCAATATCTAGACCTAAAGACCAACATCTAGAGGTAAAACCCAACATCTAGTGGTAAAGCCCAACGTCTGGAGGTAAAGCCCAGATTCTAGAGAGAAGCCAAAAATCCAGATGTAAGAACCAAAATCTAGAGGTAAAGCCCAACATCTACAGGTAAATCCAGATATCTAGGGGTAAAGCCCAACATCTAGAGGAAAAGCCAAATATATAGATTTAAAGACCAAAATCTGGATGTAAAGCTCAACTTCTAGATCTAAAGCCCAACATCTAGATGTAAACCCAAATTCTAGATCTAACGCCCAAAATCTAGAGATAAAGACCAATATCTAGAGGTAAAACCCAACATCTAGAGTTAAAGCCTGATATCTAGAGGTAAAGCCCAACATCTAGAGGAAAAGCAAAATATATAGATTTCAAACTCAAATTCTAGAGTTAAATCCCAACATCTAGGGGTAAACCCCAACTTCCAGAGTTAAAGTCCAAAATCTAGAGGTAAACACCAATACCTAGAGTTAGAACCCAAAATCTAGAGATATGCCAAATATATAGATTTAAAACCCAAAATCTAGAGATAAAGCCGAACACCTAAATGTAAAGCAAAACATCTAGATGTAATCCAAACATCTAGAGGTAAAGCCTAACAACTAGAGGTGAAGCACAACATATAGAGGTATAACCCAACATCTAAAGATAAAGACCAACATCTAAATGTAAAGCAAAATATCTAGATGTAAAACCCTACATCTAGAGGTAAAGTCCAATATCTAGACCTAAAGACCAACATCTAGAGGTAAAACCCAACATCTAGTGGTAAAGCCCAACGTCTGGAGGTAAAGCCCAGATTCTAGAGAGAAGTCAAAAATCCAGATGGAAAACCCAAAATCTAGAGGTAAAGCCCAACATCTACAGGTAAATCCAGATATCTAGGGGTAAAGCCCAACATCTAGAGGAAAAGCCAAATATATAGATATAAAACCCAAAATCTAGAGGTAAAGCCCAATATCTAGACGTAAAGCCCAAAATCTAGATGAAAAGCACAACTTTTAGGTCTAACGCCCAAAATCTAGAGATAAAGACCAATATCTAGAGGTAAATCCCAACATCTAGAGGTAAAGCCAGATATCTAGAGGTAAAGCCCAACGTCTCGAGGTAAAGCCCATCATCTAGTCCTACAGCCCAATGTCTGCAGGTAAAGCCCAACTTACAGACGTGAAGGCAAACATCTAGATGTAAAACCCAAAATCAAGAGGTAAAGACCAATATCTAGACGTAAAGCCCAAAATCTAGATGTAAAGCCCAACTTCTAGATCTAAAGCCCAAAATATAGATGTAAAGCCCAACTTCTAAATCTAAAGCCCAACATCTAGAAGTAAACCCCAATATTTAGAGTTTAAGCGCACCATTTGGAGGTAAAGCCCAAAATCTAGATGTAAAGCCCAACTTCTAGAGGTAAAGCCCATCATCTAGTCCTACAGCCCAATGTCTGCAGGTAAAGCCCAACTGACAGAGGTGAAGGCAAACATCTAGATGTAAAACCCAAAATCTAGAGGTAAAGCCCAACATCTAGAGGAAAAGCCAAATATATAGATATAAACCCCAAAATCTAGAGGTAAAGCCCAATATCTAGACGTAAAGCCCAAAATCTAGATGTAAAGCCCAACTTCTAAATCTAAAGCCCAACATCTAGAGGTAAAGCCCAATATTTAGAGTTTAAGCGCACCATTTGGAGGTAAAGCCCAAAATCTAGATGTAAAGCCCAACTTCTAGAGGTAAAGCCCATCATCTAGTCCTACAGCCCAATGTCTGCAGGTAAAGCCCAACTTACAGAGGTGAAGGCAAACATCTAGATGTAAAACCCCAAATCTAGAGGTAAAGCCCTACATCTAGAGGAAAAGCCAAATATATATATATTTAAAACTCAAAATCTAGAGGTAAAGCCCAACATCTAGAGGTAAAGCCAGATATCTAGGGGTAAACACCAACATCTAGAGGAAAAGCCAAATATATAGATTTAAAACCCAAAATCTAGAGGTAAAGCCCAATATCAAGACGTAAAGGCCAAAATCTAGATGTAAAGCCCAACTTCTTGATCTAAAGCCCAAAATATAGATGTAAAGCCCAACTTCTATACCTAAAGCCCAACATCTAGAGGTAAGGCCCAATATTTAGAGTTTAAGTGCATCATTTAGAGGTAAAGCCCAAAATCTAGATGTAAAGCCCAACTTCTAGAGGTAAAGCCCATCATCTAGTCCTACAGCCCAATGTCTGCAGGTAAAGCCCAACATACAGAGGTGAAGGCAAACATCTAGATGTAAAACCCAAAATCTAGAGGTAAAGCCCAACCTCTAGAGGAAAAGCCAAATATATATATATTTAAAACCCAAAACCTAGAGGTAAAGCCCAACATCTAGAGGTAAAGCCAGATATCTAGGGGTAAAGCCCAACATCTAGAGGAAAAGCCAAATATATAGATTTAAAACCCAAAATCTAGAGGTAAATCCCAATATCTAGACGTAAAGCCCAAAATCTAGATGTAAACCCCAACATCTAGATCTAAAGCCCAAAATCTAGATGTAATGCCCAAATTCTAGATCTAACGCCCAAAATCTAGAGATAAAGACCAATATCTAGAAGTAAAACCCAACATCTAGAGGTAAAGCAGATATCTAGAGGTAAAGCCCAACATCTAGAGGAAAAGCCAAATATATAGATTTAAAACCCAAAATCTAGAGATAAAGCTGAACATCTAAATGTAAAGCAAAACATCTAGATGTAATCCAAACATCTAGAGGTAAAGCCTAACATCTAGAGGTGAAGCACAACATATAGAGGTATAACACAACATCTAGAGATAAAGACCAACATCTAAATGTAAAGCAAAACATCTAGATGTAAAACCCTACATCTAGAGGTAAATTCCAATATCTAGACCTAAAGACCAACATCTAGAGGTAAAACCCAACATCTAGTGGTAAAGGCCAACGTCTGGAGGTAAAGCCCAGATTCTAGAGAGAAGCCAAAAATCCAGATGTAAGAACCAAAATCTAGAGGTAAAGCCCAACATCTACAGGTAAATCCAGATATCTAGGGGTAAAGCCCAACATCTAGAGGAAAAGCCAAATATATAGATTTAAAGACCAAAATCTGGATGTAAAGCTCAACTTCTAGATCTAAAGCCCAACATCTAGATGTAAACCCAAATTCTAGATCTAACGCCCAAAATCTAGAGATAAAGACCAATATCTAGAGGTAAAACCCAACATCTAGAGTTAAAGCCTGATATCTAGAGGTAAAGCCCAACATCTAGAGGAAAAGCAAAATATATAGATTTCAAACTCAAATTCTAGAGTTAAATCCCAACATCTAGGGGTAAACCCCAACTTCCAGATTTAAAGTCCAAAATCTAGAGGTAAACACCAATACCTAGAGTTAGAGCCCAAAATCTAGAGATATGCCAAATATATAGATTTAAAACCCAAAATCTAGAGATAAAGCCGAACATCTAAATGTAAAGCAAAACATCTAGATGTAATCCAAACATCTAGAGGTAAAGCCTAACATCTAGAGGTGAAGCACAACATATAGAGGTATAACCCAACATCTAGAGATAAAGACCAACATCTAAATATAAAGCAAAACATCTAGACGTAAAACCCTACATCTAGAGGTAAAGTCCAATATCTAGACCTAAAGACAAAGATCTAGAGGTAAAAACCAACATCTAGTGGTAAAGCCCAACGTCTGGAGGTAAAGCCCAGATTCTAGAGAGAAGCCAAAAATCCAGATGGAAAACCCAAAATCTAGAGGTAAAGCCCAACAACTACAGATAAATCCAGATATCTAGGGGTAAAGCCCAACATCTAGAGGAAAAGCCAATTATATAGATTTAAAGCCCAAAATCTAGATGTAAAGCCCAGCTTCTAGATCTAAAGCCCAACATCTAGATGTAAAGCCCAAATTCTAGATCTAACGCCCAAAATCTGGAGATAAAGACCAAAATCTAGAGGTAAAACCCAACATCTAGAGGTAAAGCCAGATATCTAGAGGTAAAGCCCAAAATCTAGAGGAAAAGCAAAATATATAGATTTCAAACTCAAATTCTAGAGTTAAATCCCAACATCTAGGGGTAAACCCCAACTTCCAGAGTTAAAGTCCAAAATCTAGAGGTAAACACCAATACCTAGAGTTAGAACCCAAAATCTAGAGATATGCCAAATATATAGATTTAAAACCCAAAATCTAGAGATAAAGCCGAACACCTAAATGTAAAGCAAAACATCTAGATGTAATCCAAACATCTAGAGGTAAAGCCTAACAACTAGAGGTGAAGCACAACATATAGAGGTATAACCCAACATCTAAAGATAAAGACCAACATCCAAATGTAAAGCAAAATATCTAGATGTAAAACCCTACATCTAGAGGTAAAGTCCAATATCTAGACCTAAAGACCAACATCTAGAGGTAAAACCCAACATCTAGTGGTAAAGCCCAACGTCTGGAGGTAAAGCCCAGATTCTAGAGAGAAGTCAAAAATCCAGATGGAAAAACCAAAATCTAGAGGTAAAGCCCAACATCTACAGGTAAATCCAGATATCTAGGGGTAAAGCCCAACATCTAGAGGAAAAGCCAAATATATAGATATAAAACCCAAAATCTAGAGGTAAAGCCCAATATCTAGACGTAAAGCCCAAAATCTAGATGAAAAGCACAACTTCTAGGTCTAACGCCCAAAATCTAGAGATAAAGACCAATATCTAGAGGTAAAACCCAACATCTAGAGGTAAAGCCAGATATCTAGAGGTAAAGCCCAACGTCTCGAGGTAAAGCCCATCATCTAGTCCTACAGCCCAATGTCTGAAGGTAAAGCCCAACTTACAGACGTGAAGGCAAACATCTAGATGTAAAACCCAAAATCAAGAGGTAAAGACCAATATCTAGACGTAAAGCCCAAAATCTAGATGTAAAGCCCAACTTCTAAATCTAAAGCCCAACATCTAGAGGTAAAGCCCAATATTTAGAGTTTAAGCGCACCATTTGGAGGTAAAGCCCAAAATCTAGATGTAAAGCCCAACTTCTAGAGGTAAAGCCCATCATCTAGTCCTACAGCCCAATGTCTGCAGGTAAAGCCCAACTTACAGAGGTGAAGGCAAACATCTAGATGTAAAACCCAAAATCTAGAGGTAAAGCCCAACATCTAGAGGAAAAGCCAAATATATAGATTTAAAACCCAAAATCTAGAGGTAAAGCCCAATATCTAGACGTAAAGACCAATATCTAGATATAAAGCCCAACTTCTAGATCTAAAGACCAAAATCTATATGTAAAGCCCAACTTCTAGACCAAAAGCCTAAAATCTAGATGTAAAGCCCAACTTCTAGAGGTAAAGCCGAATATATAAAGCGCATCATTTAGAGTAAAGCCCAAAATCTAGAGTTGAAGCCCCACATCTAGAGGGAAAGCCCAGAATCTAGATGTAAAGCCTAACATCTAGAGGTGAATTCCAAAATCAAGTGTTAAGGCCCGACATCTACAGTTAAAGCCATACATATAGATGCAACCCCCAACTTCTAGAGGTAAGGACCAAAATCTAGAGGTAAAGCCCAATATCAAGACGTAAAGGCCAAAATCTAGATGTAAAGCCCAACTTCTTGATCTAAAGCCCAAAATATAGATGTAAAGCCCAACTTCTAAATCTAAAGCCCAACATCTAGAGGTAAAGCCCAATATTTAGAGTTTAAGCGCACCATTTGGAGGTAAAGCCCAAAATCTAGATGTAAAGCCCAACTTCTAGAGGTAAAGCCCATCATCTAGTCCTACAGACCAATGTCTGCAGTTAAAGCCCAACTGACAGAGGTGAAGGCAAACATCTAGATGTAAAACCCAAAATCTAGAGGTAAAGCCCAACATCTAGAGGAACAGCCAAATATATAGATTTAAAACCCAAAATCTAGAGGTAAAGCCCAATATCTAGACCTAAAGCCCAAAATCTAGATGTAGAGCCCAGCTTCTAGATCTAAAGCCCAAAATCTAGATGTAAAGCCCAAATTCTAGATCTAACACCCAAAATCTAGAGGTAAAGACCAATATCTAGAGATAAAACCCAACATCTAGAGGTAAAGCCAGATATATAGATTTAAAATCCAAAATCTGGAGGTAAAGCCCAACATCTAGAGCTAAAGCCCCAAATCTAGATGTAAAGCCCAATTGCTAGATCTAAAGCCAAATACTCTAGAGGTAAAGCCCAACATGTAGAGGGAAAGACTAAGATCTAGAGGTGAATTCCAATATCTAGTGTTAAAGCCCGACACCTACAGTTAAAGCCAAACATCTAGATGTAAAACCCAACTTCTAGAGGTAAAGCCGAATATCTAGAGTTAAAGCGCATCCTTTAGAGTAAAGCCCAAAATCTAGAGTTAAAGCCCAACATCTAGAGGGAAAGCCCAGAATCTAGATGTAAAGCCTAACATCTAGAGGTGAATTCCAAAATCAAATGTTAAGGCCTGACATCTACAGTTAAATCCAACCATAGAGATATAACCCCCAACTTCTAGAGGTAAGGCCCAAAATCTAGAGGTAAAGCCCAACAGCTAGAGTTAAAGCCGAACGTCTTGAGGTAAAGCCCAAAGTCTAGAGTTAAAGCCCAACTTCTAGAGGTAAAGCCCAACATCTAGACGTAAAGCCAGATATCTGACGGTAAAGCCCAACATCTAGAGGAAAAGCCAAATATATAGATTTAAAACCCAAAAACTAGAGATAAAGCCGAACATCTAAATGTAAAGCAAAACATCTAGATGTAATCCAAACATCTAGAGGTAAAGCCTAACATCTAGAGGTGAAGCACAACATATAGAGGTATAACCCAACATCTAGAGATAAAGACCAACATCTAAATGTAAAGCAAAACATCTAGATGTAAAACCCTACATCTAGAGGTAAAGTCCAATATCTAGACCTAAAGACCAACATCTAGAGGTAAAAACCAACATCTAGTGGTAAAGCCCAACGCCTGGAGGTAAAGCCCAGATTCTAGAGAGAAGCCAAAAATCCAGATGTAAAAACCAAAATCTAGAGGTAAAGCCCAACATCTACAGGTAAATCCAGATATCTAGGGGTAAAGCCCAACATCTAGAGGAAAAGCCAAATATATAGATATAAAACCCAAAATCTAGAGGTAAAGCCCAATATCTAGACGTAAAGCCCAAAATCTAGATGAAAAGCACAACTTCTAGATCTAAAGCCCAACATCTAGAGGTAAAGACCAATAGCTAGAGGTAAAACCCAACATCTAGAGGTAAAGCCAGATATCTAGAGGTAAAGCCCAACGTCTGGAGGTAAAGCCCATCATCTAGTCCTACAGCCCAATGTCTGCAGGTAAAGCCCAACTTACAGAGGTGAAGGCAAACATCTAGATGTAAAACCCCAAATCTAGAGGTAAAGCCCTACATCTAGAGGAAAAGCCAAATATATATATATTTAAAACTCAAAATCTAGAGGTAAAGCCCAACATCTAGAGGTAAAGCCAGATATCTAGGGGTAAATACCAACATCTAGAGGAAAAGCCAAATATATAGATTTAAAACCCAAAATCTAGAGGTAAAGCCCAATATCAAGACGTAAAGTCCAAAATCTAGATGTAAAGCCCAACTTCGTGATCTAAAGCCCAAAATATAGATGTAAAGCCCAACTTCTAAACCTAAAGCCCAACATCTAGAGGTAAGGCCCAATATTTAGAGTTTAAGCGCATCATTTAGAGGTAAAGCCCAAAATCTAGATGTAAAGCCCAACTTCTAGAGGTAAAGCCCATCATCTAGTCCTACAGCCCAATGTCTGCAGTTAAGCCCAACATACAGAGGTGAAGGCAAACATCTAGATATAAAACCCAAAATCTAGAGGTAAAGCCCAATATCTAGATGTAAAGCCCAAAATCTAGATGAAAAGCACAACTTCTAGATCTAAAGATCAACATCTAGAGGTAAAGACCAATAGCTAGAGGTAAATCCCAACATCTAGAGGTAAAGCCAGATATCTAGAGGTAAAGCCCAACGTCTGGAGGTAAAGCCCATCATCTAGTCCTACAGCCCAATGTCTGCAGGTAAAGCCCAACTTACAGAGGTGAAGGCAAACATCTATATGTAAAACCCAAAATCTAGAGATAAAGCTTAACATCTAGAGATAAAGCCAGATATATAGATCTAAAACCCAAAATCTAGAGGTGAAGCCCAATATCTAGACGTAAAGCCCAATATCTAGATGTAAAGCCCAACTTCTAGATCTAAAGCCCAAAATATAGATGTAAAGCCCAACTTCTAAATCTAAAGCCCAACATCTAGAGGTAAAGCCCAATATTTAGAGTTTTAGCGCATCATTTAGAGGTAAAGCCCAAAATCTACATGTAAAGCCCAACTTCTAGAGGTAAAGCCCATCATCTAGTCCTACAGCCCAATGTCTGCAGGTAAAGCCCAACTTACCGAGGTGAAGGCAAACATCTAGATGTAAAACCCCAAATCTAGAGGTAAAGCCCAACATCTAGAGGAAAAGCCAAATATATATATATTTAAAACCCAAAATCTAGAGGTAAAGCCCAACATCTAGAGGTAAAGCCAGATATCTAGGGGTAAAGGCCAACATCTAGAGGAAAAGCCAAATATATAGATTTAAAACCCAAATTCTAGAGTTAAATCCCAACATCTAGGGGTAAACCCCAACTTCCAGAGTTAAAGTCCAAAATCTACAGGTAAACACCAATACCTAGATTTAGAGCCCAAAATCTAGAGATATGCCAAATATATAGATTAAAAACCCAAAATCTAGAGATAAAGCCGAACGTCTAAATGTAAAGCAAAACATCTAGATGTAATCCAAACATCTAGAGGTAAAGCCTAACATCTAGAGGTGAAGCACAACATATAGAGGTATAACCCAACATCTAGAGATAAAGACCAACATCTAAATGTAAAGCAAAACATCTAGATGTAAACCCCTACATCTAGAGGTAAAGTCCAATATCTAGACCTAAAGACCAACATCTAGAGGTAAAGCCCAACGTCTGGAGGTAAAGCCCAGATTCTAGAGGGAAGCCAAAAATCCAGATGGAAAACTCAAAATCTAGAGGTAAAGCCCAACATCTACAGGTAAATCCAGATATCTAGGGGTAAAGCCCAACATCTAGAGGAAAAGACAAATATATAGATATAAACCCCAAAATCTAGAGGTAAAGCCCAATATCTAGACTTAAAGATCAAAATCTAGATATAAAGCCCAACTTCTAGATCTAAAGCCCAAAATATAGATGTAAAGCCCAACTTCTAAATCTAAAGCCCAAAATCTAGAGGTAAAGCCCAATATTTAGAGTTTAAGCGCATCATTTAGAGGTAAAGCCCAAAATCTAGAGGTAAATCCTAACATCTAGAGGTAAAGCCAGATATCAAGAGGTAAAGCCCAACGTCTGGAGGTAAAGCCCATCATCCAGTCCTACAGCCCAATGTCTGCAGGTAAAGCCCAACTTACAGAGGTGAAGGCAAACATCCAAATGTAAAACCCAAAATCTAGAGGTAAAGCCCAACATCTAGAGGAAAAGCCAAATATATAGATTTAAAACCCAAAATCTAGAGGTAAAGCCCAATATCTAGACCTAAAGCCCAAAGTCTAGATATAAAGCCCAACTTCTAGAGCTAAAGCCCAAAATCTAGATGTAAAGCCCAAATTCTAGATCAATAGCCCAAAATCTAGAGGTAAAGACCAATATCTAGAGCTAAAACCCAACATCTAGAGGTAAAGCCAGATATCTAGAGGTAAAGCCCAACATCTAGAGGAAAAGCAAAATATATAGATTTCAAACCCAAATTCTAGAGTTAAATCCCAACATCTAGAGGTAAAGCCCAAAGTCTAGATGTAAAGCTCAACTTCCAGATTTAAAGTCAAAAATCTTAATGTAAATACCAATACCTAGAGGTAGAGCCCAAAATGTAGAGGTAAAGCCCAACATCTAGAAATAAAGCCAGATATATAGATCTAAACCCCAAAATCTAGAGGTGAAGCCCAATATCTAGACGTAAAGACCAAAATCTCGATGTAAAGACCAAATTCTAGATCTAACGCCCAAAATCTAGATGTAAAGCCCAACTTCTAAATCTAAAGCCCAACATCTAGAGGTAAAGCCCAATATTTACAATTTAAGCGCATCATTTAGAGGTAAAGCCCAAAATCTAGATGTAAAGCACAACTTCTAGAGGTAAAGCCCATCATCTAGTCCTACAGCCCAATGTCTGCAGGTAAAGCCCAACTTACAGAGGTGAAGGCAAACATCTAGATGTAAAACCCAAAATCTAGAGGTAAAGCCCAACATCTAGACGTAAAGCCCAAAATCTAGATGTAAAGCCCAGCTTCTAGATCTAAAGCCCCAAATCTAGATGTAAAGCCCAAATTCTAGCTCTAACGCCCAAAATCTAGAGATAAAGACCAATATCTAGAGGTAAAACCCAACATCTAGAGGTAAAGCCAGGTATCTAGATGTAAAGCCCAACATCTAGAGGTAAAACCCAACTTCCAGAGTTAAAGTCCAAAATCTAGAGGTAAACACCAATACCTAGAGGTAGAGCCCAAAATCTAGAGATAAAGCCCAACATCTAGAGATAAAGCCAGATATATAGATTTAAAATCCAAAATCTGGAGGTAAAGCCCAACATCTAGAGCTAAAGCCCCAAATCTAGATGTAAAGCCCAATTGATAGATCTAAAGCCAAATACTCTAGAGGTAAAGCCCAACATGTAGAGGTAAAGACTAAGATCTAGAGGTGAATTCCAATATCTAGTGTTAAAGCCCGACACCTACAGTTAAAGCCAAACATCTAGATGTAAAACCCAACTTCTAGAGGTAAAGCCGAATATCTAGAGTTAAAGCGCATCTTTTAGAGTAAAGCCCAAAATCTAGAGTTAAAGCCCAACATCTAGAGGGAAAGCCCAGAATCTAGATGTAAAGCCTAACATCTAGAGGTGAATTCCAAAATCAAGTGTTAAGGCCTGACATCTACAGTTAAACCCAACCATATAGGTATAACCCCCAACTTCTAGAGGTAAGGCCTAAAATCTAGAGGTAAAGCCCAACAGCTAGAGTTAAAGCCGAACGTCTTGAGGTAAAGCCCAAAGTCTAGAGTTAAAGCCCAACTTCTAGAGGTAAAGCCCAACATCTAGACGTAAAGCCAGATATCTGACGGTAAAGCCCAACATCTAGAGGAAAAGCCAAATATATAGATTTAAAACCCAACATCTAGAGATAAAGCCGAACATCTAGAGGTAAAGCCAGATATCTAGAGGTAAAGCCCAACGTCTGGTGGTAAAGCCCATCATCTAGTCCTACAGCCCAATGTCTGCAGGTAAAGCCCAACTTCCAGACGTGAAGGATAACACCTAGATGTAAAAACCAAAATCTAGAGGTAAAGACCAATATCTAGACGTAAAGCCCAAAATCTAGATGTAAAGCCCAACTTCTTGATCTAAAGCCCAAAATCTAGATGTAAAGCCCAAATTCTAGATCTAACACCCAAAATCTAGAGGTAAAGACCAATATCTAGAGGTAAAACCCAACATCTAGAGGTAAAGCCAGATATCTAGAGGTAAAGCCCAACATCTAGAGGTAAAGCCAGATATCTAGGGGTAAAGGCCAACATCTAGAGGAAAAGCCAAATATATAGATTTAAAACCCAAATTCTAGAGTTAAATCCCAACATCTAGAGGTAAAGCCCAAAGTCTAGATGTAAAGCTCAACTTCCAGATTTAAAGTCAAAAATCTTAATGTAAATACCAATACCTAGAGGTAGAGCTTAAAATGTAGAGGTAAAGCCCAACATCTAGAGATAAAGCCAGATATATAGATCTAAACCCCAAAATCTAGAGGTGAAGCCCAATATCTAGATGTAAAGACCAAAATCTAGATGTAAAGCCCAAATTCTAGATCTAAAGACCAAAATCTAGATGTAAAGCCCAACTTCTAAATCTAAAGCCCAACATCTAGAGGTAAAGCCCAATATTTAGAATTTAAGCGCATCATTTAGAGGTAAAGCCCAAAATCTAGATGTAAAGCCCAACTTCTAGATCTAAAGCCCAAAATATAGATGTAAAGCCCAACTTCTAAATCTAAAGCCCAACATCTAGAGGTAAAGCCCAATATTTAGAGTTTAAGCGCATCATTTAGAGGTAAAGCCCAAAATCTAGAGGTAAATCCCAACATCTAGAGGTAAAGCCAGATATCAAGAGGTAAAGCCCAACGTCTGGATGTAAAGCCCATCATCCAGTCCTACAGCCCAATGTCTGCAGGTAAAACCAAACTTACAGAGGTGAAGGCAAACATCCAAATGTAAAACCCAAAATCTAGAGGTAAAGCCCAACATCTAGAGGTAAAGCCAGATATCTAGAGGTAAAGCCCAACATCTAGAGGAAAAGCAAAATATATAGATTTCAAACCCAAATTCTAGAGTTAAATCCCAACATCTAGAGGTAAAGCCCAAAGTCTAGATGTAAAGCTCAACTTCCAGATTTAAAGTCAAAAATCTTAATGTAAATACCAATACCTAGAGGTAGAGCTTAAAATGTAGAGGTAAAGCCCAACATCTAGAGATAAAGCCAGATATATAGATCTAAACCCCAAAATCTAGAGGTGAAGCCCAATATCTAGATGTAAAGACCAAAATCTAGATGTAAAGCCCAAATTCTAGATCTAAAGACCAAAATCTAGATGTAAAGCCCAACTTCTAAATCTAAAGCCCAACATCTAGAGGTAAAGCCCAATATTTAGAATTTAAGCGCATCATTTAGAGGTAAAGCCCAAAATCTAGATGTAAAGCCCAACTTCTAGAGGTAAAGCCCATCATCTAGTCCTACAGCCCAATGTCTGCAGGTAAAGCCCAACTTACAGAGGTGAAGGCAAACATCCAAATGTAAAACCCAAAATCTAGAGGTAAAGCCCAACATCTAGAGGAAAAGCCAAATATATAGATTTAAAACCCTAAAACTAGAGATAAAGCCGAACATCTAAATGTAAAGCAAAACATCTAGATGTAATCCAAACATCTAGAGGTAAAACCTAACATCTAGAGGTGAAGCACAACATATAGAGGTATAACCCAACATCTAGAGATAAAGACCAACATCTAAATGTAAAGCAAAACATCTAGATGTAAACCCCTACATCTAGAGGTAAAGTTCAATATCTAGACCTAAAGACCAACATCTAGAGGTAAAACCCAACATCTAGTGGTAAAGCCCAACGTCTGGATGTAAAGCCCAGATTCTAGAGAGAAGCCAAAAATCCAGATGTAAAACCGAAAATCTAGAGGTAAAGCCCAACATCTACAGGTAAATCCAGATACCTAGGGGTAAAGCCCAACATCTAGAGGAAAAGCCAAATAAATAGATATAAACCCCAAAATCTAGAGGTAAACCCAATATCTAGCCGTAAAGCCCAAAATCTTGATGAAAAGCCCAACTTCTAGTTCTAAAGCCCAAATTCTAGATCTAACACCCAACATCTAGAGGTAAAGCCAGATATCTAGAGGTAAAGCCCAACGTCTGGAGGTAAAGCACATCATCTAGTCCTACAGCCCAATGTCTGCAGTTAAGCCCAACTTACAGAGGTGAAGGCAAAGATCTACATGTAAAACCCCAAATCTAGAGGTAAAGCCCAACAACTAGAGGAAAAGCCAAATATATATATATTTAAAACCCAAAATCTAGAGGTAAAGCCCAACATCTAGAGGTTAAGCCAGATATCTAGAGCTAAAGCCCAACGTCTGGAGGTAAAGCCCATCATCTAGTCCTACAGCCCAATGTCTGCAGGTAAAGCCCAACTTACAGAGGTGAAGGCAAACATCCAAATGTAAAACCCAAAATCTAGAGGTAAAGCCCAACATCTAGAGGAAAAGCCAAATATATAGATTTAAAACCCAAAATCTAGAGGTAAAGCCCAATATCTAGACGTAAAGATCAAAATCTAGATGTAAAGCCCAACTTCTAGATCTAAAGCCCAAAATCTAGATGTAAAGACCAACTTCTAAATCTAAAGCCCAACATCTAGAGGTAAAGCCCAATATTTAGAGTTTAAGCGCATCATTTAGAGGTAAAGCCAGATATCTAGAGGTAAAGCCCAACGTCTGGAGGTAAAGCCCATCATCTAGTCCTACAGCCCAATGTCTGCAGGTAAAGCCCAACTTACCGAGGTGAAGGCAAACATCTAGATGTAAAACCCCAAATCTAGAGGTAAAGCCCAACATCTAGAGGAAAAGCCAAATATATATATATTTAAAACCCAAAATCTAGAGGTAAAGACCAACATCTAGAGCTAAAGCCAGATATCTAGGGGTAAAGCCCAACATCTAGAGGAAAAGCCAAATATATAGATTTAAACCCAAAATCTAGAGGTAAAGCCCAAAATCTAGATGTAAAGCCCAACTTCTTGATCTAAAGCCCAAAATCTAGATGTAAAGCCCAAATACTATATCTAACGCCCAAAATCTAGAGATAAAGACCAATATCTAGAGGTAAAACCCAACATCTAGAGGTAAAGCCAGATATCTAGAGGTAAAGCCCAACATCTAGAGGAAAAGCAAAATATATAGATTTCAAACCCAAATTCTAGAGTTAAATCCCAACATCTAGAGGTAAAGCCCAAAGTCTAGATGTAAAGCTCAACTTCCAGATTTAAAGTCAAAAATCTTAATGTAAATACCAATACCTAGAGGTAGAGCCCAAAATGTAGAGGTAAAGCCCAACATCTAGAAATAAAGCCAGATATATAGATCTAAACCCCAAAATCTAGAGGTGAAGCCCAACATCTAGACGTAAAGACCAAAATCTCGATGTAAAGCCCAGCTTCTAGATCTAAAGCCCCAAATCTAGATGTAAAGCCCAAATTCTAGCTCTAACGCCCAAAATCTAGAGATAAAGACCAATATCTAGAGGTAAAACCCAACATCTAGAGGTAAAGCCAGGTATCTAGATGTAAAGCCCAACATCTAGAGGTAAAACCCAACTTCCAGAGTTAAAGTCCAAAATCTAGAGGTAAACACCAATACCTAGAGGTAGAGCCCAAAATCTAGAGATAAAGCCCAACATCTAGAGATAAAGCCAGATATATAGATTTAAAATCCAAAATCTGGAGGTAAAGCCCAACATCTAGAGCTAAAGCCCCAAATCTAGATGTAAAGCCCAATTGATAGATCTAAAGCCAAATACTCTAGAGGTAAAGCCCAACATGTAGAGGTAAAGACTAAGATCTAGAGGTGAATTCCAATATCTAGTGTTAAAGCCCGACACCTACAGTTAAAGCCAAACATCTAGATGTAAAACCCAACTTCTAGAGGTAAAGCCGAATATCTAGAGTTAAAGCGCATCTTTTAGAGTAAAGCTCAAAATCTAGAGTTAAAGCCCAACATCTAGAGGGAAAGCCCAGAATCTAGATGTAAAGCCTAACATCTAGAGGTGAATTCCAAAATCAAGTGTTAAGGCCTGACATCTACAGTTAAACCCAACCATATAGGTATAACCCCCAACTTCTAGAGGTAAGGCCTAAAATCTAGAGGTAAAGCCCAACAGCTAGAGTTAAAGCCGAACGTCTTGAGGTAAAGCCCAAAGTCTAGAGTTAAAGCCCAACTTCTAGAGGTAAAGCCCAACATCTAGACGTAAAGCCAGATATCTGACGGTAAAGCCCAACATCTAGAGGAAAAGCCAAATATATAGATTTAAAACCCAACATCTAGAGATAAAGCCGAACATCTAGAGGTAAAGCCAGATATCTAGAGGTAAAGCCCAACGTCTGGTGGTAAAGCCCATCATCTAGTCCTACAGCCCAATGTCTGCAGGTAAAGCCCAACTTCCAGACGTGAAGGATAACACCTAGATGTAAAAACCAAAATCTAGAGGTAAAGACCAATATCTAGACGTAAAGCCAAAAAACTAGATGTAAAGCCCAACTTCTTGATCTAAAGCCCAAAATCTAGATGTAAAGCCCAAATTCTAGATCTAACACCCAAAATCTAGAGGTAAAGACCAATATCTAGAGGTAAAACCCAACATCTAGAGGTAAAGCCAGATATCTAGAGGTAAAGCCCAACATCTAGAGGTAAAGCCAGATATCTAGGGGTAAAGGCCAACATCTAGAGGAAAAGCCAAATATATAGATTTAAAACCCAAATTCTAGAGTTAAATCCCAACATCTAGGGGTAAACCCCAACTTCCAGAGTTAAAGTCCAAAATCTACAGGTAAACACCAATACCTAGATTTAGAGCCCAAAATCTAGAGATATGCCAAATATATAGATTAAAAACCCAAAATCTAGAAATAAAGCCGAACGTCTAAATGTAAAGCAAAACATCTAGATGTAATCCAAAGATCTAGAGGTAAAGCCTAACATCTAGAAGTGAAGCACAACATATAGAGGTATAACCCAACATCTAGAGATAAAGACCAACATCTAAATGTAAAGCAAAACATCTAGATGTAAAACCCTACATCTAGAGCTAAAGTCCAATATCTAGACCTAAAGACCAACATCTAGAGGTAAAACCCAACATCTAGAGGTAAAGCCCAACGTCTGGAGGGAAAGCCCAGATTCTAGAGGGAAGCCAAAAATCCTGATGGAAAACTCAAAATCTAGAGGTAAAGCCCAACATCTACAGGTAAATCCAGATATCTAGGGGTAAAGCCCAACATCTAGAGGAAAAGCCAAATATATAGATATAAACCCCAAAATCTAGAGGTAAAGCCCAATATCTAGACTTAAAGATCAAAATCTAGATATAAAGACCAACTTCTAGATCTAAAGCCCAAAATATAGATGTAAAGCCAACTTCTAAATCTAAAGCCCAACATCTAGAGGTAAAGCCCAATATTTAGATTTTAAGCGCATCATTTAGAGGTAAAGCCCAAAATCTAGAGGTAAATCCCAACATCTAGAGGTAAAGCCAGATATCAAGAGGTAAAGCCCAACGTCTGGAGGTAAAGCCCATCATCTAGTCCTACAGCCCAATATCTGCAGGTAAAGCCCAACTTACAGAGGTGAAGGCAAACATCCAAATGTAAAACCCAAAATCTAGAGGTAAAGCCCAACATCTAGAGGAAAAGCCAAATATATAGATTTAAAACTCAAAATCTAGAGTTAAATCCCAACATCTAGAGGTAAATCCCAAAGTCTAGATGTAAAGCTCAACTTCCAGATTTAAAGTCAAAAAATATAAATGTAAATACCAATACCTAGAGTTAGAGCCCAACATCTAGAGATAAAGCCCAACATCTAGAGATAAAGCCAGATATATAGATTTAAAATCCAAAATCTGGAGGTAAAGCCCAACATCTAGAGCTAAAGCCCCAAATCTAGATGTAAAGCCCAATCGCTACATCTAAAGCCAAATACTCTAGAGGTAAAGCCCAACATGTAGAGGTAAAGACTAAGATCTAGAGGTGAATTCCAATATCTAGTGTTAAAGGCCGACACCTACAGTTAAAGCCAAACATCTAGATGTAAAACCCAACTTCTAGAGGTAAAGCCGAATATCTAGAGTTAAAGCGCATCTTTTAGAGTAAAGCCCAAAATCTAGAGTTAAAGCCCAACATCTAGAGGGAAAGCCCAGAATCTAGATGTAAAGCCTAACATCTAGAGGTGAATTCCAAAATCAAGTGTTAAGGCCTGACATCTACAGTTAAATCCAACCATATAGATATAACCCCCAACTTCTAGAGGTAAAGCCCAACAGCTAGAGTTAAAGCCGAACGTCTTGAGGTAAAGTCCAAAGTCTAGAGGTAAAGCCCAACTTCTAGAGGTAAAGCCCAACTTCTAGAGGTAAAGCCCAACATCTAGACGTAAATCCCAAAATCTAGAGGTAAAGCCCAACAGCTAGAGTTAAAGCCGAACGTCTTGAGGTAAAGTCCAAAGTCTAGAGGTAAAGCCCAACTTCTAGAGGTAAAGCCCAACATCTAGACGTAAAGCCAGATATCTGACGGTAAAGCCCAACATCTAGAGGAAAAGCCAAATATATAGATTTAAAACCCAAAATCTAGAGATAAAGCCGAACATCTAAATGTAAAGCAAAACATCTAGATGTAATCCAAACATCTAGAGGTAAAGCCTAACATCTAGAGGTGAAGCACAACATATAGAGGTATAACCCAACATCTAGAGATAAAGACCAACATCTAAATGTAAAGCAAAACATCTAGATGTAAACCCCTACATCTAGAGGTAAAGTTCAATATCTAGACCTAAAGACCAACATCTAGAGGTAAAACCCAACATCTAGTGGTAAAGCCCAACGTCTGGATGTAAAGCCCAGATTCTAGAGAGAAGCCAAAAATCCAGATGTAAAACCGAAAATCTAGAGGTAAAGCCCAACATCTACAGGTAAATCCAGATACCTAGGGGTAAAGCCCAACATCTAGAGGAAAAGCCAAATAAATAGATATAAACCCCAAAATCTAGAGGTAAACCCAATATCTAGCCGTAAAGCCCAAAATCTTGATGAAAAGCCCAACTTCTAGTTCTAAAGCCCAAATTCTAGATCTAACACCCAACATCTAGAGGTAAAGCCAGATATCTAGAGGTAAAGCCCAACGTCTGGAGGTAAAGCACATCATCTAGTCCTACAGCCCAATGTCTGCAGTTAAGCCCAACTTACAGAGGTGAAGGCAAAGATCTACATGTAAAACCCCAAATCTAGAGGTAAAGCCCAACAACTAGAGGAAAAGCCAAATATATATATATTTAAAACCCAAAATCTAGAGGTAAAGCCCAACATCTAGAGGTTAAGCCAGATATCTAGAGCTAAAGCCCAACGTCTGGAGGTAAAGCCCATCATCTAGTCCTACAGCCCAATGTCTGCAGGTAAAGCCCAACTTACAGAGGTGAAGGCAAACATCCAAATGTAAAACCCAAAATCTAGAGGTAAAGCCCAACATCTAGAGGAAAAGCCAAATATATAGATTTAAAACCCAAAATCTAGAGGTAAAGCCCAATATCTAGACGTAAAGATCAAAATCTAGATGTAAAGCCCAACTTCTAGATCTAAAGCCCAAAATCTAGATGTAAAGCCCAACTTCTAAATCTAAAGCCCAACATCTAGAGGTAAAGCCCAATATTTAGAGTTTAAGCGCATCATTTAGAGGTAAAGCCAGATATCTAGAGGTAAAGCCCAACGTCTGGAGGTAAAGCCCATCATCTAGTCCTACAGCCCAATGTCTGCAGGTAAAGCCCAACTTACCGAGGTGAAGGCAAACATCTAGATGTAAAACCCCAAATCTAGAGGTAAAGCCCAACATCTAGAGGAAAAGCCAAATATATATATATTTAAAACCCAAAATCTAGAGGTAAAGACCAACATCTAGAGCTAAAGCCAGATATCTAGGGGTAAAGCCCAACATCTAGAGGAAAAGCCAAATATATAGATTTAAACCCAAAATCTAGAGGTAAAGCCCAAAATCTAGATGTAAAGCCCAACTTCTTGATCTAAAGCCCAAAATCTAGATGTAAAGCCCAAATACTATATCTAACGCCCAAAATCTAGAGATAAAGACCAATATCTAGAGGTAAAACCCAACATCTAGAGGTAAAGCCAGATATCTAGAGGTAAAGCCCAACATCTAGAGGAAAAGCAAAATATATAGATTTCAAACCCAAATTCTAGAGTTAAATCCCAACATCTAGAGGTAAAGCCCAAAGTCTAGATGTAAAGCTCAACTTCCAGATTTAAAGTCAAAAATCTTAATGTAAATACCAATACCTAGAGGTAGAGCCCAAAATGTAGAGGTAAAGCCCAACATCTAGAAATAAAGCCAGATATATAGATCTAAACCCCAAAATCTAGAGGTGAAGCCCAATATCTAGACGTAAAGACCAAAATCTCGATGTAAAGACCAAATTCTAGATCTAACGCCCAAAATCTAGATGTAAAGCCCAACTTCTAAATCTAAAGCCCAACATCTAGAGGTAAAGATCAATATTTACAATTTAAGCGCATCATTTAGAGGTAAAGCCCAAAATCTAGATGTAAAGCACAACTTCTAGAGGTAAAGCCCATCATCTAGTCCTACAGCCCAATGTCTGCAGGTAAAGCCCAACTTACAGAGGTGAAGGCAAACATCTAGATGTAAAACCCAAAATCTAGAGGTAAAGCCCAACATCTAGACGTAAAGCCCAAAATCTAGATGTAAAGCCCAGCTTCTAGATCTAAAGCCCCAAATCTAGATGTAAAGCCCAAATTCTAGCTCTAACGCCCAAAATCTAGAGATAAAGACCAATATCTAGAGGTAAAACCCAACATCTAGAGGTAAAGCCAGGTATCTAGATGTAAAGCCCAACATCTAGAGGTAAAACCCAACTTCCAGAGTTAAAGTCCAAAATCTAGAGGTAAACACCAATACCTAGAGGTAGAGCCCAAAATCTAGAGATAAAGCCCAACATCTAGAGATAAAGCCAGATATATAGATTTAAAATCCAAAATCTGGAGGTAAAGCCCAACATCTAGAGCTAAAGCCCCAAATCTAGATGTAAAGCCCAATTGATAGATCTAAAGCCAAATACTCTAGAGGTAAAGCCCAACATGTAGAGGTAAAGACTAAGATCTAGAGGTGAATTCCAATATCTAGTGTTAAAGCCCGACACCTACAGTTAAAGCCAAACATCTAGATGTAAAACCCAACTTCTAGAGGTAAAGCCGAATATCTAGAGTTAAAGCGCATCTTTTAGAGTAAAGCTCAAAATCTAGAGTTAAAGCCCAACATCTAGAGGGAAAGCCCAGAATCTAGATGTAAAGCCTAACATCTAGAGGTGAATTCCAAAATCAAGTGTTAAGGCCTGACATCTACAGTTAAACCCAACCATATAGGTATAACCCCCAACTTCTAGAGGTAAGGCCTAAAATCTAGAGGTAAAGCCCAACAGCTAGAGTTAAAGCCGAACGTCTTGAGGTAAAGCCCAAAGTCTAGAGTTAAAGCCCAACTTCTAGAGGTAAAGCCCAACATCTAGACGTAAAGCCAGATATCTGACGGTAAAGCCCAACATCTAGAGGAAAAGCCAAATATATAGATTTAAAACCCAACATCTAGAGATAAAGCCGAACATCTAGAGGTAAAGCCAGATATCTAGAGGTAAAGCCCAACGTCTGGTGGTAAAGCCCATCATCTAGTCCTACAGCCCAATGTCTGCAGGTAAAGCCCAACTTCCAGACGTGAAGGATAACAACTAGATGTAAAAACCAAAATCTAGAGGTAAAGACCAATATCTAGACGTAAAGCCAAAAAACTAGATGTAAAGCCCAACTTCTTGATCTAAAGCCCAAAATCTAGATGTAAAGCCCAAATTCTAGATCTAACACCCAAAATCTAGAGGTAAAGACCAATATCTAGAGGTAAAACCCAACATCTAGAGGTAAAGCCAGATATCTAGAGGTAAAGCCCAACATCTAGAGGTAAAGCCAGATATCTAGGGGTAAAGGCCAACATCTAGAGGAAAAGCCAAATATATAGATTTAAAACCCAAATTCTAGAGTTAAATCCCAACATCTAGGGGTAAACCCCAACTTCCAGAGTTAAAGTCCAAAATCTACAGGTAAACACCAATACCTAGATTTAGAGCCCAAAATCTAGAGATATGCCAAATATATAGATTAAAAACCCAAAATCTAGAAATAAAGCCGAACGTCTAAATGTAAAGCAAAACATCTAGATGTAATCCAAAGATCTAGAGGTAAAGCCTAACATCTAGAAGTGAAGCACAACATATAGAGGTATAACCCAACATCTAGAGATAAAGACCAACATCTAAATGTAAAGCAAAACATCTAGATGTAAAACCCTACATCTAGAGCTAAAGTCCAATATCTAGACCTAAAGACCAACATCTAGAGGTAAAACCCAACATCTAGAGGTAAAGCCCAACGTCTGGAGGGAAAGCCCAGATTCTAGAGGGAAGCCAAAAATCCTGATGGAAAACTCAAAATCTAGAGGTAAAGCCCAACATCTACAGGTAAATCCAGATATCTAGGGGTAAAGCCCAACATCTAGAGGAAAAGCCAAATATATAGATATAAACCCCAAAATCTAGAGGTAAAGCCCAATATCTAGACTTAAAGATCAAAATCTAGATATAAAGACCAACTTCTAGATCTAAAGCCCAAAATATAGATGTAAAGCCAACTTCTAAATCTAAAGCCCAACATCTAGAGGTAAAGCCCAATATTTAGATTTTAAGCGCATCATTTAGAGGTAAAGCCCAAAATCTAGAGGTAAATCCCAACATCTAGAGGTAAAGCCAGATATCAAGAGGTAAAGCCCAACGTCTGGAGGTAAAGCCCATCATCTAGTCCTACAGCCCAATATCTGCAGGTAAAGCCCAACTTACAGAGGTGAAGGCAAACATCCAAATGTAAAACCCAAAATCTAGAGGTAAAGCCCAACATCTAGAGGAAAAGCCAAATATATAGATTTAAAACTCAAAATCTAGAGTTAAATCCCAACATCTAGAGGTAAATCCCAAAGTCTAGATGTAAAGCTCAACTTCCAGATTTAAAGTCAAAAAATATAAATGTAAATACCAATACCTAGAGTTAGAGCCCAACATCTAGAGATAAAGCCCAACATCTAGAGATAAAGCCAGATATATAGATTTAAAATCCAAAATCTGGAGGTAAAGCCCAACATCTAGAGCTAAAGCCCCAAATCTAGATGTAAAGCCCAATCGCTACATCTAAAGCCAAATACTCTAGAGGTAAAGCCCAACATGTAGAGGTAAAGACTAAGATCTAGAGGTGAATTCCAATATCTAGTGTTAAAGGCCGACACCTACAGTTAAAGCCAAACATCTAGATGTAAAACCCAACTTCTAGAGGTAAAGCCGAATATCTAGAGTTAAAGCGCATCTTTTAGAGTAAAGCCCAAAATCTAGAGTTAAAGCCCAACATCTAGAGGGAAAGCCCAGAATCTAGATGTAAAGCCTAACATCTAGAGGTGAATTCCAAAATCAAGTGTTAAGGCCTGACATCTACAGTTAAATCCAACCATATAGATATAACCCCCAACTTCTAGAGGTAAAGCCCAACAGCTAGAGTTAAAGCCGAACGTCTTGAGGTAAAGTCCAAAGTCTAGAGGTAAAGCCCAACTTCTAGAGGTAAAGCCCAACTTCTAGAGGTAAAGCCCAACATCTAGACGTAAATCCCAAAATCTAGAGGTAAAGCCCAACAGCTAGAGTTAAAGCCGAACGTCTTGAGGTAAAGTCCAAAGTCTAGAGGTAAAGCCCAACTTCTAGAGGTAAAGCCCAACATCTAGACGTAAAGCCAGATATCTGACGGTAAAGCCCAACATCTAGAGGAAAAGCCAAATATATAGATTTAAAACCCAAAATCTAGAGATAAAGCCGAACATCTAAATGTAAAGCAAAACATCTAGATGTAATCCAAACATCTAGAGGTAAAGCCTAACATCTAGAGGTGAAGCACAACATATAGAGGTATAACCCAACATCTAGAGATAAAGACCAACATCTAAATGTAAAGCAAAACATCTAGATGTAAACCCCTACATCTAGAGGTAAAGTTCAATATCTAGACCTAAAGACCAACATCTAGAGGTAAAACCCAACATCTAGTGGTAAAGCCCAACGTCTGGATGTAAAGCCCAGATTCTAGAGAGAAGCCAAAAATCCAGATGTAAAACCGAAAATCTAGAGGTAAAGCCCAACATCTACAGGTAAATCCAGATACCTAGGGGTAAAGCCCAACATCTAGAGGAAAAGCCAAATAAATAGATATAAACCCCAAAATCTAGAGGTAAACCCAATATCTAGCCGTAAAGCCCAAAATCTTGATGAAAAGCCCAACTTCTAGTTCTAAAGCCCAAATTCTAGATCTAACACCCAACATCTAGAGGTAAAGCCAGATATCTAGAGGTAAAGCCCAACGTCTGGAGGTAAAGCACATCATCTAGTCCTACAGCCCAATGTCTGCAGTTAAGCCCAACTTACAGAGGTGAAGGCAAAGATCTACATGTAAAACCCCAAATCTAGAGGTAAAGCCCAACAACTAGAGGAAAAGCCAAATATATATATATTTAAAACCCAAAATCTAGAGGTAAAGCCCAACATCTAGAGGTTAAGCCAGATATCTAGAGCTAAAGCCCAACGTCTGGAGGTAAAGCCCATCATCTAGTCCTACAGCCCAATGTCTGCAGGTAAAGCCCAACTTACAGAGGTGAAGGCAAACATCCAAATGTAAAACCCAAAATCTAGAGGTAAAGCCCAACATCTAGAGGAAAAGCCAAATATATAGATTTAAAACCCAAAATCTAGAGGTAAAGCCCAATATCTAGACGTAAAGATCAAAATCTAGATGTAAAGCCCAACTTCTAGATCTAAAGCCCAAAATCTAGATGTAAAGCCCAACTTCTAAATCTAAAGCCCAACATCTAGAGGTAAAGCCCAATATTTAGAGTTTAAGCGCATCATTTAGAGGTAAAGCCAGATATCTAGAGGTAAAGCCCAACGTCTGGAGGTAAAGCCCATCATCTAGTCCTACAGCCCAATGTCTGCAGGTAAAGCCCAACTTACCGAGGTGAAGGCAAACATCTAGATGTAAAACCCCAAATCTAGAGGTAAAGCCCAACATCTAGAGGAAAAGCCAAATATATATATATTTAAAACCCAAAATCTAGAGGTAAAGACCAACATCTAGAGCTAAAGCCAGATATCTAGGGGTAAAGCCCAACATCTAGAGGAAAAGCCAAATATATAGATTTAAACCCAAAATCTAGAGGTAAAGCCCAAAATCTAGATGTAAAGCCCAACTTCTTGATCTAAAGCCCAAAATCTAGATGTAAAGCCCAAATACTATATCTAACGCCCAAAATCTAGAGATAAAGACCAATATCTAGAGGTAAAACCCAACATCTAGAGGTAAAGCCAGATATCTAGAGGTAAAGCCCAACATCTAGAGGAAAAGCAAAATATATAGATTTCAAACCCAAATTCTAGAGTTAAATCCCAACATCTAGAGGTAAAGCCCAAAGTCTAGATGTAAAGCTCAACTTCCAGATTTAAAGTCAAAAATCTTAATGTAAATACCAATACCTAGAGGTAGAGCCCAAAATGTAGAGGTAAAGCCCAACATCTAGAAATAAAGCCAGATATATAGATCTAAACCCCAAAATCTAGAGGTGAAGCCCAATATCTAGACGTAAAGACCAAAATCTCGATGTAAAGACCAAATTCTAGATCTAACGCCCAAAATCTAGATGTAAAGCCCAACTTCTAAATCTAAAGCCCAACATCTAGAGGTAAAGATCAATATTTACAATTTAAGCGCATCATTTAGAGGTAAAGCCCAAAATCTAGATGTAAAGCACAACTTCTAGAGGTAAAGCCCATCATCTAGTCCTACAGCCCAATGTCTGCAGGTAAAGCCCAACTTACAGAGGTGAAGGCAAACATCTAGATGTAAAACCCAAAATCTAGAGGTAAAGCCCAACATCTAGACGTAAAGCCCAAAATCTAGATGTAAAGCCCAGCTTCTAGATCTAAAGCCCCAAATCTAGATGTAAAGCCCAAATTCTAGCTCTAACGCCCAAAATCTAGAGATAAAGACCAATATCTAGAGGTAAAACCCAACATCTAGAGGTAAAGCCAGGTATCTAGATGTAAAGCCCAACATCTAGAGGTAAAACCCAACTTCCAGAGTTAAAGTCCAAAATCTAGAGGTAAACACCAATACCTAGAGGTAGAGCCCAAAATCTAGAGATAAAGCCCAACATCTAGAGATAAAGCCAGATATATAGATTTAAAATCCAAAATCTGGAGGTAAAGCCCAACATCTAGAGCTAAAGCCCCAAATCTAGATGTAAAGCCCAATTGATAGATCTAAAGCCAAATACTCTAGAGGTAAAGCCCAACATGTAGAGGTAAAGACTAAGATCTAGAGGTGAATTCCAATATCTAGTGTTAAAGCCCGACACCTACAGTTAAAGCCAAACATCTAGATGTAAAACCCAACTTCTAGAGGTAAAGCCGAATATCTAGAGTTAAAGCGCATCTTTTAGAGTAAAGCTCAAAATCTAGAGTTAAAGCCCAACATCTAGAGGGAAAGCCCAGAATCTAGATGTAAAGCCTAACATCTAGAGGTGAATTCCAAAATCAAGTGTTAAGGCCTGACATCTACAGTTAAACCCAACCATATAGGTATAACCCCCAACTTCTAGAGGTAAGGCCTAAAATCTAGAGGTAAAGCCCAACAGCTAGAGTTAAAGCCGAACGTCTTGAGGTAAAGCCCAAAGTCTAGAGTTAAAGCCCAACTTCTAGAGGTAAAGCCCAACATCTAGACGTAAAGCCAGATATCTGACGGTAAAGCCCAACATCTAGAGGAAAAGCCAAATATATAGATTTAAAACCCAACATCTAGAGATAAAGCCGAACATCTAGAGGTAAAGCCAGATATCTAGAGGTAAAGCCCAACGTCTGGTGGTAAAGCCCATCATCTAGTCCTACAGCCCAATGTCTGCAGGTAAAGCCCAACTTCCAGACGTGAAGGATAACACCTAGATGTAAAAACCAAAATCTAGAGGTAAAGACCAATATCTAGACGTAAAGCCAAAAAACTAGATGTAAAGCCCAACTTCTTGATCTAAAGCCCAAAATCTAGATGTAAAGCCCAAATTCTAGATCTAACACCCAAAATCTAGAGGTAAAGACCAATATCTAGAGGTAAAACCCAACATCTAGAGGTAAAGCCAGATATCTAGAGGTAAAGCCCAACATCTAGAGGTAAAGCCAGATATCTAGGGGTAAAGGCCAACATCTAGAGGAAAAGCCAAATATATAGATTTAAAACCCAAATTCTAGAGTTAAATCCCAACATCTAGGGGTAAACCCCAACTTCCAGAGTTAAAGTCCAAAATCTACAGGTAAACACCAATACCTAGATTTAGAGCCCAAAATCTAGAGATATGCCAAATATATAGATTAAAAACCCAAAATCTAGAAATAAAGCCGAACGTCTAAATGTAAAGCAAAACATCTAGATGTAATCCAAAGATCTAGAGGTAAAGCCTAACATCTAGAAGTGAAGCACAACATATAGAGGTATAACCCAACATCTAGAGATAAAGACCAACATCTAAATGTAAAGCAAAACATCTAGATGTAAAACCCTACATCTAGAGCTAAAGTCCAATATCTAGACCTAAAGACCAACATCTAGAGGTAAAACCCAACATCTAGAGGTAAAGCCCAACGTCTGGAGGGAAAGCCCAGATTCTAGAGGGAAGCCAAAAATCCTGATGGAAAACTCAAAATCTAGAGGTAAAGCCCAACATCTACAGGTAAATCCAGATATCTAGGGGTAAAGCCCAACATCTAGAGGAAAAGCCAAATATATAGATATAAACCCCAAAATCTAGAGGTAAAGCCCAATATCTAGACTTAAAGATCAAAATCTAGATATAAAGACCAACTTCTAGATCTAAAGCCCAAAATATAGATGTAAAGCCAACTTCTAAATCTAAAGCCCAACATCTAGAGGTAAAGCCCAATATTTAGATTTTAAGCGCATCATTTAGAGGTAAAGCCCAAAATCTAGAGGTAAATCCCAACATCTAGAGGTAAAGCCAGATATCAAGAGGTAAAGCCCAACGTCTGGAGGTAAAGCCCATCATCTAGTCCTACAGCCCAATATCTGCAGGTAAAGCCCAACTTACAGAGGTGAAGGCAAACATCCAAATGTAAAACCCAAAATCTAGAGGTAAAGCCCAACATCTAGAGGAAAAGCCAAATATATAGATTTAAAACTCAAAATCTAGAGTTAAATCCCAACATCTAGAGGTAAATCCCAAAGTCTAGATGTAAAGCTCAACTTCCAGATTTAAAGTCAAAAAATATAAATGTAAATACCAATACCTAGAGTTAGAGCCCAACATCTAGAGATAAAGCCCAACATCTAGAGATAAAGCCAGATATATAGATTTAAAATCCAAAATCTGGAGGTAAAGCCCAACATCTAGAGCTAAAGCCCCAAATCTAGATGTAAAGCCCAATCGCTACATCTAAAGCCAAATACTCTAGAGGTAAAGCCCAACATGTAGAGGTAAAGACTAAGATCTAGAGGTGAATTCCAATATCTAGTGTTAAAGGCCGACACCTACAGTTAAAGCCAAACATCTAGATGTAAAACCCAACTTCTAGAGGTAAAGCCGAATATCTAGAGTTAAAGCGCATCTTTTAGAGTAAAGCCCAAAATCTAGAGTTAAAGCCCAACATCTAGAGGGAAAGCCCAGAATCTAGATGTAAAGCCTAACATCTAGAGGTGAATTCCAAAATCAAGTGTTAAGGCCTGACATCTACAGTTAAATCCAACCATATAGATATAACCCCCAACTTCTAGAGGTAAAGCCCAACAGCTAGAGTTAAAGCCGAACGTCTTGAGGTAAAGTCCAAAGTCTAGAGGTAAAGCCCAACTTCTAGAGGTAAAGCCCAACTTCTAGAGGTAAAGCCCAACATCTAGACGTAAAGCCCAAAATCTAGAGGTAAAGCCCAACAGCTAGAGTTAAAGCCGAACGTCTTGAGGTAAAGTCCAAAGTCTAGAGGTAAAGCCCAACTTCTAGAGGTAAAGCCCAACATCTAGACGTAAAGCCAGATATCTGACGGTAAAGCCCAACATCTAGAGGAAAAGCCAAATATATAGATTTAAAACCCAAAATCTAGAGATAAAGCCGAACATCTAAATGTAAAGCAAAACATCTAGATGTAATCCAAACATCTAGAGGTAAAGCCTAACATCTAGAGGTGAAGCACAACATATAGAGGTATAACCCAACATCTAGAGATAAAGACCAACATCTAAATGTAAAGCAAAACATCTAGATGTAAAACCCTACATCTAGAGGTAAAGTCCAATATCTAGACCTAAAGACCAACATCTAGAGGTAAAGCCCAACGTCTGGAGGTAAAGCCCAGATTCTAGAGGGAAGCCAAAAATCCAGATGGAAAACTCAAAATCTAGAGGTAAAGCCCAACATCTACAGGTAAATCCAGATATCTAGGGGTAAAGCCCAACATCTAGAGGAAAAGACAAATATATAGATATAAACCCCAAAATCTAGAGGTAAAGCCCAATATCTAGACTTAAAGATCAAAATCTAGATATAAAGCCCAACTTCTAGATCTAAAGCCCAAAATATAGATGTAAAGCCCAACTTCTAAATCTAAAGCCCAAAATCTAGAGGTAAAGCCCAATATTTAGAGTTTAAGCGCATCATTTAGAGGTAAAGCCCAACATCTAGAGGTAAAGCCAGATATCAAGAGGTAAAGCCCAACGTCTGGAGGTAAAGCCCATCATCTAGTCCTACAGCCCAATGTCTGCAGGTAAAGCCCAACTTACAGAGGTGAAGGCAAACATCCAAATGTAAAACCCAAAATCTAGAGGTAAAGCCCAACATCTAGAGGAAAAGCCAAATATATAGATTTAAAACCCAAAATCTAGAGGTAAAGCCCAATATCTAGACCTAAAGCCCAATATCTAGACGTAAAGCCCAAAATCTAGATGTAAAGCCCAACTTCTTGATCTAAAGCCCAAAATCTAGATGTAAAGCCCAAATTCTATATCTAACGCCCAAAATCTAGAGATAAAGACCAATATCTAGAGGTAAAACCCAACATCTAGAGGTAAAGCCAGATATATAGATCTAAACCCCAAAATCTAGAGGTGAAGCCCAATATCTAGACGTAAAGACCAAAATCTCGATGTAAAGACCAAATTCTAGACCTAAAGCCCAAAATCTAGATGTAAAGCCCAACTTCTAAATCTAAAGCCCAACATCTGGAGGTAAAGCCCAATATTTAGAATTTAAGCGCATCATTTAGAGGTAAAGCCCAAAATCTAGATGTAAAGCACAACTTCTAGAGGTAAAGCCCATCATCTAGTCCTACAGCCCAATGTCTGCAGGTAAAGCCCAACTTACAGAGGTGAAGGCAAACATCTAGATGTAAAACCCAAAATCTAGAGGTAAAGCCCAACATCTAGACGTAAAGCCCAAAATCTAGATGTAAAGCCCAAATTCTATCTCTAACGCCCAAAATCTAGAGATAAAGACCAATATCTAGAGGTAAAACCCAACATCTAGAGGTAAAGCCAGGTATCTAGATGCAAAGCCCAACATCTAGAGGTAAAACCCAACTTCCAGAGTTAAAGTCCAAAATCTAGAGGTAAACACCAATACCTAAAGTTAGAGCCCAAAATCTAGAGATAAAGTCCAACATCTAGAGATAAAGTCAGATATATAGATTTAAAATCCAAAATCTGGAGGTAAAGCCCAACATCTAGAGCTAAAGCCCCAAATCTAGATGTAAAGCCCAATTGCTAGATCTAAAGCCAAATACTCTAGAGGTAAAGCCCAACATGTAGAGGTAAAGACTAAGATCTAGAGGTGAATTCCAATATCTAGTGTTAAAGGCCGACACCGACAGTTAAAGCCAAACATCTAGATGTAAAACCCAACTTCTAGAGGTAAAGCCGAATATCTAGAGTTAAAGCGCATCCTTTCGAGTAAAGCCCAAAATCTAGAGTTAAAGCCCAACATCTAGAGGGAAAGCCCAGAATCTAGATGTAAAGCCTAACATCTAGAAGTGAATTCCAAAATCAAGTGTTAAGGCCTGACATCTACAGTTAAACCCAACCATATAGGTATAACCCCCAACTTCTAGAGGTAAGGCCCAAAATCTAGAGGTAAAGCCCAACAGCTAGAGTTAAAGCCGAACGTCTTGAGGTAAAGCCCAAAGTCTAGAGTTAAAGCCCAACTTCTAGAGGTAAAGCCCAACATCTAGACGTAAAGCCAGATATCTGACGGTAAAGACCAACATCTAGAGGAAAAGCCAAATATATAGATTTAAAACCCAAAATCTAGAGATAAAGCCGAACATCTAAATGTAAAGCAAAACATCTAGATGTAATCCAAACATCTAGAGGTAAAGCCTAACATCTAGAGGTGAAGCACAACATATAGAGGTATAACCCAACATCTAGAGATAAAGACCAACATCTAAATGTAAAGCAAAACATCTAGATGTAAAACCCTACATCTAGAGGTAAAGTCCAATATCTAGACCTAAAGACCAACATCTAGAGGTAAAACCCAACATCTAGAGGTAAAGCCCAACGTCTGGAGGGAAAGCCCAGATTCTAGAGGGAAGCCAAAAATCCAGATGGAAAACTCAAAATCTAGAGGTAAAGCCCAACATCTACAGGTAAATCCAGATATCTAGGGGTAAAGCCCAACATCTAGAGGAAAAGACAAATATATAGATATAAACCCCAAAATCTAGAGGTAAAGCCCAATATCTAGACTTAAAGATCAAAATCTAGATATAAAGCCCAACTTCTAGATCTAAAGCCCAAAATATAGATGTAAAGCCTAACTTCTAAATCTAAAGCCCAACATCTAGAGGTAAAGCCCAATATTTAGAGTTTAAGCGCATCATTTAGAGGTAAAGCCCAAAATCTAGAGGTAAATCCCAACATCTAGAGGTAAAGCCAGATATCAAGAGGTAAAGCCCAACGTCTGGAGGTAAAGCCCATCATCTAGTCCTACAGCCCAATGTCTGCAGGTAAAGCCCAACTTACAGAGGTGAAGGCAAACATCCAAATGTAAAACCCAAAATCTAGAGGTAAAGCCCAACATCTAGAGGAAAAGCCAAATATATAGATTTAAAACCCAAAATCTAGAGTTAAATCCCAACATCTAGAGGTAAATCCCAAAGTCTAGATGTAAAGCTCAACTTCCAGATTTAAAGTCAAAAAATCTAAATGTAAATACCAATACCTAGAGTTAGAGCCCAACATCTAGAGATAAAGCCCAACATCTAGAGATAAAGCCAGATATATATATTTAAAATCCAAAATCTGGAGGTAAAGCCCAACATCTAGAGCTAAAGCCCCAAATCTAGATGTAAAGCCCAATTGCTAGATCTAAAGCCAAATAATCTAGAGGTAAAGCCCAACATGTAGAGGTAAAGACTAAGATCTAGAGGTGAATTCCAATATCTAGTGTTAAAGCTTGACACCTACAGTTAAAGCCAAACATCTAGATGTAAAACCCAACTTCTAGAGGTAAAGCCAAATATCTAGAGTTAAAGCGCATCCTTTAGAGTAAAGCCCAAAATCTAGAGTTAAAGCCCAACATCTAGAGGGAAAGCCCAGAATCTAGATGTAAAGCCTAACATCTAGAGGTGAATTCCAAAATCAAGTGTTAAGGCCTGACATCTACAGTTAAATCCAACCATATAGATATAACCCCCAACTTCTAGAGGTAAAGCCCAACAGCTAGAGTTAAAGCCGAACGTCTTGAGGTAAAGTCCAAAGTCTAGAGGTAAAGCCCAACTTCTAGAGGTAAAGCCCAACTTCTAGAGGTAAAGCCCAACATCTAGACGTAAAGCCCAAAATCTAGAGGTAAAGCCCAACTTCTAGAGGTAAAGCCCAACATCTAGACGTAAAGCCAGATATCTGACGGTAAAGCCCAACATCTAGAGGAAAAGCCAAATATATAGATTTAAAACCCAAAATCTAGAGATAAAGCCGAACATCTAAATGTAAAGCAAAACATCTAGATGTAATCCAAACATCTAGAGGTAAAGCCTAACATCTAGAGGTGAAGCACAACATATAGAGGTATAACCCAACATCTAGAGATAAAGACCAAAGTCTAGATGTAAAGCTCAACTTCCAGATTTAAAGTCAAAAAATATAAATGTAAATACCAATACCTAGAGTTAGAGCCCAACATCTAGAGATAAAGCCCAACATCTAGTGGTAAAGCCCAACGTCTGGAGGTAAAGCCCAGATTCTAGAGAGAAGCCAAAAATCCAGATGGAAAACCCAAAATCTAGAGGTAAAGCCCAACATCTACAGGTAAATCCAGATATCTAGGGGTAAAGCCCAACATCTAGAGGAAAAGCCAAATATATCGATATAAAACCCAAAATCTAGAGGTAAAGCCCAATATCTAGACGTAAAGCCCAAAATCTAGATGTAAAGCACAGCTTCTAGATCTAAAGCCCAACATCTAGAGGTAAAGACCAATATCTAGAGTTAAAACCCAACATCTAGAGGTAAAGCCAGATATCTAGAGGTAAAGCCCAACGTCTGGAGGTAAAGCCCATCATCTAGTCCTACAGCCCAATGTCTGCAGGTAAAGCCCAACTTACCGAGGTGAAGGCAAACATCTAGATGTAAAACCCCAGATCTAGAGGTAAAGCCCAACATCTAGAGGAAAAGCCAAATATAGATATATTTAAAACCCAAAATCTAGAGGTAAAGCCCAACATCTAGAGGTAAAGCCAGATATCTAGGGGTAAAGGCCAACATCTAGAGGAAAAGCCAAATATATAGATTTAAAACCCAAATTCTAGAGTTAAATCCCAACATCTAGGGGTAAACCCCAACTTCCAGAGTTAAAGTCCAAAATCTACAGGTAAACACCAATACCTAGATTTAGAGCCCAAAATCTAGAGATATGCCAAATATATAGATTAAAAACCCAAAATCTAGAGATAAAGCCGAACGTCTAAATGTAAAGCAAAACATCTAGATGTAATCCAAACATCTAGAGGTAAAGCCTAACATCTAGAGGTGAAGCACAACATATAGAGGTATAACCCAACATCTAGAGATAAAGACCAACATCTAAATGTAAAGCAAAACATCTAGATGTAAAACCCTACATCTAGAGGTAAAGTCCAATATCTAGACCTAAAGACCAACATCTAGAGGTAAAGCCCAACGTCTGGATGTAAAGCCCAGATTCTAGAGGGAAGCCAAAAATCCAGGTGGAAAACTCAAAATCTAGAGGTAAAGCCCAAAATCTACAGGTAAATCCAGATATCTAGGGGTAAAGCCCAACATCTAGAGGAAAAGACAAATATATAGATATAAACCCCAAAATCTAGAGGTAAAGCCCAATATCTAGACTTAAAGATCAAAATCTAGATATAAAGCCCAACTTCTAGATCTAAAGCCCAAAATATAGATGTAAAGCCCAACTTCTAAATCTAAAGCCCAACATCTAGAGGTAAAGCCCAATATTTAGAGTTTAAGCGCATCATTTAGAGGTAAAGCCCAAAATCTAGAGGTAAATCCCAACATCTAGAGGTAAAGCCAGATATCAAGAGGTAAAGCCCAACGTCTGGAGGTAAAGCCCATCATCTAGTCCTACAGCCCAATGTCTGCAGGTAAAGCCCAACTTACAGAGGTGAAGGCAAACATCCAAATGTAAAACCCAAAAACTAGAGGTAAAGCCCAACATCTAGAGGAAAAGCCAAATATATAGATTTAAAACCCAAAATCTAGAGGTAAAGCCCAATATCTAGACCTAAAGCCCAATATCTAGACGTAAAGCCCAAAATCTAGATGTAAAGCCCAACTTCTTGATCTAAAGCCCAAAATCTAGATGTAAAGCCCAAATTCTATATCTAACGCCCAAAATCTAGAGATAAAGACCAATATCTAGAGGTAAAACCCAACATCTAGAGGTAAAGCCAGATATCTAGAGGTAAAGCCCAACATCTAGAGGAAAAGCAAAATATATAGATTTCAAACCCAAATTCTAGAGTTAAATCCCAACATCTAGAGGTAAAGCCCAAAGTCTAGATGTAAAGCTCAACTTCCAGATTTAAAGTCAAAAATCTTAATGTAAATACCAATACCTAGAGGTAGAGCCCAAAATGTAGAGGTAAAGCCCAACATCTAGAGATAAAGCCAGATATATAGATCTAAACCCCAAAATCTAGAGGTGAAGCCCAATATCTAGACGTAAAGACCAAAATCTCGATGTAAAGACCAAATTCTAGACCTAAAGCCCAAAATCTAGATGTAAAGCCCAACTTCTAAATCTAAAGCCCAACATCTAGAGGTAAAGCCCAATATTTAGAATTTAAGCGCATCATTTAGAGGTAAAGCCCAAAATCTAGATGTAAAGCACAACTTCTAGAGTTAAAGCCCATCATCTAGTCCTACAGCCCAATGTCTGCAGGTAAAGCCCAACTTACAGAGGTGAAGGCAAACATCTAGATGTAAAACCCAAAATCTAGAGGTAAAGCCCAACAACTAGACGTAAAGCCCAAAATCTAGATGTAAAGCCCAGCTTCTAGATCTAAAGCCCCAAATCTAGATGTAAAGCCCAAATTCTAGCTCTAACGCCCAAAATCTAGAGATAAAGACCAATATCTAGAGGTAAAACCCAACATCTAGAGGTAAAGCCAGGTATCTAGATGTAAAGCCCAACATCTAGAGCTAAAACCCCAAATCTAGATGTAAAGCCCAATTGCTAGATCTAAAGCCAAATACTCTAGAGGTAAAGCCCAACATGTAGAGGTAAAGACTAAGATCTAGAGGTGAATTCCAATATCTAGTGTTAAAGGCCGACACCGACAGTTAAAGCCAAACATCTAGATGTAAAACCCAACTTCTAGAGGTAAAGCCGAATATCTAGAGTTAAAGCGCATCTTTTAGAGTAAAGCCCAAAATCTAGATCTAAAGCCCAACATCTAGAGGTAAAGCCTAACATCTAGAGGTGAATTCCAAAATCAAGTGTTAAGGCCTGACATCTACAGTTAAACCCAACCATATAGGTATAACCCCCAACTTCTAGAGGTAAGGCCCAAAATCTAGAGGTAAAGCCCAACAGCTAGAGTTAAAGCCGAACGTCTTGAGGTAAAGCCCAAAGTCTAGAGTTAAAGCCCAACTTCTAGAGGTAAAGCCCAACATCTAGACGTAAAGCCAGATATCTGACGGTAAAGCCCAACATCTAGAGGAAAAGCCAAATATATAGATTTAAAACCCAAAATCTAGAGATAAAGCCGAACATCTAAATGTAAAGCAAAACATCTAGATGTAATCCAAACATCTAGAGGTAAAGCCTAACATCTAGAGGTGAAGCACAACATATAGAGGTATAACCCAACATCTAGAGATAAAGACCAACATCTAAATGTAAAGCAAAACATCTAGATGTAAAACCCTACATCTAGAGGTAAAGTCCAATATCTAGACCTAAAGACCAACATCTAGAGGTAAAACCCAACATCTAGAGGTAAAGCCCAACGTCTGGAGGGAAAGCCCAGATTCTAGAGGGAAGCCAAAAATCCAGATGGAAAACTCAAAATCTAGAGGTAAAGCCCAACATCTACAGGTAAATCCAGATATCTAGGGGTAAAGCCCAACATCTAGAGGAAAAGACAAATATATAGATATAAACCCCAAAATCTAGAGGTAAAGCCCAATATCTAGACTTAAAGATCAAAATCTAGATATAAAGCCCAACTTCTAGATCTAAAGCCCAAAATATAGATGTAAAGCCCAACTTCTAAATCTAAAGCCCAACATCTAGAGGTAAAGCCCAATATTTAGAGTTTAAGCGCATCATTTAGAGGTAAAGCCCAAAATCTAGAGGTAAATCCCAACATCTAGAGGTAAAGCCAGATATCAAGAGGTAAAGCCCAACGTCTGGAGGTAAAGCCCATCATCTAGTCCTACAGCCCAATGTCTGCAGGTAAAGCCCAACTTACAGAGGTGAAGGCAAACATCCAAATGTAAAACCCAAAATCTAGAGGTAAAGCCCAACATCTAGAGGAAAAGCCAAATATATAGATTTAAAACCCAAAATCTAGAGTTAAATCCCAACATCTAGAGGTAAATCCCAAAGTCTAGATGTAAAGCTCAACTTCCAGATTTAAAGTCAAAAAATCTAAATGTAAATACCAATACCTAGAGTTAGAGACCAACATCTAGAGATAAAGCCCAACATCTAGAGATAAAGCCAGATATATATATTTAAAATCCAAAATCTGGAGGTAAAGCCCAACATCTAGAGCTAAAGCCCCAAATCTAGATGTAAAGCCCAATCGCTACATCTAAAGCCAAATACTCTAGAGGTAAAGCCCAACATGTAGAGGTAAAGACTAAGATCTAGAGGTGAATTCCAATATCTAGTGTTAAAGGCCGACACCTACAGTTAAAGCCAAACATCTAGATGTAAAACCCAACTTCTAGAGGTAAAGCCAAATATCTAGAGTTAAAGCGCATCCTTTAGAGTAAAGCCCAAAATCTAGAGTTAAAGCCCAACATCTAGAGGGAAAGCCCAGAATCTAGATGTAAAGCCTAACATCTAGAGGTGAATTCCAAAATCAAGTGTTAAGGCCTGACATCTACAGTTAAATCCAACCATATAGATATAACCCCCAACTTCTAGAGGTAAAGCCCAACAGCTAGAGTTAAAGCCGAACGTCTTGAGGTAAAGTCCAAAGTCTAGAGGTAAAGCCCAACTTCTAGAGGTAAAGCCCAACTTCTAGAGGTAAAGCCCAACATCTAGACGTAAAGCCCAAAATCTAGAGGTAAAGCCCAACAGCTAGAGTTAAAGCCGAACGTCTTGAGGTAAAGTCCAAAGTCTAGAGGTAAAGCCCAACTTCTAGAGGTAAAGCCCAACATCTAGACGTAAAGCCAGATATCTGACGGTAAAGCCCAACATCTAGAGGAAAAGCCAAATATATAGATTTAAAACCCAAAATCTAGAGATAAAGCCCAACATCTAAATGTAAAGCAAAACATCTAGATGTAATCCAAACATCTAGAGGTAAAGCCTAACATCTAGAGGTGAAGCACAACATATAGAGGTATAACCCAACATCTAGAGATAAAGACCAACATCTAAATGTAAAGCAAAACATCTAGATGTAAAACCCTACATCTAGAGGTAAAGTCCAATATCTAGACCTAAAGACCAACATCTAGAGGTAAAACACAACATCTAGTGGTAAAGCCCAACGTCTGGAGGTAAAGCCCAGATTCTAGAGAGAAGCCAA
The DNA here is from genome assembly GCF_034619465.1 of Leptosomus discolor. Taxonomy (NCBI): domain Eukaryota; kingdom Metazoa; phylum Chordata; class Aves; order Leptosomiformes; family Leptosomidae; genus Leptosomus; species Leptosomus discolor. The sequence continues at coordinate 2,614,107 of NW_028237833.1, read as the reverse complement.
AAATCCAGATGGAAAACCCAAAATCTAGAGGTAAAGCCCAACATCTACAGGTAAATCCAGATATCTAGGGGTAAAGCCCAACATCTAGAGGAAAAGCCAAATATATCGATATAAAACCCAAAATCTAGAGGTAAAGCCCAATATCGAGACGTAAAGCCCAAAATCTAGATGAAAAGCAGAACTTCTAGATCGAAAGCCCAACATCTAGAGGTAAAGACCAATATCTAGAGGTAAAACCCAACATCTAGAGGTAAAGCCAGATATCTAGAGGTAAAGCCCAACATCTAGAGGAAAAGCAAAATATATAGATTTCAAACCCAAATTCTAGAGTTAAATCCCAACATCTAGAGGTAAATCCCAAAGTCTAGATGTAAAGCTCAACTTCCAGATTTAAAGTCAAAAATCTAAATGTAAATACCAATACCTAGAGGTAGAGCCCAAAATGTACAGGTAAAGCCCAACCTCTAGAGATAAAGCCAGATATATAGATCTAAACCCCAAAATCTAGAGGTGAAGCCCAATATTTAGATGTAAAGCCCAAAATCTAGATGTAAAGCCCAACTTCTAGATCTAAAGCTGAAAATATACTTGTAAAGCCCAACTTCTAAATCTAAAGCCCAACATCTGGAGGTAAAGCCCAATATTTAGAGTTTAAGCGCATCATTTAGAGGTAAAGCCAGATATCTAGGGGTAAAGCCCAACGTCTGGAGGTAAAGCCCATCATCTAGTCCTACAGCCCAATGTCTGCAGGTAAAGCCCAACTTACAGAGGTGAAGGCAAACATCTAGATGTAAAACCCCCAATCTAGAGGTAAAGCCCAACATCTAGAGGAAAAGCCAAATATATATATATTTAAAACCCAAAATCTAGAGGTAAAGCCCAACATCTAGAGGTAAAGCCAGATATCTAGGGGTAAAGGCCAACATCTAGAGGAAAAGGCAAATATATATATTTAAAACCCAAAATCTAGAGGTAAAGCCCAATATCTAGACGTAAAGCCCAAAATCTAGATGTAAAGGCCAGCTTCTAGATCTAAAGCCAAAATCTAGATGTAAAGCCCAAATTCTAGATCTAACACCCAAAATCTAGAGATAAAGACCAATATCTAGAAGTAAAACCCGACATATATAGGTAAAGCCAGATATCTACAGGTAAAGCCCAACATCTAGAGGAAAAGCAAAATATATAGATTTAAAACCCAAAATCTAGAGATTAAGCCGAACATCTAAATGTAAAGCAAAACATCTAGATGTAATCCAAACATCTAGAGGTAAAGCCTAACATCTAGAGGTGAAGCACAACATATAGAGGTATAACCCAACATCTAGAGATAAAGACCAACATCTAAATGTAAAGCAAAACATCTAGATGTAAAACCCTACATCTAGAGGTAAAGTCCAATATCTAGACCTAAAGACCAACATCTAGAGGTAAAACCCAACATCTAGTGGTAAAGCCCAACGTCTGGAGGTAAAGCCCAGATTCTAGAGAGAAGCCAAAAATCCAGATGGAAAACCCAAAATCTAGAGGTAAAGCCCAACATCTACAGGTAAATCCAGATATCTAGGGGTAAAGCCCAACATCTAGAGGAAAAGCCAAATATATCGATATAAAACCCAAAATCTAGAGGTAAAGCCCAACATCTAGAGGTAAAGCCAGATATCAAGAGGTAAAGCCCAACGTCTGGAGGTAAAGCCCATCATCTAGTCCTACAGCCCAATGTCTGCAGGTAAAGCCCAACTTACAGAGGTGAAGGCAAACATCCAAATGTAAAACCCAAAAACTAGAGGTAAAGCCCAACATCTAGAGGAAAAGCCAAATATATAGATTTAAAACCCAAAATCTAGAGGTAAAGCCCAATATCTAGACCTAAAGCCCAATATCTAGACGTAAAGCCCAAAATCTAGATGTAAAGCCCAACTTCTTGATCTAAAGCCCAAAATCTAGATGTAAAGCCCAAATTCTATATCTAACGCCCAAAATCTAGAGATAAAGACCAATATCTAGAGGTAAAACCCAACATCTAGAGGTAAAGCCAGATATCTAGAGGTAAAGCCCAACATCTAGAGGAAAAGCAAAATATATAGATTTCAAACCCAAATTCTAGAGTTAAATCCCAACATCTAGAGGTAAAGCCCAAAGTCTAGATGTAAAGCTCAACTTCCAGATTTAAAGTCAAAAATCTTAATGTAAATACCAATACCTAGAGGTAGAGCCCAAAATGTAGAGGTAAAGCCCAACATCTAGAGATAAAGCCAGATATATAGATCTAAACCCCAAAATCTAGAGGTGAAGCCCAATATCTAGACGTAAAGACCAAAATCTCGATGTAAAGACCAAATTCTAGACCTAAAGCCCAAAATCTAGATGTAAAGCCCAACTTCTAAATCTAAAGCCCAACATCTAGAGGTAAAGCCCAATATTTAGAATTTAAGCGCATCATTTAGAGGTAAAGCCCAAAATCTAGATGTAAAGCACAACTTCTAGAGTTAAAGCCCATCATCTAGTCCTACAGCCCAATGTCTGCAGGTAAAGCCCAACTTACAGAGGTGAAGGCAAACATCTAGATGTAAAACCCAAAATCTAGAGGTAAAGCCCAACAACTAGACGTAAAGCCCAAAATCTAGATGTAAAGCCCAGCTTCTAGATCTAAAGCCCCAAATCTAGATGTAAAGCCCAAATTCTAGCTCTAACGCCCAAAATCTAGAGATAAAGACCAATATCTAGAGGTAAAACCCAACATCTAGAGGTAAAGCCAGGTATCTAGATGTAAAGCCCAACATCTAGAGCTAAAACCCCAAATCTAGATGTAAAGCCCAATTGCTAGATCTAAAGCCAAATACTCTAGAGGTAAAGCCCAACATGTAGAGGTAAAGACTAAGATCTAGAGGTGAATTCCAATATCTAGTGTTAAAGGCCGACACCGACAGTTAAAGCCAAACATCTAGATGTAAAACCCAACTTCTAGAGGTAAAGCCGAATATCTAGAGTTAAAGCGCATCTTTTAGAGTAAAGCCCAAAATCTAGATCTAAAGCCCAACATCTAGAGGTAAAGCCTAACATCTAGAGGTGAATTCCAAAATCAAGTGTTAAGGCCTGACATCTACAGTTAAACCCAACCATATAGGTATAACCCCCAACTTCTAGAGGTAAGGCCCAAAATCTAGAGGTAAAGCCCAACAGCTAGAGTTAAAGCCGAACGTCTTGAGGTAAAGCCCAAAGTCTAGAGTTAAAGCCCAACTTCTAGAGGTAAAGCCCAACATCTAGACGTAAAGCCAGATATCTGACGGTAAAGCCCAACATCTAGAGGAAAAGCCAAATATATAGATTTAAAACCCAAAATCTAGAGATAAAGCCGAACATCTAAATGTAAAGCAAAACATCTAGATGTAATCCAAACATCTAGAGGTAAAGCCTAACATCTAGAGGTGAAGCACAACATATAGAGGTATAACCCAACATCTAGAGATAAAGACCAACATCTAAATGTAAAGCAAAACATCTAGATGTAAAACCCTACATCTAGAGGTAAAGTCCAATATCTAGACCTAAAGACCAACATCTAGAGGTAAAACCCAACATCTAGAGGTAAAGCCCAACGTCTGGAGGGAAAGCCCAGATTCTAGAGGGAAGCCAAAAATCCAGATGGAAAACTCAAAATCTAGAGGTAAAGCCCAACATCTACAGGTAAATCCAGATATCTAGGGGTAAAGCCCAACATCTAGAGGAAAAGACAAATATATAGATATAAACCCCAAAATCTAGAGGTAAAGCCCAATATCTAGACTTAAAGATCAAAATCTAGATATAAAGCCCAACTTCTAGATCTAAAGCCCAAAATATAGATGTAAAGCCCAACTTCTAAATCTAAAGCCCAACATCTAGAGGTAAAGCCCAATATTTAGAGTTTAAGCGCATCATTTAGAGGTAAAGCCCAAAATCTAGAGGTAAATCCCAACATCTAGAGGTAAAGCCAGATATCAAGAGGTAAAGCCCAACGTCTGGAGGTAAAGCCCATCATCTAGTCCTACAGCCCAATGTCTGCAGGTAAAGCCCAACTTACAGAGGTGAAGGCAAACATCCAAATGTAAAACCCAAAATCTAGAGGTAAAGCCCAACATCTAGAGGAAAAGCCAAATATATAGATTTAAAACCCAAAATCTAGAGTTAAATCCCAACATCTAGAGGTAAATCCCAAAGTCTAGATGTAAAGCTCAACTTCCAGATTTAAAGTCAAAAAATCTAAATGTAAATACCAATACCTAGAGTTAGAGACCAACATCTAGAGATAAAGCCCAACATCTAGAGATAAAGCCAGATATATATATTTAAAATCCAAAATCTGGAGGTAAAGCCCAACATCTAGAGCTAAAGCCCCAAATCTAGATGTAAAGCCCAATTGCTAGATCTAAAGCCAAATAATCTAGAGGTAAAGCCCAACATGTAGAGGTAAAGACTAAGATCTAGAGGTGAATTCCAATATCTAGTGTTAAAGCTTGACACCTACAGTTAAAGCCAAACATCTAGATGTAAAACCCAACTTCTAGAGGTAAAGCCAAATATCTAGAGTTAAAGCGCATCCTTTAGAGTAAAGCCCAAAATCTAGAGTTAAAGCCCAACATCTAGAGGGAAAGCCCAGAATCTAGATGTAAAGCCTAACATCTAGAGGTGAATTCCAAAATCAAGTGTTAAGGCCTGACATCTACAGTTAAATCCAACCATATAGATATAACCCCCAACTTCTAGAGGTAAAGCCCAACAGCTAGAGTTAAAGCCGAACGTCTTGAGGTAAAGTCCAAAGTCTAGAGGTAAAGCCCAACTTCTAGAGGTAAAGCCCAACTTCTAGAGGTAAAGCCCAACATCTAGACGTAAAGCCCAAAATCTAGAGGTAAAGCCCAACTTCTAGAGGTAAAGCCCAACATCTAGACGTAAAGCCAGATATCTGACGGTAAAGCCCAACATCTAGAGGAAAAGCCAAATATATAGATTTAAAACCCAAAATCTAGAGATAAAGCCGAACATCTAAATGTAAAGCAAAACATCTAGATGTAATCCAAACATCTAGAGGTAAAGCCTAACATCTAGAGGTGAAGCACAACATATAGAGGTATAACCCAACATCTAGAGATAAAGACCAAAGTCTAGATGTAAAGCTCAACTTCCAGATTTAAAGTCAAAAAATATAAATGTAAATACCAATACCTAGAGTTAGAGCCCAACATCTAGAGATAAAGCCCAACATCTAGTGGTAAAGCCCAACGTCTGGAGGTAAAGCCCAGATTCTAGAGAGAAGCCAAAAATCCAGATGGAAAACCCAAAATCTAGAGGTAAAGCCCAACATCTACAGGTAAATCCAGATATCTAGGGGTAAAGCCCAACATCTAGAGGAAAAGCCAAATATATCGATATAAAACCCAAAATCTAGAGGTAAAGCCCAATATCTAGACGTAAAGCCCAAAATCTAGATGTAAAGCACAGCTTCTAGATCTAAAGCCCAACATCTAGAGGTAAAGACCAATATCTAGAGTTAAAACCCAACATCTAGAGGTAAAGCCAGATATCTAGAGGTAAAGCCCAACGTCTGGAGGTAAAGCCCATCATCTAGTCCTACAGCCCAATGTCTGCAGGTAAAGCCCAACTTACCGAGGTGAAGGCAAACATCTAGATGTAAAACCCCAGATCTAGAGGTAAAGCCCAACATCTAGAGGAAAAGCCAAATATAGATATATTTAAAACCCAAAATCTAGAGGTAAAGCCCAACATCTAGAGGTAAAGCCAGATATCTAGGGGTAAAGGCCAACATCTAGAGGAAAAGCCAAATATATAGATTTAAAACCCAAATTCTAGAGTTAAATCCCAACATCTAGGGGTAAACCCCAACTTCCAGAGTTAAAGTCCAAAATCTACAGGTAAACACCAATACCTAGATTTAGAGCCCAAAATCTAGAGATATGCCAAATATATAGATTAAAAACCCAAAATCTAGAGATAAAGCCGAACGTCTAAATGTAAAGCAAAACATCTAGATGTAATCCAAACATCTAGAGGTAAAGCCTAACATCTAGAGGTGAAGCACAACATATAGAGGTATAACCCAACATCTAGAGATAAAGACCAACATCTAAATGTAAAGCAAAACATCTAGATGTAAAACCCTACATCTAGAGGTAAAGTCCAATATCTAGACCTAAAGACCAACATCTAGAGGTAAAGCCCAACGTCTGGATGTAAAGCCCAGATTCTAGAGGGAAGCCAAAAATCCAGGTGGAAAACTCAAAATCTAGAGGTAAAGCCCAAAATCTACAGGTAAATCCAGATATCTAGGGGTAAAGCCCAACATCTAGAGGAAAAGACAAATATATAGATATAAACCCCAAAATCTAGAGGTAAAGCCCAATATCTAGACTTAAAGATCAAAATCTAGATATAAAGCCCAACTTCTAGATCTAAAGCCCAAAATATAGATGTAAAGCCCAACTTCTAAATCTAAAGCCCAACATCTAGAGGTAAAGCCCAATATTTAGAGTTTAAGCGCATCATTTAGAGGTAAAGCCCAAAATCTAGAGGTAAATCCCAACATCTAGAGGTAAAGCCAGATATCAAGAGGTAAAGCCCAACGTCTGGAGGTAAAGCCCATCATCTAGTCCTACAGCCCAATGTCTGCAGGTAAAGCCCAACTTACAGAGGTGAAGGCAAACATCCAAATGTAAAACCCAAAAACTAGAGGTAAAGCCCAACATCTAGAGGAAAAGCCAAATATATAGATTTAAAACCCAAAATCTAGAGGTAAAGCCCAATATCTAGACCTAAAGCCCAATATCTAGACGTAAAGCCCAAAATCTAGATGTAAAGCCCAACTTCTTGATCTAAAGCCCAAAATCTAGATGTAAAGCCCAAATTCTATATCTAACGCCCAAAATCTAGAGATAAAGACCAATATCTAGAGGTAAAACCCAACATCTAGAGGTAAAGCCAGATATCTAGAGGTAAAGCCCAACATCTAGAGGAAAAGCAAAATATATAGATTTCAAACCCAAATTCTAGAGTTAAATCCCAACATCTAGAGGTAAAGCCCAAAGTCTAGATGTAAAGCTCAACTTCCAGATTTAAAGTCAAAAATCTTAATGTAAATACCAATACCTAGAGGTAGAGCCCAAAATGTAGAGGTAAAGCCCAACATCTAGAGATAAAGCCAGATATATAGATCTAAACCCCAAAATCTAGAGGTGAAGCCCAATATCTAGACGTAAAGACCAAAATCTCGATGTAAAGACCAAATTCTAGACCTAAAGCCCAAAATCTAGATGTAAAGCCCAACTTCTAAATCTAAAGCCCAACATCTAGAGGTAAAGCCCAATATTTAGAATTTAAGCGCATCATTTAGAGGTAAAGCCCAAAATCTAGATGTAAAGCACAACTTCTAGAGTTAAAGCCCATCATCTAGTCCTACAGCCCAATGTCTGCAGGTAAAGCCCAACTTACAGAGGTGAAGGCAAACATCTAGATGTAAAACCCAAAATCTAGAGGTAAAGCCCAACAACTAGACGTAAAGCCCAAAATCTAGATGTAAAGCCCAGCTTCTAGATCTAAAGCCCCAAATCTAGATGTAAAGCCCAAATTCTAGCTCTAACGCCCAAAATCTAGAGATAAAGACCAATATCTAGAGGTAAAACCCAACATCTAGAGGTAAAGCCAGGTATCTAGATGTAAAGCCCAACATCTAGAGCTAAAACCCCAAATCTAGATGTAAAGCCCAATTGCTAGATCTAAAGCCAAATACTCTAGAGGTAAAGCCCAACATGTAGAGGTAAAGACTAAGATCTAGAGGTGAATTCCAATATCTAGTGTTAAAGGCCGACACCGACAGTTAAAGCCAAACATCTAGATGTAAAACCCAACTTCTAGAGGTAAAGCCGAATATCTAGAGTTAAAGCGCATCTTTTAGAGTAAAGCCCAAAATCTAGATCTAAAGCCCAACATCTAGAGGTAAAGCCTAACATCTAGAGGTGAATTCCAAAATCAAGTGTTAAGGCCTGACATCTACAGTTAAACCCAACCATATAGGTATAACCCCCAACTTCTAGAGGTAAGGCCCAAAATCTAGAGGTAAAGCCCAACAGCTAGAGTTAAAGCCGAACGTCTTGAGGTAAAGCCCAAAGTCTAGAGTTAAAGCCCAACTTCTAGAGGTAAAGCCCAACATCTAGACGTAAAGCCAGATATCTGACGGTAAAGCCCAACATCTAGAGGAAAAGCCAAATATATAGATTTAAAACCCAAAATCTAGAGATAAAGCCGAACATCTAAATGTAAAGCAAAACATCTAGATGTAATCCAAACATCTAGAGGTAAAGCCTAACATCTAGAGGTGAAGCACAACATATAGAGGTATAACCCAACATCTAGAGATAAAGACCAACATCTAAATGTAAAGCAAAACATCTAGATGTAAAACCCTACATCTAGAGGTAAAGTCCAATATCTAGACCTAAAGACCAACATCTAGAGGTAAAACCCAACATCTAGAGGTAAAGCCCAACGTCTGGAGGGAAAGCCCAGATTCTAGAGGGAAGCCAAAAATCCAGATGGAAAACTCAAAATCTAGAGGTAAAGCCCAACATCTACAGGTAAATCCAGATATCTAGGGGTAAAGCCCAACATCTAGAGGAAAAGACAAATATATAGATATAAACCCCAAAATCTAGAGGTAAAGCCCAATATCTAGACTTAAAGATCAAAATCTAGATATAAAGCCCAACTTCTAGATCTAAAGCCCAAAATATAGATGTAAAGCCCAACTTCTAAATCTAAAGCCCAACATCTAGAGGTAAAGCCCAATATTTAGAGTTTAAGCGCATCATTTAGAGGTAAAGCCCAAAATCTAGAGGTAAATCCCAACATCTAGAGGTAAAGCCAGATATCAAGAGGTAAAGCCCAACGTCTGGAGGTAAAGCCCATCATCTAGTCCTACAGCCCAATGTCTGCAGGTAAAGCCCAACTTACAGAGGTGAAGGCAAACATCCAAATGTAAAACCCAAAATCTAGAGGTAAAGCCCAACATCTAGAGGAAAAGCCAAATATATAGATTTAAAACCCAAAATCTAGAGTTAAATCCCAACATCTAGAGGTAAATCCCAAAGTCTAGATGTAAAGCTCAACTTCCAGATTTAAAGTCAAAAAATCTAAATGTAAATACCAATACCTAGAGTTAGAGACCAACATCTAGAGATAAAGCCCAACATCTAGAGATAAAGCCAGATATATAGATTTAAAATCCAAAATCTGGAGGTAAAGCCCAACATCTAGAGCTAAAGCCCCAAATCTAGATGTAAAGCCCAATCGCTACATCTAAAGCCAAATACTCTAGAGGTAAAGCCCAACATGTAGAGGTAAAGACTAAGATCTAGAGGTGAATTCCAATATCTAGTGTTAAAGGCCGACACCTACAGTTAAAGCCAAACATCTAGATGTAAAACCCAACTTCTAGAGGTAAAGCCAAATATCTAGAGTTAAAGCGCATCCTTTAGAGTAAAGCCCAAAATCTAGAGTTAAAGCCCAACATCTAGAGGGAAAGCCCAGAATCTAGATGTAAAGCCTAACATCTAGAGGTGAATTCCAAAATCAAGTGTTAAGGCCTGACATCTACAGTTAAATCCAACCATATAGATATAACCCCCAACTTCTAGAGGTAAAGCCCAACAGCTAGAGTTAAAGCCGAACGTCTTGAGGTAAAGTCCAAAGTCTAGAGGTAAAGCCCAACTTCTAGAGGTAAAGCCCAACTTCTAGAGGTAAAGCCCAACATCTAGACGTAAAGCCCAAAATCTAGAGGTAAAGCCCAACAGCTAGAGTTAAAGCCGAACGTCTTGAGGTAAAGTCCAAAGTCTAGAGGTAAAGCCCAACTTCTAGAGGTAAAGCCCAACATCTAGACGTAAAGCCAGATATCTGACGGTAAAGCCCAACATCTAGAGGAAAAGCCAAATATATAGATTTAAAACCCAAAATCTAGAGATAAAGCCCAACATCTAAATGTAAAGCAAAACATCTAGATGTAATCCAAACATCTAGAGGTAAAGCCTAACATCTAGAGGTGAAGCACAACATATAGAGGTATAACCCAACATCTAGAGATAAAGACCAACATCTAAATGTAAAGCAAAACATCTAGATGTAAAACCCTACATCTAGAGGTAAAGTCCAATATCTAGACCTAAAGACCAACATCTAGAGGTAAAACACAACATCTAGTGGTAAAGCCCAACGTCTGGAGGTAAAGCCCAGATTCTAGAGAGAAGCCAAAAATCCAGATGGAAAACCCAAAATCTAGAGGTAAAGCCCAACATCTACAGGTAAATCCAGATATCTAGGGGTAAAGCCCAACATCTAGAGGAAAAGCCAAATATATCGATATAAAACCCAAAATCTAGAGGTAAAGCCCAATATCGAGACGTAAAGCCCAAAATCTAGATGAAAAGCAGAACTTCTAGATCGAAAGCCCAACATCTAGAGGTAAAGACCAATATCTAGAGGTAAAACCCAACATCTAGAGGTAAAGCCAGATATCTAGAGGTAAAGCCCAACATCTAGAGGAAAAGCAAAATATATAGATTTCAAACCCAAATTCTAGAGTTAAATCCCAACATCTAGAGGTAAATCCCAAAGTCTAGATGTAAAGCTCAACTTCCAGATTTAAAGTCAAAAATCTAAATGTAAATACCAATACCTAGAGGTAGAGCCCAAAATGTACAGGTAAAGCCCAACCTCTAGAGATAAAGCCAGATATATAGATCTAAACCCCAAAATCTAGAGGTGAAGCCCAATATTTAGATGTAAAGCCCAAAATCTAGATGTAAAGCCCAACTTCTAGATCTAAAGCTGAAAATATACTTGTAAAGCCCAACTTCTAAATCTAAAGCCCAACATCTGGAGGTAAAGCCCAATATTTAGAGTTTAAGCGCATCATTTAGAGGTAAAGCCAGATATCTAGGGGTAAAGCCCAACGTCTGGAGGTAAAGCCCATCATCTAGTCCTACAGCCCAATGTCTGCAGGTAAAGCCCAACTTACAGAGGTGAAGGCAAACATCTAGATGTAAAACCCCCAATCTAGAGGTAAAGCCCAACATCTAGAGGAAAAGCCAAATATATATATATTTAAAACCCAAAATCTAGAGGTAAAGCCCAACATCTAGAGGTAAAGCCAGATATCTAGGGGTAAAGGCCAACATCTAGAGGAAAAGGCAAATATATATATTTAAAACCCAAAATCTAGAGGTAAAGCCCAATATCTAGACGTAAAGCCCAAAATCTAGATGTAAAGGCCAGCTTCTAGATCTAAAGCCAAAATCTAGATGTAAAGCCCAAATTCTAGATCTAACACCCAAAATCTAGAGATAAAGACCAATATCTAGAAGTAAAACCCGACATATATAGGTAAAGCCAGATATCTACAGGTAAAGCCCAACATCTAGAGGAAAAGCAAAATATATAGATTTAAAACCCAAAATCTAGAGATTAAGCCGAACATCTAAATGTAAAGCAAAACATCTAGATGTAATCCAAACATCTAGAGGTAAAGCCTAACATCTAGAGGTGAAGCACAACATATAGAGGTATAACCCAACATCTAGAGATAAAGACCAACATCTAAATGTAAAGCAAAACATCTAGATGTAAAACCCTACATCTAGAGGTAAAGTCCAATATCTAGACCTAAAGACCAACATCTAGAGGTAAAACCCAACATCTAGTGGTAAAGCCCAACGTCTGGAGGTAAAGCCCAGATTCTAGAGGGAAGCCAAAAATCCAGATGGAAAACCCAAAATCTAGAGGTAAAGCCCAACATCTACAGGTAAATCCAGATATCTAGGGGTAAAGCCCAACATCTAGAGGAAAAGCCAAATATATCGATATAAAACCCAAAATCTAGAGGTAAAGCCCAACATCTAGAGGTAAAGCCAGATATCAAGAGGTAAAGCCCAACGTCTGGAGGTAAAGCCCATCATCTAGTCCTACAGCCCAATGTCTGCAGGTAAAGCCCAACTTACAGAGGTGAAGGCAAACATCCAAATGTAAAACCCAAAAACTAGAGGTAAAGCCCAACATCTAGAGGAAAAGCCAAATATATAGATTTAAAACCCAAAATCTAGAGGTAAAGCCCAATATCTAGACCTAAAGCCCAATATCTAGACGTAAAGCCCAAAATCTAGATGTAAAGCCCAACTTCTTGATCTAAAGCCCAAAATCTAGATGTAAAGCCCAAATTCTATATCTAACGCCCAAAATCTAGAGATAAAGACCAATATCTAGAGGTAAAACCCAACATCTAGAGGTAAAGCCAGATATCTAGAGGTAAAGCCCAACATCTAGAGGAAAAGCAAAATATATAGATTTCAAACCCAAATTCTAGAGTTAAATCCCAACATCTAGAGGTAAAGCCCAAAGTCTAGATGTAAAGCTCAACTTCCAGATTTAAAGTCAAAAATCTTAATGTAAATACCAATACCTAGAGGTAGAGCCCAAAATGTAGAGGTAAAGCCCAACATCTAGAGATAAAGCCAGATATATAGATCTAAACCCCAAAATCTAGAGGTGAAGCCCAATATCTAGACGTAAAGACCAAAATCTCGATGTAAAGACCAAATTCTAGACCTAAAGCCCAAAATCTAGATGTAAAGCCCAACTTCTAAATCTAAAGCCCAACATCTAGAGGTAAAGCCCAATATTTAGAATTTAAGCGCATCATTTAGAGGTAAAGCCCAAAATCTAGATGTAAAGCACAACTTCTAGAGTTAAAGCCCATCATCTAGTCCTACAGCCCAATGTCTGCAGGTAAAGCCCAACTTACAGAGGTGAAGGCAAACATCTAGATGTAAAACCCAAAATCTAGAGGTAAAGCCCAACAACTAGACGTAAAGCCCAAAATCTAGATGTAAAGCCCAGCTTCTAGATCTAAAGCCCCAAATCTAGATGTAAAGCCCAAATTCTAGCTCTAACGCCCAAAATCTAGAGATAAAGACCAATATCTAGAGGTAAAACCCAACATCTAGAGGTAAAGCCAGGTATCTAGATGTAAAGCCCAACATCTAGAGCTAAAACCCCAAATCTAGATGTAAAGCCCAATTGCTAGATCTAAAGCCAAATACTCTAGAGGTAAAGCCCAACATGTAGAGGTAAAGACTAAGATCTAGAGGTGAATTCCAATATCTAGTGTTAAAGGCCGACACCGACAGTTAAAGCCAAACATCTAGATGTAAAACCCAACTTCTAGAGGTAAAGCCGAATATCTAGAGTTAAAGCGCATCTTTTAGAGTAAAGCCCAAAATCTAGATCTAAAGCCCAACATCTAGAGGTAAAGCCTAACATCTAGAGGTGAATTCCAAAATCAAGTGTTAAGGCCTGACATCTACAGTTAAACCCAACCATATAGGTATAACCCCCAACTTCTAGAGGTAAGGCCCAAAATCTAGAGGTAAAGCCCAACAGCTAGAGTTAAAGCCGAACGTCTTGAGGTAAAGCCCAAAGTCTAGAGTTAAAGCCCAACTTCTAGAGGTAAAGCCCAACATCTAGACGTAAAGCCAGATATCTGACGGTAAAGCCCAACATCTAGAGGAAAAGCCAAATATATAGATTTAAAACCCAAAATCTAGAGATAAAGCCGAACATCTAAATGTAAAGCAAAACATCTAGATGTAATCCAAACATCTAGAGGTAAAGCCTAACATCTAGAGGTGAAGCACAACATATAGAGGTATAACCCAACATCTAGAGATAAAGACCAACATCTAAATGTAAAGCAAAACATCTAGATGTAAAACCCTACATCTAGAGGTAAAGTCCAATATCTAGACCTAAAGACCAACATCTAGAGGTAAAACCCAACATCTAGAGGTAAAGCCCAACGTCTGGAGGGAAAGCCCAGATTCTAGAGGGAAGCCAAAAATCCAGATGGAAAACTCAAAATCTAGAGGTAAAGCCCAACATCTACAGGTAAATCCAGATATCTAGGGGTAAAGCCCAACATCTAGAGGAAAAGACAAATATATAGATATAAACCCCAAAATCTAGAGGTAAAGCCCAATATCTAGACTTAAAGATCAAAATCTAGATATAAAGCCCAACTTCTAGATCTAAAGCCCAAAATATAGATGTAAAGCCCAACTTCTAAATCTAAAGCCCAACATCTAGAGGTAAAGCCCAATATTTAGAGTTTAAGCGCATCATTTAGAGGTAAAGCCCAAAATCTAGAGGTAAATCCCAACATCTAGAGGTAAAGCCAGATATCAAGAGGTAAAGCCCAACGTCTGGAGGTAAAGCCCATCATCTAGTCCTACAGCCCAATGTCTGCAGGTAAAGCCCAACTTACAGAGGTGAAGGCAAACATCCAAATGTAAAACCCAAAATCTAGAGGTAAAGCCCAACATCTAGAGGAAAAGCCAAATATATAGATTTAAAACCCAAAATCTAGAGTTAAATCCCAACATCTAGAGGTAAATCCCAAAGTCTAGATGTAAAGCTCAACTTCCAGATTTAAAGTCAAAAAATCTAAATGTAAATACCAATACCTAGAGTTAGAGACCAACATCTAGAGATAAAGCCCAACATCTAGAGATAAAGCCAGATATATATATTTAAAATCCAAAATCTGGAGGTAAAGCCCAACATCTAGAGCTAAAGCCCCAAATCTAGATGTAAAGCCCAATCGCTACATCTAAAGCCAAATACTCTAGAGGTAAAGCCCAACATGTAGAGGTAAAGACTAAGATCTAGAGGTGAATTCCAATATCTAGTGTTAAAGGCCGACACCTACAGTTAAAGCCAAACATCTAGATGTAAAACCCAACTTCTAGAGGTAAAGCCAAATATCTAGAGTTAAAGCGCATCCTTTAGAGTAAAGCCCAAAATCTAGAGTTAAAGCCCAACATCTAGAGGGAAAGCCCAGAATCTAGATGTAAAGCCTAACATCTAGAGGTGAATTCCAAAATCAAGTGTTAAGGCCTGACATCTACAGTTAAATCCAACCATATAGATATAACCCCCAACTTCTAGAGGTAAAGCCCAACAGCTAGAGTTAAAGCCGAACGTCTTGAGGTAAAGTCCAAAGTCTAGAGGTAAAGCCCAACTTCTAGAGGTAAAGCCCAACTTCTAGAGGTAAAGCCCAACATCTAGACGTAAAGCCCAAAATCTAGAGGTAAAGCCCAACAGCTAGAGTTAAAGCCGAACGTCTTGAGGTAAAGTCCAAAGTCTAGAGGTAAAGCCCAACTTCTAGAGGTAAAGCCCAACATCTAGACGTAAAGCCAGATATCTGACGGTAAAGCCCAACATCTAGAGGAAAAGCCAAATATATAGATTTAAAACCCAAAATCTAGAGATAAAGCCCAACATCTAAATGTAAAGCAAAACATCTAGATGTAATCCAAACATCTAGAGGTAAAGCCTAACATCTAGAGGTGAAGCACAACATATAGAGGTATAACCCAACATCTAGAGATAAAGACCAACATCTAAATGTAAAGCAAAACATCTAGATGTAAAACCCTACATCTAGAGGTAAAGTCCAATATCTAGACCTAAAGACCAACATCTAGAGGTAAAACACAACATCTAGTGGTAAAGCCCAACGTCTGGAGGTAAAGCCCAGATTCTAGAGAGAAGCCAAAAATCCAGATGGAAAACCCAAAATCTAGAGGTAAAGCCCAACATCTACAGGTAAATCCAGATATCTAGGGGTAAAGCCCAACATCTAGAGGAAAAGCCAAATATATCGATATAAAACCCAAAATCTAGAGGTAAAGCCCAATATCGAGACGTAAAGCCCAAAATCTAGATGAAAAGCAGAACTTCTAGATCGAAAGCCCAACATCTAGAGGTAAAGACCAATATCTAGAGGTAAAACCCAACATCTAGAGGTAAAGCCAGATATCTAGAGGTAAAGCCCAACATCTAGAGGAAAAGCAAAATATATAGATTTCAAACCCAAATTCTAGAGTTAAATCCCAACATCTAGAGGTAAATCCCAAAGTCTAGATGTAAAGCTCAACTTCCAGATTTAAAGTCAAAAATCTAAATGTAAATACCAATACCTAGAGGTAGAGCCCAAAATGTACAGGTAAAGCCCAACCTCTAGAGATAAAGCCAGATATATAGATCTAAACCCCAAAATCTAGAGGTGAAGCCCAATATTTAGATGTAAAGCCCAAAATCTAGATGTAAAGCCCAACTTCTAGATCTAAAGCTGAAAATATACTTGTAAAGCCCAACTTCTAAATCTAAAGCCCAACATCTGGAGGTAAAGCCCAATATTTAGAGTTTAAGCGCATCATTTAGAGGTAAAGCCAGATATCTAGGGGTAAAGCCCAACGTCTGGAGGTAAAGCCCATCATCTAGTCCTACAGCCCAATGTCTGCAGGTAAAGCCCAACTTACAGAGGTGAAGGCAAACATCTAGATGTAAAACCCCCAATCTAGAGGTAAAGCCCAACATCTAGAGGAAAAGCCAAATATATATATATTTAAAACCCAAAATCTAGAGGTAAAGCCCAACATCTAGAGGTAAAGCCAGATATCTAGGGGTAAAGGCCAACATCTAGAGGAAAAGGCAAATATATATATTTAAAACCCAAAATCTAGAGGTAAAGCCCAATATCTAGACGTAAAGCCCAAAATCTAGATGTAAAGGCCAGCTTCTAGATCTAAAGCCAAAATCTAGATGTAAAGCCCAAATTCTAGATCTAACACCCAAAATCTAGAGATAAAGACCAATATCTAGAAGTAAAACCCGACATATATAGGTAAAGCCAGATATCTACAGGTAAAGCCCAACATCTAGAGGAAAAGCAAAATATATAGATTTAAAACCCAAAATCTAGAGATTAAGCCGAACATCTAAATGTAAAGCAAAACATCTAGATGTAATCCAAACATCTAGAGGTAAAGCCTAACATCTAGAGGTGAAGCACAACATATAGAGGTATAACCCAACATCTAGAGATAAAGACCAACATCTAAATGTAAAGCAAAACATCTAGATGTAAAACCCTACATCTAGAGGTAAAGTCCAATATCTAGACCTAAAGACCAACATCTAGAGGTAAAACCCAACATCTAGTGGTAAAGCCCAACGTCTGGAGGTAAAGCCCAGATTCTAGAGAGAAGCCAAAAATCCAGATGGAAAACCCAACATCTAGAGGAAAAGCCAAATATATAGATTTAAAACCCAAAATCTAGAGGTAAAGCCCAATATCTAGACCTAAAGCCCAAAATCTAGATATAAAGCCCAACTTCTAGATCTAAAGCCCAAATTCTAGATCTAACAGCCAAAATCCCGAGGTAAAGACCAATATCTAGAGGTAAAACCCAACAGCTAGAGGTAAAGCCAGATATCTAGAGGTAAAGCCCAACATCTAGAGGAAAAGCAAAATATATGGATTTCAAACCCAAATTCTAGAGTTCAATACCAACATCTAGAGCTAAAGCCCAACTTCCAGAGTTCAAGTCCCAAGTCTAGAGGTAAACACCAATACCTAGAGTTAGAGCCCAAAATCTAGAGATAAAGCCCAACATCTAGAGATAAAGCCAGATATATAGATTTAAAATCCACAATCTGGAGGTAAAGCCCAACATCTAGAGCTAAAGCCCCAAATCTAGATGTAAAGCCCAATTGCTAGATCTAAAGCCAAATACTCTAGAGGTAAAGCCCAACATGTAGAGGTAAAGACTAAGATCTAGAGGTGAATTCCAATATCTAGTGTTAAAGCCCGACACCTACAGTTAAAGCCAAACATCTAGATGTACAACCCAACTTCTAAAGGTAAAGCCGAATATCTAGAGTTAAAGCCCAACATCTAGAGGGAAAGCCCAGAATCTAGATGTAAAGCCTAACATCTAGAGGTGAATTCCAAAATCAAGTGTTAAGGCCTGACATCTACAGTTAAATCCAACCATATAGATATAACCCCCAACTTCTAGAGGTAAGGCCCAAAATCTAGAGGTAAAGCCCAACAGCTAGAGTTAAAGCCGAACGTCTTGAGGTAAAGCCCAAAGTCTAGAGTTAAAGCCCAACTTCTAGAGGTAAAGCCCAACTTCCAGACTTAAAGTCCAAAATCTAGAGGTAAACACCAATACCTAGAGTTAGAGCCCAACATCTAGAGATATGCCAAATATATAGATTTAAAACCCAAAATCTAGAGATAAAGCCCAACATCTAAATGTAAAGCAAAACATCTAGATGTAATCCAAACATCTAGAGGTAAAGCCTGACATCTAGAGGTGAAGCACAACATATAGAGGTATAACCCAACATCTAGAGATAAAGACCAACATCTAAATGTAAAGCAAAACATCTAGATGTAAAACCCTACATCTAGAGGTAAAGTCCAATATCTAGACCTAAAGACCAACATCTAGAGGTAAAACCCAACATCTAGTGGTAAAGCCCAAGGTCTGGAAGTAAAGCCCAGATTCTAGAGAGAAGCCAAAAATCCAGATGGAAAACTTAAAATCTAGAGGTAAAGCCCAACATCTACAGGTAAATCCAGATATCTAGGGGTAAAGCCCAACATCTAGAGGAAAAGCCAAATATATAGATATAAAACCCAAAATCTAGAGGTAAAGCCCAATATCTAGACGTAAAGCCCAAAATCTAGTTGAAAAGCACAACTTCTAGATCGAAAGCCCAACATCTAGAGGTAAAGACCAATATCTAGAGGTAAAACCCAACATCTAGAGGTAAAGCCAGATATCTAGAGGTAAAGCCCAACATCTAGAGGAAAAGCAAAATATATAGATTTCAAACCCAAATTCTAGAGTTAAATCCCAACATCTAGAGGTAAATCCCAAAGTCTAGATGTAAAGCTCAACTTCCAGATTTAAAGTCAAAAATCTAAATGTAAATACCAATACCTAGAGGTAGAGCCCAAAATGTAGAGGTAAAGCCCAACATCTAGAGATAAACCCAGATATATAGATCTAAACCCCAAAATCTAGAGGTGAAGCCCAATATTTAGATGTAAAGCCCAAAATCTAGATGTAAAGACCAACTTCTAGATCTAAAGCCGAAAATATAGTTGTAAAGCCCAACTTCTAAATCTAAAGCCCAACATCTGGAGGAAAAGCCCAATATTTAGAGTTTAAGCGCATCATTTAGAGGTAAAGCCAGATATCTAGAGGTAAAGCCCAACGTCTGGAGGTAAAGCCAGATATCTAGAGGTAAAGCCCATCATCTAGTCCTACAGCCCAATGTCTGCAGGTAAAGCCCAACTTACAGAGGTGAAGGCAAACATCTAGATGTAAAACCCCAAATCTAGAGGTAAAGCCCAACCTCTAGAGGAAAAGCCAAATATATATATATTTAAAACCCAAAATCTAGAGGTAAAGCCCAACATCTAGAGGAAAAGCCAAATATATATAGATTTAAAACCCAAAACCTAGAGGTAAAGCCCAATATCTAGACGTAAAGCCCAAAATCTAGATGTAAAGCCCAAATTCTTGGTCTAACACCCAAAATCTAGAGGTTAAGACCAATATCTAGAGGTAAAACCCAACATCTAGAGGTAAAGCCAGATATCTAGAGGTAAAGCCCAACGTCTGGAGGTAAAGCCAGATATCTAGAGGTAAAGCCCAACATCTAGAGGAAAAGCCAAATATATAGATTTCAAACCCAAATTCTAGAGTTAAATCCCAACATCTAGATGTAAAGCCCAACTTCCAAAGTTAAAGTCAAAAAATCTAGAGGTAAACACCAATACCTAGTGTTAGAGCCCAAAATCTAGAGATAAAGCCCAACATCTAGAGATAAAGCCAAATATATAGATTTAAAATCCAAAATCTAGAGATAAAGCCGAACATCTAAATGTAAAGCAAAACATCTAGATGTAATCCAAACATCTAGAGGTAAAGCCTAACATCTAGAGGTGAAGCACAACATATAGAGGTATAACCCAACATCTAGAGATAAAGACCAACATCTAAATGTAAAGCAAAACATCTAGATGTAAAACCCTACATCTAGAGGTAAAGTCCAATATCTAGACCTAAAGACCAACATCTAGAGGTAAAACCCAACATCTAGTGGTAAAGCCCAACGTCTGGAGGTAAAGCCCAGATTCTAGAGGGAAGCCAAAAATCCAGATGGAAAACCCAAAATCTAGAGGTAAAGCCCAACATCTACAGGTAAATCCAGATATCTAGGGGTAAAGCCCAATATCTAGAGGAAAAGCCAAATATATAGATATAAACCCAAAAATCTAGAGGTAAAGCGCAATATCTAGACGTAAAGCCCAAAAACTAGATGAAAAGCACAACTTCTAGATCTAAAGCCCAACATCTAGAGGTAAAGACCAATATCTAGAGGTAAAACCCAACATCTAGAGGTAAAGCCAGATATCTAGAGGTAAAGCCCAACGTCTGGAGGTAAAGACCATCATCTAGTCCTACAGCCCAATGTCTGCAGGTAAAGCCCAACTTACAGAGGTGAAGGCAAACATCTAGATGTAAAACCCCAAATCTAGCGGTAAAGCCCAACATCTAGAGGAAAAGCCAAATATATATATATTTAAAACGAAAAATCTAGAGGTAAAGCCCAACATCTAGAGGTAAAGCCAGATATCTAGAGGTAAAGCCCAGCTTCTAGATCTAAAGCCCAAAATCTAGATGTAAAGCCCAAATTCTAGATCTAACACCCAAAATCTAGAGGTAAAGACAAATATCTAGAGGTAAAACCCAACATCTAGAGGTAAAGCCCCAAATTCCAGATTTAAAGTCAAAAATCTAAATGTAAATACCAATACCTAGAGGTAGAGCCCAAAATGTAGAGGTAAAGCCCAACATCTAGAGGGAAAGCCCAGAATCTAGATGTAAAGCCTAACATCTAGAGGTGAATTCCAAAATCAAGTGTTAAGGCCTGACATCTACAGTTAAATCCAACCATATAGATATAACCCCCAACTTCTAGAGGTAAGGCCCAAAATCTAGAGGTAAAGCCCAACAGCTAGAGTTAAAGCCGAACGTCTTGAGGTAAAGCCCAAAGTCTAGAGTTAAAGCCCAACTTCTAGAGGTAAAGCCCAACATCTAGATGTATAGCCAGATATCTGACGGTAAAGCCCAACATCTAGAGGAAAAGCCAAATATATAGATTTAAAACCCAAAATTTAGAGATAAAGCCGAACATCTAAATGTAAAGCAAAACATCTAGATGTAATCCAAACATCTAGAGGTAAAGCCTAACATCTAGAGGTGAAGCACAACATATAGAGGTATAACCCAACATCTAGAGATAAAGACCAACATCTAAATGTAAAGCAAAACATCTAGATGTAAAACCCTACATCTAGAGGTAAAGTCCAATATCTAGACCTAAAGACCAACATCTAGAGGTAAAACCCAACATCTAGTGGTAAAGCCCAACGTCTGGAGGTAAAGCCCAGATTCTAGAGGGAAGCCAAAAATCCAGATGGAAAACCCAAAATCTAGAGGTAAAGCCCAACAGCTAGAGTTAAAGCCGAACGTCTTGAGGTAAAGCCCAAATTCTAGAATTAAAGCCCAACTTCTAGAGGTAAAGCCCAACATCTAGACGTAAAGGCAGATATCTAGACGTAAAGCCCAAAATCTAGATGAAAATCCCAACTTCTAGATCTAAAGCCCAACATCTAGAGGTAAAGACCAATATCTAGAGGTAAAACCCAACATCTACAGGTAAAGCCAGATATCTAGAGGTAAAGCCCAACGTCTGGAGGTAAAGCCCATCATCTAGTCCTACAGCCCAATGTCTGCAGTTAAGCCCAACTAACAGAGGTGAAGGCAAATATCTAGATGTAAAACCCCAAATCTAGAGGTAAAGCCCAACATCTAGAGGAAAAGCCAAATATATATATATTTAAAACCCAAAATCTAGAGGTAAAGCCCAACATCTAGAGGTAAAGCCAGATATCTAGAGGTAAAGCCCAACATCTAGAGGAAAAGCCAAATATATAGATTTAAAACCCAAAATCTAGAGGTAAAGCCCAATATCAAGACGTAAAGCCCAAAATCTAGATGTAAAGCCCAACTTCTTGATCTAAAGCCCAAAATCTAGATGTAAAGCCCAATTTCTAGATCTAACGCCCAAAATCTAGAGGTAAAGACCAATATCTAGAGGTAAAACCCAACATCTAGAGGTAAAGCCAGATATCTAGAGGTAAAGGCCAACATCTAGAGGAAAAGCAAAATATATAGATTTCAAACCCAAATTCTAGAGTTAAATCCCAACATCTAGAGGTTAAGCCCAACTTCCAGAGTTAAAGTCCAAAATCTAGAGGTAAACACCAATACCTAGAGTTAGAGCCCAATATCTAGAGATAAAGCCCAACATCTAGAGATAAAGCCAGATATATAGATTTAAAATCCAAAATCTGGAGGTAAAGCCCAACATCTAGAGCTAAAGCCCCAAATCTAGATGTAAAGCCCAATCGCTAGATCGAAAGCCAAATACTCTAGAGGTAAATCCCAACATGTAGAGGTAAAGACTAAGGTCTAGAGGTGAATTCCAATATCTAGTGTTAAAGCCCGACACCTACAGTTAAAGCCAAACATCTAGATGTAAAACCCAACTTCTAGAGGTAAAGCCGAATATCTAGAGTTAAAGCGCATCCTTTAGAGTAAAGCCCAAAATCTAGAGTTAAAGCCCAACATCTAGAGGGAAAGCCCAGAATCTAGATGTAAAGCCTAACATCTAGAGGTGAATTCCAAAATCAAGTGTTAAGGCCTGACATCTACAGTTAAATCCAACCATATAGATATAACCCCCAACTTCTAGAGGTAAGGCCCAAAATCTAGAGGTAAAGCCCAACAGCTAGAGTTAAAGCCGAACGTCTTGAGGTAAAGCCCAAAGTCTAGAGTTAAAGCCCAACTTCTAGAGGTAAAGCCCAACATCTAGACGTAAAGCCAGATATCTGCCGGTAAAGCCCAACATCTAGAGGAAAAGCCAAATATATAGATATAAAACCCAAAATCTAGAGGTAAAGCCCAATATCTAGACGTAAAGCCCAAAATCTAGATGAAAAGCACAACTTCTAGGTCTAACGCCCAAAATCTAGAGATAAAGACCAATATCTAGAGGTAAAACCCAACATCTAGAGGTAAAGCCAGATATCTAGAGGTAAAGCCCAACGTCTCGAGGTAAAGCCCATCATCTAGTCCTACAGCCCAATGTCTGCAGGTAAAGCCCAACTTACAGACGTGAAGGCAAACATCTAGATGTAAAACCCAAAATCAAGAGGTAAAGACCACTATCTAGACGTAAAGCCCAAAATCTAGATGTAAAGCCCAACTTCTAGATCTAAAGCCCAAAATATAGATGTAAAGCCCAACTTCTAAATCTAAAGCCCAACATCTAGAGGTAAAGCCCAATATTTAGAGTTTAAGCGCACCATTTAGAGGTAAAGCCCAAAATCTAGATGTAAAGCCCAACTTCTAGAGGTAAAGCCCATCATCTAGTCCTACAGACCAATGTCTGCAGTTAAAGCCCAACTGACAGAGGTGAAGGCAAACATCTAGAAGTAAAACCCAAAATCTAGAGATAAAGCCCAACATCTAGAGGAACAGCCAAATATATAGATTTAAAACCGAAAATCTAGAGGTAAAGCCCAATATCTAGACCTAAAGCCCAAAATCTAGATGTAAAGCCCAAATTCTAGATCTAACACCCAAAATCTAGAGGTAAAGACCAATATCTAGAGATAAAACCCAACATCTAGAGGTAAAGCCAGATATATAGATTTAAAATCCAAAATCTGGAGGTAAAGCCCAACATCTAGAGCTAAAGCCCCAAATCTAGATGTAAAGCCCAATTGCTAGATCTAAAGCCAAATACTCTAGAGGTAAAGCCCAACATGTAGAGGGAAAGACTAAGATCTAGAGGTGAATTCCAATATCTAGTGTTAAAGCCCGACACCTACAGTTAAAGCCAAACATCTAGATGTAAAACCCAACTTCTACAGGTAAAGCCCAACGTCTGGAGGTACAGCCCAGATTCTAGAGAGAATCCAAAAATCCAGATGGAAAACCCAAAATCTAGAGGTAAAGCCCAACATCTAGATGAATAGCCAAATATATAGATTTAAACCCCAAAATCTAGAGGTAAAGCCCAATATCTAGACTTAAAGATCAAAATCTAGATATAAAGACCAACTTCTAGATCTAAAGCCCAAAATATAGATGTAAAGCCAACTTCTAAATCTAAAGCCCAACATCTAGAGGTAAAGCCGATATCTAGAGGTAAAGCCCAACATCTAGAAGAAAAGCCAAATATATAGATTTAAAACCCAAAATCTAGAGATAAAGCCCAACATCTAAATGTAAAGCAAAACATCTAGATGTAATCCAAACATCTAGAGGTAAAGCCTAACATCTAGAGGTGAAGCACAACATATAGAGGTATAACCCAACATCTAGAGATAAAGACCAACATCTAAATGTAAAGCAAAACATCTAGATGTAAAACCCTACATCTAGAGGTAAAGTCCAATATCTAGACCTAAAGACCAACATCTAGAGGTTAACCCCAACATCTAGTGGTAAAGCCCAACGTCTGGAGGTAAAGCCCAGATTCTAGAGAGAAGCCAAAAATCCAGATGGAAAACCCAAAATCTAGAGGTAAAGCCCAACATCTACAGGTAAATCCAGATATCTAGGGGTAAAGCCCAACATCTAGAGGAAAAGCCAAATATATAGATATAAAACCCAAAATCTAGAGGTAAAGCCCAATATCTAGACGTAAAGCCCAAAATCTAGATGAAAAGCACAACTTCTAGATCTAAAGCCCAACATCTAGAGGTAAAGACCAATAGCTAGAGGTAAAACCCAACATCTAGAGGTAAAGCCAGATATCTAGAGGTAAAGCCCAACGTCTGGAGGTAAAGCCCATCATCTAGTCCTACAGCCCAATGTCTGCAGGTAAAGCCCAACTTACAGAGGTGAAGGCAAACATCTAGATGTAAAACTCCAAATCTAGAGGTAAAGCCCTACATCTAGAGGAAAAGCCAAATATATATATATTTAAAACCCAAAATCTAGAGGTAAAGCCCAACATCTAGAGGTAAAGCCAGATATCTAGGGGTAAATACCAACATCTAGAGGAAAAGCCAAATATATAGATTTAAAACCCAAAATCTAGAGGTAAATCCCAATATCAAGACGTAAAGGCCAAAATCTAGATGTAAAGCCCAACTTCGTGATCTAAAGCCCAAAATATAGATGTAAAGCCCAACTTCTAAACCTAAAGCCCAACATCTAGAGGTAAAGCCCAACGTCTGGAGGTAAAGCCCAGATTCTAGAGGGAAGCCAAAAATCCAGATGGAAAACTCAAAATCTAGAGGTAAAGCCCAACATCTACAGGTAAATCCAGATATCTAGGGGTAAAGCCCAACATCTAGAGGAAAAGACAAATATATAGATATAAACCCCAAAATCTAGAGGTAAAGCCCAATATCTAGACTTAAAGATCAAAATCTAGATATAAAGCCCAACTTCTAGATCTAAAGCCCAAAATATAGATGTAAAGCCCAACTTCTAAATCTAAAGCCCAAAATCTAGAGGTAAAGCCCAATATTTAGAGTTTAAGCGCATCATTTAGAGGTAAAGCCCAAAATCTAGAGGTAAATCCTAACATCTAGAGGTAAAGCCAGATATCAAGAGGTAAAGCCCAACGTCTGGAGGTAAAGCCCATCATCCAGTCCTACAGCCCAATGTCTGCAGGTAAAGCCCAACTTACAGAGGTGAAGGCAAACATCCAAATGTAAAACCCAAAATCTAGAGGTAAAGACCAACATCTAGAGGAAAAGCCAAATATATAGATTTAAAACCCAAAATCTAGAGGTAAAGCCCAATATCTAGACCTAAAGCCCAAAGTCTAGATATAAAGCCCAACTTCTACATCTAAAGCCCAAAATCTAGATGTAAAGCCCAAATTCTAGATCAATAGCCCAAAATCTAGAGGTAAAGACCAATATCTAGAGGTAAAACCCAACATCTAGAGGTAAAGCCAGATATCTAGAGGTAAAGCCCAACATCTAGAGGAAAAGCAAAATATATAGATTTCAAACCCAAATTCTAGAGTTCAATTCCAACATCTAGAGGTAAATCCCAAAGTCTAGATGTAAAGCTCAACTTCCAGATTTAAAGTCAAAAATCTAAATGTAAATACCAATACCTAGAGGTAGAGCCCAAAATGTAGAGGTAAAGCCCAACATCTAGAGATAAAGCCAGATATATAGATCTAAACCCCAAAATCTAGAGGTGAAGCCCAATATCTAGACGTAAATCCCAAAATCTAGATGTAAAGCCCAACTTCTAGAATTAAAGCCCTTCATCTAGTCCTACAGCCCAATGTCTCCAGGTAAAGCCCAACTTTACATCTAGATGTAAAGCCCAAAATCTAGAGGTAAAGCCCAACATCTAGAGGGAAAGCCCAGAATCTAGATGTAAAGCCCAACTTCTAGATCTAAAGCCCAAAATCTAGATGTAAAGCCCAACTTCTAGATCTAAAGCCCAAAATATAGATGTAAAGCCCAATATTTAGAATTTAAGCGCATCATTTAGAGGTAAAGCCCAAAATCTAGATGTAAAGCCCAACTTCTAGAGGTAAAGCCCATCATCTAGTCCTACAGCCAAATGTCTGCAGGTAAAGCCCAACTTACAGAGGTGAAGGCAAACATCTAGATGTAAAACCCAAAATCTAGAGGTAAAGCCCAACATCTAGAGGAAAAGCCAAATATATAGATTTAAAACCCAAAATCTAGAGGTAAAGCCCAATATCTAGACGTAAAGCCCAAAATCTAGATTTAAAGCCCAACTTCTAGATCTAAAGCCCAAAATCTAGATGTAAAGCCCAAATTCTAGATCTAACACCCAAAATCTAGAGGTAAAGACCAATATCTAGAGGTAAAACCCAACATCTAGAGGTAAAGCCAGATATCTAGAGGTAAAGCCCAACATCTAGAGGAAAAGCAAAATATATAGATTTCAAACCCAAATTCTAGAGTTCAATCCCAACATCTAGAGGTAAAGCCCAACTTCCAGAGTTAAAGTCCAAAATCTAGAGGTAAAAACCAATACCTAGAGTTAGAGCCCAAAATCTAGAGATAAAGCCCAACATCTAGAGATAAAGCCAGATATATAGATTTAAAATCCAAAATCTGGAGGTAAAGCCCAACATCTAGAGCTAAAGCCCCAAATCTAGATGTAAAGCCCAATCGCTACATCTAAAGCCAAATACTCTAGAGGTAAAGCCCAACATGTAGAGGTAAAGACTAAGATCTAGAGGTGAATTCCAATATCTAGTGTTAAAGCCTGACACCTACAGTTAAAGCCAAACATCTAGATGTAAAACCCAACTTCTAGAGGTAAAGCCGAATATCTAGAGTTAAAGCGCATCCTTTAGAGTAAAGCCCAAAATCTAGAATTAAAGCCCAACATCTAGAGGGAAAGCCCAGAATCTAGATGTAAAGCCTAACATCTAGAGGTGAATTCCAAAATCAAGTGTTAAGGCCTGACATCTACAGTTAAATCCAACCATATAGATATAACCCCCAACTTCTAGAGGTAAAGCCCAACAGCTAGAGTTAAAGCCGAACGTCTTGAGGTAAAGTCCAAAGTCTAGAGGTAAAGCCCAACTTCTAGAGGTAAAGCCCAACATCTAGACGTAAAGCCCAAAATCTAGAGGTAAAGCCCAACAGCTAGAGTTAAAGCCGAACGTCTTGAGGTAAAGTCCAAAGTCTAGAGGTAAAGCCCAACTTCTAGAGGTAAAGCCCAACATCTAGACGTAAAGCCAGATATCTGACGGTAAAGCCCAACATCTAGAGGAAAAGCCAAATATATAGATTTAAAACCCAAAATCTAGAGGTAAAGCCCAATATCTAGACGTAAAGCCCAAAATCTAGATGTAAAGCACAACTTCTAGATCTAAAGCCCAACATCTAGAGGTAAAGACCAATATCTAGAGGTAAAACCCAACATCTAGAGGTAAAGCCAGATATCTAGAGGTAAAGCCCAACGTCTGGAGGTAAAGCCCATCATCTAGTCCTACAGCCCAATGTCTGCAGGTAAAGCCCAACTTACCGAGGTGAAGGCAAACATCTAGATGTAAAACCCCAAATCTAGAGGTAAAGCCCAACATCTAGAGGAAAAGCCAAATATATATATATTTAAAACCCAAAATCTAGAGGTAAAGCCCAACATCTAGAGGTAAAGCCAGATATCTAGGGGTAAAGGCCAACATCCTGAGGAAAAGCCAAATATATAGATTTAAAACCCAAATTCTAGAGTTAAATCCCAACATCTAGGGGTAAACCCCAACTTCCAGAGTTAAAGTCCAAAATCTACAGGTAAACACCAATACCTAGATTTAGAGCCCAAAATCTAGAGATATGCCAAATATATAGATTTAAAACCCAAAATCTAGAGATAAAGCCGAACGTCTAAATGTAAAGCAAAACATCTAGATGTAATCCAAACATCTAGAGGTAAAGCCTAACATCTAGAGGTGAAGCACAACATATAGAGGTATAACCCAACATCTAGAGATAAAGACCAACATCTAAATGTAAAGCAAAACATCTAGATGTAAAACCCTACATCTAGAGGTAAAGTCCAATATCTAGACCTAAAGACCAACATCTAGAGGTAAAGCCCAACGTCTGGAGGTAAAGCCCAGATTCTAGAGGGAAGCCAAAAATCCAGTTGGAAAACTCAAAATCTAGAGGTAAAGCCCAACATCTACAGGTAAATCCAGATATCTAGGGGTAAAGCCCAACATCTAGAGGAAAAGACAAATATATAGATATAAAACCCAAAATCTAGAGGTAAAGCCCAATATCTAGACTTAAAGATCAAAATCTAGATATAAAGCCCAACTTCTAGATCTAAAGCCCAAAATATAGATGTAAAGCCCAACTTCTAAATCTAAAGCCCAAAATCTAGAGGTAAAGCCCAATATTTAGAGTTTAAGCGCATCATTTAGAGGTAAAGCCCAAAATCTAGAGGTAAATCCCAACATCTAGAGGTAAAGCCAGATATCAAGAGGTAAAGCCCAACGTCTGGAGGTAAAGCCCATCATCTAGTCCTACAGCCCAATGTCTGCAGGTAAAGCCCAACTTACAGACGTGAAGGCAAACATCCAAATGTAAAACCCAAAATCTAGAGGTAAAGCCCAACATCTAGAGGAAAAGCCAAATATATAGATTTAAAACCCAAAATCTAGAGGTAAAGCCCAATATCTAGACGTAAAGCCCAAAATCTAGATTTAAAGCCCAACTTCTAGATCTAAAGCCCAAAATCTAGATGTAAAGCCCAAATTCTAGATCTAACACCCAAAATCTAGAGGTAAACACCAATATCTAGAGGTAAAACCCAACATCTAGAGGTAAAGCCAGATATCTAGAGGTAAAGCCCAACATCTAGAGGAAAAGCAAAATATATAGATTTCAAACCCAAATTCTAGAGTTCAATCCCAACATCTAGAGGTAAAGCCCAACTTCCAGAGTTAAAGTCCAAAATCTAGAGGTAAACACCAATACCTAGAGTTAGAGCCCAAAATCTAGGGATAAAGCCCAACATCTAGAGATAAAGCCAGATATATAGATTTAAAATCCAAAATCTGGAGGTAAAGCCCAACATCTAGAGCTAAAGCCCCAAATCTAGATGTAAAGCCCAATCGCTACATCTAAAGCCAAATACTCTAGAGGTAAAGCCCAACATGTAGAGGTAAAGACTAAGATCTAGAGGTGAATTCCAATATCTAGTGTTAAAGCCTGACACCTACAGTTAAAGCCAAACATCTAGATGTAAAACCCAACTTCTAGAGGTAAAGCCGAATATCTAGAGTTAAAGCGCATCCTTTAGAGTAAAGCCCAAAATCTAGAATTAAAGCCCAACATCTAGAGGGAAAGCCCAGAATCTAGATGTAAAGCCTAACATCTAGAGGTGAATTCCAAAATCAAGTGTTAAGGCCTGACATCTACAGTTAAATCCAACCATATAGATATAACCCCCAACTTCTAGAGGTAAAGCCCAACAGCTAGAGTTAAAGCCGAACGTCTTGAGGTAAAGTCCAAAGTCTAGAGGTAAAGCCCAACTTCTAGAGGTAAAGCCCAACATCTAGACGTAAAGCCCAAAATCTAGAGGTAAAGCCCAACAGCTAGAGTTAAAGCCGAACGTCTTGAGGTAAAGTCCAAAGTCTAGAGGTAAAGCCCAACTTCTAGAGGTAAAGCCCAACATCTAGACGTAAAGCCAGATATCTGACGGTAAAGCCCAACATCTAGAGGAAAAGCCAAATATATAGATTTAAAACCCAACATCTAGAGATAAAGACCAACATCTAAATGTAAAGCAAAACATCTAGATGTAAAACCCTACATCTAGAGGTAAAGTCCAATATCTAGACCTAAAGACCAACATCTAGAGGTAAAACCCAACATCTAGTGGTAAAGCCCAACGTCTGGAGGTAAAGCCCAGATTCTAGAGAGAAGCCAAAAATCCAGATGGAAAACCCAAAATCTAGAGGTAAAGCCCAACATCTACAGGTAAATCCAGATATCTAGGGGTAAAGCCCAACATCTAGAGGAAAAGACAAATATATCGATATAAAACCCAAAATCTAGAGGTAAAGCCCAATATCTAGACGTAAAGCCCAAAATCTAGATGTAAAGCACAACTTCTAGATCTAAAGCCCAACATCTAGAGGTAAAGACCAATATCTAGAGGTAAAACCCAACATCTAGAGGTAAAGCCAGATATCTAGAGGTAAAGCCCAACGTCTGGAGGTAAAGCCCATCATCTAGTCCTACAGCCGAATGTCTGCAGGTAAAGCCCAACTTACAGAGGTGAAGGCAAACATCTAGATGTAAAACCCCAAATCTAGAGGTAAAGCCCAACATCTAGAGGAAAAGTCAAATATATATATATTTAAAACCCAAAATCTAGAGGTAAAGCCCAACATCTAGAGGTAAAGCCAGATATCTATGGGTAAAGGCCAACATCTAGAGGAAAAGCCAAATATATAGATTTAAAACCCAAATTCTAGAGTTAAATCCCAACATCTAGGGGTAAACCCCAACTTCCAGAGTTAAAGTCCAAAATCTACAGGTAAACACCAATACCTAGATTTAGAGCCCAAAATCTAGAGATATGCCAAATATATAGATTTAAAACCCAAAATCTAGAGATAAAGCCGAACGTCTAAATGTAAAGCAAAACATCTAGATGTAATCCAAACATCTAGAGGTAAAGCCTAACATCTAGAGGTGAAGCACAACATATAGAGGTATAACCCAACATCTAGAGATAAAGACCAACATCTAAATGTAAAGCAAAACATCTAGATGTAAAACCCTACATCTAGAGGTAAAGTCCAATATCTAGACCTAAAGACCAACATCTAGAGGTAAAGCCCAACGTCTGGAGGTAAAGCCCAGATTCTAGAGGGAAGCCAAAAATCCAGTTGGAAAACTCAAAATCTAGAGGTAAAGACCAACATCTACAGGTAAATCCAGATATCTAGGGGTAAAGCCCAACATCTAGAGGAAAAGACAAATATATAGATATAAACCCCAAAATCTAGAGGTAAAGCCCAATATCTAGACTTAAAGATCAAAATCTAGATATAAAGACCAACTTCTAGATCTAAAGCCCAAAATATAGATGTAAAGCCAACTTCTAAATCTAAAGCCCAACATCTAGAGGTAAAGCCCAATATTTAGATTTTAAGCGCATCATTTAGAGGTAAAGCCCAAAATCTAGAGGTAAATCCCAACATCTAGAGGTAAAGCCAGATATCAAGAGGTAAAGCCCAACGTCTGGAGGTAAAGCCCATCATCTAGTCCTACAGCCCAATATCTGCAGGTAAAGCCCAACTTACAGAGGTGAAGGCAAACATCCAAATGTAAAACCCAAAATCTAGAGGTAAAGCCCAACATCTAGAGGAAAAGCCAAATATATAGATTTAAAACCCAAAATCTAGAGTTAAATCCCAACATCTAGAGGTAAATCCCAAAGTCTAGATGTAAAGCTCAACTTCCAGATTTAAAGTCAAAAAATATAAATGTAAATACCAATACCTAGAGTTAGAGCCCAACATCTAGAGATAAAGCCCAACATCTAGAGATAAAGCCAGATATATAGATTTAAAATCCAAAATCTGGAGGTAAAGCCCAACATCTAGAGCTAAAGCCCCAAATCTAGATGTAAAGCCCAATCGCTACATCTAAAGCCAAATACTCTAGAGGTAAAGCCCAACATGTAGAGGTAAAGACTAAGATCTAGAGGTGAATTCCAATATCTAGTGTTAAAGGCCGACACCTACAGTTAAAGCCAAACATCTAGATGTAAAACCCAACTTCTAGAGGTAAAGCCGAATATCTAGAGTTAAAGCGCATCTTTTAGAGTAAAGCCCAAAATCTAGAGTTAAAGCCCAACATCTAGAGGGAAAGCCCAGAATCTAGATGTAAAGCCTAACATCTAGAGGTGAATTCCAAAATCAAGTGTTAAGGCCTGACATCTACAGTTAAATCCAACCATATAGATATAACCCCCAACTTCTAGAGGTAAAGCCCAACAGCTAGAGTTAAAGCCGAACGTCTTGAGGTAAAGTCCAAAGTCTAGAGGTAAAGCCCAACTTCTAGAGGTAAAGCCCAACTTCTAGAGGTAAAGCCCAACATCTAGACGTAAAGCCCAAAATCTAGAGGTAAAGCCCAACAGCTAGAGTTAAAGCCGAACGTCTTGAGGTAAAGTCCAAAGTCTAGAGGTAAAGCCCAACTTCTAGAGGTAAAGCCCAACATCTAGACGTAAAGCCAGATATCTGACGGTAAAGCCCAACATCTAGAGGAAAAGCCAAATATATAGATTTAAAACCCAAAATCTAGAGATAAAGCCGAACATCTAAATGTAAAGCAAAACATCTAGATGTAATCCAAACATCTAGAGGTAAAGCCTAACATCTAGAGGTGAAGCACAACATATAGAGGTATAACCCAACATCTAGAGATAAAGACCAACATCTAAATGTAAAGCAAAACATCTAGATGTAAAACCCTACATCTAGAGGTAAAGTCCAATATCTAGACCTAAAGACCAACATCTAGAGGTAAAGCCCAACGTCTGGAGGTAAAGCCCAGATTCTAGAGGGAAGCCAAAAATCCAGATGGAAAACTCAAAATCTAGAGGTAAAGCCCAACATCTACAGGTAAATCCAGATATCTAGGGGTAAAGCCCAACATCTAGAGGAAAAGACAAATATATAGATATAAACCCCAAAATCTAGAGGTAAAGCCCAATATCTAGACTTAAAGATCAAAATCTAGATATAAAGCCCAACTTCTAGATCTAAAGCCCAAAATATAGATGTAAAGCCCAACTTCTAAATCTAAAGCCCAAAATCTAGAGGTAAAGCCCAATATTTAGAGTTTAAGCGCATCATTTAGAGGTAAAGCCCAACATCTAGAGGTAAAGCCAGATATCAAGAGGTAAAGCCCAACGTCTGGAGGTAAAGCCCATCATCTAGTCCTACAGCCCAATGTCTGCAGGTAAAGCCCAACTTACAGAGGTGAAGGCAAACATCCAAATGTAAAACCCAAAATCTAGAGGTAAAGCCCAACATCTAGAGGAAAAGCCAAATATATAGATTTAAAACCCAAAATCTAGAGGTAAAGCCCAATATCTAGACCTAAAGCCCAAAGTCTAGATATAAAACCCAAATTCTAGATCTAAAGCCCAAAATCTAGAGGTAAAGACCAATATCTAGAGGTAAAACCCAACATCTAGAGGTAAAGCCAGATATCTAGAGGTAAAGCCCAACATCTAGAGGAAAAGCAAAATATATAGATTTCAAACCCAAATTCTAGAGTTCAATTCCAACATCTAGAGGTAAATCCCAAAGTCTAGATGTAAAGCTCAACTTCCAGATTTAAAGTCAAAAATCTAAATGTAAATACCAATACCTAGAGGTAGAGCCCAAAATGTAGAGGTAAAGCCCAACATCTAGAAATAAAGCCAGATATATAGATCTAAACCCCAAAATCTAGAGGTGAAGCCCAATATCTAGACGTAAATCCCAAAATCTAGATGTAAAGCCCAACTTCTAGAGGTAAAGCCCATCATCTATTCCTACAGCCCAATGTCTCCAGGTAAAGCCCAACTTACAGAGGTGAAGGCAAACATCTAGATGTAAAGCCCAAAATCTAGAGGTAAAGCCCAACATCTAGAGGGAAAGCCCAGAATCTAGATGTAAAGCCCAACTTCTAGATCTAAAGCCCAAAATATAGATGTAAAGCCCAACTTCTAAATCTAAAGCCCAACATCTAGAGGTAAAGCCCAATATTTAGAATTTAAGCGCATCATTTAGAGGTAAAGCCCAAAATCTAGATGTAAAGCCCAACTTCTAGAGGTAAAGCCCATCATCTAGTCCTACAGCCAAATGTCTGCAGGTAAAGCCCAACTTACAGAGGTGAAGGCAAACATCTAGATGTAAAACCCAAAATCTAGAGGTAAAGCCCAACATCTAGAGGAAAAGCCAAATATATAGATTTAAAACCCAAAATCTAGAGGTAAAGCCCAATATCTAGACGTAAAGCCCAAAATCTAGATTTAAAGCCCAACTTCTAGATCTAAAGCCCAAAATCTAGATGTAAAGCCCAAATTCTAGATCTAACACCCAA
Organism: Leptosomus discolor; assembly: GCF_034619465.1. Taxonomy (NCBI): domain Eukaryota; kingdom Metazoa; phylum Chordata; class Aves; order Leptosomiformes; family Leptosomidae; genus Leptosomus; species Leptosomus discolor. The sequence goes on along the minus strand of NW_028237833.1, from coordinate 2,579,438 downwards.
AATCTAGAGGTAAACACCAATATCTAGAGGTAAAACCCAACATCTAGAGGTAAAGCCAGATATCTAGAGGTAAAGCCCAACATCTAGAGGAAAAGCAAAATATATAGATTTCAAACCCAAATTCTAGAGTTCAATCCCAACATCTAGAGGTAAAGCCCAACTTCCAGAGTTAAAGTCCAAAATCTAGAGGTAAACACCAATACCTAGAGTTAGAGCCCAAAATCTAGGGATAAAGCCCAACATCTAGAGATAAAGCCAGATATATAGATTTAAAATCCAAAATCTGGAGGTAAAGCCCAACATCTAGAGCTAAAGCCCCAAATCTAGATGTAAAGCCCAATCGCTACATCTAAAGCCAAATACTCTAGAGGTAAAGCCCAACATGTAGAGGTAAAGACTAAGATCTAGAGGTGAATTCCAATATCTAGTGTTAAAGCCTGACACCTACAGTTAAAGCCAAACATCTAGATGTAAAACCCAACTTCTAGAGGTAAAGCCGAATATCTAGAGTTAAAGCGCATCCTTTAGAGTAAAGCCCAAAATCTAGAATTAAAGCCCAACATCTAGAGGGAAAGCCCAGAATCTAGATGTAAAGCCTAACATCTAGAGGTGAATTCCAAAATCAAGTGTTAAGGCCTGACATCTACAGTTAAATCCAACCATATAGATATAACCCCCAACTTCTAGAGGTAAAGCCCAACAGCTAGAGTTAAAGCCGAACGTCTTGAGGTAAAGTCCAAAGTCTAGAGGTAAAGCCCAACTTCTAGAGGTAAAGCCCAACATCTAGACGTAAAGCCCAAAATCTAGAGGTAAAGCCCAACAGCTAGAGTTAAAGCCGAACGTCTTGAGGTAAAGTCCAAAGTCTAGAGGTAAAGCCCAACTTCTAGAGGTAAAGCCCAACATCTAGACGTAAAGCCAGATATCTGACGGTAAAGCCCAACATCTAGAGGAAAAGCCAAATATATAGATTTAAAACCCAACATCTAGAGATAAAGACCAACATCTAAATGTAAAGCAAAACATCTAGATGTAAAACCCTACATCTAGAGGTAAAGTCCAATATCTAGACCTAAAGACCAACATCTAGAGGTAAAACCCAACATCTAGTGGTAAAGCCCAACGTCTGGAGGTAAAGCCCAGATTCTAGAGAGAAGCCAAAAATCCAGATGGAAAACCCAAAATCTAGAGGTAAAGCCCAACATCTACAGGTAAATCCAGATATCTAGGGGTAAAGCCCAACATCTAGAGGAAAAGACAAATATATCGATATAAAACCCAAAATCTAGAGGTAAAGCCCAATATCTAGACGTAAAGCCCAAAATCTAGATGTAAAGCACAACTTCTAGATCTAAAGCCCAACATCTAGAGGTAAAGACCAATATCTAGAGGTAAAACCCAACATCTAGAGGTAAAGCCAGATATCTAGAGGTAAAGCCCAACGTCTGGAGGTAAAGCCCATCATCTAGTCCTACAGCCGAATGTCTGCAGGTAAAGCCCAACTTACAGAGGTGAAGGCAAACATCTAGATGTAAAACCCCAAATCTAGAGGTAAAGCCCAACATCTAGAGGAAAAGTCAAATATATATATATTTAAAACCCAAAATCTAGAGGTAAAGCCCAACATCTAGAGGTAAAGCCAGATATCTAGGGGTAAAGGCCAACATCTAGAGGAAAAGCCAAATATATAGATTTAAAACCCAAATTCTAGAGTTAAATCCCAACATCTAGGGGTAAACCCCAACTTCCAGAGTTAAAGTCCAAAATCTACAGGTAAACACCAATACCTAGATTTAGAGCCCAAAATCTAGAGATATGCCAAATATATAGATTTAAAACCCAAAATCTAGAGATAAAGCCGAACGTCTAAATGTAAAGCAAAACATCTAGATGTAATCCAAACATCTAGAGGTAAAGCCTAACATCTAGAGGTGAAGCACAACATATAGAGGTATAACCCAACATCTAGAGATAAAGACCAACATCTAAATGTAAAGCAAAACATCTAGATGTAAAACCCTACATCTAGAGGTAAAGTCCAATATCTAGACCTAAAGACCAACATCTAGAGGTAAAGCCCAACGTCTGGAGGTAAAGCCCAGATTCTAGAGGGAAGCCAAAAATCCAGTTGGAAAACTCAAAATCTAGAGGTAAAGACCAACATCTACAGGTAAATCCAGATATCTAGGGGTAAAGCCCAACATCTAGAGGAAAAGACAAATATATAGATATAAACCCCAAAATCTAGAGGTAAAGCCCAATATCTAGACTTAAAGATCAAAATCTAGATATAAAGACCAACTTCTAGATCTAAAGCCCAAAATATAGATGTAAAGCCAACTTCTAAATCTAAAGCCCAACATCTAGAGGTAAAGCCCAATATTTAGATTTTAAGCGCATCATTTAGAGGTAAAGCCCAAAATCTAGAGGTAAATCCCAACATCTAGAGGTAAAGCCAGATATCAAGAGGTAAAGCCCAACGTCTGGAGGTAAAGCCCATCATCTAGTCCTACAGCCCAATATCTGCAGGTAAAGCCCAACTTACAGAGGTGAAGGCAAACATCCAAATGTAAAACCCAAAATCTAGAGGTAAAGCCCAACATCTAGAGGAAAAGCCAAATATATAGATTTAAAACCCAAAATCTAGAGTTAAATCCCAACATCTAGAGGTAAATCCCAAAGTCTAGATGTAAAGCTCAACTTCCAGATTTAAAGTCAAAAAATATAAATGTAAATACCAATACCTAGAGTTAGAGCCCAACATCTAGAGATAAAGCCCAACATCTAGAGATAAAGCCAGATATATAGATTTAAAATCCAAAATCTGGAGGTAAAGCCCAACATCTAGAGCTAAAGCCCCAAATCTAGATGTAAAGCCCAATCGCTACATCTAAAGCCAAATACTCTAGAGGTAAAGCCCAACATGTAGAGGTAAAGACTAAGATCTAGAGGTGAATTCCAATATCTAGTGTTAAAGGCCGACACCTACAGTTAAAGCCAAACATCTAGATGTAAAACCCAACTTCTAGAGGTAAAGCCGAATATCTAGAGTTAAAGCGCATCTTTTAGAGTAAAGCCCAAAATCTAGAGTTAAAGCCCAACATCTAGAGGGAAAGCCCAGAATCTAGATGTAAAGCCTAACATCTAGAGGTGAATTCCAAAATCAAGTGTTAAGGCCTGACATCTACAGTTAAATCCAACCATATAGATATAACCCCCAACTTCTAGAGGTAAAGCCCAACAGCTAGAGTTAAAGCCGAACGTCTTGAGGTAAAGTCCAAAGTCTAGAGGTAAAGCCCAACTTCTAGAGGTAAAGCCCAACTTCTAGAGGTAAAGCCCAACATCTAGACGTAAAGCCCAAAATCTAGAGGTAAAGCCCAACAGCTAGAGTTAAAGCCGAACGTCTTGAGGTAAAGTCCAAAGTCTAGAGGTAAAGCCCAACTTCTAGAGGTAAAGCCCAACATCTAGACGTAAAGCCAGATATCTGACGGTAAAGCCCAACATCTAGAGGAAAAGCCAAATATATAGATTTAAAACCCAAAATCTAGAGATAAAGCCGAACATCTAAATGTAAAGCAAAACATCTAGATGTAATCCAAACATCTAGAGGTAAAGCCTAACATCTAGAGGTGAAGCACAACATATAGAGGTATAACCCAACATCTAGAGATAAAGACCAACATCTAAATGTAAAGCAAAACATCTAGATGTAAAACCCTACATCTAGAGGTAAAGTCCAATATCTAGACCTAAAGACCAACATCTAGAGGTAAAGCCCAACGTCTGGAGGTAAAGCCCAGATTCTAGAGGGAAGCCAAAAATCCAGATGGAAAACTCAAAATCTAGAGGTAAAGCCCAACATCTACAGGTAAATCCAGATATCTAGGGGTAAAGCCCAACATCTAGAGGAAAAGACAAATATATAGATATAAACCCCAAAATCTAGAGGTAAAGCCCAATATCTAGACTTAAAGATCAAAATCTAGATATAAAGCCCAACTTCTAGATCTAAAGCCCAAAATATAGATGTAAAGCCCAACTTCTAAATCTAAAGCCCAAAATCTAGAGGTAAAGCCCAATATTTAGAGTTTAAGCGCATCATTTAGAGGTAAAGCCCAACATCTAGAGGTAAAGCCAGATATCAAGAGGTAAAGCCCAACGTCTGGAGGTAAAGCCCATCATCTAGTCCTACAGCCCAATGTCTGCAGGTAAAGCCCAACTTACAGAGGTGAAGGCAAACATCCAAATGTAAAACCCAAAATCTAGAGGTAAAGCCCAACATCTAGAGGAAAAGCCAAATATATAGATTTAAAACCCAAAATCTAGAGGTAAAGCCCAATATCTAGACCTAAAGCCCAATATCTAGACGTATACCCAAAATCTAGATGTAAAGCCCAACTTCTTGATCTAAAGCCCAAAATCTAGATGTAAAGCCCAAATTCTATATCTAACGCCCAAAATCTAGAGATAAAGACCAATATCTAGAGGTAAAACCCAACATCTAGAGGTAAAGCCAGATATATAGATCTAAACCCCAAAATCTAGAGGTGAAGCCCAATATCTAGACGTAAAGACCAAAATCTCGATGTAAAGACCAAATTCTAGACCTAAAGCCCAAAATCTAGATGTAAAGCCCAACTTCTAAATCTAAAGCCCAACATCTGGAGGTAAAGCCCAATATTTAGAATTTAAGCGCATCATTTAGAGGTAAAGCCCAAAATCTAGATGTAAAGCACAACTTCTAGAGGTAAAGCCCATCATCTAGTCCTACAGCCCAATGTCTGCAGGTAAAGCCCAACTTACAGAGGTGAAGGCAAACATCTAGATGTAAAACCCAAAATCTAGAGGTAAAGCCCAACATCTAGACGTAAAGCCCAAAATCTAGATGTAAAGCCCAAATTCTATCTCTAACGCCCAAAATCTAGAGATAAAGACCAATATCTAGAGGTAAAACCCAACATCTAGAGGTAAAGCCAGGTATCTAGATGCAAAGCCCAACATCTAGAGGTAAAACCCAACTTCCAGAGTTAAAGTCCAAAATCTAGAGGTAAACACCAATACCTAAAGTTAGAGCCCAAAATCTAGAGATAAAGTCCAACATCTAGAGATAAAGTCAGATATATAGATTTAAAATCCAAAATCTGGAGGTAAAGCCCAACATCTAGAGCTAAAGCCCCAAATCTAGATGTAAAGCCCAATTGCTAGATCTAAAGCCAAATACTCTAGAGGTAAAGCCCAACATGTAGAGGTAAAGACTAAGATCTAGAGGTGAATTCCAATATCTAGTGTTAAAGGCCGACACCGACAGTTAAAGCCAAACATCTAGATGTAAAACCCAACTTCTAGAGGTAAAGCCGAATATCTAGAGTTAAAGCGCATCCTTTCGAGTAAAGCCCAAAATCTAGAGTTAAAGCCCAACATCTAGAGGGAAAGCCCAGAATCTAGATGTAAAGCCTAACATCTAGAAGTGAATTCCAAAATCAAGTGTTAAGGCCTGACATCTACAGTTAAACCCAACCATATAGGTATAACCCCCAACTTCTAGAGGTAAGGCCCAAAATCTAGAGGTAAAGCCCAACAGCTAGAGTTAAAGCCGAACGTCTTGAGGTAAAGCCCAAAGTCTAGAGTTAAAGCCCAACTTCTAGAGGTAAAGCCCAACATCTAGACGTAAAGCCAGATATCTGACGGTAAAGACCAACATCTAGAGGAAAAGCCAAATATATAGATTTAAAACCCAAAATCTAGAGATAAAGCCGAACATCTAAATGTAAAGCAAAACATCTAGATGTAATCCAAACATCTAGAGGTAAAGCCTAACATCTAGAGGTGAAGCACAACATATAGAGGTATAACCCAACATCTAGAGATAAAGACCAACATCTAAATGTAAAGCAAAACATCTAGATGTAAAACCCTACATCTAGAGGTAAAGTCCAATATCTAGACCTAAAGACCAACATCTAGAGGTAAAACCCAACATCTAGAGGTAAAGCCCAACGTCTGGAGGGAAAGCCCAGATTCTAGAGGGAAGCCAAAAATCCAGATGGAAAACTCAAAATCTAGAGGTAAAGCCCAACATCTACAGGTAAATCCAGATATCTAGGGGTAAAGCCCAACATCTAGAGGAAAAGACAAATATATAGATATAAACCCCAAAATCTAGAGGTAAAGCCCAATATCTAGACTTAAAGATCAAAATCTAGATATAAAGCCCAACTTCTAGATCTAAAGCCCAAAATATAGATGTAAAGCCTAACTTCTAAATCTAAAGCCCAACATCTAGAGGTAAAGCCCAATATTTAGAGTTTAAGCGCATCATTTAGAGGTAAAGCCCAAAATCTAGAGGTAAATCCCAACATCTAGAGGTAAAGCCAGATATCAAGAGGTAAAGCCCAACGTCTGGAGGTAAAGCCCATCATCTAGTCCTACAGCCCAATGTCTGCAGGTAAAGCCCAACTTACAGAGGTGAAGGCAAACATCCAAATGTAAAACCCAAAATCTAGAGGTAAAGCCCAACATCTAGAGGAAAAGCCAAATATATAGATTTAAAACCCAAAATCTAGAGTTAAATCCCAACATCTAGAGGTAAATCCCAAAGTCTAGATGTAAAGCTCAACTTCCAGATTTAAAGTCAAAAAATCTAAATGTAAATACCAATACCTAGAGTTAGAGCCCAACATCTAGAGATAAAGCCCAACATCTAGAGATAAAGCCAGATATATATATTTAAAATCCAAAATCTGGAGGTAAAGCCCAACATCTAGAGCTAAAGCCCCAAATCTAGATGTAAAGCCCAATTGCTAGATCTAAAGCCAAATAATCTAGAGGTAAAGCCCAACATGTAGAGGTAAAGACTAAGATCTAGAGGTGAATTCCAATATCTAGTGTTAAAGCTTGACACCTACAGTTAAAGCCAAACATCTAGATGTAAAACCCAACTTCTAGAGGTAAAGCCAAATATCTAGAGTTAAAGCGCATCCTTTAGAGTAAAGCCCAAAATCTAGAGTTAAAGCCCAACATCTAGAGGGAAAGCCCAGAATCTAGATGTAAAGCCTAACATCTAGAGGTGAATTCCAAAATCAAGTGTTAAGGCCTGACATCTACAGTTAAATCCAACCATATAGATATAACCCCCAACTTCTAGAGGTAAAGCCCAACAGCTAGAGTTAAAGCCGAACGTCTTGAGGTAAAGTCCAAAGTCTAGAGGTAAAGCCCAACTTCTAGAGGTAAAGCCCAACTTCTAGAGGTAAAGCCCAACATCTAGACGTAAAGCCCAAAATCTAGAGGTAAAGCCCAACTTCTAGAGGTAAAGCCCAACATCTAGACGTAAAGCCAGATATCTGACGGTAAAGCCCAACATCTAGAGGAAAAGCCAAATATATAGATTTAAAACCCAAAATCTAGAGATAAAGCCGAACATCTAAATGTAAAGCAAAACATCTAGATGTAATCCAAACATCTAGAGGTAAAGCCTAACATCTAGAGGTGAAGCACAACATATAGAGGTATAACCCAACATCTAGAGATAAAGACCAAAGTCTAGATGTAAAGCTCAACTTCCAGATTTAAAGTCAAAAAATATAAATGTAAATACCAATACCTAGAGTTAGAGCCCAACATCTAGAGATAAAGCCCAACATCTAGTGGTAAAGCCCAACGTCTGGAGGTAAAGCCCAGATTCTAGAGAGAAGCCAAAAATCCAGATGGAAAACCCAAAATCTAGAGGTAAAGCCCAACATCTACAGGTAAATCCAGATATCTAGGGGTAAAGCCCAACATCTAGAGGAAAAGCCAAATATATCGATATAAAACCCAAAATCTAGAGGTAAAGCCCAATATCTAGACGTAAAGCCCAAAATCTAGATGTAAAGCACAGCTTCTAGATCTAAAGCCCAACATCTAGAGGTAAAGACCAATATCTAGAGTTAAAACCCAACATCTAGAGGTAAAGCCAGATATCTAGAGGTAAAGCCCAACGTCTGGAGGTAAAGCCCATCATCTAGTCCTACAGCCCAATGTCTGCAGGTAAAGCCCAACTTACCGAGGTGAAGGCAAACATCTAGATGTAAAACCCCAGATCTAGAGGTAAAGCCCAACATCTAGAGGAAAAGCCAAATATAGATATATTTAAAACCCAAAATCTAGAGGTAAAGCCCAACATCTAGAGGTAAAGCCAGATATCTAGGGGTAAAGGCCAACATCTAGAGGAAAAGCCAAATATATAGATTTAAAACCCAAATTCTAGAGTTAAATCCCAACATCTAGGGGTAAACCCCAACTTCCAGAGTTAAAGTCCAAAATCTACAGGTAAACACCAATACCTAGATTTAGAGCCCAAAATCTAGAGATATGCCAAATATATAGATTAAAAACCCAAAATCTAGAGATAAAGCCGAACGTCTAAATGTAAAGCAAAACATCTAGATGTAATCCAAACATCTAGAGGTAAAGCCTAACATCTAGAGGTGAAGCACAACATATAGAGGTATAACCCAACATCTAGAGATAAAGACCAACATCTAAATGTAAAGCAAAACATCTAGATGTAAAACCCTACATCTAGAGGTAAAGTCCAATATCTAGACCTAAAGACCAACATCTAGAGGTAAAGCCCAACGTCTGGATGTAAAGCCCAGATTCTAGAGGGAAGCCAAAAATCCAGGTGGAAAACTCAAAATCTAGAGGTAAAGCCCAAAATCTACAGGTAAATCCAGATATCTAGGGGTAAAGCCCAACATCTAGAGGAAAAGACAAATATATAGATATAAACCCCAAAATCTAGAGGTAAAGCCCAATATCTAGACTTAAAGATCAAAATCTAGATATAAAGCCCAACTTCTAGATCTAAAGCCCAAAATATAGATGTAAAGCCCAACTTCTAAATCTAAAGCCCAACATCTAGAGGTAAAGCCCAATATTTAGAGTTTAAGCGCATCATTTAGAGGTAAAGCCCAAAATCTAGAGGTAAATCCCAACATCTAGAGGTAAAGCCAGATATCAAGAGGTAAAGCCCAACGTCTGGAGGTAAAGCCCATCATCTAGTCCTACAGCCCAATGTCTGCAGGTAAAGCCCAACTTACAGAGGTGAAGGCAAACATCCAAATGTAAAACCCAAAAACTAGAGGTAAAGCCCAACATCTAGAGGAAAAGCCAAATATATAGATTTAAAACCCAAAATCTAGAGGTAAAGCCCAATATCTAGACCTAAAGCCCAATATCTAGACGTAAAGCCCAAAATCTAGATGTAAAGCCCAACTTCTTGATCTAAAGCCCAAAATCTAGATGTAAAGCCCAAATTCTATATCTAACGCCCAAAATCTAGAGATAAAGACCAATATCTAGAGGTAAAACCCAACATCTAGAGGTAAAGCCAGATATCTAGAGGTAAAGCCCAACATCTAGAGGAAAAGCAAAATATATAGATTTCAAACCCAAATTCTAGAGTTAAATCCCAACATCTAGAGGTAAAGCCCAAAGTCTAGATGTAAAGCTCAACTTCCAGATTTAAAGTCAAAAATCTTAATGTAAATACCAATACCTAGAGGTAGAGCCCAAAATGTAGAGGTAAAGCCCAACATCTAGAGATAAAGCCAGATATATAGATCTAAACCCCAAAATCTAGAGGTGAAGCCCAATATCTAGACGTAAAGACCAAAATCTCGATGTAAAGACCAAATTCTAGACCTAAAGCCCAAAATCTAGATGTAAAGCCCAACTTCTAAATCTAAAGCCCAACATCTAGAGGTAAAGCCCAATATTTAGAATTTAAGCGCATCATTTAGAGGTAAAGCCCAAAATCTAGATGTAAAGCACAACTTCTAGAGTTAAAGCCCATCATCTAGTCCTACAGCCCAATGTCTGCAGGTAAAGCCCAACTTACAGAGGTGAAGGCAAACATCTAGATGTAAAACCCAAAATCTAGAGGTAAAGCCCAACAACTAGACGTAAAGCCCAAAATCTAGATGTAAAGCCCAGCTTCTAGATCTAAAGCCCCAAATCTAGATGTAAAGCCCAAATTCTAGCTCTAACGCCCAAAATCTAGAGATAAAGACCAATATCTAGAGGTAAAACCCAACATCTAGAGGTAAAGCCAGGTATCTAGATGTAAAGCCCAACATCTAGAGCTAAAACCCCAAATCTAGATGTAAAGCCCAATTGCTAGATCTAAAGCCAAATACTCTAGAGGTAAAGCCCAACATGTAGAGGTAAAGACTAAGATCTAGAGGTGAATTCCAATATCTAGTGTTAAAGGCCGACACCGACAGTTAAAGCCAAACATCTAGATGTAAAACCCAACTTCTAGAGGTAAAGCCGAATATCTAGAGTTAAAGCGCATCTTTTAGAGTAAAGCCCAAAATCTAGATCTAAAGCCCAACATCTAGAGGTAAAGCCTAACATCTAGAGGTGAATTCCAAAATCAAGTGTTAAGGCCTGACATCTACAGTTAAATCCAACCATATAGATATAACCCCCAACTTCTAGAGGTAAAGCCCAACAGCTAGAGTTAAAGCCGAACGTCTTGAGGTAAAGTCCAAAGTCTAGAGGTAAAGCCCAACTTCTAGAGGTAAAGCCCAACTTCTAGAGGTAAAGCCCAACATCTAGACGTAAAGCCCAAAATCTAGAGGTAAAGCCCAACTTCTAGAGGTAAAGCCCAACATCTAGACGTAAAGCCAGATATCTGACGGTAAAGCCCAACATCTAGAGGAAAAGCCAAATATATAGATTTAAAACCCAAAATCTAGAGATAAAGCCGAACATCTAAATGTAAAGCAAAACATCTAGATGTAATCCAAACATCTAGAGGTAAAGCCTAACATCTAGAGGTGAAGCACAACATATAGAGGTATAACCCAACATCTAGAGATAAAGACCAAAGTCTAGATGTAAAGCTCAACTTCCAGATTTAAAGTCAAAAAATATAAATGTAAATACCAATACCTAGAGTTAGAGCCCAACATCTAGAGATAAAGCCCAACATCTAGTGGTAAAGCCCAACGTCTGGAGGTAAAGCCCAGATTCTAGAGAGAAGCCAAAAATCCAGATGGAAAACCCAAAATCTAGAGGTAAAGCCCAACATCTACAGGTAAATCCAGATATCTAGGGGTAAAGCCCAACATCTAGAGGAAAAGCCAAATATATCGATATAAAACCCAAAATCTAGAGGTAAAGCCCAATATCTAGACGTAAAGCCCAAAATCTAGATGTAAAGCACAGCTTCTAGATCTAAAGCCCAACATCTAGAGGTAAAGACCAATATCTAGAGTTAAAACCCAACATCTAGAGGTAAAGCCAGATATCTAGAGGTAAAGCCCAACGTCTGGAGGTAAAGCCCATCATCTAGTCCTACAGCCCAATGTCTGCAGGTAAAGCCCAACTTACCGAGGTGAAGGCAAACATCTAGATGTAAAACCCCAGATCTAGAGGTAAAGCCCAACATCTAGAGGAAAAGCCAAATATAGATATATTTAAAACCCAAAATCTAGAGGTAAAGCCCAACATCTAGAGGTAAAGCCAGATATCTAGGGGTAAAGGCCAACATCTAGAGGAAAAGCCAAATATATAGATTTAAAACCCAAATTCTAGAGTTAAATCCCAACATCTAGGGGTAAACCCCAACTTCCAGAGTTAAAGTCCAAAATCTACAGGTAAACACCAATACCTAGATTTAGAGCCCAAAATCTAGAGATATGCCAAATATATAGATTAAAAACCCAAAATCTAGAGATAAAGCCGAACGTCTAAATGTAAAGCAAAACATCTAGATGTAATCCAAACATCTAGAGGTAAAGCCTAACATCTAGAGGTGAAGCACAACATATAGAGGTATAACCCAACATCTAGAGATAAAGACCAACATCTAAATGTAAAGCAAAACATCTAGATGTAAAACCCTACATCTAGAGGTAAAGTCCAATATCTAGACCTAAAGACCAACATCTAGAGGTAAAGCCCAACGTCTGGATGTAAAGCCCAGATTCTAGAGGGAAGCCAAAAATCCAGGTGGAAAACTCAAAATCTAGAGGTAAAGCCCAAAATCTACAGGTAAATCCAGATATCTAGGGGTAAAGCCCAACATCTAGAGGAAAAGCCAAATATATCGATATAAAACCCAAAATCTAGAGGTAAAGCCCAATATCGAGACGTAAAGCCCAAAATCTAGATGAAAAGCAGAACTTCTAGATCGAAAGCCCAACATCTAGAGGTAAAGACCAATATCTAGAGGTAAAACCCAACATCTAGAGGTAAAGCCAGATATCTAGAGGTAAAGCCCAACATCTAGAGGAAAAGCAAAATATATAGATTTCAAACCCAAATTCTAGAGTTAAATCCCAACATCTAGAGGTAAATCCCAAAGTCTAGATGTAAAGCTCAACTTCCAGATTTAAAGTCAAAAATCTAAATGTAAATACCAATACCTAGAGGTAGAGCCCAAAATGTACAGGTAAAGCCCAACCTCTAGAGATAAAGCCAGATATATAGATCTAAACCCCAAAATCTAGAGGTGAAGCCCAATATTTAGATGTAAAGCCCAAAATCTAGATGTAAAGCCCAACTTCTAGATCTAAAGCTGAAAATATAGTTGTAAAGCCCAACTTCTAAATCTAAAGCCCAACATCTGGAGGTAAAGCCCAATATTTAGAGTTTAAGCGCATCATTTAGAGGTAAAGCCAGATATCTAGGGGTAAAGCCCAACGTCTGGAGGTAAAGCCCATCATCTAGTCCTACAGCCCAATGTCTGCAGGTAAAGCCCAACTTACAGAGGTGAAGGCAAACATCTAGATGTAAAACCCCCAATCTAGAGGTAAAGCCCAACATCTAGAGGAAAAGCCAAATATATATATATTTAAAACCCAAAATCTAGAGGTAAAGCCCAACATCTAGAGGTAAAGCCAGATATCTAGGGGTAAAGGCCAACATCTAGAGGAAAAGGCAAATATATATATTTAAAACCCAAAATCTAGAGGTAAAGCCCAATATCTAGACGTAAAGCCCAAAATCTAGATGTAAAGGCCAGCTTCTAGATCTAAAGCCAAAATCCAGATGTAAAGCCCAAATTCTAGATCTAACACCCAAAATCTAGAGATAAAGACCAATATCTAGAAGTAAAACCCGACATATATAGGTAAAGCCAGATATCTACAGGTAAAGCCCAACATCTAGATGAAAAGCAAAATATATAGATTTAAAACCCAAAATCTAGAGATTAAGCCGAACATCTAAATGTAAAGCAAAACATCTAGATGTAATCCAAACATCTAGAGGTAAAGCCTAACATCTAGAGGTGAAGCACAACATATAGAGGTATAACCCAACATCTAGAGATAAAGACCAACATCTAAATGTAAAGCAAAACATCTAGATGTAAAACCCTACATCTAGAGGTAAAGTCCAATAGCTAGACCTAAAGACCAACATCTAGAGGTTAACCCCAACATCTAGTGGTAAAGCCCAACGTCTGGAGGTAAAGCCCAGATTCTAGAGAGAAGCCAAAAATCCAGATGGAAAACCCAACATCTAGAGGAAAAGCCAAATATATAGATTTAAAACCCAAAATCTAGAGGTAAAGCCCAATATCTAGACCTAAAGCCCAAAATCTAGATATAAAGCCCAACTTCTAGATCTAAAGCCCAAATTCTAGATCTAACAGCCAAAATCCCGAGGTAAAGACCAATATCTAGAGGTAAAACCCAACAGCTAGAGGTAAAGCCAGATATCTAGAGGTAAAGCCCAACATCTAGAGGAAAAGCAAAATATATGGATTTCAAACCCAAATTCTAGAGTTCAATACCAACATCTAGAGCTAAAGCCCAACTTCCAGAGTTAAAGTCCCAAGTCTAGAGGTAAACACCAATACCTAGAGTTAGAGCCCAAAATCTAGAGATAAAGCCCAACATCTAGAGATAAAGCCAGATATATAGATTTAAAATCCACAATCTGGAGGTAAAGCCCAACATCTAGAGCTAAAGCCCCAAATCTAGATGTAAAGCCCAATTGCTAGATCTAAAGCCAAATACTCTAGAGGTAAAGCCCAACATGTAGAGGTAAAGACTAAGATCTAGAGGTGAATTCCAATATCTAGTGTTAAAGCCCGACACCTACAGTTAAAGCCAAACATCTAGATGTACAACCCAACTTCTAAAGGTAAAGCCGAATATCTAGAGTTAAAGCGCATCCTTTCGAGTAAAGCCCAAAATCTAGAGTTAAAGCCCAACATCTAGAGGGAAAGCCCAGAATCTAGATGTAAAGCCTAACATCTAGAGGTGAATTCCAAAATCAAGTGTTAAGGCCTGACATCTACAGTTAAATCCAACCATATAGATATAACCCCCAACTTCTAGAGGTAAGGCCCAAAATCTAGAGGTAAAGCCCAACAGCTAGAGTTAAAGCCGAACGTCTTGAGGTAAAGCCCAAAGTCTAGAGTTAAAGCCCAACTTCTAGAGGTAAAGCCCAACTTCCAGAGTTAAAGTCCAAAATCTAGAGGTAAACACCAATACCTAGAGTTAGAGCCCAACATCTAGAGATATGCCAAATATATAGATTTAAAACCCAAAATCTAGAGATAAAGCCGAACATCTAAATGTAAAGCAAAACATCTAGATGTAATCCAAACATCTAGAGGTAAAGCCTGACATCTAGAGGTGAAGCACAACATATAGAGGTATAACCCAACATCTAGAGATAAAGACCAACATCTAAATGTAAAGCAAAACATCTAGATGTAAAACCCTACATCTAGAGGTAAAGTCCAATACCTAGACCTAAAGACCAACATCTAGAGGTAAAACCCAACATCTAGTGGTAAAGCCCAAGGTCTGGAGGTAAAGCCCAGATTCTAGAGAGAAGCCAAAAATCCAGATGGAAAACTTAAAATCTAGAGGTAAAGCCCAACATCTACAGGTAAATCCAGATATCTAGGGGTAAAGCCCAACATCTAGAGGAAAAGCCAAATATATAGATATAAAACCCAAAATCTAGAGGTAAAGCCCAATATCTAGACGTAAAGCCCAAAATCTAGTTGAAAAGCACAACTTCTAGATCGAAAGCCCAACATCTAGAGGTAAAGACCAATATCTAGAGGTAAAACCCAACATCTAGAGGTAAAGCCAGATATCTAGAGGTAAAGCCCAACATCTAGAGGAAAAGCAAAATATATAGATTTCAAACCCAAATTCTAGAGTTAAATCCCAACATCTAGAGGTAAATCCCAAAGTCTAGATGTAAAGCTCAACTTCCAGATTTAAAGTCAAAAATCTAAATGTAAATACCAATACCTAGAGGTAGAGCCCAAAATGTAGAGGTAAAGCCCAACATCTAGAGATAAAGCCAGATATATAGATCTAAACCCCAAAATCTAGAGGTGAAGCCCAATATTTAGATGTAAAGCCCAAAATCTAGATGTAAAGACCAACTTCTAGATCTAAAGCCGAAAATATAGTTGTAAAGCCCAACTTCTAAATCTAAAGCCCAACATCTGGAGGAAAAGCCCAATATTTAGAGTTTAAGCGCATCATTTAGAGGTAAAGCCAGATATCTAGAGGTAAAGCCCAACGTCTGGAGGTAAAGCCCATCATCTAGTCCTACAGCCCAATGTCTGCAGGTAAAGCCCAACTTACAGAGGTGAAGGCAAACATCTAGATGTAAAACCCCAAATCTAGAGGTAAAGCCCAACCTCTAGAGGAAAAGCCAAATATATATATATTTAAAACCCAAAATCTAGAGGTAAAGCCCAACATCTAGAGGAAAAGCCAAATATATATAGATTTAAAACCCAAAACCTAGAGGTAAAGCCCAATATCTAGACGTAAAGCCCAAAATCTAGATGTAAAGCCCAAATTCTTGGTCTAACACCCAAAATCTAGAGGTTAAGACCAATAACTAGAGGTAAAACCCAACATCTAGAGGTAAAGCCAGATATCTAGAGGTAAAGCCCAACGTCTGGAGGTAAAGCCAGATATCTAGAGGTAAAGCCCAACATCTAGAGGAAAAGCCAAATATATAGATTTCAAACCCAAATTCTAGAGTTAAATCCCAACATCTAGATGTAAAGCCCAACTTCCAAAGTTAAAGTCCAAAATCTAGAGGTAAACACCAATACCTAGTGTTAGAGCCCAAAATCTAGAGATAAAGCCCAACATCTAGAGATAAAGCCAAATATATAGATTTAAAATCCAAAATCTAGAGATAAAGCCGAACATCTAAATGTAAAGCAAAACATCTAGATGTAATCCAAACATCTAGAGGTAAAGCCTAACATCTAGAGGTGAAGCACAACATATAGAGGTATAACCCAACATCTAGAGATAAAGACCAACATCTAAATGTAAAGCAAAACATCTAGATGTAAAACCCTACATCTAGAGGTAAAGTCCAATATCTAGACCTAAAGACCAACATCTAGAGGTAAAACCCAACATCTAGTGGTAAAGCCCAATGTCTGGAGGTAAAGCCCAGATTCTAGAGGGAAGCCAAAAATCCAGATGGAAAACCCAAAATCTAGAGGTAAAGCCCAACATCTACAGGTAAATCCAGATATCTAGGGGTAAAGCCCAATATCTAGAGGAAAAGCCAAATATATAGATATAAACCCAAAAATCTAGAGGTAAAGCCCAATATCTAGACGTAAAGCCCAAAAACTAGATGAAAAGCACAACTTCTAGATCTAAAGCCCAACATCTAGAGGTAAAGACCAATATCTAGAGGTAAAACCCAACATCTAGAGGTAAAGCCAGATATCTAGAGGTAAAGCCCAACGTCTGGAGGTAAAGCCCATCATCTAGTCCTACAGCCCAATGTCTGCAGGTAAAGCCCAACTTACAGAGGTGAAGGCAAACATCTAGATGTAAAACCCCAAATCTAGCGGTAAAGCCCAACATCTAGAGGAAAAGCCAAATATATATATATTTAAAACCAAAAATCTAGAGGTAAAGCCCAACATCTAGAGGTAAAGCCAGATATCTAGAGGTAAAGCCCAGCTTCTAGATCTAAAGCCCAAAATCTAGATGTAAAGCCCAAATTCTAGATCTAACACCCAAAATCTAGAGGTAAAGACCAATATCTAGAGGTAAAACCCAACATCTAGAGGTAAAGCCAGATATCTAGAGGTAAAGCCCAACATCTAGAGGAAAAGCAAAATATATAGATTTCAAACCCAAATTCTAGAGTTAAATCCCAACATCTACAGGTAAAGCCCAAAGTCTAGATGTAAAGCCCCAAATTCCAGATTTAAAGTCAAAAATCTAAATGTAAATACCAATACCTAGAGGTAGAGCCCAAAATGTAGAGGTAAAGCCCAACATCTAGAGGGAAAGCCCAGAATCTAGATGTAAAGCCTAACATCTAGAGGTGAATTCCAAAATCAAGTGTTAAGGCCTGACATCTACAGTTAAATCCAACCATATAGATATAACCCCCAACTTCTAGAGGTAAGGCCCAAAATCTAGAGGTAAAGCCCAACAGCTAGAGTTAAAGCCGAACGTCTTGAGGTAAAGCCCAAAGTCTAGAGTTAAAGCCCAACTTCTAGAGGTAAAGCCCAACATCTAGACGTATAGCCAGATATCTGACGGTAAAGCCCAACATCTAGAGGAAAAGCCAAATATATAGATTTAAAACCCAAAATTTAGAGATAAAGCCGAACATCTAAATGTAAAGCAAAACATCTAGATGTAATCCAAACATCTAGAGGTAAAGCCTAACATCTAGAGGTGAAGCACAACATATAGAGGTATAACCCAACATCTAGAGATAAAGACCAACATCTAAATGTAAAGCAAAACATCTAGATGTAAAACCCTACATCTAGAGGTAAAGTCCAATATCTAGACCTAAAGACCAACATCTAGAGGTAAAACCCAACATCTAGTGGTAAAGCCCAACGTCTGGAGGTAAAGACCAGATTCTAGAGGGAAGCCAAAAATCCAGATGGAAAACCCAAAATCTAGAGGTAAAGCCCAACAGCTAGAGTTAAAGCCGAACGTCTTGAGGTAAAGCCCAAATTCTAGAATTAAAGCCCAACTTCTAGAGGTAAAGCCCAACATCTAGACGTAAAGGCAGATATCTAGACGTAAAGCCCAAAATCTAGATGAAAATCCCAACTTCTAGATCTAAAGCCCAACATCTAGAGGTAAAGACCAATATCTAGAGGTAAAACCCAACATCTACAGGTAAAGCCAGATATCTAGAGGTAAAGCCCAACGTCTGGAGGTAAAGCCCATCATCTAGTCCTACAGCCCAATGTCTGCAGTTAAGCCCAACTAACAGAGGTGAAGGCAAATATCTAGATGTAAAACCCCAAATCTAGAGGTAAAGCCCAACATCTAGAGGAAAAGCCAAATATATATATATTTAAAACCCAAAATCTAGAGGTAAAGCCCAACATCTAGAGGTAAAGCCAGATATCTAGAGGTAAAGCCCAACATCTAGAGGAAAAGCCAAATATATAGATTTAAAACCCAAAATCTAGAGGTAAAGCCCAATATCAAGACGTAAAGCCCAAAATCTAGATGTAAAGCCCAACTTCTTGATCTAAAGCCCAAAATCTAGATGTAAAGCCCAATTTCTAGATCTAACGCCCAAAATCTAGAGGTAAAGACCAATATCTAGAGGTAAAACCCAACATCTAGAGGTAAAGCCAGATATCTAGAGGTAAAGGCCAACATCTAGAGGAAAAGCAAAATATATAGATTTCAAACCCAAATTCTAGAGTTAAATCCCAACATCTAGAGGTTAAGCCCAACTTCCAGAGTTAAAGTCCAAAATCTAGAGGTAAACACCAATACCTAGAGTTAGAGCCCAAAATCTAGAGATAAAGCCAGATATATAGATTTAAAATCCAAAATCTGGAGGTAAAGCCCAACATCTAGAGCTAAAGCCCCAAATCTAGATGTAAAGCCCAATTGCTAGATCGAAAGCCAAATACTCTAGAGGTAAATCCCAACATGTAGAGGTAAAGACTAAGATCTAGAGGTGAATTCCAATATCTAGTGTTAAAGCCCGACACCTACAGTTAAAGCCAAACATCTAGATGTAAAACCCAACTTCTAGAGGTAAAGCCGAATATCTAGAGTTAAAGCGCATCCTTTAGAGTAAAGCCCAAAATCTAGAGTTAAAGCCCAACATCTAGAGGGAAAGCCCAGAATCTAGATGTAAAGCCTAACATCTAGAGGTGAATTCCAAAATCAAGTGTTAAGGCCTGACATCTACAGTTAAATCCAACCATATAGATATAACCCCCAACTTCTAGAGGTAAGGCCCAAAATCCAGAGGTAAAGCCCAACAGCTAGAGTTAAAGCCGAACGTCTTGAGGTAAAGCCCAAAGTCTAGAGTTAAAGCCCAACTTCTAGAGGTAAAGCCCAACATCTAGACGTATAGCCAGATATCTGACGGTAAAGCCCAACATCTAGAGGAAAAGCCAAATATATAGATTTAAAACCCAAAATTTAGAGATAAAGCCGAACATCTAAATGTAAAGCAAAACATCTAGATGTAATCCAAACATCTAGAGGTAAAGCCTAACATCTAGAGGTGAAGCACAACATATAGAGGTATAACCCAACATCTAGAGATAAAGACCAACATCTAAATGTAAAGCAAAACATCTAGATGTAAACCCCTACATCTAAAGTCCAATATCTAGACCTAAAGACCAACATCTAGAGGTAAAACCCAACATCTAGTGGTAAAGCCCAACGTCTGGAGGTAAAGCCCAGATTCTAGAGGGAAGCCAAAAATCCAGATGGAAAACCCAAAATCTAGAGGTAAAGCCCACAGCTAGAGTTAAAGCCGAACGTCTTGAGGTAAAGCCCAAATTCTAGAATTAAAGCCCAACTTCTAGAGGTAAAGCCCAACATCTAGACGTAAAGCCACATATCTAGACGTAAAGCCCAAAATCTAGATGAAAATCCCAACTTCTAGATCTAAAGCCCAACATCTAGAGGTAAAGACCAATATCTAGAGGTAAAACCCAACATCTACAGGTAAAGCCAGATATCTAGAGGTAAAGCCCAACGTCTGGAGGTAAAGCCCATCATCTAGTCCTACAGCCCAATGTCTGCAGTTAAGCCCAACTAACAGAGGTGAAGGCAAATATCTAGATGTAAAACCCCAAATCTAGATGTAAAGCCCAACATCTAGAGGAAAAGCCAAATATATATATATTTAAAACCCAAAATCTAGAGGTAAAGCCCAACATCTAGAGGTAAAGCCAGATATCTAGAGGTAAAGCCCAACTTCTTGATCTAAAGCCCAAAATCTAGATGTAAAGCCCAATTTCTAGATCTAACGCCCAAAATCTAGAGGTAAAGACCAATATCTAGAGGTAAAACCCAACATCTAGAGGTAAAGCCAGATATCTAGAGGTAAAGGCCAACATCTAGAGGAAAAGCAAAATATATAGATTTCAAACCCAAATTCTAGAGTTAAATCCCAACATCTAGAGGTTAAGCCCAACTTCCAGAGTTAAAGTCCAAAATCTAGAGGTTTAAAACCAATACCTAGAGTTAGAGCCCAATATCTAGAGATAAAGCCCAACATCTAGAGATAAAGCCAGATATATAGATTTAAAATCCAAAATCTGGAGGTAAAGACCAACATCTAGAGCTAAAGCCCCAAATCTAGATGTAAAGCCCAATTGCTAGATCGAAAGCCAAGTACTCTAGAGGTAAATCCCAACATGTAGCGGTAAAGACTAAGGTCTAGAGGTGAATTCCAATATCTAGTGTTAAAGCCCGACACCTACAGTTAAAGCCAAACATCTAGATGTAAAACCCAACTTCTAGAGGTAAAGCCGAATATCTAGAGTTAAAGCGCATCCTTTAGAGTAAAGCCCAAAATCTAGAGTTAAAGCCCAACATCTAGAGGGAAAGCCCAGAATCTAGATGTAAAGCCTAACATCTAGAGGTGAATTCCAAAATCAAGTGTTAAGGCCTGACATCTACAGTTAAATCCAACCATATAGATATAACCCCCAACTTCTAGAGGTAGGGCCCAAAATCTAGAGGTAAAGCCCAACAACTAGACTTAAAGCCGAACGTCTTGAGGTAAAGCCCAAAGTCTAGAGTTAAAGCCCAACTTCTAGAGGTAAAGCCCAACATCTAGACGTAAAGCCAGATATCTAGACGTAAAGCCCAAAATCTAGACGAAAATCCCAACTTCTAGATCTAAAGCCCAACATCTAGAGGTAAAGACCAATATCTAGAGGTAAAACCCAACATCTACAGGTAAAGCCAGATATCTAGAGGTAAAGCCCAACGTCTGGAGGTAAAGCCCATCATCTAGTCCTACAGCCCAATGTCTGCAGTTAAGCCCAACTTACAGAGGTGAAGGCAAATATCTAGATGTAAAACCCCAAATCTAGAGGTAAAGCCCAACATCTAGAGGAAAAGCCAAATATATAGATTTAAAACCCAAAATCTAGAGGTAAAGCCCAACATCTAGAGGTAAAGCCAGATATCTAGAGGTAAAGCCCAACGTCTGGAGGTAAAGCCCATCATCTAGTCCTACAGCCCAATGTCTGCAGGTAAAGCCCAACTTACAGAGGTGAAGGCAAACATCCAAATGTAAAACCCAAAATCTAGAGGTAAAGCCCAACATCTAGAGGAAAAGCCAAATATATAGATTTAAAACCCAAAATCTAGAGGTAAAGCCCAATATCTAGACGTAAAGCCCAAAATCTAGATGTAAAGCCCAACTTCTAGATCTAAAGCCCAAAATCTAGATGTAAAGCCCAAATTCTAGATCTAACACCCAAAATATAGAGGTAAAGACCAATATCTAGAGGTAAAACCCAACATCTAGAGGTAAAGCCAGATATCTAGAGGTAAAGCCCAACATCTAGAGGAAAAGCAAAGATATAGATTTCAAACCCAAATTCTAGAGTTAAATCCCAACATCTAGAGGTAAAGCCCAACTTCCAGAGTTAAAGTCCAAAGTCTAGAGGTAAACACCAATACCTAGAGTTAGAGCCCAAAATCTAGAGATAAAGCCCAACATCTAGAGATAAAGCCAGATATATAGATTTAAAATCCAAAATCTGGAGGTAAAGCCCAACATCTAGAGGTAAAGCCCCAAATCTAGATGTAAAGCCCAATTGCTAGATCTAAAGCCAAATACTCTAGAGGTAACGCCCAACATGTAGAGGTAAAGACTAAGATCTAGAGGTGAATTCCAATATCTAGTGTTAAAGCCCGACACCTACAGTTAAAGCCAAACATCTAGATGTAAAACCCAACTTCTAGAGGTAAAGCCGAATATCTAGAGTTAAAGCGCATCCTTTAGAGTAAAGCCCAAAATCTAGAGTTAAAGCCCAACATCTAGAGGGAAAGCCCAGAATCTAGATGTAAAGCCTAACATCTAGAGGTGAATTCCAAAATCAAGTGTTAAGGCCTGACATCTACAGTTAAATCCAACCATATAGATATAACCCCCAACTTCTAGAGGTAAGGCCCAAAATCTAGAGGTAAAGCCCAACAGCTAGAGTTAAAGCCGAACGTCTTGAGGTAAAGCCCAAAGTCTAGAGTTAAAGCCCAACTTCTAGAGGTAAAGCCCAACATCTAGACGTAAAGCCAGATATCTGACGGTAAAGCCCAACATCTAGAGGAAAAACAAAATATATAGATTTAAAACCCAAAAACTAGAGATAAATCCGAACATCTAAATGTAAAGCAAAACATCTAGATGTAAAACCCTACATCTAGAGGTAAAGTCCAATATCTAGACCTAAAGACCAACATCTAGAGGTATAACCCAACATCTAGTGGTAAAGCCCAACGTCTGGAGGTAAAGCCCAGATTCTAGAGGGAAGCCAAACATCCAGATGGAAAACCCAAAATCTAGAGGTAAAGCCCAACAGCTAGAGTTAAATCCGAACGTCTTGAGGTAAAGCCCAAAGTCTAGAGTTAAAGCCCAACTTCTAGAGGTAAAGCCCAACATCTAGACGTAAAGCCAGATATCTAGACGTAAAGCCCAAAATCTAGATGAAAATCCCAACTTCTAGATCTAAAGCCCAACATCTAGAGGTAAAGACCAATATCTAGAGGTAAAACCCAACATCTACAGGTAAAGCCAGATATCTAGAGGTAAAGCCCAACATCTAGAGGAAAAGCAAAATATATGGATTTCAAACCCAAATTCTAGAGTTAAATCCCAACATCTAAAGGTAAAGCCCAACTTCCAGAGTTAAAGTCCAAAATCTAGAGGTAAACACCAATACCTAGAGTTAGAGCCCAAAATCTAGAGATATGCCAAATATATAGATTTAAAACCCAAAATCTAGAGATAAAGCTGAACGTCTAAATGTAAAGCAAAACATCTAGATGTAATCCAAACATCTAGAGGTAAAGCCTAACATCTAGAGGTGAAGCACAATATATAGATGTATAACCCAACATCTAGAGATAAAGACCAACATCTAAATGTAAAGCAAAACATCTAGATGTAAAACCCTACATCTAGAGGTAAAGTCCAATATCTAGACCTAAAGACCAACATCTAGAGGTAAAACCCAACTTCTATTGGTAAAGCCCAACGTCTGGGGGTAAAGCCCAGATTCAAGAGAGAAGCCAAAAATCCAGATGGAAATCCCAAAATCTAGAGGTAAAGCCCAACATCTAGAGGAAAAGCCAAATATATAGATATAAAACCCAAAATCTAGAGGTAAAGCCCAATATCTAGATGTAAAGCCCAAAATCTAGATGAAAAGCACAACTTCTAGATCTAAAGCCCAACATCTAGAGGTAAAGACCAATATCTAGAGGTAAAACCCAACATCTAGAGGTAAAGCCAGATATCTAGAGGTAAAGCCCAACGTCTGGAGGTAAAGCTCATCATCTAGTCCTACAGCCCAATGTCTGCAGGTAAAGCCCAACTTACAGAGGTGAAGGCAAACATCTAGATGTAAACCCCAAATCTAGAGGTAAAGCCCAACATCTAGAGGAAAAGCCAAATATATATATATTTAAAACCCAAAATCTAGAGGTAAAGCCCAACATTTAGAGGTAAAGCCAGATATCTAGGGGTAAAGCCCAACGTCTGGAGGTAAAGCCCATCATCTAGTCCTACAGCCCAATGTCTGCAGGTAAAGCCCAACTTACAGAGGTGAAGGCAAACATCCAAATGTAAAACCCAAAATCTAGAGGTAAAGCCCAACATCTAGAGGAAAAGCCAAATATATAGATTTAAAACCCAAAATCTAGAGTTAAATCCCAACATCTAGAGGTAAATCCCAAAGTCTAGATGTAAAGCTCAACTTCCAGATTTAAAGTCAAAAAATCTAAATGTAAATACCAATACCTAGAGTTAGAGACCAACATCTAGAGATAAAGCCCAACATCTAGAGATAAAGCCAGATATATATATTTAAAATCCAAAATCTGGAGGTAAAGCCCAACATCTAGAGCTAAAGCCCCAAATCTAGATGTAAAGCCCAATCGCTACATCTAAAGCCAAATACTCTAGAGGTAAAGCCCAACATGTAGAGGTAAAGACTAAGATCTAGAGGTGAATTCCAATATCTAGTGTTAAAGGCCGACACCTACAGTTAAAGCCAAACATCTAGATGTAAAACCCAACTTCTAGAGGTAAAGCCAAATATCTAGAGTTAAAGCGCATCCTTTAGAGTAAAGCCCAAAATCTAGAGTTAAAGCCCAACATCTAGAGGGAAAGCCCAGAATCTAGATGTAAAGCCTAACATCTAGAGGTGAATTCCAAAATCAAGTGTTAAGGCCTGACATCTACAGTTAAATCCAACCATATAGATATAACCCCCAACTTCTAGAGGTAAAGCCCAACAGCTAGAGTTAAAGCCGAACGTCTTGAGGTAAAGTCCAAAGTCTAGAGGTAAAGCCCAACTTCTAGAGGTAAAGCCCAACTTCTAGAGGTAAAGCCCAACATCTAGACGTAAAGCCCAAAATCTAGAGGTAAAGCCCAACAGCTAGAGTTAAAGCCGAACGTCTTGAGGTAAAGTCCAAAGTCTAGAGGTAAAGCCCAACTTCTAGAGGTAAAGCCCAACATCTAGACGTAAAGCCAGATATCTGACGGTAAAGCCCAACATCTAGAGGAAAAGCCAAATATATAGATTTAAAACCCAAAATCTAGAGATAAAGCCCAACATCTAAATGTAAAGCAAAACATCTAGATGTAATCCAAACATCTAGAGGTAAAGCCTAACATCTAGAGGTGAAGCACAACATATAGAGGTATAACCCAACATCTAGAGATAAAGACCAACATCTAAATGTAAAGCAAAACATCTAGATGTAAAACCCTACATCTAGAGGTAAAGTCCAATATCTAGACCTAAAGACCAACATCTAGAGGTAAAACCCAACATCTAGTGGTAAAGCCCAACGTCTGGAGGTAAAGCCCAGATTCTAGAGAGAAGCCAAAAATCCAGATGGAAAACCCAAAATCTAGAGGTAAAGCCCAACATCTACAGGTAAATCCAGATATCTAGGGGTAAAGCCCAACATCTAGAGGAAAAGCCAAATATATCGATATAAAACCCAAAATCTAGAGGTAAAGCCCAATATCGAGACGTAAAGCCCAAAATCTAGATGAAAAGCAGAACTTCTAGATCGAAAGCCCAACATCTAGAGGTAAAGACCAATATCTAGAGGTAAAACCCAACATCTAGAGGTAAAGCCAGATATCTAGAGGTAAAGCCCAACATCTAGAGGAAAAGCAAAATATATAGATTTCAAACCCAAATTCTAGAGTTAAATCCCAACATCTAGAGGTAAATCCCAAAGTCTAGATGTAAAGCTCAACTTCCAGATTTAAAGTCAAAAATCTAAATGTAAATACCAATACCTAGAGGTAGAGCCCAAAATGTACAGGTAAAGCCCAACCTCTAGAGATAAAGCCAGATATATAGATCTAAACCCCAAAATCTAGAGGTGAAGCCCAATATTTAGATGTAAAGCCCAAAATCTAGATGTAAAGCCCAACTTCTAGATCTAAAGCTGAAAATATAGTTGTAAAGCCCAACTTCTAAATCTAAAGCCCAACATCTGGAGGTAAAGCCCAATATTTAGAGTTTAAGCGCATCATTTAGAGGTAAAGCCAGATATCTAGGGGTAAAGCCCAACGTCTGGAGGTAAAGCCCATCATCTAGTCCTACAGCCCAATGTCTGCAGGTAAAGCCCAACTTACAGAGGTGAAGGCAAACATCTAGATGTAAAACCCCCAATCTAGAGGTAAAGCCCAACATCTAGAGGAAAAGCCAAATATATATATATTTAAAACCCAAAATCTAGAGGTAAAGCCCAACATCTAGAGGTAAAGCCAGATATCTAGGGGTAAAGGCCAACATCTAGAGGAAAAAGGCAAATATATATATTTAAAACCCAAAATCTAGAGGTAAAGCCCAATATCTAGACGTAAAGCCCAAAATCTAGATGTAAAGGCCAGCTTCTAGATCTAAAGCCAAAATCCAGATGTAAAGCCCAAATTCTAGATCTAACACCCAAAATCTAGAGATAAAGACCAATATCTAGAAGTAAAACCCGACATATATAGGTAAAGCCAGATATCTACAGGTAAAGCCCAACATCTAGATGAAAAGCAAAATATATAGATTTAAAACCCAAAATCTAGAGATTAAGCCGAACATCTAAATGTAAAGCAAAACATCTAGATGTAAAACCAAAAATCCAGATGGAAAACCCAACATCTAGAGGAAAAGCCAAATATATAGATTTAAAACCCAAAATCTAGAGGTAAAGCCCAATATCTAGACCTAAAGCCCAAAATCTAGATATAAAGCCCAACTTCTAGATCTAAAGCCCAAATTCTAGATCTAACAGCCAAAATCCCGAGGTAAAGACCAATATCTAGAGGTAAAACCCAACAGCTAGAGGTAAAGCCAGATATCTAGAGGTAAAGCCCAACATCTAGAGGAAAAGCAAAATATATGGATTTCAAACCCAAATTCTAGAGTTCAATACCAACATCTAGAGCTAAAGCCCAACTTCCAGAGTTAAAGTCCCAAGTCTAGAGGTAAACACCAATACCTAGAGTTAGAGCCCAAAATCTAGAGATAAAGCCCAACATCTAGAGATAAAGCCAGATATATAGATTTAAAATCCACAATCTGGAGGTAAAGCCCAACATCTAGAGCTAAAGCCCCAAATCTAGATGTAAAGCCCAATTGTTAGATCTAAAGCCAAATACTCTAGAGGTAAAGCCCAACATGTAGAGGTAAAGACTAAGATCTAGAGGTGAATTCCAATATCTAGTGTTAAAGCCCGACACCTACAGTTAAAGCCAAACATCTAGATGTACAACCCAACTTCTAAAGGTAAAGCCGAATATCTAGAGTTAAAGCGCATCCTTTCGAGTAAAGCCCAAAATCTAGAGTTAAAGCCCAACATCTAGAGGGAAAGCCCAGAATCTAGATGTAAAGCCTAACATCTAGAGGTGAATTCCAAAATCAAGTGTTAAGGCCTGACATCTACAGTTAAATCCAACCATATAGATATAACCCCCAACTTCTAGAGGTAAGGCCCAAAATCTAGAGGTAAAGCCCAACAGCTAGAGTTAAAGCCGAACGTCTTGAGGTAAAGCCCAAAGTCTAGAGTTAAAGCCCAACTTCTAGAGGTAAAGCCCAACTTCCAGAGTTAAAGTCCAAAATCTAGAGGTAAACACCAATACCTAGAGTTAGAGCCCAACATCTAGAGATATGCCAAATATATAGATTTAAAACCCAAAATCTAGAGATAAAGCCGAACATCTAAATGTAAAGCAAAACATCTAGATGTAATCCAAACATCTAGAGGTAAAGCCTGACATCTAGAGGTGAAGCACAACATATAGAGGTATAACCCAACATCTAGAGATAAAGACCAACATCTAAATGTAAAGCAAAACATCTAGATGTAAAACCCTACATCTAGAGGTAAAGTCCAATACCTAGACCTAAAGACCAACATCTAGAGGTAAAACCCAACATCTAGTGGTAAAGCCCAAGGTCTGGAGGTAAAGCCCAGATTCTAGAGAGAAGCCAAAAATCCAGATGGAAAACTTAAAATCTAGAGGTAAAGCCCAACATCTACAGGTAAATCCAGATATCTAGGGGTAAAGCCCAACATCTAGAGGAAAAGCCAAATATATAGATATAAAACCCAAAATCTAGAGGTAAAGCCCAATATCTAGACGTAAAGCCAAAAATCTAGATGAAAAGCACAACTTCTAGATCGAAAGCCCAACATCTAGAGGTAAAGACCAATATCTAGAGGTAAAACCCAACATCTAGAGGTAAAGCCAGATATCTAGAGGTAAAGCCCAACATCTAGAGGAAAAGCAAAATATATAGATTTCAAACCCAAATTCTAGAGTTAAATCCCAACATCTAGAGGTAAATCCCAAAGTCTAGATGTAAAGCTCAACTTCCAGATTTAAAGTCAAAAATCTAAATGTAAATACCAATACCTAGAGGTAGAGCCCAAAATGTAGAGGTAAAGCCCAACATCTAGAGATAAAGCCAGATATATAGATCTAAACCCCAAAATCTAGAGGTGAAGCCCAATATTTAGATGTAAAGCCCAAAATCTAGATGTAAAGACCAACTTCTAGATCTAAAGCCGAAAATATAGTTGTAAAGCCCAACTTCTAAATCTAAAGCCCAACATCTGGAGGAAAAGCCCAATATTTAGAGTTTAAGCGCATCATTTAGAGGTAAAGCCAGATATCTAGAGGTAAAGCCCAACGTCTGGAGGTAAAGCCCATCATCTAGTCCTACAGCCCAATGTCTGCAGGTAAAGCCCAACTTACAGAGGTGAAGGCAAACATCTAGATGTAAAACCCCAAATCTAGAGGTAAAGCCCAACCTCTAGAGGAAAAGCCAAATATATATATATTTAAAACCCAAAATCTAGAGGTAAAGCCCAACATCTAGAGGAAAAGCCAAATATATATAGATTTAAAACCCAAAACCTAGAGGTAAAGCCCAATATCTAGACGTAAAGCCCAAAATCTAGATGTAAAGCCCAAATTCTTGGTCTAACACCCAAAATCTAGAGGTTAAGACCAATAACTAGAGGTAAAACCCAACATCTAGAGGTAAAGCCAGATATCTAGAGGTAAAGCCCAACGTCTGGAGGTAAAGCCAGATATCTAGAGGTAAAGCCCAACATCTAGAGGAAAAGCCAAATATATAGATTTCAAACCCAAATTCTAGAGTTAAATCCCAACATCTAGATGTAAAGCCCAACTTCCAAAGTTAAAGTCCAAAATCTAGAGGTAAACACCAATACCTAGTGTTAGAGCCCAAAATCTAGAGATAAAGCCCAACATCTAGAGATAAAGCCAAATATATAGATTTAAAATCCAAAATCTAGAGATAAAGCCGAACATCTAAATGTAAAGCAAAACATCTAGATGTAATCCAAACATCTAGAGGTAAAGCCTAACATCTAGAGGTGAAGCACAACATATAGAGGTATAACCCAACATCTAGAGATAAAGACCAACATCTAAATGTAAAGCAAAACATCTAGATGTAAAACCCTACATCTAGAGGTAAAGTCCAATATCTAGACCTAAAGACCAACATCTAGAGGTAAAACCCAACATCTAGTGGTAAAGCCCAATGTCTGGAGGTAAAGCCCAGATTCTAGAGGGAAGCCAAAAATCCAGATGGAAAACCCAAAATCTAGAGGTAAAGCCCAACATCTACAGGTAAATCCAGATATCTAGGGGTAAAGCCCAATATCTAGAGGAAAAGCCAAATATATAGATATAAACCCAAAAATCTAGAGGTAAAGCCCAATATCTAGACGTAAAGCCCAAAAACTAGATGAAAAGCACAACTTCTAGATCTAAAGCCCAACATCTAGAGGTAAAGACCAATATCTAGAGGTAAAACCCAACATCTAGAGGTAAAGCCAGATATCTAGAGGTAAAGCCCAACGTCTGGAGGTAAAGCCCATCATCTAGTCCTACAGCCCAATGTCTGCAGGTAAAGCCCAACTTACAGAGGTGAAGGCAAACATCTAGATGTAAAACCCCAAATCTAGCGGTAAAGCCCAACATCTAGAGGAAAAGCCAAATATATATATATTTAAAACCAAAAATCTAGAGGTAAAGCCCAACATCTAGAGGTAAAGCCAGATATCTAGAGGTAAAGCCCAGCTTCTAGATCTAAAGCCCAACATCTAGATGTAAAGCCCAAATTCTAGATGTAACACCCAAAATCTAGAGGTAAAGACCAATATCTAGAGGTAAAACCCAACATCTAGAGGTAAAGCCAGATATCTAGAGGTAAAGCCCAACATCTAGAGGAAAAGCAAAAGATATAGATTTCAAACCCAAATTCTAGAGTTAAATCCCAACATCTACAGGTAAAGCCCAAAGTCTAGATGTAAAGCCCCAAATTCCAGATTTAAAGTCAAAAATCTAAATGTAAATACCAATACCTAGAGGTAGAGCCCAAAATGTAGAGGTAAAGCCCAACATCTAGAGGGAAAGCCCAGAATCTAGATGTAAAGCCTAACATCTAGAGGTGAATTCCAAAATCAAGTGTTAAGGCCTGACATCTACAGTTAAATCCAACCATATAGATATAACCCCCAACTTCTAGAGGTAAGGCCCAAAATCCAGAGGTAAAGCCCAACAGCTAGAGTTAAAGCCGAACGTCTTGAGGTAAAGCCCAAAGTCTAGAGTTAAAGCCCAACTTCTAGAGGTAAAGCCCAACATCTAGACGTATAGCCAGATATCTGACGGTAAAGCCCAACATCTAGAGGAAAAGCCAAATATATAGATTTAAAACCCAAAATTTAGAGATAAAGCCGAACATCTAAATGTAAAGCAAAACATCTAGATGTAATCCAAACATCTAGAGGTAAAGCCTAACATCTAGAGGTGAAGCACAACATATAGAGGTATAACCCAACATCTAGAGATAAAGACCAACATCTAAATGTAAAGCAAAACATCTAGATGTAAACCCCTACATCTAAAGTCCAATATCTAGACCTAAAGACCAACATCTAGAGGTAAAACCCAACATCTAGTGGTAAAGCCCAACGTCTGGAGGTAAAGCCCAGATTCTAGAGGGAAGCCAAAAATCCAGATGGAAAACCCAAAATCTAGAGGTAAAGCCCACAGCTAGAGTTAAAGCCGAACGTCTTGAGGTAAAGCCCAAATTCTAGAATTAAAGCCCAACTTCTAGAGGTAAAGCCCAACATCTAGACGTAAAGCCACATATCTAGACGTAAAGCCCAAAATCTAGATGAAAATCTCAACTTCTAGATCTAAAGCCCAACATCTAGAGGTAAAGACCAATATCTAGAGGTAAAACCCAACATCTACAGGTAAAGCCAGATATCTAGAGGTAAAGCCCAACGTCTGGAGGTAAAGCCCATCATCTAGTCCTACAGCCCAATGTCTGCAGTTAAGCCCAACTAACAGAGGTGAAGGCAAATATCTAGATGTAAAACCCCAAATCTAGATGTAAAGCCCAACATCTAGAGGAAAAGCCAAATATATATATATTTAAAACCCAAAATCTAGAGGTAAAGCCCAACATCTAGAGGTAAAGCCAGATATCTAGAGGTAAAGCCCAACTTCTTGATCTAAAGCCCAAAATCTAGATGTAAAGCCCAATTTCTAGATCTAACGCCCAAAATCTAGAGGTAAAGACCAATATCTAGAGGTAAAACCCAACATCTAGAGGTAAAGCCAGATATCTAGAGGTAAAGCCCAACATCTAGAGGAAAAGCAAAATATATAGATTTCAAACCCAAATTCTAGAGTTAAATCCCAACATCTAGAGGTTAAGCCCAACTTCCAGAGTTAAAGTCCAAAATCTAGAGGTTTAACACCAATACCTAGAGTTAGAGCCCAATATCTAGAGATAAAGCCCAACATCTAGAGATAAAGCCAGATATATAGATTTAAAATCCAAAATCTGGAGGTAAAGACCAACATCTAGAGCTAAAGCCCCAAATCTAGATGTAAAGCCCAATTGCTAGATCGAAAGCCAAGTACTCTAGAGGTAAATCCCAACATGTAGCGGTAAAGACTAAGGTCTAGAGGTGAATTCCAATATCTAGTGTTAAAGCCCGACACCTACAGTTAAAGCCAAACATCTAGATGTAAAACCCAACTTCTAGAGGTAAAGCCGAATATCTAGAGTTAAAGCGCATCCTTTAGAGTAAAGCCCAAAATCTAGAGTTAAAGCCCAACATCTAGAGGGAAAGCCCAGAATCTAGATGTAAAGCCTAACATCTAGAGGTGAATTCCAAAATCAAGTGTTAAGGCCTGACATCTACAGTTAAATCCAACCATATAGATATAACCCCCAACTTCTAGAGGTAAGGCCCAAAATCTAGAGGTAAAGCCCAACAGCTAGAGTTAAAGCCGAACGTCTTGAGGTAAAGCCCAAAGTCTAGAGTTAAAGCCCAACTTCTAGAGGTAAAGCCCAACATCTAGACGTAAAGCCAGATATCTAGACGTAAAGCCCAAAATCTAGACGAAAATCCCAACTTCTAGATCTAAAGCCCAACATCTAGAGGTAAAGACCAATATCTAGAGGTAAAACCCAACATCTACAGGTAAAGCCAGATATCTAGAGGTAAAGCCCAACGTCTGGAGGTAAAGCCCATCATCTAGTCCTACAGCCCAATGTCTGCAGTTAAGCCCAACTTACAGAGGTGAAGGCAAATATCTAGATGTAAAACCCCAAATCTAGAGGTAAAGCCCAACATCTAGAGGAAAAGCCAAATATATAGATTTAAAACCCAAAATCTAGAGGTAAAGCCCAACATCTAGAGGTAAAGCCAGATATCTAGAGGTAAAGCCCAACGTCTGGAGGTAAAGCCCATCATCTAGTCCTACAGCCCAATGTCTGCAGGTAAAGCCCAACTTACAGAGGTGAAGGCAAACATCCAAATGTAAAACCCAAAATCTAGAGGTAAAGCCCAACATCTAGAGGAAAAGCCAAATATATAGATTTAAAACCCAAAATCTAGAGGTAAAGCCCAATATCTAGACGTAAAGCCCAAAATCTAGATGTAAAGCCCAACTTCTAGATCTAAAGCCCAAAATCTAGATGTAAAGCCCAAATTCTAGATCTAACACCCAAAATCTAGAGGTAAAGACCAATATCTAGAGGTAAAACCCAACATCTAGAGGTAAAGCCAGATATCTAGAGGTAAAGCCCAACATCTAGAGGAAAAGCAAAGATATAGATTTCAAACCCAAATTCTAGAGTTAAATCCCAACATCTAGAGGTAAAGCCCAACTTCCAGAGTTAAAGTCCAAAGTCTAGAGGTAAACACCAATACCTAGAGTTAGAGCCCAAAATCTAGAGATAAAGCCCAACATCTAGAGATAAAGCCAGATATATAGATTTAAAATCCAAAATCTGGAGGTAAAGCCCAACATCTAGAGGTAAAGCCCCAAATCTAGATGTAAAGCCCAATTGCTAGATCTAAAGCCAAATACTCTAGAGGTAACGCCCAACATGTAGAGGTAAAGACTAAGATCTAGAGGTGAATTCCAATATCTAGTGTTAAAGCCCGACACCTACAGTTAAAGCCAAACATCTAGATGTAAAACCCAACTTCTAGAGGTAAAGCCGAATATCTAGAGTTAAAGCGCATCCTTTCGAGTAAAGCCCAAAATCTAGAGTTAAAGCCCAACATCTAGAGGGAAAGCCCAGAATCTAGATGTAAAGCCTAACATCTAGAGGTGAATTCCAAAATCAAGTGTTAAGGCCTGACATCTACAGTTAAATCCAACCATATAGATATAACCCCCAACTTCTAGAGGTAAGGCCCAAAATCTAGAGGTAAAGCCCAACAGCTAGAGTTAAAGCCGAACGTCTTGAGGTAAAGCCCAAAGACTAGAGTTAAAGCCCAACTTCTAGAGGTAAAGCCCAACATCTAGACGTAAAGCCAGATATCTGACGGTAAAGCCCAACATCTAGAGGAAAAACAAAATATATAGATTTAAAACCCAAAAACTAGAGATAAATCCGAACATCTAAATGTAAAGCAAAACATCTAGATGTAAAACCCTACATCTAGAGGTAAAGTCCAATATCTAGACCTAAAGACCAACATCTAGAGGTATAACCCAACATCTAGCGGTAAAGCCCAACGTCTGGAGGTAAAGCCCAGATTCTAGAGGGAAGCCAAACATCCAGATGGAAAACCCAAAATCTAGAGGTAAAGCCCAACAGCTAGAGTTAAATCCGAACGTCTTGAGGTAAAGCCCAAAGTCTAGAGTTAAAGCCCAACTTCTAGAGGTAAAGCCCAACATCTAGACGTAAAGCCAGATATCTAGACGTAAAGCCCAAAATCTAGATGAAAATCCCAACTTCTAGATCTAAAGCCCAACATCTAGAGGTAAAGACCAATATCTAGAGGTAAAACCCAACATCTACAGGTAAAGCCAGATATCTAGAGGTAAAGCCCAACATCTAGAGGAAAAGCAAAATATATGGATTTCAAACCCAAATTCTAGAGTTAAATCCCAACATCTAAAGGTAAAGCCCAACTTCCAGAGTTAAAGTCCAAAATCTAGAGGTAAACACCAATACCTAGAGTTAGAGCCCAAAATCTAGAGATATGCCAAATATATAGATTTAAAACCCAAAATCTAGAGATAAAGCTGAACGTCTAAATGTAAAGCAAAACATCTAGATGTAATCCAAACATCTAGAGGTAAAGCCTAACATCTAGAGGTGAAGCACAATATATAGATGTATAACCCAACATCTAGAGATAAAGACCAACATCTAAATGTAAAGCAAAACATCTAGATGTAAAACCCTACATCTAGAGGTAAAGTCCAATATCTAGACCTAAAGACCAACATCTAGAGGTAAAACCCAACTTCTATTGGTAAAGCCCAACGTCTGGGGGTAAAGCCCAGATTCAAGAGAGAAGCCAAAAATCCAGATGGAAATCCCAAAATCTAGAGGTAAAGCCCAACATCTAGAGGAAAAGCCAAATATATAGATATAAAACCCAAAATCTAGAGGTAAAGCCCAATATCTAGATGTAAAGCCCAAAATCTAGATGAAAAGCACAACTTCTAGATCTAAAGCCCAACATCTAGAGGTAAAGACCAATATCTAGAGGTAAAACCCAACATCTAGAGGTAAAGCCAGATATCTAGAGGTAAAGCCCAACGTCTGGAGGTAAAGCTCATCATCTAGTCCTACAGCCCAATGTCTGCAGGTAAAGCCCAACTTACAGAGGTGAAGGCAAACATCTAGATGTAAACCCCAAATCTAGAGGTAAAGCCCAACATCTAGAGGAAAAGCCAAATATATATATATTTAAAACCCAAAATCTAGAGGTAAAGCCCAACATTTAGAGGTAAAGCCAGATATCTAGGGGTAAAGCCCAACGTCTGGAGGTAAAGCCCATCATCTAGTCCTACAGCCCAATGTCTGCAGGTAAAGCCCAACTTACAGAGGTGAAGGCAAACATCCAAATGTAAAACCCAAAATCTAGAGGTAAAGCCCAACATCTAGAGGAAAAGCCAAATATATATATATTTAATACCCAAAACCTAGAGGTAAAGCCCAACATCTAGAGGTAAAGCCAGATATCTAGGGGTAAAGCCCAACATCTAGAGGAAAAGCCAAATATATAGAGTTAAAACACAAAATCTAGAGGTAAAGCCCAATATCTA
The DNA here is from genome assembly GCF_034619465.1 of Leptosomus discolor. Lineage (NCBI taxonomy): Eukaryota > Metazoa > Chordata > Aves > Leptosomiformes > Leptosomidae > Leptosomus > Leptosomus discolor. The sequence goes on along the minus strand of NW_028237833.1, from coordinate 2,543,801 downwards.
AAAGTAAAGCACAAAATCTAGATGTAAAGCCCAGCTTCTAGATCTAAAGCCCAAAATCTAGATGTAAAGCCTAACATCTAGAGGTGAATTCCAAAATCAAGTGTTAAGGCCTGACATCTACAGTTAAATCCAACCATATAGATATAACCCCCAACTTCTAGAGGTAAGGCCCAAAATCTAGAGGTAAAGCCCAACAGCTAGAGTTAAAGCCGAACGTCTTGAGGTAAAGCCCAAAGTCTAGAGTTAAAGCCCAACTTCTAGAGGTAAAGCCCAACTTCCAGAGTTAAAATCCAAAATCTAGAGGTAAACACCAATACCTAGAGTTAGAGCCCAACATCTAGAGATATGCCAAATATATAGATTTAAAACCCAAAATCTAGAGATAAAGCCGAACATCTAAATGTAAAGCAAAACATCTAGATGTAATCCAAACATCTAGAGGTAAAGCCTAACATCTAGAGGTGAAGCACAACATATAGAGGTATAACCCAACATCTAGAGATAAAGACCAACATCTAAATGTAAAGCAAAACATCTAGATGTAAAACCCTACATCTAGAGGTAAAGTCCAATATCTAGATCTAAAGACCAACATCTAGAGGTAAAACCCAACATCTAGTGGTAAAGCCCAAGGTCTGGAGGTAAAGCCCAGATTCTAGAGAGAAGCCAAAAATCCAGATGGAAAACCTAAAATCTAGAGGTAAAGCCCAACATCTACAGGTAAATCCAGATATCTAGGGGTAAAGACCAACATCTAGAGGAAAAGCCAAATATATAGATATAAAACCCAAAATCTAGAGGTAAAGCCCAATATCTAGACGTAAAGCCCAAAATCTAGATGAAAAGCACAACTTCTAGATCGAAAGCCCAACATCTAGAGGTAAAGACCAATATCTAGAGGTAAAACCCAACATCTAGAGGTAAAGCCAGATATCTAGAGGTAAAGCCCAACATCTAGAGGAAAAGCAAATATATAGATTTCAAACCCAAATTCTAGAGTTAAATCCCAACATCTAGAGGTAAATCCCAAAGTCTAGATATAAAGCTCAACTTCCAGATTTAAAGTCAAAAATCTAAATGTAAATACCAATACCTAGAGGTAGAGCCCAAAATGTAGAGGTAAAGACCAACATCTAGAGATAAAGCCAGATATATAGATCTAAACCCCAAAATCTAGAGGTGAAGCCAAATATTTAGATGTAAAGCCCAAAATCTAGATGTAAAGCCCAAAATCTAGATCTAAAGCCGAAAATATAGTTGCAAAGCCCAACTTCTAAATCTAAAGCCCAACATCTGGAGGAAAAGCCCAATATTTAGAGTTTAAGCGCATCATTTAGACGTAAAGCCAGATATCTAGACTTAAAGCCCAACGTCTGGAGGTAAAGCCCATCACCTAGTCCTACAGCCCAATGTCTGCAGGTAAAGCCCAACTTACAGAGGTGAAGGCAAACATCTAGATGTAAAACCCCAAATCTAGATGTAAAGCCCAACATCTAGAGGAAAAGCCAAATATATATAGATTTAAAACCCAAAACCTAGAGTAAAGCTCAATATCTAGACGTAAAGCCCAAAATCTAGATGTAAAGCCCAAATTCTAGATCTAACGCCCAAAATTTAGATGTAAAGCCCAAATTCTTGGTCTAACACCCAAAATCTAGAGGTAAAGACCAATATCTAGAGGTAAAACCCAACATCTAGAGGTAAAGCCAGATATCTAGAGGTAAAGCCCAACATCTAGAGGAAAAGCAAAATATATAGATTTCAAACCCAAATTCTAGAGTTAAATCCCAACATCTAGGGGTAAACCCCAACTTCCAGAGTTAAAGTCCAAAATCTAGAGGTAAACACCAATACCTAGAGTTAGAGCCCAACATCTAGAGATATGCCAAATACATAGATTTAAAACCCAAAATCTAGAGATAAAGCCGAACATCTAAATGTAAAGCAAAACATCTAGATGTAATCCAAACATCTAGAGGTAAAGCCTAACATCTACAGGTAAATCCAGATATCTAGGGGTAAAGCCCAACATCTAGAGGAAAAGCCAAATATATAGATATAAAACCCAAAATCTAGAGGTAAAGCCCAATAACTAGACGTAAAGATCAAAATCTAGATATAAATCCCAACTTCTAGATCTAAAGCCCAAAATATAGATGTAAATCCCAACTTCTAAATCTAAAGCCCAACATCTAGAGGTAAAGCCCAATATTTAGAGTTTAAGCGCATCATTTAGAGGTAAAGCCCAAAATCTAGATGTAAAGCTCAACTTCTAGAGGTAAAGCCCATCATCTAGTCCTACAGCCTAATGGCTGCAGGTAAAGCCCAAGTTACAGAGGTGGAGGTAAACATCAGGATGTAAAACCCAAAATCTAGAGGTAAAGCCCAATATCTAGACCTAAAGCCCAATATCTAGACGTAAAGCCCAAAATCTAGATGTAAAGCCCAACTTCTAGATCTAAAGCCGAAAATATAGTTGTAAAGCCCAACTTCTAAATCTAAAGCCCAACATCTGGAGGAAAAGCCCAATATTTAGAGTTTAAGCGCATCATTTAGAGGTAAAGCCAGATATCTAGAGGTAAAGCCCAACGTCTGGAGGTAAAGCCCATCACCTAGTCCTACAGCCCAATGTCTGCAGGTAAAGCCCAACTTACAGAGGTGAAGGCAAACATCTAGATGTAAAACCCCAAATCTAGATGTAAAGCCCAACATCTAGAGGAAAAGCCAAATATATATAGATTTAAAACCCAAAACCTAGAGTAAAGCCCAATATCTAGACGTAAAGCCCAAAATCTAGATGTAAAGCCCAAATTCTAGATCTAACGCCCAAAATCTAGATGTAAAGCCCAAATTCTTGGTCTAACACCCAAAATCTAGAGGTAAAGACCAATATCTAGAGGTAAAACCCAACATCTAGAGGTAAAGCCAGATATCTAGAGGTAAAGCCCAACATCTAGAGGAAAAGCCAAATATATATATATTTAAAATTCAAAATCTAGAGGTAAAGCCCAACATTTAGAGGTAAAGCCAGATATCTAGGGGTAAAGCCCAAAGTCTGGAGGTAAAGCCCATCATCTAGTCCTACAGCCCAATGTCTGCAGGTAAAGCCCAACTTACAGAGGTGAAGGCAAACATCTGGATGTAAAACCCAAAATCTAGAGGTAAAGCCCAACATCTAGAGGAAAAGCCAAATATATAGAGTTAAAACACAAAATCTAGAGGTAAAGCCCAATATCTAGGCGTAAAGCACAAAATCTAGATGTAAAGCCCAGCTTCTAGATCTAAAGCCCAAAATCTAGATATAAAGCCTAACATCTAGAGGTGAATTCCAAAATCAAGTGTTAAGGCCTGACATCTACAGTTAAATCCAACCATATAGATATAACCCCCAACTTCTAGAGGTAAGGCCCAAAATACAGAGGTAAAGCCCAACAGCTAGAGTTAAAGCCGAACGTCTTGAGGTAAAGCCCAAAGTCTAGAGTTAAAGCCCAACTTCTAGAGGTAAAGCCCAACTTCCAGACTTAAAGTCCAAAATCCAGAGGTAAACATCAATACCTAGAGTTAGAGCCCAACATCTAGAGATATGCCAAATATATAGATTTAAAACCCAAAATCTAGAGATAAAGCCGAACATCTAAATGTAAAGCAAAACATCTAGATGTAATCCAAATATCTAGAGGTAAAGCCTAACATCTAGAGGTGAAGCACAACATATAGAGGTATAACCCAACATCTAGAGATAAAGACCAACATCTAAATGTAAAGCAAAACATCTAGATGTAAAACCCTACATCTAGAGGTAAAGTCCAATACCTAGACCTAAAGACCAACATCTAGAGGTAAAACCCAACATCTAGTGGTAAAGCCCAACGTCTGGAGGTAAAGCCCAGATTCTAGAGAGAAGCCAAAAATCCAGATGGAAAACCCAAAATCTAGAGGTAAAGCCCAACATCTACAAATAAATCCAGATATCTAGGGGTAAAGCCCAACATCTAGAGGTAAAGCCCAATATTTAGACTTTAAGCGCATCATTTAGAGGTAAAGCCCAAAATCTAGTCCTACAGCCTAATGGCTGCAGGTAAAGCCCAGCTTACAGAGGTGAAGGCAAACATCAGGATGTAAAACCCAAAATCTAGAGGTAAAGCCCAACATCTAGAGGAAAAGCCAAATATATAGATTTAAAACCCAAAATCTAGAGGTAAAGCCCAATATCTAGACCTAAAGCCCAATATCTAGACGTAAAGCCCAAAATCTAGATGAAAAGCACAACTTCTAGATCTGAAGCCCAACATCTAGAGGTAAAGACCAATAGCTAGAGGTAAAACCCAACATCTAGAGGTAAAGCCAGATATCTAGAGGTAAAGCCCAACATCTGGAGGTAAAGCCCATCATCTAGTCCTACAGCCCAATGTCTGCAGGTAAAGCCCAACTTACAGAGGTGAAGGCAAACATCTAGATGTAAAACACCAAATCTAGAGGTAAAGCCCAACATCTAGAGGAAAAGCCAAATATATATATATTTAAAACCCAAAATCTAGAGGTAAAGCCCAACATCTAGAGGAAAAGCCAAATATATAGAGTTAAAACCCAAAATCTAGAGGTAAAGCCCAATATCTAGACGTAAAGCCCAAAATCTAGATGTAAAGCGCAGCTTCTAGATCTAAAGCCCAAAATCTAGATGTAAAGCCCAAATTCTAGATCTAACACCCAAAATCTAGAGGTAAAGACCAATATCTAGAGGTAAAACCCAACATGTAGAGGTAAAGCCAGATATCTAGAGGTAAAGCCCAACATCTAGAGGAAAAGCAAAATATATAGATTTCAAACCCAAAATCTAGAGTTAAATCCCAACATCTAGGGGTAAACCCCAACTTCCAGAGTTAAAGTCCAAAATCTAGAGGTAAACACCAATACCTAGAGTTAGAGCCCAACATCTAGAGATATGCCAAATATATAGATTTAAAACCCAAAATCTAGAGATAAAGCTGAACGTCTAAATGTAAAGCAAAACATCTAGATGTAATCCAAACATCTAGAGGTAAAGCCTAACATCTAGAGGTGAAGCACAACATATAGAGGTATAACCCAACATCTAGAGATAAAGACCAACATCTAAATGTAAAGCAAAACATCTAGATGTAAAACCCTACATCTAGAGGTAAAGTCCAATATCTAGACCTAAAGACCAACATCTAGAGGTAAAACCCAACATCTAGTGGTAAAGCCCAACGTCTGGAGGTAAAGCCCAGATTCTAGAGAGAAGCCAAAAATCCAGATGGAAAACCCAAAATCTGGAGGTAAAGCCCAACATCTACAGGTAAATCCAGATATCTAGGGGTAAAGCCCAACATCTAGAGGAAAAGCCAAATATATAGATATAAAACCCAAAATCTAGAGGTAAAGCCCAATATCTAGACGTAAAGCCCAAAATCTAGATGAAAAGCACAACTTCTAGATCTAAAGCCCAACATCTAGAGGTAAAGACCAATATCTAGAGGTAAAACCCAACATCTAGAGGTAAAGCCAGATATTTAGAGGTAAAGCCCAATGTCTGGAGGTAAAGCTCATCATCTAGTCCTACAGCCCAATGTCTGCAGGTAAAGCCCAACTTACAGAGGTGAAGGCAAACATCTAGATGTAAACCCCCAAATCTAGAGGTAAAGCCCAACATCTAGAGGAAAAGCCAAATATATATATATTTAAAACCCAAAATCTAGAGGTAAAGCCCAACATTTAGAGGTAAAGCCAGATATCTAGGGGTAAAGCCCAACGTCTGGAGGTAAAGCCCATCATCTAGTCCTACAGCCCAATGTCTGCAGGTAAAGCCCAACTTACAGAGGTGAAGGCAAACATCTAGATGTAAAACCCAAAATCTAGAGGTAAAGCCCAACATCTAGAGGAAAAGCCAAATATATATATATTTAATACCCAAAACCTAGAGGTAAAGCCCAACATCTAGAGGTAAAGCCAGATATCTAGGGGTAAAGCCCAACATCTAGAGGAAAAGCCAAATATATAGAGTTAAAACACAAAATCTAGAGGTAAAGCCCAATATCTAGACGTAAAGCACAAAATCTAGATGTAAAGCCCAGCTTCTAGATCTAAAGCCCAAAATCTAGATGTAAAGCCTAACATCTAGAGGTGAATTCCAAAATCAAGTGTTAAGGCCTGACATCTACAGTTAAATCCAACCATATAGATATAACCCCCAACTTCTAGAGGTAAGGCCCAAAATACAGAGGTAAAGCCCAACAGCTAGAGTTAAAGCCGAACGTCTTGAGGTAAAGCCCAAAGTCTAGAGTTAAAGCCCAACTTCTAGAGGTAAAGCCCAACTTCCAGACTTAAAGTCCAAAATCTAGAGGTAAACACCAATACCTAGAGTTAGAGCCCAACATCTAGAGATATGCCAAATATATAGATTTAAAACCCAAAATCTAGAGATAAAGCCGAACATCTAAATGTAAAGCAAAACATCTAGATGTAATCCAAACATCTAGAGGTAAAGCCTAACATCTAGAGGTGAAGCACAACATATAGAGGTATAACCCAACATCTAGAGATAAAGACCAACATCTAAATGTAAAGCAAAACATCTAGAAATAAAACCCTACATCTAGAGGTAAAGTCCAATATCTAGACCTAAAGACCAACATCTAGAGGTAAAACCCAACATCTAGTGGTAAAGCCCAACGTCTGGAGGTAAAGCCCAGATTCTAGAGAGAAGCCAAATATCGAGATGGAAAACCGAAAATCTAGAGGAAAAGCCAAATATATAGATTTAAAACCCAAAATCTAGAGGTAAAGCCCAATATCTAGACCTAAAGCACAAAATCTAGATGTAAAACCCAACTTCTATATCTAAAGCCCAAATTCTAGATCTAACAGCCAAAATCTAGAGGTAAAGACCAATATCTAGAGGTAAAACCCAACATCTAGAGGTAAAGCCAGATATCTAGAGGTAAAGCCCAACATCTAGAGGAAAAGCAAAATATATGGATTTCAAACTCAAATTCTAGAGTTCAATCCCAACATCTAGAGCTAAAGCCCAACTTCCAGAGTTAAAGTCCAAAGTCTAGAGGTAAACACCAATACCTAGAGTTAGAGCCCAAAATCTAGAGATAAAGCCCAACATCTAGAGATAAAGCCAGATATATAGATTTAAAATCCACAATCTGGAGGTAAAGCCCAACATCTAGAGCTAAAGCCCCAAATCTAGATGTAAAGCCCAATTGCTAGATCGAAAGCCAAATACTCTAGAGGTAAAGCCCAACATGTAGAGGTAAAGACTAAGATCTAGAGGTGAATTCCAATATCTAGTGTTAAAGCCCGACACCTACAGTTAAAGCCAAACATCTAGATGTACAACCCAACTTCTAGAGGTAAAGCCCAATATCTAGAGTTAAAGCGCATCCTTTCGAGTAAAGCCCAAAATCTAGAGTTAAAGCCCAAAATCTAGAGTTAAAGCACAACATCTAGAGGGAAAGCCCTGAATCTAGATGTAAAGCCTAACATCTAGAGGTGAATTCCAAAATCAAGTGTTAAGGCCTGACATCTACAGTTAAATCCAACCATATAGATATAACCCCCAACTTCTAGAGGTAAGGCCCAAAATACAGAGGTAAAGCCCAACAGCTAGAGTTAAAGCCGAACGTCTTGAGGTAAAGCCCAAAGTCTAGAGTTAAAGCCCAACTTCTAGAGGTAAAGCCCAACTTCCAGAGTTAAAGTCCAAAATCTAGAGGTAAACACCAATACCTAGAGTTAGAGCCCAACATCTAGAGATATGCCAAATATATAGATTTAAAACCCAAAATCTAGAGATAAAGCCGAACATCTAAATGTAAAGCAAAACATCTAGATGTAATCCAAACATCTAGAGGTAAAGCCTAACATCTAGAGGTGAAGCACAACATATAGAGGTATAACCCAACATCTAGAGATAAAGACCAACATCTAAATGTAAAGCAAAACATCTAGATGTAAAACCCTACATCTAGAGGTAAAGTCCAATATCTAGACCTAAAGACCAACATCTAGAGGTAAAACCCAACATCTAGTGGTAAAGCCCAACGTCTGGAGGTAAAGCCCAGATTCTAGAGAGAAGCCAAAAATCCAGATGGAAAACCTAAAATCTAGAGGTAAAGCCCAACATCTACAGGTAAATCCAGATATCTAGGGGTAAAGCCCAACATCTAGAGGAAAAGCCAAATATATAGATATAAAACCCAAAATCTAGAGGTAAAGCCCAATATCTAGACGTAAAGCCCAAAATCTAGATGAAAAGCACAACTTCTAGATCGAAAGCCCAACATCTAGAGGTAAAGACCAATATCTAGAGGTAAAACCAAACATCTAGAGGTAAAGCCAGATATCTAGAGGTAAAGCCCAACATATAGATGAAAAGCAAAATATATAGATTTCAAACGCAAATTCTAGAGTTAAATCCCAACATCTAGAGGTAAATCCCAAAGTCTAGATGTAAAGCTCAACTTCCAGATTTAAAGTCAAAAATCTAAATGTAAATACCAATACCTAGAGGTAGAGCCCAAAATGTAGAGGTAAAGCCCAACATCTAGAGATAAAGCAGGATATATAGATCTAAACCCCAAAATCTAGAGGTGAAGCCCAACTTCTAGATCTAAAGCCGAAAATATAGTTGTAAAGCCCAACTTCTAAATCTAAAGCCCAACATCTGGAGGAAAAGCCCAATATTTAGAGTTTAAGCGCATCATTTAGAGGTAAAGCCAGATATCTAGAGGTAAAGCCCAACGTCTGGAGGTAAAGCCCATCATCTAGTCCTACAGCCCAATGTCTGCAGGTAAAGCCCAACTTACAGAGGTGAAGGCAAACATCTAGATGTAAAACCCCAAATCTAGATGTAAAGCCCAACATCTAGAGGAAAAGCCAAATATATATAGATTTAAAACCCAAAACCTAGAGGTAAAGCCCAATATCTAGACGTAAAGCCCAAAATCTAGATGTAAAGCCCAAATTCTAGTTCTAACGCCCAAAATCAAGATGTAAAGCCCAAATTCTTGGTCTAACACCCAAAATCTAGAGGTAAAGACCAATATCTAGAGGTAAAACCCAACATCTAGAGGTAAAGCCAGATATCTAGAGGTAAAGCCCAACATCTAGAGGTAAAGCCAGATATCTAGAGGTAAAGCCCAACATCTAGAGGAAAAGCAAAATATATAGATTTCAAACCCAAATTCTAGAGTTAAATCCCAACATCTAGGGGTAAACCCCAACTTCCAGAGTTAAAGTCCAAAATCTAGAGGTAAACACCAATACCTAGAGTTAGAGCCCAACATCTAGAGATATGCCAAAAATATAGATTTAAAACCCAAAATCTAGAGATAAAGCCGAACATCTAAATGTAAAGCAAAACATCTAGATGTAATCCAAACATCTAGAGGTAAAGCCTAACATCTACAGGTAAATCCAGATATCTAGGGGTAAAGCCCAACATCTAGAGGGAAAGCCAAATATATAGATATAAAACCCAAAATCTAGAGGTAAAGCCCAATATCTAGACGTAAAGATCAAAATCTAGATATAAATCCCAACTTCTAGATCTAAAGCCCAAAATATAGATGTAAATCCCAACTTCTAAATCTAAAGCCCAACATCTAGAGGTAAAGCCCAATATTTAGAGTTTAAGCGCATCATTTAGAGGTAAAGCCCAAAATCTAGATGTAAAGCTCAACTTCTAGAGGTAAAGCCCATCATCTAGTCCTACAGCCTAATGGCTACAGGTAAAGCCCAACTTACAGAGGTGAAGGCAAACATCTAGATGTAAAACCCCAAATCTAGAGGTAAACCCCATCATCTAGAGGAAAAGCCAAATATATAGATTTAAAACCCAAAATCTAGAGGTAAAGCCCAATATCTAGACCTAAAGCCCAATATCTAGACGTAAAGCACAAAATCTAGATGTAAAGCCCAGCTTCTAGATCTAAAGCCCAAAATCTAGATGTAAAGCCTAACATCTAGAGGTGAATTCCAAAATCAAGTGTTAAGGCCTGACATCTACAGTTAAATCCAACCATATAGATATAACCCCCAACTTCTAGAGGTAAGGCCCAAAATACAGAGGTAAAGCCCAACAGCTAGAGTTAAAGCCCAACTTCTAGAGGTAAAGCCCAACTTCCAGACTTAAAGTCCAAAATCTAGAGGTAAACACCAATACCTAGAGTTAGAGCCCAACATCTAGAGATATGCCAAATATATAGATTTAAAACCCAAAATCTAGAGATAAAGCCGAACATCTAAATGTAAAGCAAAACATCTAGATGTAATCCAAACATCTAGAGGTAAAGCCTAACATCTAGAGGTGAAGCACAACATATAGAGGTATAACCCAACATCTAGAGATAAAGACCAACATCTAAATGTAAAGCAAAACATCTAGAAATAAAACCCTACATCTAGAGGTAAAGTCCAATATCTAGACCTAAAGACCAACATCTAGAGGTAAAACCCAACATCTAGTGGTAAAGCCCAACGTCTGGAGGTAAAGCCCAGATTCCAGAGAGAAGCCAAATATCCAGATGGAAAACCCAAAATCTAGAGGAAAAGCCAAATATATAGATTTAAAACCCAAAATCTAGAGGTAAAGCCCAATATCTAGACCTAAAGCACAAAATCTAGATGTAAAGCCCAACTTCTAGATCTAAAGCCCAAATTCTAGATCTAACAGCCAAAATGTAGAGGTAAAGCCCAATATCTAGACGTAAAGATCAAAATCTAGATATAAATCCCAACTTCTATATCTAAAGCCCAAAATATAGATGTAAATCCCAACTTCTAAATCTAAAGCCCAACATCTAGAGGTAAAGCCCAATATTTAGAGTTTAAGCGCACCATTTAGAGGTAAAGCCCAAAATCTAGATGTAAAGTTCAACTTCTAGAGGTAAAGCCCATCATCTAGTCCTACAGCCTAATGGCTGCAGGTAAAGCCCAGCTTACAGAGGTGAAGGCAAACATCAGGATGTAAAACCCAAAATCTAGAGGTAAAGCCCAACATCTAGAGGAAAAGCCAAATATATAGATTTAAAAACCAAAATCTAGAGGTAAAGCCCAATATCTAGACCTAAAGCCCAATATCTAGACGTAAAGCCCAAAATCTAGATGAAAAGCACAACTTCTAGATCTAAAGCCCAACATCTAGAGGTAAAGACCAATATCTAGAGGTAAAACCCAACATCTAGAGGTAAAGCCAGATATCTAGAGGTAAAGCCCAACGTCTGGAGGTAAAGCCCATCATCTAGTCCTACAGACCAATGTCTGCAGGTTAAGCCCAACTTGCAGAGGTGAAGGCAAACATCTAGATGTAAAACCCCAAATCTAGAGGTAAAGCCCAACATCTAGAGGTAAAGCCAGATATCTAGAGGTAAAGCCCAACATCTAGAGGAAAAGCAAAATATATAGATTTCAAACCCAAATTCTAGAGTTAAATCCCAACATCTAGATGTAAAGCCCAACTTCCAAAGTTAAAGTCCAAAATCTAGAGGTAAACACCAATACCTAGTGTTAGAGCCCAAAATCTAGAGATAAAGCCCAACATCTAGAAGAAAAGTCAAATATATAGATTTAAAACCCAAAATCTAGAGATAAAGCCGAACATCTAAATGTACAGCAAAACATCTAGATGTAATCCAAACATCTAGAGGTAAAGCCTAACATCTAGAGGTGAAGCACAACATATAGAGGTATAACCCAACATCTAGAGATAAAGACCAACATCTAAATGTAAAGCAAAACATCTAGATGTAAAACCCTACATCTAGAGGTAAAGTCCAATATCTAGACCTAAAGACCAACATCTAGAGGTAAAACCCAACATCTAGTGGTAAAGCCCAACGTCTGGAGGTAAAGCCCAGATTCTAGAGAGAAGCCAAAAATCCAGATGGAAAACCCAAAATCTAGAGGTAAAGCCCAACATCTACAGGTAAATCCAGATATCTAGGGGTAAAGCCCAACATCTAGAGGAAAAGCCAAATATATAGATATAAACCCCAAAATCTAGAGGTAAAGCCCAACATCTGCAGGTAAAGCCCATCATCTAGTCCTACAGCCCAATGTCTGCAGGTAAAGCCCAACTTACAGAGGTGAAGGCAAACATCTAGATGTAAAACCCCAAATCTAGCGGTAAAGCCCAACATCTAGAGGAAAAGCCAAATATATAGATATAAAACCCAAATCTAAAGGTAAAGCCCAATATCTAGACGTAAAGCCCAAAATCTAGATGAAAAGCACAACTTCTAGATCGAAAGCCCAACATCTAGAGGTAAAGACCAATATCTAGAGGTAAAACCCAACATCTAGAGGTAAAGCCAGATATCTAGAGGTAAAGCCCAACATCTAGAGGAAAAGCAAAATATATAGATTTCAAACCCAAATTCTAGAGTTAAATCCCAACATCTAGAGGTAAATCCCAAAGTCTAGATGTAAAGCTCAACTTCCAGATTTAAAGTCAAAAATCTAAATGTAAATACCAATACCTAGAGGTAGAGCCCAAAATGTAGAGGTAAAGCCCAACATCTAGAGATAAAGCCAGATATATAGATCTAAACCCCAAAATCTAGAGGTGAAGCCCAATATTTAGATGTAAAGCCCAAAATCTAGATGTAAAGACCAAATTCTAGATCTAAAGCCGAAAATATAGTTGTAAAGCCCAACTTCTAAATCTAAAGCCCAACATCTGGAGGAAAAGCCCAATATTTAGAGTTTAAGCGCATCATTTAGAGGTAAAGCCAGATATCTAGAGGTAAAGCCCAACGTCTGGAGGTAAAGCCCATCATCTAGTCCTACAGCCCAATGTCTGCAGGTAAAGCCCAACTTACAGAGGTGAAGGCAAACATCTAGATGTAAACCCCAAAATCTAGAGGTAAAGCCCAATATCTAGACGTAAAGCCCAAAATCTAGATGTAAAGCCAGATATCTAGAGGTAAAGCCCAACGTCTGGAGGTAAAGCCCATCATCTAGTCCTACAGCCCAATGTCTGCAGGTAAAGCCAACTTACAGAGGTGAAGGCAAACATCTAGATGTAAAACCCCAAATCTAGATGTAAAGCCCAACATCTAGAGGAAAAGCCAAATATATATAGATTTAAAAACCAAAACCTAGAGGTAAAGCCCAAAATCTAGATGTAAAGCCCAAATTCTAGATCTAACACCCAAAATCAAGATGTAAAGCCCAAATTCTTGGTCTAACACCCAAAATCCAGAGTTAAAGACCAATATCTAGAGGTAAAACCCAACATCTAGAGGTAAAGCCAGATATCTAGAGGTAAAGCCCAACATCTAGAGGAAAAGCAAAATATATAGATTTCAAACCCAAATTCTAGAGTTAAATCCCAACATCTAGGGGTAAACCCCAACTTCCAGAGTTAAAGTCCAAAATCTAGAGGTAAACACCAATACCTAGAGTTAGAGCCCAACATCTAGAGATATGCCAAATATATAGATTTAAAACCCAAAATCTAGAGATAAAGCCGAACATCTAAATGTAAAGCAAAACATCTAGATGTAATCCAAACATCTAGAGGTAAAGCCTAACATCTACAGGTAAATCCAGATATCTAGGGGTAAAGCCCAACATCTAGAGGAAAAGCCAAATATATAGATATAAAACCCAAAATCTAGAGGTAAAGCCCAATATCTAGACGTAAAGATCAAAATCTAGATATAAATCCCAACTTCTAGATCTAAAGCCCAAAATATAGATGTAAATCCCAACTTCTAAATCTAAAGCCCAACATCTAGAGGTAAAGCCCAATATTTAGAGTTTAAGCGCACCATTTAGAGGTAAAGCCCAAAATCTAGATGTAAAGTTCAACTTCTAGAGGTAAAGCCCATCATCTAGTCCTACAGCCTAATGGCTGCAGGTAAAGCCCAGCTTACAGAGGTGAAGGCAAACATCAGGATGTAAAACCCAAAATCTAGAGGTAAAGCCCAACATCTAGAGGAAAAGCCAAATATATAGATTTAAAAACCAAAATCTAGAGGTAAAGCCCAATATCTAGACCTAAAGCCCAATATCTAGACGTAAAGCCCAAAATCTAGATGAAAAGCACAACTTCTAGATCTAAACCCCAACATCTAGAGGTAAAGACCAATATCTAGAGGTAAAACCCAAGATCTAGAGGTAAAGCCAGATATCTAGAGGTAAAGCCCAACGTCTGGAGGTAAAGCCCATCATCTAGTCCTACAGCCCAATGTCTGCAGGTAAAGCCCAACTTACAGAGGTGAAGGCAAACATCTAGATGTAAAACCCCAAATCCAGAGGTAAAGCCCAACATCTAGAGGAAAAGCCAAATATATATATATTTAAAACCCAAAATCTAGAGGTAAAGCCCAACATCTAGAGGTAAAGCCAGATATCTAGAGGTAAAGCCCAACATCTAGAGGAAAAGCAAAATATATAGATTTCAAACCCAAATTCTAGAGTTAAATCCCAACATCTAGATGTAAAGCCCAACTTCCAAAGTTAAAGTCCAAAATCTAGAGGTAAACACCAATACCTAGTGTTAGAGCCCAAAATCTAGAGGTAAAGCCCAACATCTAGAAGAAAAGCCAAATATATAGATATAAAACCCAAAATCTAGAGGTAAAGCCCAATATCTAGACGTAAAGCCCAAAATCTAGATGAAAAGCACAACTTCTAGATCGAAAGCCCAACATCTAGAGGTAAAGACCAATATCTAGAGGTAAAACCCAAGATCTAGAGGTAAAGCCAGATATCTAGAGGTAAAGCCCAACGTCTGGAGGTAAAGCCCATCATCTAGTCCTACAGCCCAATGTCTGCAGGTAAAGCCCAACTTACAGAGGTGAAGGCAAACATCTAGATGTAAACCCCAAAATCTAGAGGTAAAGCCCAATATCTAGACGTAAAGCCCAAAATCTAGATGTAAAGCCAGATATCTAGAGGTAAAGCCCAACGTCTGGAGGTAAAGCCCATCATCTAGTCCTACAGCCCAATGTCTGCAGGTAAAGCCAACTTACAGAGGTGAAGGCAAACATCTAGATGTAAAACCCCAAATCTAGATGTAAAGCCCAACATCTAGAGGAAAAGCCAAATATATATAGATTTAAAAACCAAAACCTAGAGGTAAAGCCCAAAATCTAGATGTAAAGCCCAAATTCTAGATCTAACACCCAAAATCAAGATGTAAAGCCCAAATTCTTGGTCTAACACCCAAAATCCAGAGTTAAAGACCAATATCTAGAGGTAAAACCCAACATCTAGAGGTAAAGCCAGATATCTAGAGGTAAAGCCCAACATCTAGAGGAAAAGCAAAATATATAGATTTCAAACCCAAATTCTAGAGTTAAATCCCAACATCTAGGGGTAAACCCCAACTTCCAGAGTTAAAGTCCAAAATCTAGAGGTAAACACCAATACCTAGAGTTAGAGCCCAACATCTAGAGATATGCCAAATATATAGATTTAAAACCCAAAATCTAGAGATAAAGCCGAACATCTAAATGTAAAGCAAAACATCTAGATGTAATCCAAACATCTAGAGGTAAAGCCTAACATCTACAGGTAAATCCAGATATCTAGGGGTAAAGCCCAACATCTAGAGGAAAAGCCAAATATATAGATATAAAACCCAAAATCTAGAGGTAAAGCCCAATATCTAGACGTAAAGATCAAAATCTAGATATAAATCCCAACTTCTAGATCTAAAGCCCAAAATATAGATGTAAATCCCAACTTCTAAATCTAAAGCCCAACATCTAGAGGTAAAGCCCAATATTTAGAGTTTAAGCGCACCATTTAGAGGTAAAGCCCAAAATCTAGATGTAAAGTTCAACTTCTAGAGGTAAAGCCCATCATCTAGTCCTACAGCCTAATGGCTGCAGGTAAAGCCCAGCTTACAGAGGTGAAGGCAAACATCAGGATGTAAAACCCAAAATCTAGAGGTAAAGCCCAACATCTAGAGGAAAAGCCAAATATATAGATTTAAAAACCAAAATCTAGAGGTAAAGCCCAATATCTAGACCTAAAGCCCAATATCTAGACGTAAAGCCCAAAATCTAGATGAAAAGCACAACTTCTAGA
Source organism: Leptosomus discolor (assembly GCF_034619465.1). Taxonomy (NCBI): domain Eukaryota; kingdom Metazoa; phylum Chordata; class Aves; order Leptosomiformes; family Leptosomidae; genus Leptosomus; species Leptosomus discolor. Next base: position 2,527,733 of record NW_028237833.1, on the reverse strand, counting down.
TCTAAACCCCAACATCTAGAGGTAAAGACCAATATCTAGAGGTAAAACCCAAGATCTAGAGGTAAAGCCAGATATCTAGAGGTAAAGCCCAACGTCTGGAGGTAAAGCCCATCATCTAGTCCTACAGCCCAATGTCTGCAGGTAAAGCCCAACTTACAGAGGTGAAGGCAAACATCTAGATGTAAAACCCCAAATCTAGAGGTAAAGCCCAACATCTAGAGGAAAAGCCAAATATATATATATTTAAAACCCAAAATCTAGAGGTAAAGCCCAACATCTAGAGGTAAATCCCAAAGTCTAGATGTAAAGCTCAACTTCCAGATTTAAAGTCAAAAATCTAAATGTAAATACCAATACCTAGAGGTAGAGCCCAAAATGTAGAGGTAAAGCCCAACATCTAGAGATAAAGCCAGATATATAGATCTAAACCCCAAAATCTAGAGGTGAAGCCCAATATTTAGATGTAAAGCCCAAAATCTAGATGTAAAGACCAAATTCTAGATCTAAAGCCGAAAATATAGTTGTAAAGCCCAACTTCTAAATCTAAAGCCCAACATCTGGAGGAAAAGCCCAATATTTAGAGTTTAAGCGCATCATTTAGAGGTAAAGCCAGATATCTAGAGGTAAAGCCCAACGTCTGGAGGTAAAGCCCATCATCTAGTCCTACAGCCCAATGTCTGCAGGTAAAGCCCAACTTACAGAGGTGAAGGCAAACATCTAGATGTAAACCCCAAAATCTAGAGGTAAAGCCCAATATCTAGACGTAAAGCCCAAAATCTAGATGTAAAGCCAGATATCTAGAGGTAAAGCCCAACGTCTGGAGGTAAAGCCCATCATCTAGTCCTACAGCCCAATGTCTGCAGGTAAAGCCAACTTACAGAGGTGAAGGCAAACATCTAGATGTAAAACCCCAAATCTAGATGTAAAGCCCAACATCTAGAGGAAAAGCCAAATATATATAGATTTAAAAACCAAAACCTAGAGGTAAAGCCCAAAATCTAGATGTAAAGCCCAAATTCTAGATCTAACACCCAAAATCAAGATGTAAAGCCCAAATTCTTGGTCTAACACCCAAAATCCAGAGTTAAAGACCAATATCTAGAGGTAAAACCCAACATCTAGAGGTAAAGCCAGATATCTAGAGGTAAAGCCCAACATCTAGAGGAAAAGCAAAATATATAGATTTCAAACCCAAATTCTAGAGTTAAATCCCAACATCTAGGGGTAAACCCCAACTTCCAGAGTTAAAGTCCAAAATCTAGAGGCAAACACCAATACCTAGAGTTAGAGCCCAACATCTAGAGATATGCCAAATATATAGATTTAAAACCCAAAATCTAGAGATAAAGCCGAACATCTAAATGTAAAGCAAAACATCTAGATGTAATCCAAACATCTAGAGGTAAAGCCTAACATCTACAGGTAAATCCAGATATCTAGGGGTAAAGCCCAACATCTAGAGGAAAAGCCAAATATATAGATATAAAACCCAAAATCTAGAGGTAAAGCCCAATATCTAGACGTAAAGATCAAAATCTAGATATAAATCCCAACTTCTAGATCTAAAGCCCAAAATATAGATGTAAATCCCAACTTCTAAATCTAAAGCCCAACATCTAGAGGTAAAGCCCAATATTTAGAGTTTAAGCGCACCATTTAGAGGTAAAGCCCAAAATCTAGATGTAAAGTTCAACTTCTAGAGGTAAAGCCCATCATCTAGTCCTACAGCCTAATGGCTGCAGGTAAAGCCCAGCTTACAGAGGTGAAGGCAAACATCAGGATGTAAAACCCAAAATCTAGAGGTAAAGCCCAACATCTAGAGGAAAAGCCAAATATATAGATTTAAAAACCAAAATCTAGAGGTAAAGCCCAATATCTAGACCTAAAGCCCAATATCTAGACGTAAAGCCCAAAATCTAGATGAAAAGCACAACTTCTAGATCTAAACCCCAACATCTAGAGGTAAAGACCAATATCTAGAGGTAAAACCCAAGATCTAGAGGTAAAGCCAGATATCTAGAGGTAAAGCCCAACGTCTGGAGGTAAAGCCCATCATCTAGTCCTACAGCCCAATGTCTGCAGGTAAAGCCCAACTTACAGAGGTGAAGGCAAACATCTAGATGTAAAACCCCAAATCCAGAGGTAAAGCCCAACATCTAGAGGAAAAGCCAAATATATATATATTTAAAACCCAAAATCTAGAGGTAAAGCCCAACATCTAGAGGTAAAGCCAGATATCTAGAGGTAAAGCCCAACATCTAGAGGAAAAGCAAAATATATAGATTTCAAACCCAAATTCTAGAGTTAAATCCCAACATCTAGATGTAAAGCCCAACTTCCAAAGTTAAAGTCCAAAATCTAGAGGTAAACACCAATACCTAGTGTTAGAGCCCAAAATCTAGAGGTAAAGCCCAACATCTAGAAGAAAAGCCAAATATATAGATATAAAACCCAAAATCTAGAGGTAAAGCCCAATATCTAGACGTAAAGCCCAAAATCTAGATGAAAAGCACAACTTCTAGATCGAAAGCCCAACATCTAGAGGTAAAGACCAATATCTAGAGGTAAAACCCAACATCTAGAGGTAAAGCCAGATATCTAGGGGTAAAGCCCAACGTCTGGAGGTAAAGCCCATCATCTAGTCCTACAGCCCAATGTCTGCAGGTAAAGCCCAACTTACAGAGGTGAAGGCAAACATCTAGATGTAAACCCCAAAATCTAGAGGTAAAGCCCAATATCTAGACGTAAAGCCCAAAATCTAGATGTAAAGCCAGATATCTAGAGGTAAAGCCCAACGTCTGGAGGTAAAGCCCATCATCTAGTCCTACAGCCCAATGTCTGCAGGTAAAGCCAACTTACAGAGGTGAAGGCAAACATCTAGATGTAAAACCCCAAATCTAGATGTAAAGCCCAACATCTAGAGGAAAAGCCAAATATATATAGATTTAAAAACCAAAACCTAGAGGTAAAGCCCAAAATCTAGATGTAAAGCCCAAATTCTAGATCTAACACCCAAAATCAAGATGTAAAGCCCAAATTCTTGGTCTAACACCCAAAATCCAGAGTTAAAGACCAATATCTAGAGGTAAAACCCAACATCTAGAGGTAAAGCCAGATATCTAGAGGTAAAGCCCAACATCTAGAGGAAAAGCAAAATATATAGATTTCAAACCCAAATTCTAGAGTTAAATCCCAACATCTAGGGGTAAACCCCAACTTCCAGAGTTAAAGTCCAAAATCTAGAGGCAAACACCAATACCTAGAGTTAGAGCCCAACATCTAGAGATATGCCAAATATATAGATTTAAAACCCAAAATCTAGAGATAAAGCCGAACATCTAAATGTAAAGCAAAACATCTAGATGTAATCCAAACATCTAGAGGTAAAGCCTAACATCTACAGGTAAATCCAGATATCTAGGGGTAAAGCCCAACATCTAGAGGAAAAGCCAAATATATAGATATAAAACCCAAAATCTAGAGGTAAAGCCCAATATCTAGACGTAAAGATCAAAATCTAGATATAAATCCCAACTTCTAGATCTAAAGCCCAAAATATAGATGTAAATCCCAACTTCTAAATCTAAAGCCCAACATCTAGAGGTAAAGCCCAATATTTAGAGTTTAAGCGCACCATTTAGAGGTAAAGCCCAAAATCTAGATGTAAAGTTCAACTTCTAGAGGTAAAGCCCATCATCTAGTCCTACAGCCTAATGGCTGCAGGTAAAGCCCAGCTTACAGAGGTGAAGGCAAACATCAGGATGTAAAACCCAAAATCTAGAGGTAAAGCCCAACATCTAGAGGAAAAGCCAAATATATAGATTTAAAAACCAAAATCTAGAGGTAAAGCCCAATATCTAGACCTAAAGCCCAATATCTAGACGTAAAGCCCAAAATCTAGATGAAAAGCACAACTTCTAGATCTAAACCCCAACATCTAGAGGTAAAGACCAATATCTAGAGGTAAAACCCAAGATCTAGAGGTAAAGCCAGATATCTAGAGGTAAAGCCCAACGTCTGGAGGTAAAGCCCATCATCTAGTCCTACAGCCCAATGTCTGCAGGTAAAGCCCAACTTACAGAGGTGAAGGCAAACATCTAGATGTAAAACCCCAAATCCAGAGGTAAAGCCCAACATCTAGAGGAAAAGCCAAATATATATATATTTAAAACCCAAAATCTAGAGGTAAAGCCCAACATCTAGAGGTAAAGCCAGATATCTAGAGGTAAAGCCCAACATCTAGAGGAAAAGCAAAATATATAGATTTCAAACCCAAATTCTAGAGTTAAATCCCAACATCTAGATGTAAAGCCCAACTTCCAAAGTTAAAGTCCAAAATCTAGAGGTAAACACCAATACCTAGTGTTAGAGCCCAAAATCTAGAGGTAAAGCCCAACATCTAGAAGAAAAGCCAAATATATAGATATAAAACCCAAAATCTAGAGGTAAAGCCCAATATCTAGACGTAAAGCCCAAAATCTAGATGAAAAGCACAACTTCTAGATCGAAAGCCCAACATCTAGAGGTAAAGACCAATATCTAGAGGTAAAACCCAACATCTAGAGGTAAAGCCAGATATCTAGAGGTAAAGCCCAACGTCTGGAGGTAAAGCCCATCATCTAGTCCTACAGCCCAATGTCTGCAGGTAAAGCCCAACTTACAGAGGTGAAGGCAAACATCTAGATGTAAACCCCAAAATCTAGAGGTAAAGCCCAATATCTAGACGTAAAGCCCAAAATCTAGATGTAAAGCCAGATATCTAGAGGTAAAGCCCAACGTCTGGAGGTAAAGCCCATCATCTAGTCCTACAGCCCAATGTCTGCAGGTAAAGCCAACTTACAGAGGTGAAGGCAAACATCTAGATGTAAAACCCCAAATCTAGATGTAAAGCCCAACATCTAGAGGAAAAGCCAAATATATATAGATTTAAAAACCAAAACCTAGAGGTAAAGCCCAAAATCTAGATGTAAAGCCCAAATTCTAGATCTAACACCCAAAATCAAGATGTAAAGCCCAAATTCTTGGTCTAACACCCAAAATCCAGAGTTAAAGACCAATATCTAGAGGTAAAACCCAACATCTAGAGGTAAAGCCAGATATCTAGAGGTAAAGCCCAACATCTAGAGGAAAAGCAAAATATATAGATTTCAAACCCAAATTCTAGAGTTAAATCCCAACATCTAGGGGTAAACCCCAACTTCCAGAGTTAAAGTCCAAAATCTAGAGGCAAACACCAATACCTAGAGTTAGAGCCCAACATCTAGAGATATGCCAAATATATAGATTTAAAACCCAAAATCTAGAGATAAAGCCGAACATCTAAATGTAAAGCAAAACATCTAGATGTAATCCAAACATCTAGAGGTAAAGCCTAACATCTACAGGTAAATCCAGATATCTAGGGGTAAAGCCCAACATCTAGAGGAAAAGCCAAATATATAGATATAAAACCCAAAATCTAGAGGTAAAGCCCAATATCTAGACGTAAAGATCAAAATCTAGATATAAATCCCAACTTCTAGATCTAAAGCCCAAAATATAGATGTAAATCCCAACTTCTAAATCTAAAGCCCAACATCTAGAGGTAAAGCCCAATATTTAGAGTTTAAGCGCACCATTTAGAGGTAAAGCCCAAAATCTAGATGTAAAGTTCAACTTCTAGAGGTAAAGCCCATCATCTAGTCCTACAGCCTAATGGCTGCAGGTAAAGCCCAGCTTACAGAGGTGAAGGCAAACATCAGGATGTAAAACCCAAAATCTAGAGGTAAAGCCCAACATCTAGAGGAAAAGCCAAATATATAGATTTAAAAACCAAAATCTAGAGGTAAAGCCCAATATCTAGACCTAAAGCCCAATATCTAGACGTAAAGCCCAAAATCTAGATGAAAAGCACAACTTCTAGATCTAAACCCCAACATCTAGAGGTAAAGACCAATATCTAGAGGTAAAACCCAAGATCTAGAGGTAAAGCCAGATATCTAGAGGTAAAGCCCAACGTCTGGAGGTAAAGCCCATCATCTAGTCCTACAGCCCAATGTCTGCAGGTAAAGCCCAACTTACAGAGGTGAAGGCAAACATCTAGATGTAAAACCCCAAATCCAGAGGTAAAGCCCAACATCTAGAGGAAAAGCCAAATATATATATATTTAAAACCCAAAATCTAGAGGTAAAGCCCAACATCTAGAGGTAAAGCCAGATATCTAGAGGTAAAGCCCAACATCTAGAGGAAAAGCAAAATATATAGATTTCAAACCCAAATTCTAGAGTTAAATCCCAACATCTAGATGTAAAGCCCAACTTCCAAAGTTAAAGTCCAAAATCTAGAGGTAAACACCAATACCTAGTGTTAGAGCCCAAAATCTAGAGGTAAAGCCCAACATCTAGAAGAAAAGCCAAATATATAGATATAAAACCCAAAATCTAGAGGTAAAGCCCAATATCTAGACGTAAAGCCCAAAATCTAGATGAAAAGCACAACTTCTAGATCGAAAGCCCAACATCTAGAGGTAAAGACCAATATCTAGAGGTAAAACCCAACATCTAGAGGTAAAGCCAGATATCTAGAGGTAAAGCCCAACGTCTGGAGGTAAAGCCCATCATCTAGTCCTACAGCCCAATGTCTGCAGGTAAAGCCCAACTTACAGAGGTGAAGGCAAACATCTAGATGTAAACCCCAAAATCTAGAGGTAAAGCCCAATATCTAGACGTAAAGCCCAAAATCTAGATGTAAAGCCAGATATCTAGAGGTAAAGCCCAACGTCTGGAGGTAAAGCCCATCATCTAGTCCTACAGCCCAATGTCTGCAGGTAAAGCCAACTTACAGAGGTGAAGGCAAACATCTAGATGTAAAACCCCAAATCTAGATGTAAAGCCCAACATCTAGAGGAAAAGCCAAATATATATAGATTTAAAAACCAAAACCTAGAGGTAAAGCCCAAAATCTAGATGTAAAGCCCAAATTCTAGATCTAACACCCAAAATCAAGATGTAAAGCCCAAATTCTTGGTCTAACACCCAAAATCCAGAGTTAAAGACCAATATCTAGAGGTAAAACCCAACATCTAGAGGTAAAGCCAGATATCTAGAGGTAAAGCCCAACATCTAGAGGAAAAGCAAAATATATAGATTTCAAACCCAAATTCTAGAGTTAAATCCCAACATCTAGGGGTAAACCCCAACTTCCAGAGTTAAAGTCCAAAATCTAGAGGTAAACACCAATACCTAGAGTTAGAGCCCAACATCTAGAGATATGCCAAATATATAGATTTAAAACCCAAAATCTAGAGATAAAGCCGAACATCTAAATGTAAAGCAAAACATCTAGATGTAATCCAAACATCTAGAGGTAAAGCCTAACATCTACAGGTAAATCCAGATATCTAGGGGTAAAGCCCAACATCTAGAGGAAAAGCCAAATATATAGATATAAAACCCAAAATCTAGAGGTAAAGCCCAATATCTAGACGTAAAGATCAAAATCTAGATATAAATCCCAACTTCTAGATCTAAAGCCCAAAATATAGATGTAAATCCCAACTTCTAAATCTAAAGCCCAACATCTAGAGGTAAAGCCCAATATTTAGAGTTTAAGCGCACCATTTAGAGGTAAAGCCCAAAATCTAGATGTAAAGTTCAACTTCTAGAGGTAAAGCCCATCATCTAGTCCTACAGCCTAATGGCTGCAGGTAAAGCCCAGCTTACAGAGGTGAAGGCAAACATCAGGATGTAAAACCCAAAATCTAGAGGTAAAGCCCAACATCTAGAGGAAAAGCCAAATATATAGATTTAAAAACCAAAATCTAGAGGTAAAGCCCAATATCTAGACCTAAAGCCCAATATCTAGACGTAAAGCCCAAAATCTAGATGAAAAGCACAACTTCTAGATCTAAACCCCAACATCTAGAGGTAAAGACCAATATCTAGAGGTAAAACCCAAGATCTAGAGGTAAAGCCAGATATCTAGAGGTAAAGCCCAACGTCTGGAGGTAAAGCCCATCATCTAGTCCTACAGCCCAATGTCTGCAGGTAAAGCCCAACTTACAGAGGTGAAGGCAAACATCTAGATGTAAAACCCCAAATCTAGAGGTAAAGCCCAACATCTAGAGGAAAAGCCAAATATATATATATTTAAAACCCAAAATCTAGAGGTAAAGCCCAACATCTAGAGGTAAAGCCAGATATCTAGAGGTAAAGCCCAACATCTAGAGGAAAAGCAAAATATATAGATTTCAAACCCAAATTCTAGAGTTAAATCCCAACATCTAGATGTAAAGCCCAACTTCCAAAGTTAAAGTCCAAAATCTAGAGGTAAACACCAATACCTAGTGTTAGAGCCCAAAATCTAGAGGTAAAGCCCAACATCTAGAAGAAAAGCCAAATATATAGATATAAAACCCAAAATCTAGAGGTAAAGCCCAATATCTAGACGTAAAGCCCAAAATCTAGATGAAAAGCACAACTTCTAGATCGAAAGCCCAACATCTAGAGGTAAAGACCAATAGCTAGAGGTAAAACCCAACATCTAGAGGTAAAGCCAGATATCTAGAGGTAAAGCCCATCATCTGGAGGTAAAGCCCATCATCTAGTCCTACAGCCCAATGTCTGCAGGTAAAGCCCAACTTACAGAGGTGAAGGCAAACATCTAGATGTAAAACCCCAAATCTAGTGGTAAAGCCCAACATCTAGAGGAAAAGCCAAATATATAGATATAAAACCCAAAATCTAAAGGTAAAGCCCAATATCTAGACGTAAAGCCCAAAATCTAGATGAAAAGCACAACTTCTAGATCGAAAGCCCAACATCTAGAGGTAAAGACCAATATCTAGAGGTAAAACCCAACATCTAGAGGTAAAGCCAGATATCTAGAGGTAAAGCCCAACATCTAGAGGAAAAGCAAAATATATAGATTTCAAACCCAAATTCTAGAGTTAAATCCCAACATCTAGAGGTAAATCCCAAAGTCTAGATGTAAAGCTCAACTTCCAGATTTAAAGTCAAAAAATCTAAATGTAAATACCAATACCTAGAGGTAGAGCCCAAAATGTAGAGGTAAAGCCCAACATCTAGAGATAAAGCCCAATATTTAGAGTTTAAGCGCATCATTTAGAGGTAAAGCCAGATAACTAGAGGTAAAGCCCATCATCTAGTCGTACAGCCCAATGTCTGCAGGTAAAGCGCAACTTACAGAGGTGAAGGCAAACATCTAGATGTAAAACCCAAAATCTAGAGGTAAAGCCCAACATCTAGAGGTAAAGACCAATATTTAGAGTTTAAGCGCATCATTTAGAGGTAAAGCCCAAAATCTAGATGTAAAGCCCAACTTCTAGAGGTAAAGCCCTTCATCTAGTCCTACAGCCCAATGTCTGCAGGTAAAGCCCAACTTACAGAGGTGAAGGCAAACATCTAGATGTAAAACCCAAAATCTAGAGGTAAAGCCCAACATCTAGAGGAAAAGCCAAATATATAGATTTAAAACCCAAAATCTAGAGGTAAAGCCCAATATCTAGACTTAAAGCCCAATATCTAGACTTAAACCCAAAATCTAGATGTAAACCCCAACTTCTAGATCTAAAGCCCAAAATCTAGATGTAAAGTCCAAATTCTAGATCTAACGCCCAAAATCTAGAGACAAAGACCAATATCTAGAAGTAAAACCCAACATCTAGAGGTAAAGCAGATATCTAGAGGTAAAGCCAAACATCTAGAAGAAAAGCCAAATATATAGATTTAAAACCCAAAATCTAGAGATAAAGCCGCACATCTAAATGTAAAGCAAAACATCTAGATGTAATCCAAACATCTAGAGGTAAAGCCTAACATCTAGAGGTGAAGGACAACATATAGATGTATAACCCAACATCTAGAGATAAAGACCAACATCTAAATGTAAAGCAAAACATCTAGATGTAAAACCCTACATCTAGAGGTAAAGTCCAATATCTAGACCTAAAGACCAACATCTAGAGGTAAAACCCAACATCTAGTGGTAAAGCCCAAGGTCTGGAGGTAAAGCCCAGATTCTAGAGAGAAGCCAAAAATCCAGATGGAAAACCCAAAATCTAGAGGTAAAGCCCAACATCTACAGGTAAATCCAGATATCTAGGGGTAAAGCCCAACATCTAGAGGAAAAGCCAAATATATAGATATAAAACCCAAAATCTAGAGGTAAAGCCCAATATCTAGACGTAGAGCCCAAAATCTAGATGAAAAGCACAACTTCTAGATCTAAAGCCCAACATCTAGAGGTAAAGACCAATATCTAGAGGTAAAACCCAACATCTAGAGGTAAAGCCAGATATCTAGAGGTAAAGCCCAACGTCTGGAGGTAAAGCCCATCATCTAGTCCTACAACCGAATGTCTGCAGGTAAAGCCCAACTTACAGAGGTGAAGGCAAACATCTAGATGTAAAACCCCAAATCTAGAGGTAAAGACCAACATCTAGAGGAAAAGCCAAATATATATATATTTAAAACCCAAAACCTAGAGATAAAGCCCAACATCTAGAGGTAAAGCCAGATATCTAGGGGTAAAAGCCAACATCTAGAGGAAAAGTCAAATATATAGATTTAAAACCCAAAATCTAGAGGTAAAGCCCAATATCTAGACGTAAAGCCCAAAATCTAGATGTAAAGCCCATCTTCTAGATCTAAAGCCCAAAATCAAGATGTAAAGCCCAAATTCTAGATCTAACGCCCAAAATCTAGAGATAAAGACCAATATCTAGAGGTAAAACCCAACATCTAGAGGTAAAGCCAGATATCTAGAGGGAAAGCCCAACATCTAGAGGAAAAGCAAAATATATAGATTTCAAACCCAAATTCTAGAGTTAAATCCCAACATCTAGGGGTAAACTCCAACTTCCAGAGTTAAAGTCCAAAATCTAGAGGTAAACACCAATACCTAGAGTTAGAGCCCAAAATCTAGAGATATGCCAAATATATAGATTTAAAACCCAAAATCTAGAGATAAAACCGAACATCTAAATGTAAAGCAAAACATCTAGATGTAATCCAAACATCTAGAGGTAAAGCCTAACATCTAGAGTTGAAGTACAACATATAGAGGTATAACCCAACATCTAGAGATAAAGACCAACATCTAAATGTAAAGCAAAACATCTAGATGTAAAACCCTACATCTAGAGGTAAAGTCCAATATCTAGACCTAAAGACCAACATCTAGAGGTAAAAACCAACATCTAGTGGTAAAGCCCAACGTCTGGAGGTAAAGCCCAGATTCTAGAGAGAAGCCAAATATCCAGATGGAAAACCCAAAATCTAGAGGTAAAGCCCAACATCTACAGGTAAATCCAGATATCTAGGGGTAAAGTCCAACATCTAGAGGAAAAGCCAAATATATAGATATAAAACCTAAAACCTAGAGGTAAAGCCCAACATCTAGAGGTAGAGACCAATATCTAGAGGTAAAACCCAACATCTAGAGGTAAAGCCAGATATCTAGAGGTAAAGCCCAACATCTAGAGGAAAAGCAAAATATATAGATTTCAAACCCAAATTCTAGAGTTAAATCCCAACATCTAGAGGTAAATCCCAAAGTCTAGATGTAAAGCTCAACTTCCAGATTTAAAGTCAAAAAATCTAAATGTAAATACCAATACCTAGAGGTAGAGCCCAAAATGTAGAGGTAAAGCCCAACATCTAGAGATAAAGCCAGATATATAGATCTAAACCCCAAAATCTAGAGGTGAAGCCCAATATCTAGACGTAAAGCCCAAAATCTAGATGTAAAGCCCAACTTCTAGACCTAAAGCCCAAAATCTAGATGTAAACCCAACTTCTAAATCTAAAGCCCAACATCTATAGGTAAAGCCCAATATTTAGAGTTTAAGCGCACCATTTAGAGGTAACGCCAGATAACTAGAGGTAAAGCCCAACGTCTGGAGGTAAAGCCCATCATCTAGTCCTACAGCCCAATGTCTGCAGGTAAAGCCCAACTTACAGAGGTGAAGGCAAACATCTAGATGTAAAACCCAAAATCTAGAGGTAAAGCCCAACATCTAGAGGAAAAGCCAAATATATATATATTTAAAACCCAAAACCTAGAGGTAAAGCCCAAGATCTAGATGTAAACCCCAACTTCTAGATCTAAAGCCCAACATCTAGATGTAAAGCCCAAATTCTAGATCTAACGCCCAAAATCTAGAGGTAAAGATCAATATCTAGAGGTAAAACCCAACATCTAGAGTTAAAGCCAGATATCTAGAGGTAAAGCCCAACATCTAGAGGAAAAGCAAAATATATAGATTTCAAACCCAAATTCTAGAGTTAAATCCCAACATCTAGGGGTAAACCCCAACTTCCAGAGTTAAAGTCCAAAATCTAGAGGTAAACACCAATACCTAGAGTTAGAGCCCAAAATCTAGAGATATGCCAAATATATAGATTTAAAACCCAAAATCTAGAGATAAAGCCGAACGTCTAAATGTAAACCAAAAACATCTAGATGTAATCCAAACATCTAGAGGTAAAGCCTAACATCTAGAGGTGAAGCACAACATATAGAGGAATAACCCAACATCTAGAGATAAAGACCAACATCTAAATGTAAAGCAAAACATCTAGATGTAAAACCCTACATCTAGAGGTAAAGTCCAATATCTAGACCTAAAGACCAACATCTAGAGGTAAAACCCAACATCTAGTGGTAAAACCCAACATCTAGTGGTAAAGCCCAACGTCTGGAGGTAAAGCCCAGATTCTAGAGAGAAGCCAAAAATCCAGATGGAAAACCCCAAATCTAGAGGTAAAGCCCAACATCTACAGGTAAATCCAGATATCTAGGTGTAAAGCCCAACATCTAGAGGAAAAGCCAAATATATAGATATAAAACCCAAAACCTAGAGGTAAAGCCCAATATCTAGACGTAAAGCCCAAAATCTAGATGAAAAGCACAACTTCTAGATCTAAAGCCCAACATCTAGAGGTAAAGACCAATAGCTAGAGGTAAAACCCAACATCTAGAGGTAAAGCCAGATATCTAGAGGTAAAGCCCAACGTCTGGAGGTAAAGCCCATCATCTAGCCCTACAGCCCAATGTCTGCAGGTAAAGCCCAACTTACAGAGGTGAAGGCAAACATCTAGATGTAAACCCCAAAATCTAGAGGTAAAGTCCAACATCAGGAGGAAAAGCCAAATATATATATATTTAAAAACCAAAACCTAGAAGTAAAGCCCAACATCTAGAGGTAAAGCCAGATATCTAGGGGTAAAGCCCAACATCTAGAGGAAAAGCCAAATATATAGATTTAAAACCCAAAATCTAGAGGTAAAGCCCAATATCTAGACGTAAAGCCCAAAATCTAGATGTAAACCCCAACTTCTAGATCTAAAGCCCAAAATCTAGATGTAAAGCCCAAATTCTAGATCTAACGCCTAAAATCTAGAGATAAAGACCAATATCTAGAAGTAAAACCCAACAGCTAGAGGTAAAGCCGATATCTAGAGGTAAAGCCCAACATCTAGAAGAAAAGCCAAATATATAGATTTAAAACCCAAAATCTAGAGATAAAGCCGAACAACTAAATTTAAAGCAAAACATCTAGATGTAATCCAAACATCTAGAGCTAAAGCCTAACATCTAGAGGTTATGCACAACATATAGAGGTATAACCGAAAGTCTAGAGATAAAGACCAACATCTAAATGTAAAGCAAAACATCTAGATGTAAAACCCTACATCTAGAGGTAAAGTCCAATATCTAGACCTAAAGACCAACGTCTAGAGGTAAAAAACAACATCTATTGGTAAAGCCCAACGTCTGGAGGTAAAGCCCAGATTCTAGAGAGAAGACAAAAATCCAGATGTAAAAGCGAAAATCTAGAGGTAAAGCCCAACATCTACAGGTAAATCCAGATATCTAGGGGTAAAGCCCAACATCTAGAGGAAAAGCCAAATATATAGATTTAAAACCCAAAATCTAGAGGTAAAGCCCAACTTCTAGATCTAAAGCCCAACATCTAGATGTAAAGCCCAAATTCTAGATCTAACGCCCAAAATCTAGAGATAAAGATCAATATCTAAAGGTAAAACCCAACATCTAGAGTTAAAGCCAGATATCTAGAGGTAAAGCCCAACATCTAGAGGAAAAGCAAAATATATAGATTTCAAACCCAAATTCTAGAGTTAAATCCCAACATCTAGGGGTAAACCCCAACTTCCAGAGTTAAAGTACAAAATCTAGAGGCAAACACCAATACCTAGAGCTAGAGCCCAAAATCTAGAGATATGCCAAATATATAGATTTAAAACCCAAAATCTAGAGATAAAGCCGAACGTCTAAATGTAAAGCAAAACATCTAGATGTAATGCAAACATCTAGAGATAAAGCCTAACAACTAGAGGTGAAGCACAACATATAGAGGTATAACCCAACATCTAGAGATAAAGACCAACATCTAAATGTAAAGCAAAACATCTAGATGTAAAACCCTACATCTAGAGGTAAAGTCCAATATCTAGACCTAAAGACCAACATCTAGAGGTAAAACCCAACATCTAGTGGTAAAACCCAACATCTAGTGGTAAAGCCCAATGTCTGGAGGTAAAGCCCAGATTCTAGAGAGAAGCCAAAAATCCAGATGGAAAACCCAAAATCTAGAGGTAAAGCCCAACATCTACAGGTAAATCCAGATATCTAGGTGTAAAGCCCAACATCTAGAGGAAAAGCCAAATATATAGATATAAAACCCAAAATCTAGAGGTAAAGCCCAATATCTAGATGTAAAGCCCAAAATCTAGATGAAAAGCACAACTTCTAGATCTAAAGCCCAACATCTAGTGGTAAAGACCAATAGCTAGAGGTAAAACCCAACATCTAGAGGTAAAGCCAGGTACCTAGAGGTAAAGCCCAACATCTAGAGGAAAAGCAAAATATATAGATTTCAAACCCAAATTCTAGAGTTAAATCCCAACATCTAGGGGTAAACCCCAACTTCCAGAGTTAAAGTCCAAAATCTAGAGGTAAACACCAATACCTAGATTTAGAGCCCAAAATCTAGAGATATGCCAAATATATAGATTTAAAACCCAAAATCTAGAGATAAAGCCGAACATCTAAATGTAAAGCAAAACATCTAGATGTAATCCAAACATCTAGAGGTAAAGCCTAACAACTAGAGGTGAAGCACAACATATAGAGGTATAACCCAACATCTAGAGATAAAGACCAACATCTAAATGTAAAGGAAAACATCTAGACGTAAAACCCTACATCTAGAGGTAAAGTCCAATATCTAGACCTAAAGACCAACATCTAGAGGTAAAACTCATCATCTAGTGGTAAAGCCCAACGTCTGGAGGTAAAGCCCAGATTCTAGAGAGAAGCCAAAAATCCAGATGGAAAACCCAAAATCTAGAGGTAAAGCCCAACATCTACAGGTAAATCCAGATATCTAGGGGTAAAGCCCAACATCTAGAGGAAAAGCCAAATATATAGATTTAAAGCCCAAAATCTAGAGGTAAAGCCCAACTTCTAGATCTAAAGCCCAACATCTAGATGTAAAGCCCAAATTCTAGATCTAACGCCCAAAATCTAGAGATAAAGACCAATATCTAGAGGTAAAACCCAACATCTAGAGTTAAAGCCAGATATCTAGAGGTAAAGCCCAACATCTACAGGTAAATCCAGATATCTAGGGGTAAAGCCCAACATCTAGAGGAAAAGCCAAATATATAGATATAAAACCCAAAATCTAGAGGTAAAGCCCAATATCTAGACGTAAAGCCCAAAATCTAGATGAAAAGCACAACTTCTAGATCTAAAGCCCAACATCTAGAGGTAAAGACCAATATCTAGAGGTAAAACCCAACATCTAGAGGTAAAGCCAGATATCTAGAGGTAAAGCCCAACATCTAGAGGAAAAGCCAAATATATAGATTTCAAACCCAAATTCTAGAGTTAAATCCCAACATCTAGGGGTAAACCCCAACTTCCAGAGTTAAAGTCCAAAATCTAGAGGTAAACACCAATACCTAGAGTTAGAGCCCAAAATCTAGAGATATGCCAAATATATAGATTTAAAACCCAAAATCTAGAGATAAAGCCGAACGTCTAAATGTAAAGCAAAACATCTAGATGTAATGCAAACATCTAGAGGTAAAGCCTAACAACTAGAGGTGAAGCACAACATATAGAGGTATAACCCAACATCTAGAGATAAAGACCAACATCTAAATGTAAAGCAAAACATCTCGATGTAAAACCCTACATCTAGAGGTAAAGTCCAATATCTAGACCTAAAGACCAACATCTAGAGGTAAAACCCAACATCTAGTGGTAAAGCTCAACGTCTGGAGGTAAAGCCCAGATTCTAGAGAGAAGCCAAAAATCCAGATGGAAAACTCAAAATCTAGAGGTAAAGCCCAACATCTACAGGTAAATCCAGATATCTAGGGGTAAAGCCCAACATCTAGAGGAAAAGCCCAATATCTAGATTTAAAGCCCAAAATCTAGATGTAAAGCCCAACTTCTAGATCTAAAGCACAACATCTAGATGTAAAGCCCAAATTCTAGATCTAACGCCCAAAATCTAGAGATAAAAACCAATATCTAGAGGTAAAACCCAACATCTAGAGGTGAAGCCAGATATCTAGAGGTAAAGCCCAACATCTAGAGGAAAAGCAAAATATATAGATTTCAAACCCAAATTCTAGAGTTAAATCCCAACATCTAGGGGTAAACCCCAACTTCCAGAGTTAAAGTCCAAAATCTAGAGGTAAACACCAATACCTAGAGTTAGAGCCCAAAAAATAGACATATGCCAAATATATAGATTTAAAACCCAAAATCTAGATATAAAGCCGAACGTCTAAATGTAAAGCAAAACATCTAGATGTAATGCAAACATCTAGAGGTAAAGCCTAACAACTAGAGGTGAAGCACAACATATAGAGGTATAACCCAACATCTAGAGATAAAGACCAACATCTAAATGTAAAGCAAAACATCTAGATGTAAAACCCTACATCTAGAGGTAAAGTCCAATATCTAGACCTAAAGACCAACATCTAGAGGTTAACCCCAACATCTAGTGGTAAAGCCCAACGTCTGGAGGTAAAGCCCAGATTCTAGAGAGAAGCCAAAAATCCAGATGGAAAACCCAAAATCTAGAGGTAAAGCCCAACATCTACAGGTAAATCCAGATATCTAGGGGTAAAGCCCAACATCTAGAGGAAAAGACCAATATCTAGAGGTAAAACCCAACATCTAGAGGTAAAGCCAGATATCTAGAGGTAAAGCCCAACATCTAGAGGAAAAGCAAAATATATAGATTTGAAACCCAAATTCTAGAGTTAAATCCCAACATCTAGAGGTAAATCCCAAAGTCTAGATGTAAAGCTCAACTTCCAGATTTAAAGTCAAAAATCTAAATGTAAATACCAATACCTAGAGGTAGAGCCCAAAATGTAGAGGTAAAGCCCAACATCTAGAGATAAAGCCAGATACATAGATCTAAACCCCAAAATCTAGAGGTGAAGCCCAATATCTAGACGTAAAGACCAAAATCTAGATGTAAAGCCCAACTTCTAGATCTAAAGCCCAAAATCTAGATGTAAAGCCCAACTTCTAAATCTAAAGCCCAACATCTAGAGGTAAAGCCCAATATTTAGAGTTTAAGCGCATCATTTAGAGGTAAAGCCCAAAATCTAGATGTAAAGCTCAACTTCTAGAGGTAAAGCCCATCATCTAGTCCTGCAGCCTAATGGCTGCAGGTAAAGACCAACTTACAGAGGTGAAGGCAAACATCTAGATGTAATCCCCCAAATCTAGAGGTAAAGCCCAACATCTAGAGGAAAAGCCAAATATATAGATATAAAACCCAAAATCTAGAGGTAAAGCCCAATATCTAGACGTAAAGATCAAAATCTAGATATAAAGCCCAACTTCTAGATCTAAAGCCTAAAATATAGATGTAAAGCCCAACTTCTAAATCTAAAGCCCAACATCTAGAGGTAAAGCCCAATATTTAGAGTTTAAGCGCATCATTTAGAGGTAAAGCCCAAAATCTAGATGTAAAGCTCAACTTCCAGATTTAAAGTCAAAAATCTAAATGTAAATACCAATACCTAGAGGTAGAGCCCAAAATGTAGAGGTAAAGCCCAACATCTAGAGATAAAGCCAGATATATAGATCTAACCCCAAAATCTAGAGGTGAAGCAAAATATCTGGATCTAAAGCCCAAAATCTAGATGTATAGCCCAACTTCTAAATCTAAAGCCCAACATCTAGAGGTAAATCCCAATATTTAGAGTTTAAGCACATCATTTAGAGGTAAAGCCAGATAACTAGAGGTAAAGCCCAACGTCTGGAGGTAAAGCCCATCATCTAGTCCTACAGCCCAATGTCTGCAGGTAAAGCCCAACTTACAGAGGTGAAGGCAAACATCTAGATGTAAAACCCAAAATCTAGAGGTAAAGCCCAACATCTAGAGGAAAAGGCAAATATATATATATTTAAAAACCAAAAACCTAGAGGTAAAGCCCAACATCTAGAGGTAAAGCCAGATATCTAGGGGTAAAGCCCAACATCTAGAGGAAAAGCCAAATATATACATTTAAAACCCAAAATCTAGAGGTAAAGCCCAATATCTAGACGTAAAGCCCAAAATCTAGATGTAAAGCACAACTTCTAGATCTAAAGCCCAACATCTAGAGGTAAAGACCAATATCTAGAGGTAAAACCCAACATCTAGAGGTAAAGCCAGATATCTAGAGGTAAAGCCCAACGTCTGGAGGTAAAGCCCATCATCTAGCCCTACAGCCCAATGTCTGCAGGTAAAGCCCAACTTACAGAGGTGAAGGCAAACATCTAGATGTAAAACCCAAAATCTAGAGGTAAAGCATAACATCTAGAGGAAAAGCCAGATATCTAGGGGTAAAGCCCAATATCTAGAGGAAAAGCCAAATATATAGATTTAAAACCCAAAATCTAGAGGTAAAGCCAAATATCTAGACGTAAAGCCCAAAATCTAGATGTAAACCCCAACTTCTAGATCTAAAGCCCAACATCTAGATGTAAAGACCAAATTCTAGATCTAACGCCCAAAATCTAGAGATAAAGACCAATATCTAGAGGTAAAACCCAACATCTAGAGGTAAAGCCAGATATCTAGAGGTAAAGCCCAACATCTAGAGGAAAAGCAAAATATATAGATTTCAAACCCAAATTCTAGAGTTAAATCCCAACATCTAGGGGTAAACCCCAACTTCCAGAGTTAAAGTCCAAAATCTAGAGGTAAACACCAATACCTAGAGTTAGAGCCCAAAATCTAGAGATATGCCAAATATACAGATTTAAAACCCAAAATCTAGAGATAAAGCCGAACGTCTAAATGTAAAGCAAAACATCTAGATGTAATGCAAACATCTAGAGGTAAAGCCTAACAACTAGAGGTGAAGCACAACATATAGAGGTATAACCCAACATCTAGAGATAAAGACCAACATCTAAATGTAAAGCAAAACATCTAGATGTAAAACCCTACATCTAGAGGTAAAGTCCAATATCTAGACCTAAAGACCAACATCTAGAGGTAAAACCCAACATCTAGTGGTAAAGCCCAACGTCTGGAGGTAAAGCCCAGATTCTAGAGAGAAGCCAAAAATCCAGATGGAAAACCCAAAATCTAGAGGTAAAGCCCAACATCTACAGGTAAATCCAGATATCTAGGGGTAAAGCCCAACATCTAGAGGAAAAGCCAAATATATAGATATAAAACCCAAAATCTAGAGGTAAAGCCCAATATCTAGACGTAAAGATCAAAATCTAGATATAAAGCCCAACTTCTAGATCTAAAGCCTAAAATATAGATGTAAAGCCCAACTTCTAAATCTAAAGCCCAACATCTAGAGGTAAAGCCCAATATTTAGAGTTTAAGCGCATCATTTAGAGGTAAAGCCCAAAATCTAGATGTAAAGCTCAACTTCTAGAGGTAAAGCCCATCATCTAGTCCTACAGCCTAATGGCTACAGGTAAAGCCCAACTTACAGAGGTGAAGGCAAACATCTAGATGTAAAACCCCAAATCTAGAGGTAAACCCCATCATCTAGAGGAAAAGCCAAATATATAGATTTAAAACCCAAAATCTAGAGGTAAAGCCCAATATCTAGACCTAAAGCCCAATATCTAGACGTAAAGCCCAAAAACTAGATGAAAAGCACAACTTCTAGATCTAAAGCCCAACATCTAGAGGTAAAGACCAATATCTAGAGGTAAAACCCAACATCTAGATGTAAAGCCAGATATCTAGAGGTAAAGCCCAACGTCTGGAGGTAAAGCCCATCATCTAGCCCTACAGCCCAATGTCTGCAGGTAAAGCCCAACTTACAGAGGTGAAGGCAAACATCTAGATGTAAAACCCAAAATCTAGAGGTAAAGCATAACATCTAGAGGAAAAGCCAAATATATATATATTTAAAACCCAAAATCTAGAGGTAAAGCCCAACATTTAGAGGTAAAGCCAGATATCTAGGTGTAAAGCCCAACATCTAGAGGAAAAGCCAAATATATATATATTTAAAACACAAAATCTAGAGGTAAAGCCCAATATCTAGACGTAAAGCCCAAAATCTAGATGTAAAGCCCAGCTTCTAGATCTAAAGCCCACAATCTAGATGTAAAGCACAAATTCTAGATCTAACACCCAAAATCTAGAGGTAAAGACCAATATCTAGAGGTAAAACCCAACATCTAGAGGTAAAGCCAGATATATATAGGTAAAGCCCAACATCTAGAGGAAAAGCAAAATATATAGATTTCAAACCCAAATTCTAGAGTTAAATCCCAACATCTAGAGGTAAATCCCAAAGTCTAGATGTAAAGCTCAACTTCCAGTTTTAAAGTCAAAAATCTACATGTAAATACCAATACCTAGAAGTAGAGCCCAAAATGTAGAGGTAAAGCCCAACATCTAGAGATAAAGCCATATATATAGATCTAAACCCCAAAATCTAGAGGTGAAGCCAAATATCTAGACGTAAAGCCCAAAGTCTAGATGTAAAGCCCAACTTCTAGATCTAAAGCCCAAAACATAAATGTAAAGCCCAACTTCTAAATCTAAAGCCCAACATCTAGAGGTAAAGCCCAATATTTAGAGTTTAAGCGCATCATTTAGAGGTAAAGCCCAAAATCTAGATGTAAAGCTCAACTTCTAGAGGTAAAGCCCATCATCTAGTCCTACAGCCTAATGGCTGCAGGTAAAGCCCAACTTACAGAGGTGAAGGGAAACATCTAGATGTAAAACCCCAAATCTAGAGGTAAAGCCCAACATCTAGAGGAAAAGCCAAATATATATATATTTAAAAACCAAAAACCTAGAGGTAAAGCCCAACATCTAGAGGTAAAGCCAGATATCTAGGGGTAAAGCCCAACATCTACAGGAAAAGCCAAATATATAGATTTAAAACCCAAAATCTAGAGGTAAAGCCCAATATCTAGACGTAAAGCCCAAAATCTAGATGTAAAGCCCAAATTCTAGATCTAACGCCAAAATTCTAGAGATAAAGACCAATATCTAGAAGTAAAACCCAACATCTAGAGGTAAAGCCGATATCTAGAGGTAAAGCCCAACATCTAGAAGAAAAGCCAAATATATAGATTTAAAACCCAAAATCTAGAGATAAAGCCGAACATCTAAATGTAAAGCAAAACATCTAGATGTAATCCAAACATCTAAATGTAAAGCCTAACATCTATAGGTGAAGCACAACATATAGAGGTATAACCCAACATCTAGAGATAAAGACCAACATCTAAATGTAAAGCAAAACATCTAGAGGTAAAACCCAACATCTAGTGGTAAAGCCCAACGTCTGGAGGTAAAGCCCAGATTCTAGAGAGAAGCCAAAACTCCAGATGGAAAACCCAAAATCTAGAGGTAAAGCCCAACATCTACAGGTAAATCCAGATATCTAGGGGTAAAGCCCAACATCTAGAGGAAAAGACCAATATCTAGAGGTAAAACCCAACATCTAGAGGTAAAGCCAGATATCTAGAGGTAAAGCCCAACATCTAGAGGAAAAGCAAAATATATAGATTTCAAACCCAAATTCTAGAGTTAAATCCCAACATCTAGAGGTAAATCCCAAAGTCTAGATGTAAAGCTCAACTTCCAGATTTAAAGTCAAAAAATCTAAATGTAAATACCAATACCTAGAGGTAGAGCCCAAAATGTAGAGGTAAAGCCCAACATCTAGAGATAAAGCCAGATATATAGATCTAAACCCCAAAATCTGTAGGTGAAGCCCAATATCTAGACGTAAAGCCCAAAATCTAGATGTAAAGCCCAACTTCTAGATCTAAAGCCCAAAATCTAGATGTAAAGCCCAACTTCTAAATCTAAAGCCCAACATCTAGAGGTAAAGCCCAATATTTAGAGTTTAAGCGCATCTTTTAGAGGTATAGCCATTTATCTAGAGGTAAAGCCCAACGTCTGGAGGTAAAGCCCATCATCTAGTCCTACAGCCCAATGACTGCAGGTAAAGCCCAACTTACAGAGGTGAAGGCAAACATCTAGATGTAAAACCCAAAATCTAGACTTAAAGCCCAACATCTAGAGGAAAAGCCAAATATATATATATTTAAAACCCAAAACCTAGAGGTAAAGCCCAACATCTAGAGGTAAAGCCAGATATCTAGGGGTAAAGCCCAACATCTAGAGGAAAAGCCAAATATATAGATTTAAAACCCAAAATCTAGAGGTAAAGCCCAATATCTAGACGTAAAGCCCAAAATCTAGATGTAAACCCCAACTTCTAGATCTAAAGCCCAACATCTAGATGTAAAGACCAAATTCTAGATCTAACGCCCAAAATCTAGAGATAAAGACCAATATCTAGAGGTAAAACCCAACATCTAAAGCCAGATATCTAGAGGTAAAGCCCAACATCTAGAGGAAAAGCAAAATATATAGATTTCAAACCCAAATTCTAGAGTTAAATCCCAACATCTAGGGGTAAACCCCAACTTCCAGAGTTAAAGTCCAAAATCTAGAGGTAAACACCAATACCTAGAGTTAGAGCCCAAAATCTAGAGATATGCCAAATATATAGATTTAAAACCCAAAATCTAGAGATAAAGCCGAACGTCTAAATGTAAAGCAAAACATCTAGATGTAATGCAAACATCTAGAGGTAAAGCCTAACATCTAGAGGTGAAGCACAACATATAGAGGTATAACCCAACATCTAGAGATAAAGACCAACATGTAAATGAAAAGCAAAACATCTAGATGTAAAACCCTACATCTAGAGGTAAAGTCCAATATCTAGACCTAAAGACCAACATCTAGAGGTAAAACCCAAAATCTAGTGGTAAAGCCCAACGTCTGGAGGTAAAGCCCAGATTCTAGAGAGAAGCCAAAAATCCAGATGGAAAACCCAAAATCTAGAGGTAAAGCCCAACATCTACAGGTAAATCCAGATATCTAGGGGTAAAGCCCAACATCTAGAGGAAAAGCCAAAAATATAGATATAAAACCCAAAATCTAGAGGTAAAGCCCAATATCTAGACGTAAAGCCCAAAATCTAGATGAAAAGCACAACTTCTAGATCTAAAGCCCAACATCTAGAGGTAAAGACCAATAGCTAGAGGTAAAACCCAACATCTAGAGGTAAAGCCAGATATCTAGAGGTAAAGCCCAACATCTAGAGGAAAAGCAAAATATATAGATTTCAAACCCAAATTCTAGAGTTAAATCCCAACATCTAGAGGTAAATCCCAAAGTCTAGATGTAAAGCTCAACTTCCAGATTTAAAGTCAAAAATCTAAATGTAAATACCAATACCTAGAGGTAGAGCCCAAAATGTAGAGGTAAAGCCCAACATCTAGAGATAAAGCCAGATATATAGATCTAACCCCAAAATGTAGAGGTGAAGCCAAATATCTAGATCTAAAGCCCAAAATCTAGATGTAAAGCCCAACTTCTAAATCTAAAGCCCAACATCTAGAGGTAAAGCCCAATATTTAGAGTTTAAGCACATCATTTAGAGGTAAAGCCAGATAATTAGAGGTAAAGCCCAACGTCTGGAGGTAAAGCCCATCATCTAGTCCTACAGCCCAATGTCTGCAGGTAAAGCCCAACTTACAGAGGTGAAGGCAAACATCTAGATGTAAAACCCAAAATCTAGAGGTAAAGCCCAACATCTAGAGGAAAAGCCAAATATATATATATTTAAAAACCAAAAACCTAGAGGTAAAGCCCAACATCTAGGGGTAAAGCCAGATATCTAGGGGTAAAGCCCAACATCTAGAGGAAAAGCCAAATATATACATTTAAAACCCAAAATCTAGGGGTAAAGCCCAATATCTAGACGTAAAGCCCAAAATCTAGATGTAAAGCACAACTTCTAGATCTAAAGCCCAAAATCTAGATGTAAAGCCCAAATTCTAGATCTAAAGGCCAAAATCTAGAGATAAAGACCAATATCTAGAAGTAAAACCCAACATCTAGAGGTAAAGCCGATATCTAGAGGTAAAGCCCAACATCTAGAAGAAAAGCCAAATATATAGATTTAAAACCCAAAATCTAGAGATAAAGCCGAACATCTAAATGTAAAGCAAAACATCTAGATGTAATCCAAACATCTAGAGGTAAAGCCTAACATCTAGAGGTGAAGCACAACATATAGAGGTATAACCCAACATCTAGAGATAAAGACCAACATCTAAATGTAAAGCAAAACATCTAGATGTAAAACCCTACATCTAGAGGTAAAGTCCAATATCTAGACCTAAAGACCAACATCTAGAGGTAAAAACCAACTACTAGTGGTAAAGCCCAACGCCTGGAGGTAAAGCCCAGATTCTAGAGAGAAGCCAAAAATCCAGATGTAAAAACCAAAATCTAGAGGTAAAGCCCAACATCTACAGGTAAATCCAGATATCTAGGGGTAAAGCCCAACATCTAGAGGAAAAGCCAAATATATAGATTTAAAGCCCAACATCTAGATGTAAAGCCCAACTTCTAGATCTAAAGCCCAACATCTAGATGTAAAGCCCAAATTCTAGATCTAACGCCCAAAGTCTAGAGATAAAGACCAATATCTAGAGGTAAAACCCAACATCTAGTGGTAAAGCCAGATATCTAGAGGTAAAGCCCAACATCTAGAGGAAAAGCAAAATATATAGATTTCAAACCCAAATTCTAGAGTTAAATCCCAACATCTAGGGGTAAACCCCAACTTCCAGAGTTAAAGTCCAAAATCTAGAGGTAAACACCAATACCTAGAGTTAGAACCCAAAATCTAGAGATATGCCAAATATATAGATTTATAACCCAAAATCTAGAGATAAAGCCGAACGTCTAAATGTAAAGCAAAACATCTAGATGTAATCCAAACATCTAGAGGTAAAGCCTAACATCTAGAGGTGAAGCACAACATATAGAGGTATAACCCAACATCTAGAGATAAAGACCAACATCTAAATGTAAAGCAAAACATCTAGATGTAAAACCCTACATCTAGAGCTAAAGTCCAATATCTAGACCTAAAGACCAACATCTAGAGGTAAAACCCAACATCTAGTGGTAAAGCCCAACGTCTGGAGGTAAAGCCCAGATTCTAGAGAGAAGCCAAAAATCCAGATGGAAAACCCAAAATCTAGAGGTAAAGCCCAACATCTACAGGTAAATCCAGATATCTAGGGGTAAAGCCCAACATCTAGAGGAAAAGCCAAATATATAGATATAAAACCCAAAATCTAGAGGTAAAGCCCAATATCTAGACGTAAAGATCAAAATCTAGATATAAAGCCCAACTTCTAGATCTAAAGCCTAAAATATAGATGTAAAGCCCAACTTCTAAATCTAAAGCCCAACATCTAGAGGTAAAGCCCAATATTTAGAGTTTAAGCGCACCATTTAGAGGTAAAGCCCAAAATCTAGATGTAAAGCTCAATTTCTAGAGGTAAAGCCCATCATCTAGTCCTACAGCCTAATGGCTACAGGTAAAGCCCAACTTACAGAGGTGAAGGCAAACATCTAGATGTAAAACCCCAAATCTAGAGGTAAACCCCATCATCTAGAGGAAAAGCCAAATATATAGATTTAAAACCCAAAATCTAGAGGTAAAGCCCAATATCTAGACCTAAAGCCCAATATCTAGACGTAAAGCCCAAAAACTAGATGAAAAGCACAACTTCTAGATCTAAAGCCCAACATCTAGAGGTAAAGACCAATATCTAGAGGTAAAACCCAACATCTAGAGGTAAAGCCAGATATCTAGAGGTAAAGCCCAACGTCTGGAGGTAAAGCCCATCATCTAGCCCTACAGCCCAATGTCTGCAGGTAAAGCCCAACTTACAGAGGTGAAGGCAAACATCTAGATGTAAAACCCAAAATCTAGAGGTAAAGCATAACATCTAGAGGAAAAGCCAAATATATATATATTTAAAACCCAAAATCTAGAGGTAAAGCCCAACATTTAGAGGTAAAGCCAGATATCTAGGTGTAAAGCCCAACATCTAGAGGAAAAGCCAAATATATAGATTTAAAACACAAAATCTAGAGGTAAAGCCCAATATCTAGACGTAAAGCCCAAAATCTAGATGTAAAGCCCAGCTTCTAGATCTAAAGCCCACAATCTAGATGTAAAGCCCAAATTCTAGATCTAACACCCAAAATCTAGAGGTAAAGACCAATATCTAGAGGTAAAACCCAACATCTAGAGGTAAAGCCAGATATCTAGAGGTAAAGCCCAACATCTAGAGGAAAAGCAAAATATATAGATTTCAAACCCAAATTCTAGAGTTAAATCCCAACATCTAGAGGTAAATCCCAAAGTCTAGATGTAAAGCTCAACTTCCAGTTTTAAAGTCAAAAATCTAAATGTAAATACCAATACCTAGAGGTAGAGACCAAAATGTAGAGGTAAAGCCCAACATCTAGAGATAAAGCCATATATATAGATCTAAACCCCAAAATCTAGAGGTGAAGCCAAATATCTAGACGTAAAGCCCAAAGTCTAGATGTAAAGCCCAACTTCTAAATCTAAAGCCCAACATCTAGAGGTAAAGCCCAATATTTAGAGTTTAAGCGCATCATTTAGAGGTAAAGCCCAAAATCTAGATGTAAAGCTCAACTTCTAGAGGTAAAGCCCATCATCTAGTCCTACAGCCTAATGGCTGCAGGTAAAGCCCAACTTACAGAGGTGAAGGGAAACATCTAGATGTAAAACCCCAAATCTAGAGGTAAAGCCCAACATCTAGAGGAAAAGCCAAACATATAGATTTAAAACCCAAAACCTAGAGGTAAAGCCCAACATCTAGAGGTAAAGCCAGATATCTAGGGGTAAAGCCCAACATCTACAGGAAAAGCCAAATATATAGATTTAAAACCCAAAATCTAGAGGTAAAGCCCAATATCTAGACGTAAAGCCCAAAATCTAGATGTAAAGCCCAAATTCTAGATCTAACGCCAAAAATCTAGAGATAAAGACCAATATCTAGAAGTAAAACCCAACATCTAGAGGTAAAGCCGATATCTAGAGGTAAAGCCCAACATCTAGAAGAAAAGCCAAATATATAGATTTAAAACCCAAAATCTAGAGATAAAGCCGAACATCTAAATGTAAAGCAAAACATCTAGATGTAATCCAAACATCTAAATGTAAAGCCTAACATCTATAGGTGAAGCACAACATATAGAGGTATAACCCAACATCTAGAGATAAAGACCAACATCTAAATGTAAAGCAAAACATCTAGAGGTAAAACCCAACATCTAGTGGTAAAGCCCAATGTCTGGAGGTAAAGCCCAGATTCTAGAGAGAAGCCAAAACTCCAGATGGAAAACCCAAAATCTAGAGGTAAAGCCCAACATCTACAGGTAAATCCAGATATCTAGGGGTAAAGCCCAACATCTAGAGGAAAAGACCAATATCTAGAGGTAAAACCCAACATCTAGAGGTAAAGCCAGATATCTAGAGGTAAAGCCCAACATCTAGAGGAAAAGCAAAATATATAGATTTCAAACCCAAATTCTAGAGTTAAATCCCAACATCTAGAGGTAAATCCCAAAGTCTAGATGTAAAGCTCAACTTCCAGATTTAAAGTCAAAAAATCTAAATGTAAATACCAATACCTAGAGGTAGAGCCCAAAATGTAGAGGTAAAGCCCAACATCTAGAGATAAAGCCAGATATATAGATCTAAACCCCAAAATCTAGAGGTGAAGCCCAATATCTAGACGTAAAGCCCAAAATCTAGATGTAAAGCCCAACTTCTAGATCTAAAGCCCAAAATCTAGATGTAAAGCCCAACTTCTAAATCTAAAGCCCAACATCTAGAGGTAAAGCCCAATATTTAGAGTTTAAGCGCATCTTTTAGAGGTAAAGCCAGATATCTAGAGGTAAAGCCCAACGTCTGGAGGTAAAGCCCATCATCTAGTCCTACAGCCCAATGACTGCAGGTAAAGCCCAACTTACAGAGGTGAAGGCAAACATCTAGATGTAAAACCCAAAATCTAGAGGTAAAGCCCAACATCTAGAGGAAAAGCCAAATATATATATATTTAAAACCCAAAACCTAGAGGTAAAGCCCAACATCTAGAGGTAAAGCCAGATATCTAGGGGTAAAGCCCAACATCTAGAGGAAAAGCCAAATATATAGATTTAAAACCCAAAATCTAGAGGTAAAGCCCAATATCTAGACGTAAAGCCCAAAATCTAGATGTAAACCCCAACTTCTAGATCTAAAGCCCAACATCTAGATGTAAAGACCAAATTCTAGATCTAACGCCCAAAATCTAGAGATAAAGACCAATATCTAGAGGTAAAACCCAACATCTAGTGGTAAAGCCAGATATCTAGAGGTAAAGCCCAACATCTAGAGGAAAAGCAAAATATATAGATTTCAAACCCAAATTCTAGAGTTAAATCCCAACATCTAGGGGTAAACCCCAACTTCCAGAGTTAAAGTCCAAAATCTAGAGGTAAACACCAATACCTAGAGTTAGAGCCCAAAATCTAGAGATATGCCAAATATATAGATTTAAAACCCAAAATCTAGAGATAAAGCCGAACGTCTAAATGTAAAGCAAAACATCTAGATGTAATGCAAACATCTAGAGGTAAAGCCTAACAACTAGAGGTGAAGCACAACATATAGAGGTATAACCCAACATCTAGAGATAAAGACCAACATCTAAATGTAAAGCAAAACATCTAGATGTAAAACCCTACATCTAGAGGTAAAGTCCAATATCTAGACCTAAAGACCAACATCTAGAGGTTAACCCCAACATCTAGTGGTAAAGCCCAACGTCTGGAGGTAAAGCCCAGATTCTAGAGAGAAGCCAAAAATCCAGATGGAAAACCCAAAATCTAGAGGTAAAGCCCAACATCTACAGGTAAATCCAGATAACTAGGGGTAAAGCCCAACATCTAGAGGAAAAGCCAAATATATAGATATAAAACCCAAAATCTAGAGGTAAAGCCCAATATCTAGACGTAAAGATCAAAATCTAGATATAAAGCCCAACTTCTAGATCTAAAGCCTAAAATATAGATGTAAAGCCCAACTTCTAAATCTAAAGCCCAACATCTAGAGGTAAAGCCCAATATTTAGAGTTTAAGCGCACCATTTAGAGGTAAAGCCCAAAATCTAGATGTAAAGCTCAATTTCTAGAGGTAAAGCCCATCATCTAGTCCTACAGCCTAATGGCTACAGGTAAAGCCCAACTTACAGAGGTGAAGGCAAACATCTAGATGTAAAACCCCAAATCTAGAGGTAAACCCCATCATCTAGAGGAAAAGCCAAATATATAGATTTAAAACCCAAAATCTAGAGGTAAAGCCCAATATCTAGACCTAAAGCCCAATATCTAGACGTAAAGCCCAAAAACTAGATGAAAAGCACAACTTCTAGATCTAAAGCCCAACATCTAGAGGTAAAGACCAATATCTAGAGGTAAAACCCAACATCTAGAGGTAAAGCCAGATATCTAGAGGTAAAGCCCAACGTCTGGAGGTAAAGCCCATCATCTAGCCCTACAGCCCAATGTCTGCAGGTAAAGCCCAACTTACAGAGGTGAAGGCAAACATCTAGATGTAAAACCCAAAATCTAGAGGTAAAGCATAACATCTAGAGGAAAAGCCAAATATATATATATTTAAAACCCAAAATCTAGAGGTAAAGCCCAACATTTAGAGGTAAAGCCAGATATCTAGGTGTAAAGCCCAACATCTAGAGGAAAAGCCAAATATATAGATTTAAAACACAAAATCTAGAGGTAAAGCCCAATATCTAGACGTAAAGCCCAAAATCTAGATGTAAAGCCCAGCTTCTAGATCTAAAGCCCACAATCTAGATGTAAAGCCCAAATTCTAGATCTAACACCCAAAATCTAGAGGTAAAGACCAATATCTAGAGGTAAAACCCAACATCTAGAGGTAAAGCCAGATATCTAGAGGTAAAGCCCAACATCTAGAGGAAAAGCAAAATATATAGATTTCAAACCCAAATTCTAGAGTTAAATCCCAACATCTAGAGGTAAATCCCAAAGTCTAGATGTAAAGCTCAACTTCCAGTTTTAAAGTCAAAAATCTAAATGTAAATACCAATACCTAGAGGTAGAGACCAAAATGTAGAGGTAAAGCCCAACATCTAGAGATAAAGCCATATATATAGATCTAAACCCCAAAATCTAGAGGTGAAGCCAAATATCTAGACGTAAAGCCCAAAGTCTAGATGTAAAGCCCAACTTCTAAATCTAAAGCCCAACATCTAGAGGTAAAGCCCAATATTTAGAGTTTAAGCGCATCATTTAGAGGTAAAGCCCAAAATCTAGATGTAAAGCTCAACTTCTAGAGGTAAAGCCCATCATCTAGTCCTACAGCCTAATGGCTGCAGGTAAAGCCCAACTTACAGAGGTGAAGGGAAACATCTAGATGTAAAACCCCAAATCTAGAGGTAAAGCCCAACATCTAGAGGAAAAGCCAAATATATAGATTTAAAACCCAAAACCTAGAGGTAAAGCCCAACATCTAGAGGTAAAGCCCAAAATCTAGATGTAAAGCCCAAATTCTAGATCTAACGCCAAAAATCTAGAGATAAAGACCAATATCTAGAAGTAAAACCCAACATCTAGAGGTAAAGCCGATATCTAGAGGTAAAGCCCAACATCTAGAGGAAAAGCCAAATATATAGATTTAAAACCCAAAATCTAGAGATAAAGCCGAACATCTAAATGTAAAGCAAAACATCTAGATGTAATCCAAACATCTAAATGTAAAGCCTAACATCTATAGGTGAAGCACAACATATAGAGGTATAACCCAACATCTAGAGATAAAGACCAACATCTAAATGTAAAGCAAAACATCTAGAGGTAAAACCCAACATCTAGTGGTAAAGCCCAATGTCTGGAGGTAAAGCCCAGATTCTAGAGAGAAGCCAAAACTCCAGATGGAAAACCCAAAATCTAGAGGTAAAGCCCAACATCTACAGGTAAATCCAGATATCTAGGGGTAAAGCCCAACATCTAGAGGAAAAGACCAATATCTAGAGGTAAAACCCAACATCTAGAGGTAAAGCCAGATATCTAGAGGTAAAGCCCAACATCTAGAGGAAAAGCAAAATATATAGATTTCAAACCCAAATTCTAGAGTTAAATCCCAACATCTAGAGGTAAATCCCAAAGTCTAGATGTAAAGCTCAACTTCCAGATTTAAAGTCAAAAAATCTAAATGTAAATACCAATACCTAGAGGTAGAGCCCAAAATGTAGAGGTAAAGCCCAACATCTAGAGATAAAGCCAGATATATAGATCTAAACCCCAAAATCTAGAGGTGAAGCCCAATATCTAGACGTAAAGCCCAAAATCTAGATGTAAAGCCCAACTTCTAGATCTAAAGCCCAAAATCTAGATGTAAAGCCCAACTTCTAAATCTAAAGCCCAACATCTAGAGGTAAAGCCCAATATTTAGAGTTTAAGCGCATCTTTTAGAGGTAAAGCCAGATATCTAGAGGTAAAGCCCAACGTCTGGAGGTAAAGCCCATCATCTAGTCCTACAGCCCAATGACTGCAGGTAAAGCCCAACTTACAGAGGTGAAGGCAAACATCTAGATGTAAAACCCAAAATCTAGAGGTAAAGCCCAACATCTAGAGGAAAAGCCAAATATATATATATTTAAAACCCAAAACCTAGAGGTAAAGCCCAACATCTAGAGGTAAAGCCAGATATCTAGGGGTAAAGCCCAACATCTAGAGGAAAAGCCAAATATATAGATTTAAAACCCAAAATCTAGAGGTAAAGCCCAATATCTAGACGTAAAGCCCAAAATCTAGATGTAAACCCCAACTTCTAGATCTAAAGCCCAACATCTAGATGTAAAGACCAAATTCTAGATCTAACGCCCAAAATCTAGAGATAAAGACCAATATCTAGAGGTAAAACCCAACATCTAGTGGTAAAGCCAGATATCTAGAGGTAAAGCCCAACATCTAGAGGAAAAGCAAAATATATAGATTTCAAACCCAAATTCTAGAGTTAAATCCCAACATCTAGGGGTAAACCCCAACTTCCAGAGTTAAAGTCCAAAATCTAGAGGTAAACACCAATACCTAGAGTTAGAGCCCAAAATCTAGAGATATGCCAAATATATAGATTTAAAACCCAAAATCTAGAGATAAAGCCGAACGTCTAAATGTAAAGCAAAACATCTAGATGTAATGCAAACATCTAGAGGTAAAGCCTAACAACTAGAGGTGAAGCACAACATATAGAGGTATAACCCAACATCTAGAGATAAAGACCAACATCTAAATGTAAAGCAAAACATCTAGATGTAAAACCCTACATCTAGAGGTAAAGTCCAATATCTAGACCTAAAGACCAACATCTAGAGGTTAACCCCAACATCTAGTGGTAAAGCCCAACGTCTGGAGGTAAAGCCCAGATTCTAGAGAGAAGCCAAAAATCCAGATGGAAAACCCAAAATCTAGAGGTAAAGCCCAACATCTACAGGTAAATCCAGATATCTAGGGGTAAAGCCCAACATCTAGAGGAAAAGCCAAAAATATATATATAAAACCCAAAATCTAGAGGTAAAGCCCAATATCTAGACGTAAAGCCCAAAATCTAGATGAAAAGCACAACTTCTAGATCTAAAGCCCAACATCTAGAGGTAAAGACCAATAGCTAGAGGTAAAACCCAACATCTAGAGGTAAAGCCAGATATCTAGAGGTAAAGCCCAACATCTAGAGGAAAAGCAAAATATATAGATTTCAAACCCAAATTCTAGAGTTAAATCCCAACATCTAGAGGTAAATCCCAAAGTCTAGATGTAAAGCTCAACTTCCAGATTTAAAGTCAAAAATCTAAATGTAAATACCAATACCTAGAGGTAGAGCCCAAAATGTAGAGGTAAAGCCCAACATCTAGAGATAAAGCCAGATATATAGATCTAACCCCAAAATGTAGAGGTGAAGCCAAATATCTAGATCTAAAGCCCAAAATCTAGATGTAAAGCCCAACTTCTAAATCTAAAGCCCAACATCTAGAGGTAAAGCCCAATATTTAGAGTTTAAGCACATCATTTAGAGGTAAAGCCAGATAACTAGAGGTAAAGCCCAACGTCTGGAGGTAAAGCCCATCATCTAGTCCTACAGCCCAATGTCTGCAGGTAAAGCCCAACTTACAGAGGTGAAGGCAAACATCTAGATGTAAAACCCAAAATCTAGAGGTAAAGCCCAACATCTAGAGGAAAAGCCAAATATATATATATTTAAAAACCAAAAACCTAGAGGTAAAGCCCAACATCTAGAGGTAAAGCCAGATATCTAGGGGTAAAGCCCAACATCTAGAGGAAAAGCCAAATATATACATTTAAAACCCAAAATCTAGAGGTAAAGCCCAATATCTAGACGTAAAGCCCAAAATCTAGATGTAAAGCACAACTTCTAGATCTAAAGCCCAAAATCTAGATGTAAAGCCCAAATTCTAGATCTAAAGCCCAAAATCTAGAGATAAAGACCAATATCTAGAAGTAAAACCCAACATCTAGAGGTAAAGCCGATATCTAGAGGTAAAGCCCAACATCTAGAAGAAAAGCCAAATATATAGATTTAAAACCCAAAATCTAGAGATAAAGCCGAACATCTAAATGTAAAGCAAAACATCTAGATGTAATCCAAACATCTAGAGGTAAAGCCTAACATCTAGAGGTGAAGCACAACATATAGAGGTATAACCCAACATCTAGAGATAAAGACCAACATCTAAATGTAAAGCAAAACATCTAGATGTAAAACCCTACATCTAGAGGTAAAGTCCAATATCTAGACCTAAAGACCAACATCTAGAGGTAAAAACCAACATCTAGTGGTAAAGCCCAACGCCTGGAGGTAAAGCCCAGATTCTAGAGAGAAGCCAAAAATCCAGATGTAAAAACCAAAATCTAGAGGTAAAGCCCAACATCTACAGGTAAATCCAGATATCTAGGGGTAAAGCCCAACATCTAGAGGAAAAGCCAAATATATAGATTTAAAGCCCAAAATCTAGATGTAAAGCCCAACTTCTAGATCTAAAGCCCAACATCTAGATGTAAAGCCCAAATTCTAGATCTAACGCCCAAAGTCTAGAGATAAAGACCAATATCTAGAGGTAAAACCCAACATCTAGTGGTAAAGCCAGATATCTAGAGGTAAAGCCCAACATCTAGAGGAAAAGCAAAATATATAGATTTCAAACCCAAATTCTAGAGTTAAATCCCAACATCTAGGGGTAAACCCCAACTTCCAGAGTTAAAGTCCAAAATCTAGAGGTAAACACCAATACCTAGAGTTAGAGCCCAAAATCTAGAGATATGCCAAATATATAGGTTTAAAACCCAAAATCTAGAGGTAAAGCCCAATATCTAGACGTAAAGATCAAAATCTAGATATAAAGCCCAACTTCTAGATCTAAAGCCTAAAATATAGATGTAAAGCCCAACTTCTAAATCTAAAGCCCAACATCTAGAGGTAAAGCCCAATATTTAGAGTTTAAGCGCATCATTTAGAGGTAAAGCCCAAAATCTAGATGTAAAGCTCAACTTCTAGAGGTAAACCCCATCATCTAGAGGAAAAGCCAAATATATAGATTTAAAACCCAAAATCTAGAGGTATAGCCCAATATCTAGACCTAAAGCCCAACATCTAGAGGTAAAGCCCAAAAACTAGATGAAAAGCACAACTTCTAGATCTAAAGCCCAACATCTAGAGGTAAAGACCAATATCTAGAGGTAAAACCCAACATCTAGAGGTAAAGCCAGATATCTAGAGGTAAAGCCCAACGTCTGGAGGTAAAGCCCATCATCTAGCCCTACAGCCCAATGTCTGCAGGTAAAGCCCAACTTACAGAGGTGAAGGCAAACATCTAGATGTAAAACCCAAAATCTAGAGGTAAAGCATAACATCTAGAGGAAAAGCCAGATATCTAGGGGTAAAGCCCAATATCTAGAGGAAAAGCCAAATATATAGATTTAAAACCCAAAATCTAGAGGTAAAGCCCAATATCTAGACGTAAAGCCCAAAATCTAGATGTAAACCCCAACTTCTAGATCTAAAGCCCAACATCTAGATGTAAAGACCAAATTCTAGATCTAACGAACAAAATCTAGAGATAAAGACCAATATCTAGAGGTAAAACCCAACATCTAGAGGTAAAGCCAGATATCTAGAGGTAAAGCCCAACATCTAGAGGAAAAGCAAAATATATAGATTTCAAACCCAAATTCTAGAGTTAAATCCCAACATCTAGGGGTAAACCCCAACTTCCAGAGTTAAAGTCCAAAATCTAGAGGTAAACACCAATACCTAGAGTTAGAGCCCAAAATCTAGAGATATGCCAAATATATAGATTTAAAACCCAAAATCTAGAGATAAAGCCGAACGTCTAAATGTAAAGCAAAACATCTAGATGTAATGCAAACATCTAGAGGTAAAGCCTAACAACTAGAGGTGAAGCACAACATAGAGAGGTATAACCCAACATCTAGATATAAAGACCAACATCTAAATGTAAAGCAAAACATCTAGATGTAAAACCCTACATCTAGAGGTAAAGTCCAATATCTAGACCTAAAGACCAACATCTAGAGGTAAAAACCAACATCTAGTGGTAAAGCCCAACGTCTGGAGGTAAAGCCCAGATTCTAGAGAGAAGCCAAAAATCCAGATGGAAAACCCAAAATCTAGAGGTAAAGCCCAACATCTACAGGTAAATCCAGATATCTAGGGGTAAAGCCCAACATCTAGAGGAAAAGCCAAATATATAGATATAAAACCCAAAATCTAGAGGTAAAGCCCAATATCTAGACGTAAAGATCAAAATCTAGATATAAAGCCCAACTTCTAGATCTAAAGCCTAAAATATAGATGTAAAGCCCAACTTCTAAATCTAAAGCCCAACATCTAGAGGTAAAGCCCAATATTTAGAGTTTAAGCGCATCATTTAGAGGTAAAGCCCAAAATCTAGATGTAAAGCTCAACTTCTAGAGGTAAAGCCCATCATCTAGTCCTACAGCCTAATGGCTACAGGTAAAGCCCAACTTACAGAGGTGAAGGCAAACATCTAGATGTAAAACCCCAAATCTAGAGGTAAACCCCATCATCTAGAGAAAAAGCCAAATATATAGATTTAAAACCCAAAATCTAGAGGTATAGCCCAATATCTAGACCTAAAGCCCAACATCTAGAGGTAAAGCCCAAAAACTAGATGAAAAGCACAACTTCTAGATCTAAAGCCCAACATCTAGAGGTAAAGACCAATATCTAGAGGTAAAACCCAACATCTAGAGGTAAAGCCAGATATCTAGAGGTAAAGCCCAACGTCTGGAGGTAAAGCCCATCATCTAGCCCTACAGCCCAATGTCTGCAGGTAAAGCCCAACTTACAGAGGTGAAGGCAAACATCTAGATGTAAACCCCAAAATCTAGAGGTAAAGCATAACATCTAGAGGAAAAGCCAAATATATATATATTTAAAACCCAAAATCTAGAGGTAAAGCCCAACATTTAGAGGTAAAGCCAGATATCTAGGTGTAAAGCCCAACATCTAGAGGAAAAGCCAAATATATAGATTTAAAACACAAAATCTAGAGGTAAAGCCCAATATCTAGACGTAAAGCCCAAAATCTAGATGTAAAGCCCAGCTTCTAGATCTAAAGCCCACAATCTAGATGTAAAGCCCAAATTCTAGATCTAACACCCAAAATCTAGAGGTAAAGACCAATATCTAGAGGTAAAACCCAACATCTAGAGGTAAAGCCAGATATCTAGAGGTAAAGCCCAACATCTAGAGGAAAAGCAAAATATATAGATTTCAAACCCAAATTCTAGAGTTCAATCCCAACATCTAGAGGTAAATCCCAAAGTCTAGATGTAAAGCTCAACTTCCAGTTTTAAAGTCAAAAATCTAAATGTAAATACCAATACCTAGAGGTAGAGACCAAAATGTAGAGGTAAAGCCCAACATCTAGAGATAAAGCCATATATATAGATCTAAACCCCAAAATCTAGAGGTGAAGCCAAATATCTAGACGTAAAGCCCAAAGTCTAGATGTAAAGCCCAACTTCTAGATCTAAAGCCCAAAATATAAATGTAAAGCCCAACTTCTAAATCTAAAGCCCAACATCTAGAGGTAAAGCCCAATATTTAGAGTTTAAGCGCATCATTTAGAGGTAAAGCCCAAAATCTAGATGTAAAGCTCAACTTCTAGAGGTAAAGCCCATCATCTAGTCCTAAAGCCTAATGGCTGCAGGTAAAGCCCAACTTACAGAGGTGAAGGGAAACATCTAGATGTAAAACCCCAAATCTAGAGGTAAAGCCCAACATCTAGAGGAAAAGCCAAATATATATATTTAAAACCCAAAACCTAGAGGTAAAGCCCAACATCTAGAGGTAAAGCCAGATATCTAGGGGTAAAGCCCAACATCTACAGGAAAAGCCAAATATATAGATTTAAAATTCAAAATCTAGAGGTAAAGCCCAATATCTAGACGTAAAGCCCAAAATCTAGATGTAAAGCCCAAATTCTAGATCTAACGCCCAAAATCTAGAGATAAAGACCAATATCTAGAAGTAAAACCCAACATCTAGAGGTAAAGCCGATATCTAGAGGTAAAGCCCAACATCTAGAAGAAAAGCCAAATATATAGATTTAAAACCCAAAATCTAGAGATAAAGCCGAACATCTAAATGTAAAGCAAAACATCTAGATGTAATCCAAACATCTAAATGTAAAGCCTAACATCTATAGGTGAAGCACAACATATAGAGGTATAACCCAACATCTAGAGATAAAGACCAACATCTAAATGTAAAGCAAAACATCTAGATGTAAAACCCTACATCTAGAGGTAAAGTCCAATATCTAGACCTAAAGACCAACATCTAGAGGTAAAAACCAACATCTAGTGGTAAAGCCCAACGCCTGGAGGTAAAGCCCAGATTCTAGAGAGAAGCCAAAAATCCAGATGTAAAAACCAAAATCTAGAGGTAAAGCCCAACATCTAGAGGTAAATCCAGATATCTAGGGGTAAAGCCCAACATCTAGAGGAAAAGCCAAATATATAGATTTAAAGCCCAAAATCTAGAGGTAAAGCCCAACTTCTAGATCTAAAGCCCAACATCTAGATGTAAAGACCAAATTCTAGATCTAACGCCCAAAATCTAGAGATAAAGACCAATATCTAGAGGTAAAACCCAACATCTAGAGGTAAAGCCAGATATCTAGAGGTAAAGCCCAACATCTAGAGGAAAAG
Source organism: Leptosomus discolor (assembly GCF_034619465.1). Classification (NCBI taxonomy): domain Eukaryota; kingdom Metazoa; phylum Chordata; class Aves; order Leptosomiformes; family Leptosomidae; genus Leptosomus; species Leptosomus discolor. The sequence goes on along the minus strand of NW_028237833.1, from coordinate 2,488,972 downwards.
CAAAAGATATAGATTTCAAACCCAAATTCTAGAGTTAAATCCCAACATCTAGGGGTAAACCCCAACTTCCAGAGTTAAAGTCCAAAATCTAGAGGTAAACACCAATACCTAGAGTTAGAGCCCAACATCTAGAGATATGCCAAATATATAGATTTAAAACCCAAAATCTAGAGATAAAGCCGAACGTCTAAATGTAAAACAAAACATCTAGATGTAATCCAAACATCTAGAGGTAAAGCCTAACAACTAGAGGTGAAGCACAACATATAGAGGTATAACCCAACATCTAGAGATAAAGACCAACATCTAAATGTAAAGCAAAACATCTAGATGTAAAACCCTACATCTAGAGGTAAAGTCCAATATCTAGACCTAAAGACCAACATCTAGAGGTAAAAACCAACATCTAGTGGTAAAGCCCAACGTCTGGAGGTAAAGCCCAGATTCTAGAGAGAAGCCAAAACTCCAGATGTAAAAACCAAAATCTAGAGGTAAAGCCCAACATCTACAGGTAAATCCAGATATCTAGGGGTAAAGCCCAACATCTAGAGGAAAAGCCAAATATATAGATTTAAAGCCCAAAATCTAGATGTAAAGCCCAACTTCTAGATCTAACGCCCAATATCTAGATGTAAAGACCAATATCTAGAGGTAAAACCCAACATCTAGAGGTAAAGCCAGATATCTAGAGGTAAAGCCCAACATCTAGAGGAAAAGCAAAATATATAGATTTCAAACCCAAATTCTAGAGTTAAATCCCAACATCTAGAGGTAAATCCCAAAGTCTAGATGTAAAGCTCAACTTCCAGTTTTAAAGTCAAAAATCTAAATGTAAATACCAATACCTAGAGGTAGAGCCCAAAATGTAGAGATAAAGCCCAACATCTAGAGATAAAGCCATATATATAGATCTAAACCCCAAAATCTAGAGGTGAAGACAAATATCTAGAAGTAAAGCCCAAAATCTAGATGTAAAGCCCAACTTCTATATCTAAAGCCCAAAATATAAATGTAAAGCCCAACTTCTAAATCTAAAGCCCAACATCTAGAGGTAAAGCCCAATATTTAGAGTTTAAGCGCATCATTTAGAGGTAAAGCCCAAAATCTAGATGTAAAGCCCAACTTCTAGAGGGAAAGCCCATCATCTAGTCCTACAGCCTAATGGCTGCAGGTAAAGCCCAACTTAAAGAGGTGAAGGCAAACATCTAGATGTAAAACCCAAAATCTAGAGGTAAATCCCAACATCTAGGGGTAAACCCCAACTTCCACAGTTAAAGTCCAAAATCTAGAGGTAAACACCAATACCTAGAGTTAGAGCCCAAAATCTAGAGATATGCCAAATATATAGATTTAAACCACAAAATCTAGAGATAAATCCGAACATCTAAATGTAAAGCAAAACATCTAGATGTAATCCAAACATCTAGAGGTAAAGCCTAACATCTAGAGGTGAAACACAACATATAGAGGTATAACCCAACATCTAGAGATAAAGACCAACATCTAAATGTAAAGCAAAACATCTAGATGTAAAACCCTACATCTAGAGGTAAAGTCCAATATCTAGACCTAAAGACCAACATCTAGAGGTAAAACCCAACATCTAGTGGTAAAGCCCAACGTCTGGAGGTAAAGCCCAGATTCTAGAGAGAAGCCAAAAATCCAGATGGAAAACCCAAAATCTAGAGGTAAAGCCCAACATCTACAGGTAAATCCAGATATCTAGGGGTAAAGCCCAACATCTAGAGGAAAAGCCAAATATATAGATATAAAACCCAAAATCTAGAGGTAAAGCCCAATATCTAGACGTAAAGATCAAAATCTAGATATAAAGCCCAACTTCTAAATCTAAAGACCAAAATATAGATGTAAAGCCCAACTTCTAAATCTAAAGCCCAACATCTAGAGGTAAAGCCCAATATTTAGAGTTTAAGCGCATCATTTAGAGGTAAAGCCCAAAATCTAGATGTAAAGCTCAACTTCTAGAGGTAAAGCCCATCATCTAGTCCTACAGCCTAATGGCTGCAGGTAAAGCCCAACTTACAGAGGTGAAGGGAAACATCTAGATGTAAAACCCCAAATCTAGAGGTAAAGCCCAACATCTAGAGGAAAAGCCAAATATATAGATTTTAAACCCAAAACCTAGAGGTAAAGCCCAACATCTAGAGGTAAAGCCAGATATCTAGGGGTAAAACCCAACATCTACAGGAAAAGCCAAATATATAGATTTAAAACCCAAAATCTAGAGGTAAAGCCCAATATGTAGACGTAAAGCCCAAAATCTATATGTAAAGCCCAAATTCTAGATCTAACGCCCAAAATCTAGAGATAAAGACCAATATCTAGAAGTAAAACCCAACATCTAGAGGTAAAGCCGATATCTAGAGGTAAAGCCCAACATCTAGAAGAAAAGCCAAATATATAGATTTAAAACCCAAAATCTAGAGATAAAGCCGAACATCTAAATGTAAAGCAAAGCATCTAGATGTAATCCAAACATCTAGAGGTAAAGCCTAACATCTAGAGGTGAAGCACAACATATAGTGGTATAACCCAACATCTAGAGATAAAGACCAACATCTAAATGTAAAGCAAAACATCTAGATGTAAAACCCTACATCTAGAGGTAAAGTCCAATATCTAGACCTAAAGACCAACATCTAGAGGTAAAACTCAACATCTAGTGGTAAAGCCCAACGTCTGGAGGTAAAGCCCAGATTCTAGAGAGAAGCCAAAACTCCAGATGTAAAAACCAAAATCTAGAGGTAAAGCCCAACATCTACAGGAAAATCCAGATATCTAGGGGTAAAGCCCAACATCTAGAGGAAAAGCCAAATATATAGATTTAAAGCCCAAAATCTAGATGTAAAGCCCAACTTCTAGATCTAAAGCCCAACATCTAGATGTAAAGACCAAATTCTAGATCTAACGCCCAAAATCTAGAGATAAAGACCAATATCTAGAGGTAAAACCCAACATCTAGAGGTAAAGCCAGATATCTAGAGGTAAAGCCCAACATCTAGAGGAAAAGCAAAAGATATAGATTTCAAACCCAAATTCTAGAGTTAAATCCCAACATCTAGAGGTAAATCCCAAAGTCTAGATGTAAAGCTCAACTTCCAGATTTAAAGTCAAAAATCTAAATGTAAATACCAATACCTAGAGGTAGAGCCCAAAATGTAGAGGTAAAGCCCAACATCTAGAGATAAAGCCAGATATATAGATCTAAACCCCAAAATCTAGAGGTGAAGCCCAATATTTAGATGTAAAGCCCAAAATCTAGATGTAAAGACCAACTTCTAGATCTAAAGCCGAAAATATAGTTGTAAAGCCCAACTTCTAAATCTAAAGCCCAACATCTGGAGGAAAAGCCCAATATTTAGAGTTTAAGCGCATCATTTAGAGGTAAAGCCAGATATCTAGAGGTAAAGCCCAACGTCTGGAGGTAAAGCCCATCATCTAGTCCTACAGCCCAATGTCTGCAGGTAAAGCCCAACTTACAGAGGTGAAGGCAAACATCTAGATGTAAAACCCCAAATCTAGATGTAAAGCCCAACATCTAGAAGAAAAGCCAAATATATAGATTTAAAACCCAAAATCTAGAGATAAAGCCGAACACCTAAATGTAAAGCAAAACATCTAGATGTAATCCAAACATCTAGAGGTAAAGCCTAACATCTAGAGGTGAAACACAACATATAGAGGTATAACCCAACATCTAGAGATAAAGACCAACATCTAAATGTAAAGCAAAACATCTAGATGTAAAACCCTACATCTAGAGGTAAAGTCCAATATCTAGACCTAAAGACCAACATCTAGAGGTAAAACCCAACATCTAGTGGTAAAGCCCAACGTCTGGAGGTAAAGCCCAGATTCTAGAGAGAAGCCAAAAATCCAGATGGAAAACCCAAAATCTAGAGGTAAAGCCCAACATCTACAGGTAAATCCAGATATCTAGGGGTAAAGACCAACATCTAGAGGAAAAGCCAAATATATAGATATAAAACCCAAAATCTAGAGGTAAAGCCCAATATCTAGACGTAAAGATCAAAATCTAGATATAAAGCCCAACTTCTAAATCTAAAGACCAAAATATAGATGTAAAGCCCAACTTCTAAATCTAAAGCCCAACATCTAGAGGTAAAGCCCAATATTTAGAGTTTAAGCGCATCATTTAGAGGTAAAGCCCAAAATCTAGAGGTAAAGCCCAACATCTACAGGTAAATCCAGATATCTAGGGGTAAAGCCCAACATCTAGAGGAAAAGCCAAATATATAGAAATAAAACCCAAAATCTAGAGGTAAAGACCAATATCTAGACGTAAAGCCCAAAATCTTGATGTAAAGCCCAACTTCTAAATCTAAAGCCCAACATCTAGAGGTAAAGCCCAATATTTAGAGTTTAAGAGCATCATTTAGAGGTAAAGCCCAAAATCTAGATGTAAAGCTCAACTTCTAGAGGTAAAGCCCATCATCTAGTCCTACAGCCTAATGGCTGCAGGTAAAGCCCAACTTACAGAGGTGAAGGGAAACATCTAGATGTAAAACCCCAAATCTAGAGGTAAAGCCCAACATCTACAGGAAAAGCCAAATATATAGATTTAAAACCCAGAATCTAGAGGTAAAGCCCAATATGTAGACGTAAAGCCCAAAATCTAGATGTAAAGCCCAAATTCTAGATCTAACGCCAAAAATCTAGAGATAAAGACCAATATCTAGAAGTAAAACCCAACATCTAGAGGTAAAGCCGATATCTAGAGGTAAAGCCCAACATCTAGAAGAAAAGCCAAATATATAGATTTAAAACCCAAAATCTAGAGATAAAGCCGAACATCTAAATGTAAAGCAAAGCATCTAGATGTAATCCAAACATCTAAATGTAAAGCCTAACATCTAGAGGTGAAGCACAACATATAGAGGTATAACCCAACATCTAAAGACCAACATCTAAATGTAAAGCAAAACATCTAGTGGTAAAGCCCAACGTCTGGAGGTAAAGCCCAGATTCTAGAGAGAAGCCAAAACTCCAGATGTAAAAACCAAAATCTAAAGGTAAAGCCCAACATCTAGAGGTAAATCCAGATATCTAGGGGTAAAGCCCAACATCTAGAGGAAAAGCCAAATATATAGATTTAAAGCCCAAAATCTAGATGTAAAGCCCAACTTCTAGATCTAAAGCCCAACATCTAGATGTAAAGACCAAATTCTAGATCTAACGCCCAAAATCTAGAGATAAAGACCAATATCTAGAGGTAAAACCCAACATCTAGAGGTAAAGCCAGATATCTAGAGGTAAAGCCCAACATCTAGAGGAAAAGCAAAAGATATAGATTTCAAACCCAAATTCTAGAGTTAAATCCCAACATCTAGGGGTAAACCCCAACTTCCAGAGTTAAAGTCCAAAATCTAGAGGTAAACACCAATACCTAGAGTTAGAGCCCAAAATCTAGAGATATGCCAAATATATAGATTTAAAACCCAAAATCTAGAGATAAAGCCGAACGTCTAAATGTAAAGCAAAACATCTAGATGTAATGCAAACATCTAGAGGTAAAGCCTAACAACTAGAGGTGAAGCACAACATATAGAGGTATAACCCAACATCTAGAGATAAAGACCAACATCTAAATGTAAAGCAAAACATCTAGATGTAAAACCCTACATCTAGAGGTAAAGTCCAATATCTAGACCTAAAGACCAACATCTAGAGGTTAACCCCAACATCTAGTGGTAAAGCCCAACGTCTGGAGGTAAAGCCCAGATTCTAGAGAGAAGCCAAAAATCCAGATGGAAAACCCAAAATCTAGAGGTAAAGCCCAACATCTACAGGTAAATCCAGATATCTAGGGGTAAAGCCCAACATCTAGAGGAAAAGCCAAATATATAGATATAAAACCCAAAATCTAGAGGTAAAGCCCAATATCTAGACGTAAAGCCCAAAATCTAGATGAAAAGCACAACTTCTAGATCTAAAGCCCAACATCTAGAGGTAAAGACCAATATCTAGAGGTAAAACCCAACATCTAGAGGTAAAGCCAGATATCTAGAGGTAAAGCCCAACATCTAGAGGAAAAGCAAAATATATAGATTTCAAACCCAAATTCTAGAGTTAAATCCCAACATCTAGAGGTAAATCCCAAAGTCTAGATGTAAAGCTCAACTTCCAGATTTAAAGTCAAAAATCTAAATGTAAATACCAATACCTAGAGGTAGAGCCCAAAATGTAGAGGTAAAGCCCAACATCGAGAGATAAAGCCCAATATTTAGAGTTTAAGCACATCATTTAGAGGTAAAGCCAGTTAACTAGAGGTAAAGCCCAACTTATGGAGGTAAAGACCATCATCTAGTCCTACAGCCCAATGTCTGCAGGTAAAGCCCAACTTACAGAGATGAAGGCAAACATCTAGATGTAAAACCCAAAATCTAGAGGTAAAGCCCAACATCTAGAGGAAAAGCCAAATATATATATATTTAAAACTCAAAACCTAGAGGTAAAGCCCAACATCTAGAGGTAAAGCCAGATATCTAGGGGTAAAGCCCAACATCTAGAGGAAAAGCCAAATATATAGACTTAAAACCCAAAATCTAGAGGTAAAGCCCAATATCTAGACGTAAAGCCCAAAATCTAGATGTAAACCCCAACTTCTAGATCTAAAGCCCAAAATCTAGATGTAAAGCCCAAATTCTAGATCTAACGCCCAAAATCTAGAGATAAAGACCAATATCTAGAAGTAAAACCCAACATCTAGAGGTAAAGCCGATATCTAGAGGTAAAGCCCAACATCTAGAAGAAAAGCCAAATATATAGATTTAAAACCCAAAATCTAGAGATAAAGCCGAACGTCTAAATGTAAAGCAAAACATCTAGATGTAATCCAAACATCTAGAGGTAAAGCCTAACAACTAGAGGTGAAGCACAACATATAGAGGTATAACCCAAGATCTAGAGATAAAGACCAACATCTAAATGTAAAGCAAAATATCTAGATGTAAAACCCTACATCTAGAGGTAAAGTCCAGTATCTAGACCTAAAGACCAACATCTAGAGGTAAAAACCAACATCTAGTGGTAAAGCCCAACGCCTGGAGGTAAAGCCCAGATTCTAGAGAGAAGCCAAAAATCCAGATGTAAAAACCAAAATCTAGAGGTAAAGCCCAACATCTAGAGGTAAATCCAGATATCTAGGGGTAAAGCCCAACATCTAGAGGAAAAGCCAAATATATAGATTTAAAGCCCAAAATCTAGATGTAAAGCCCAACTTCTAGATCTAACGCCCAAAATCTAGAGATAAAGACCAATATCTAGAAGTAAAACCCAACATCTAGAGGTAAAGCCGATATCTAGAGGTAAAGCCCAACATCTAGAAGAAAAGCCAAATATATAGATTTAAAACCCAAAATCTAGAGATAAAGCCGAACATCTAAATGTAAAGCAAAACATCTAGATGTAATCCAAACATCTAGAGGTAAAGCCTAACATCTAGAGGTGAAGCACAACATATAGAGGTATAACCCAACATCTAGAGATAAAGACCAACATCTAAATGTAAAGCAAAACATCTAGATGTAAAACCCTACATCTAGAGGTAAAGTCCAATATCTAGACCTAAAGACCAACATCTAGAGGTTAACCCCAACATCTAGTGGTAAAGCCCAACGTCTGGAGGTAAAGCCCAGATTCTAGAGAGAAGCCAAAAATCCAGATGGAAAACCCAAAATCTAGAGGTAAAGCCCAACATCTACAGGTAAATCCAGATATCTAGGGGTAAAGCCCAACATCTAGAGGAAAAGCCAAATATATAGATATAAAACCCAAAATCTAGAGGTAAAGCCCAATATCTAGACGTGAAGCCCAAAATCTAGATGAAAAGCACAACTTCTAGATCTAAAGCCCAACATCTAGAGGTAAAGACCAATATCTAGAGGTAAAACCCAACATCTAGAGGTAAAGCCAGATATCTAGAGGTAAAGCCCAACATCTAGAGGAAAAGCAAAATATATAGATTTCAAACCCAAATTCTAGAGTTAAATCCCAACATCTAGAGGTAAATCCCAAAGTCTAGATGTAAAGCTCAACTTCCAGATTTAAAGTCAAAAATCTAAATGTAAATACCAATACCTAGAGGTAGAGCCCAAAATGTAGAGGTAAAGCCCAACATCGAGAGATAAAGCCCAATATTTAGAGTTTAAGCACATCATTTAGAGGTAAAGCCAGTTAACTAGAGGTAAAGCCCAACTTCTGGAGGTAAAGACCATCATCTAGTCCTACAGCCCAATGTCTGCAGGTAAAGCCCAACTTACAGAGATGAAGGCAAACATCTAGATGTAAAACCCAAAATCTAGAGGTAAAGCCCAACATCTAGAGGAAAAGCCAAATATATATATATTTAAAACTCAAAACCTAGAGGTAAAGCCCAACATCTAGAGGTAAAGCCAGATATCTAGGGGTAAAGCCCAACATCTAGAGGAAAAGCCAAATATATAGACTTAAAACCCAAAATCTAGAGGTAAAGCCCAATATCTAGACGTAAAGCCCAAAATCTAGATGTAAACCCCAACTTCTAGATCTAAAGCCCAAAATCTAGATGTAAAGCCCAAATTCTAGATCTAACGCCCAAAATCTAGAGATAAAGACCAATATCTAGAAGTAAAACCCAACATCTAGAGGTAAAGCCGATATCTAGAGGTAAAGCCCAACATCTAGAAGAAAAGCCAAATATATAGATTTAAAACCCAAAATCTAGAGATAAAGCCGAACGTCTAAATGTAAAGCAAAACATCTAGATGTAATCCAAACATCTAGAGGTAAAGCCTAACAACTAGAGGTGAAGCACAACATATAGAGGTATAACCCAACATCTAGAGATAAAGACCAACATCTAAATGTAAAGCAAAATATCTAGATGTAAAACCCTACATCTAGAGGTAAAGTCCAGTATCTAGACCTAAAGACCAACATCTAGAGGTAAAAACCAACATCTAGTGGTAAAGCCCAACGCCTGGAGGTAAAGCCCAGATTCTAGAGAGAAGCCAAAAATCCAGATGTAAAAACCAAAATCTAGAGGTAAAGCCCAACATCTAGAGGTAAATCCAGATATCTAGGGGTAAAGCCCAACATCTAGAGGAAAAGCCAAATATATAGATTTAAAGCCCAAAATCTAGATGTAAAGCCCAACTTCTAGATCTAACGCCCAAAATCTAGAGATAAAGACCAATATCTAGAAGTAAAACCCAACATCTAGAGGTAAAGCCGATATCTAGAGGTAAAGCCCAACATCTAGAAGAAAAGCCAAATATATAGATTTAAAACCCAAAATCTAGAGATAAAGCCGAACATCTAAATGTAAAGCAAAACATCTAGATGTAATCCAAACATCTAGAGGTAAAGCCTAACATCTAGAGGTGAAGCACAACATATAGAGGTATAACCCAACATCTAGAGATAAAGACCAACATCTAAATGTAAAGCAAAACATCTAGATGTAAAACCCTACATCTAGAGGTAAAGTCCAATATCTAGACCTAAAGACCAACATCTAGAGGTTAACCCCAACATCTAGTGGTAAAGCCCAACGTCTGGAGGTAAAGCCCAGATTCTAGAGAGAAGCCAAAAATCCAGATGGAAAACCCAAAATCTAGAGGTAAAGCCCAACATCTACAGGTAAATCCAGATATCTAGGGGTAAAGCCCAACATCTAGAGGAAAAGCCAAATATATAGATATAAAACCCAAAATCTAGAGGTAAAGCCCAATATCTAGACGTGAAGCCCAAAATCTAGATGAAAAGCACAACTTCTAGATCTAAAGCCCAACATCTAGAGGTAAAGACCAATATCTAGAGGTAAAACCCAACATCTAGAGGTAAAGCCAGATATCTAGAGGTAAAGCCCAACATCTAGAGGAAAAGCAAAATATATAGATTTCAAACCCAAATTCTAGAGTTAAATCCCAACATCTAGAGGTAAATCCCAAAGTCTAGATGTAAAGCTCAACTTCCAGATTTAAAGTCAAAAATCTAAATGTAAATACCAATACCTAGAGGTAGAGCCCAAAATGTAGAGGTAAAGCCCAACATCTAGAGATAAAGCCAGATATATAGATCTAACCCCAAAATCTAGAGGTGAAGCCCAATATCTAGATCTAAAGCCCAAAATCTAGATGTAAAGCCCAACTTCTAAATCTGAAGCCCAACATCTAGAGGTAAAGCCCAATATTTAGAGTTTAAGCACATCATTTAGAGGTAAAGCCAGTTAACTAGAGGTAAAGCCCAACTTCTGGAGGTAAAGACCATCATCTAGTCCTACAGCCCAATGTCTGCAGGTAAAGCCCAACTTACAGAGATGAAGGCAAACATCTAGATGTAAAACCCAAAATCTAGCGGTAAAGCCCAACATCTAGAGGAAAAGCCAAATATATATATATTTAAAACTCAGAACCTAGAGGTAAAGCCCAACATCTAGAGGTAAAGCCAGATATCTAGGGGTAAAGCCCAACATCTAGAGGAAAAGCCAAATATATAGATTTAAAACCCAAAATCTAGAGGTAAAGCCCAATATCTAGACGTAAAGCCCAAAATCTAGATGTAAACCCCAACTTCTAGATCTAAAGCCCAAAATCTAGATGTAAAGCCCAAATTCTAGATCTAACGCCCAAAATCTAGAGATAAAGACCAATATCTAGAAGTAAAACCCAACATCTAGAGGTAAAGCCGATATCTAGAGGTAAAGCCCAACATCTAGAGATATGCCAAATATATAGATTTAAAACCCAAAATCTAGAGATAAAGCCGAACGTCTAAATGTAAAGCAAAACATCTAGATGTAATCCAAACATCTAGAGGTAAAGCCTAACATCTAGAGGTGAAGCACAACATATAGAGGTATAACCCAACATCTAGAGATAAAGACCAACATCTAAATGTAAAGCAAAACATCTAGATGTAAAACCCTACATCTAGAGGTAAAGTCCAATATCTAGACCTAAAGACCAACATCTAGAGGTAAAAACCAACATCTAGTGGTAAAGCCCAACGCCTGGAGGTAAAGCCCAGATTCTAGAGAGAAGCCAAAAATCCAGATGTAAAAACCAAAATCTAGAGGTAAAGCCCAACATCTAGAGGTAAATCCAGATATCTAGGGGTAAAGCCCAACATCTAGAGGAAAAGCCAAATATATAGATTTAAAGCCCAAAATCTAGAGGTAAAGCCCAACTTCTAGATCTAAAGCCCAACATCTAGATGTAAAGCCCAAATTCTAGATCTAACGCCCAAAATCTAGAGATAAAGACCAATATCTAGAAGGAAAACCCAAGATCTAGAGGTAAAACCGATATCTAGAGGTAAAGCCCAACATCTAGAAGAAAAGCCAAATATATAGATTTAAAACCCAAAATCTAGAGATAAAGCCGAACATCTAAATGTAAAGCAAAACATCTAGATGTAATCCAAACATCTAGAGGTAAAGCCTAACATCTAGAGGTGAAGCACAACATATAGAGGTATAGCCCAACATCTAGAGATAAAGACCAACATCTAAATGTAAAGCAAAACATCTAGATGTAAAACCCTACATCTAGAGGTAAAGTCCAATATCTAGACCTAAAGACCAACATCTAGAGGTAAAAACCAACATCTAGTGGTAAAGCCCAACGTCTGGAGGTAAAGCCCAGATTCTAGAGAGAAGCCAAAAATCCAGATGGAAAACCCAAAATCTAGAGGTAAAGCCCAACATCTACAGGTAAATCCAGATATCTAGGGGTAAAGCCCAACATCTAGAGGAAAAGCCAAATATATAGATATAAAACCCAAAATCTAGAGGTAAAGCCCAATATCTAGACGTGAAGCCCAAAATCTAGATGAAAAGCACAACTTCTAGATCTAAAGCCCAACATCTAGAGGTAAAGACCAATATCTAGAGGTAAATCCCAACATCTAGAGGTAAAGCCAGATATCTAGAGGTAAAGCCCAACATCTAGAGGAAAAGCAAAATATATAGATTTCAAACCCAAATTCTAGAGTTAAATCCCAACATCTAGAGGTAAATCCCAAAGTCTAGATGTAAAGCTCAACTTCCAGATTTAAAGTCAAAAATCTAAATGTAAATACCAATACCTAGAGGTAGAGCCCAAAATGTAGAGGTAAAGCCCAACATCTAGAGATAAAGCCAGATATATAGATCTAACCCCAAAATCTAGAGGTGAAGCCCAATATCTAGATCTAAAGCCCAAAATCTAGATGTAAAGCCCAACTTCTAAATCTAAAGCCCAACATCTAGAGGTAAAGCCCAATATTTAGAGTTTAAGCGCATCATTTAGAGGTAAAGCCAGATATCTAGAGGTAAAGCCCAACGTCTGGAGGTAAAGCCCATCATCTAGTCCTACAGCCCAATGTCTGCAGGTAAAGCCCAACTTACAGAGGTGAAGGCAAACATCTAGATGTAAAACCCAAAATCTAGAGGTAAAGCCCAACATCTAGAGGAAAAGCCAAATATATATATATTTAAAACCCAAAACCTAGAGGTAAAGCCCAACATCTAGAGGTAAAGCCAGATATCTAGGGGTAAAGCCCAACATCTAGAGGAAAAGCCAAATATATAGATTTAAAACCCAAAATCTAGAGGTAAAGCCCAATATCTAGACGTAAAGCCCAAAATCTAGATGTAAACCCCAACTTCTAGATCTAAAGCCCAAAATCTAGATGTAAAGCCCAAATTCTAGATCTAACGCCCAAAATCTAGAGATAAAGACCAATATCTAGAAGTAAAACCCAACATCTAGAGGTAAAGCCGATATCTAGAGGTAAAGCCCAACATCTAGAAGAAAAGCCAAATATATAGATTTAAAACCCAAAATCTAGAGATAAAGCCGAACGTCTAAATGTAAAGCAAAACTTCTAGATGTAATCCAAACATCTAGAGGTAAAGCCTAACAACTAGAGGTGAAGCACAACATATAGAGGTATAACCCAACATCTAGAGATAAAGACCAACATCTAAATGTAAAGCAAAACATCTAGATGTAAAACCCTACATCTAGAGGTAAAGTCCAATATCTAGACCTAAAGACCAACATCTAGAGGTAAAACCCAACATCTAGTGGTAAAGCCCAACGTCTGGAGGTAAAGCCCAGATTCTAGAGAGAAGCCAAAAATCCAGATGGAAAACCCAAAATCTAGAGGTAAAGCCCAACATCTACAGGTAAATCCAGATATCTAGGGGTAAAGCCCAACATCTAGAGGAAAAGCCAAATATATAGATTTAAAACCCAAAATCTAGAGGTAAAGCCCAATATCTAGATGTAAAGCCCAAAATCTAGATGTAAACCCCAACTTCTAGATCTAAAGCCCAAAATCTAGATGTAAAGCCCAAATTCTAGATCTAACGCCCAAAATCTAGAGATAAAGACCAATATCTAGAAGTAAAACCCAACATCTAGAGGTAAAGCCGATATCTAGAGGTAAAGCCCAACATCTAGAGATATGCCAAATATATAGATTTAAAACCCAAAATCTAGAGATAAAGCCGAACGTCTAAATGTAAAGCAAAACATCTAGATGTAATCCAAACATCTAGAGGTAAAGCCTAACATCTAGAGGTGAAGCACAACATATAGAGGTATAACCCAACATCTAGAGATAAAGACCAACATCTAAATGTAAAGCAAAACATCTAGATGTAAAACCCTAAATCTAGAGGTAAAGTCCAATATCTAGACCTAAAGACCAACATCTAGAGGTAAAACTCAACATCTAGTGGTAAAGCCCAACGTCTGGAGGTAAAGCCCAGATTCTAGAGAGAAGCCAAAACTCCAGATGTAAAAACCAAAATCTAGAGGTAAAGCCCAACATCTACAGGTAAATCCAGATATCTAGGGGTAAAGCCCAACATCTAGAGGAAAAGCCAAATATATAGATTTAAAGCCCAAAATCTAGATGTAAAGCCCAACTTCTAGATCTAAAGCCCAACATCTAGATGTAAAGACCAAATTCTAGATCTAACGCCCAAAATCTAGAGATAAAGACCAATATCTAGAGGTAAAACCCAACATCTAGAGGTAAAGCCAGATATCTAGAGGTAAAGCCCAACATCTAGAGGAAAAGCAAAAGATATAGATTTCAAACCCAAATTCTAGAGTTAAATCCCAACATCTAGGGGTAAACCCCAACTTCCAGAGTTAAAGTCCAAAATCTAGAGGTAAACACCAATACCTAGAGTTAGAGCCCAAAATCTAGAGATATGCCAAATATATAGATTTAAAACCCAAAATCTAGAGATAAAGCCGAACGTCTAAATGTAAAGCAAAACATCTAGATGTAATGCAAACATCTAGAGGTAAAGCCTAACAACTAGAGGTGAAGCACAACATATAGAGGTATAACCCAACATCTAGAGATAAAGACCAACATCTAAATGTAAAGCAAAACATCTAGATGTAAAACCCTACATCTAGAGGTAAAGTCCAATATCTAGACCTAAAGACCAACATCTAGAGGTTAACCCCAACATCTAGTGGTAAAGCCCAACGTCTGGAGGTAAAGCCCAGATTCTAGAGAGAAGCCAAAAATCCAGATGGAAAACCCAAAATCTAGAGGTAAAGCCCAACATCTACAGGTAAATCCAGATATCTAGGGGTAAAGCCCAACATCTAGAGGAAAAGCCAAATATATAGATATAAAACCCAAAATCTAGAGGTAAAGCCCAATATCTAGACGTAAAGCCCAAAATCTAGATGAAAAGCACAACTTCTAGATCTAAAGCCCAACATCTAGAGGTAAAGACCAATATCTAGAGGTAAAACCCAACATCTAGAGGTAAAGCCAGATATCTAGAGGTAAAGCCCAACATCTAGAGGAAAAGCAAAATATATAGATTTCAAACCCAAATTCTAGAGTTAAATCCCAACATCTAGAGGTAAATCCCAAAGTCTAGATGTAAAGCTCAACTTCCAGATTTAAAGTCAAAAATCTAAATGTAAATACCAATACCTAGAGGTAGAGCCCAAAATGTAGAGGTAAAGCCCAACATCGAGAGATAAAGCCCAATATTTAGAGTTTAAGCACATCATTTAGAGGTAAAGCCAGTTAACTAGAGGTAAAGCCCAACTTCTGGAGGTAAAGACCATCATCTAGTCCTACAGCCCAATGTCTGCAGGTAAAGCCCAACTTACAGAGATGAAGGCAAACATCTAGATGTAAAACCCAAAATCTAGAGGTAAAGCCCAACATCTAGAGGAAAAGCCAAATATATATATATTTAAAACTCAAAACCTAGAGGTAAAGCCCAACATCTAGAGGTAAAGCCAGATATCTAGGGGTAAAGCCCAACATCTAGAGGAAAAGCCAAATATATAGATTTAAAACCCAAAATCTAGATGTAAAGCCCAATATCTAGACGTAAAGCCCAAAATCTAGATGTAAACCCCAACTTCTAGATCTAAAGCCCAAAATCTAGATGTAAAGCCCAAATTCTAGATCTAACGCCCAAAATCTAGAGATAAAGACCAATATCTAGAAGTAAAACCCAACATCTAGAGGTAAAGCCGATATCTAGAGGTAAAGCCCAACATCTAGAAGAAAAGCCAAATATATAGATTTAAAACCCAAAATCTAGAGATAAAGCCGAACGTCTAAATGTAAAGCAAAACATCTAGATGTAATCCAAACATCTAGAGGTAAAGCCTAACAACTAGAGGTGAAGCACAACATATAGAGGTATAACCCAACATCTAGAGATAAAGACCAACATCTAAATGTAAAGCAAAATATCTAGATGTAAAACCCTACATCTAGAGGTAAAGTCCAGTATCTAGACCTAAAGACCAACATCTAGAGGTAAAAACCAACATCTAGTGGTAAAGCCCAACGCCTGGAGGTAAAGCCCAGATTCTAGAGAGAAGCCAAAAATCCAGATGTAAAAACCAAAATCTAGAGGTAAAGCCCAACATCTAGAGGTAAATCCAGATATCTAGGGGTAAAGCCCAACATCTAGAGGAAAAGCCAAATATATAGATTTAAAGCCCAAAATCTAGATGTAAAGCCCAACTTCTAGATCTAACGCCCAAAATCTAGAGATAAAGACCAATATCTAGAAGTAAAACCCAACATCTAGAGGTAAAGCCGATATCTAGAGGTAAAGCCCAACATCTAGAAGAAAAGCCAAATATATAGATTTAAAACCCAAAATCTAGAGATAAAGCCCAACATCTAAATGTAAAGCAAAACATCTAGATGTAATCCAAACATCTAGAGGTAAAGCCTAACATCTAGAGGTGAAGCACAACATGTAGAGGTATAACCCAACATCTAGAGATAAAGACCAACATCTAAATGTAAAGCAAAACATCTAGATGTAAAACCCTACATCTAGAGGTAAAGTCCAATATCTAGACCTAAAGACCAACATCTAGAGGTTAACCCCAACATCTAGTGGTAAAGCCCAACGTCTGGAGGTAAAGCCCAGATTCTAGAGAGAAGCCAAAAATCCAGATGGAAAACCCAAAATCTAGAGGTAAAGCCCAACATCTACAGGTAAATCCAGATATCTAGGGGTAAAGCCCAACATCTAGAGGAAAAGCCAAATATATAGATATAAAACCCAAAATCTAGAGGTAAAGCCCAATATCTAGACGTGAAGCCCAAAATCTAGATGAAAAGCACAACTTCTAGATCTAAAGCCCAACATCTAGAGGTAAAGACCAATATCTAGAGGTAAAACACAACATCTAGAGGTAAAGCCAGATATCTAGAGGTAAAGCCCAACATCTAGAGGAAAAGCAAAATATATAGATTCCAAACCCAAATTCTAGAGTTAAATCCCAACATCTAGAGGTAAATCCCAAAGTCTAGATGTAAAGCTCAACTTCCAGATTTAAAGTCAAAAATCTAAATGTAAATACCAATACCTAGAGGTAGAGCCCAAAATGTAGAGGTAAAGCCCAACATCGAGAGATAAAGCCCAATATTTAGAGTTTAAGCACATCATTTAGAGGTAAAGCCAGTTAACTAGAGGTAAAGCCCAACTTCTGGAGGTAAAGACCATCATCTAGTCCTACAGCCCAATGTCTGCAGGTAAAGCCCAACTTACAGAGATGAAGGCAAACATCTAGATGTAAAACCCAAAATCTAGAGGTAAAGCCCAACATCTAGAGGAAAAGCCAAATATATATATATTTAAAACTCAAAACCTAGAGGTAAAGCCCAACATCTAGAGGTAAAGCCAGATATCTAGGGGTAAAGCCCAACATCTAGAGGAAAAGCCAAATATATAGACTTAAAACCCAAAATCTAGAGGTAAAGCCCAACATCTACAGGTAAATCCAGATATCTAGGGGTAAAGCCCAACATCTAGAAGAAAAGCCAAATATATAGATTTAAAACCCAAAATCTAGAGATAAAGCCGAACGTCTAAATGTAAAGCAAAACATCTAGATGTAATCCAAACATCTAGAGGTAAAGCCTAACAACTAGAGGTGAAGCACAACATATAGAGGTATAACCCAACATCTAGAGATAAAGACCAACATCTAAATGTAAAGCAAAATATCTAGATGTAAAACCCTACATCTAGAGGTAAAGTCCAGTATCTAGACCTAAAGACCAACATCTAGAGGTAAAAACCAACATCTAGTGGTAAAGCCCAACGCCTGGAGGTAAAGCCCAGATTCTAGAGAGAAGCCAAAAATCCAGATGTAAAAACCAAAATCTAGAGGTAAAGCCCAACATCTAGAGGTAAATCCAGATATCTAGGGGTAAAGCCCAACATCTAGAGGAAAAGCCAAATATATAGATTTAAAGCCCAAAATCTAGATGTAAAGCCCAACTTCTAGATCTAACGCCCAAAATCTAGAGATAAAGACCAATATCTAGAAGTAAAACCCAACATCTAGAGGTAAAGCCGATATCTAGAGGTAAAGCCCAACATCTAGAAGAAAAGCCAAATATATAGATTTAAAACCCAAAATCTAGAGATAAAGCCCAACATCTAAATGTAAAGCAAAACATCTAGATGTAATCCAAACATCTAGAGGTAAAGCCTAACATCTAGAGGTGAAGAACAACATGTAGAGGTATAACCCAACATCTAGAGATAAAGACCAACATCTAAATGTAAAGCAAAACATCTAGATGTAAAACCCTACATCTAGAGGTAAAGTCCAATATCTAGACCTAAAGACCAACATCTAGAGGTTAACCCCAACATCTAGTGGTAAAGCCCAACGTCTGGAGGTAAAGCCCAGATTCTAGAGAGAAGCCAAAAATCCAGATGGAAAACCCAAAATCTAGAGGTAAAGCCCAACATCTACAGGTAAATCCAGATATCTAGGGGTAAAGCCCAACATCTAGAGGAAAAGCCAAATATATAGATATAAAACCCAAAATCTAGAGGTAAAGCCCAATATCTAGACGTGAAGCCCAAAATCTAGATGAAAAGCACAACTTCTAGATCTAAAGCCCAACATCTAGAGGTAAAGACCAATATCTAGAGGTAAAACACAACATCTAGAGGTAAAGCCAGATATCTAGAGGTAAAGCCCAACATCTAGAGGAAAAGCAAAATATATAGATTCCAAACCCAAATTCTAGAGTTAAATCCCAACATCTAGAGGTAAATCCCAAAGTCTAGATGTAAAGCTCAACTTCCAGATTTAAAGTCAAAAATCTAAATGTAAATACCAATACCTAGAGGTAGAGCCCAAAATGTAGAGGTAAAGCCCAACATCTAGAGATAAAGCCAGATATATAGATCTAACCCCAAAATCTAGAGGTGAAGCCCAATATCTAGATCTAAAGCCCAAAATCTAGATGTAAAGCCCAACTTCTAAATCTAAAGCCCAACATCGAGAGGTAAAGCCCAATATTTAGAGTTTAAGCACATCATTTAGAGGTAAAGCCAGTTAACTAGAGGTAAAGCCCAACTTCTGGAGGTAAAGACCATCATCTAGTCCTACAGCCCAATGTCTGCAGGTAAAGCCCAACTTACAGAGATGAAGGCAAACATCTAGATGTAAAACCCAAAATCTAGAGGTAAAGCCCAACATCTAGAGGAAAAGCCAAATATATATATATTTAAAACTCAAAACCTAGAGGTAAAGCCCAACATCTAGAGGTAAAGCCAGATATCTAGGGGTAAAGCCCAACATCTAGAGGAAAAGCCAAATATATAGATTTAAAACCCAAAATCTAGAGGTAAAGCCCAATATCTAGACGTAAAGCCCAAAATCTAGATGTAAACCCCAACTTCTAGATCTAAAGCCCAAAATCTAGATGTAAAGCCCAAATTCTAGATCTAACGCCCAAAATCTAGAGATAAAGACCAATATCTAGAAGTAAAACCCAACATCTAGAGGTAAAGCCGATATCTAGAGGTAAAGCCCAACATCTAGAGATATGCCAAATATATAGATTTAAAACCCAAAATCTAGAGATAAAGCCGAACGTCTAAATGTAAAGCAAAACATCTAGATGTAATCCAAACATCTAGAGGTAAAGCCTAACATCTAGAGGTGAAGCACAACATATAGAGGTATAACCCAACATCTAGAGATAAAGACCAACATCTAAATGTAAAGCAAAACATCTAGATGTAAAACCCTACATCTAGAGGTAAAGTCCAATATCTAGACCTAAAGACCAACATCTAGAGGTAAAAACCAACATCTAGTGGTAAAGCCCAACGCCTGGAGGTAAAACCCAGATTCTAGAGAGAAGCCAAAAATCCAGATGTAAAAACCAAAATCTAGAGGTAAAGCCCAACATCTAGAGGTAAATCCAGATATCTAGGGGTAAAGCCCAACATCTAGAGGAAAAGCCAAATATATAGATTTAAAGCCCAAAATCTAGAGGTAAAGCCCAACTTCTAGATCTAAAGCCCAACATCTAGATGTAAAGCCCAAATTCTAGATCTAACGCCCAAAATCTAGAGATAAAGACCAATATCTAGAAGGAAAACCCAAGATCTAGAGGTAAAGCCGATATCTAGAGGTAAAGCCCAACATCTAGAAGAAAAGCCAAATATATAGATTTAAAACCCAAAATCTAGAGATAAAGCCGAACATCTAAATGTAAAGCAAAACATCTAGATGTAATCCAAACATCTAGAGGTAAAGCCTAACATCTAGAGGTGAAGCACAACATATAGAGGTATAGCCCAACATCTAGAGATAAAGACCAACATCTAAATGTAAAGCAAAACATCTAGATGTAAAACCCTACATCTAGAGGTAAAGTCCAATATCTAGACCTAAAGACCAACATCTAGAGGTAAAAACCAACATCTAGTGGTAAAGCCCAACGTCTGGAGGTAAAGCCCAGATTCTAGAGAGAAGCCAAAAATCCAGATGGAAAACCCAAAATCTAGAGGTAAAGCCCAACATCTACAGGTAAATCCAGATATCTAGGGGTAAAGCCCAACATCTAGAGGAAAAGCCAAATATATAGATATAAAACCCAAAATCTAGAGGTAAAGCCCAATATCTAGACGTGAAGCCCAAAATCTAGATGAAAAGCACAACTTCTAGATCTAAAGCCCAACATCTAGAGGTAAAGACCAATATCTAGAGGTAAATCCCAACATCTAGAGGTAAAGCCAGATATCTAGAGGTAAAGCCCAACATCTAGAGGAAAAGCAAAATATATAGATTTCAAACCCAAATTCTAGAGTTAAATCCCAACATCTAGAGGTAAATCCCAAAGTCTAGATGTAAAGCTCAACTTCCAGATTTAAAGTCAAAAATCTAAATGTAAATACCAATACCTAGAGGTAGAGCCCAAAATGTAGAGGTAAAGCCCAACATCTAGAGATAAAGCCAGATATATAGATCTAACCCCAAAATCTAGAGGTGAAGCCCAATATCTAGATCTAAAGCCCAAAATCTAGATGTAAAGCCCAACTTCTAAATCTGAAGCCCAACATCTAGAGGTAAAGCCCAATATTTAGAGTTTAAGCGCATCATTTAGAGGTAAAGCCAGATATCTAGAGGTAAAGCCCAACGTCTGGAGGTAAAGCCCATCATCTAGTCCTACAGCCCAATGTCTGCAGGTAAAGCCCAACTTACAGAGGTGAAGGCAAACATCTAGATGTAAAACCCAAAATCTAGAGGTAAAGCCCAAC
This sequence comes from Leptosomus discolor, assembly GCF_034619465.1. NCBI lineage: Eukaryota > Metazoa > Chordata > Aves > Leptosomiformes > Leptosomidae > Leptosomus > Leptosomus discolor. The sequence continues at coordinate 2,467,866 of NW_028237833.1, read as the reverse complement.
ATCTAGAGGAAAAGCCAAATATATATATATTTAAAACCCAAAACCTAGAGGTAAAGCCCAACATCTAGAGGTAAAGCCAGATATCTAGGGGTAAAGCCCAACATCTAGAGGAAAAGCCAAATATATAGATTTAAAACCCAAAATCTAGAGGTAAAGCCCAATATCTAGACGTAAAGCCCAAAATCTAGATGTAAACCCCAACTTCTAGATCTAAAGCCCAAAATCTAGATGTAAAGCCCAAATTCTAGATCTAACGCCCAAAATCTAGAGATAAAGACCAATATCTAGAAGTAAAACCCAACATCTAGAGGTAAAGCCGATATCTAGAGGTAAAGCCCAACATCTAGAAGAAAAGCCAAATATATAGATTTAAAACCCAAAATCTAGAGATAAAGCCGAACGTCTAAATGTAAAGCAAAACATCTAGATGTAATCCAAACATCTAGAGGTAAAGCCTAACATCTAGAGGTGAAGCACAACATATAGAGGTATAACCCAACATCTAGAGATAAAGACCAACATCTAAATGTAAAGCAAAACATCTAGATGTAAAACCCTACATCTAGAGGTAAAGTCCAATATCTAGACCTAAAGACCAACATCTAGAGGTAAAAACCAACATCTAGTGGTAAAGCCCAACGCCTGGAGGTAAAGCCCAGATTCTAGAGAGAAGCCAAAAATCCAGATGTAAAAACCAAAATCTAGAGGTAAAGCCCAACATCTACAGGTAAATCGAGATATCTAGGGGTAAAGCCCAACATCTAGAGGAAAAGCCAAATATATGGATATAAAACCCAAAATCTAGAGGTAAAGCCCAATATCTAGACGTAAAGCCCAAAATCTAGACGAAAAGCACAACTTCTAGATATAAAGCCCAACATCTAGAGGTAAAGACCAATATCTAGAGGTAAAACCCAACATCTAGAGGTAAAGCCAGATATCTAGAGGTAAAGCCCAACATCTAGAGGAAAAGCCAAATATATAGATTTCAAACCCAAATTCTAGAGTTAAATCCCAACATCTAGGGGTAAAACCCAACTTCCAGAGTTAAAGTCCAAAATCTAGAGGTAAACACCAATACCTAGAATTAGAGCCCAAAATCTAGAGATATGCCAAATATATAGATTTAAAACCCAAAATCTAGAGATAAAGCCGAACATCTAAATGTAAAGCAAAACATCTAGATGTAATCCAAACATATAGAGGTATAGCCCAACATCTAGAGATAAAGACCAAAATCTAAGTGTAAAGCAAAACATCTAGATGTAAAACCCTACATCTAGAGGTATAGTCCAATATCTAGACCTAAAGACCAACATCTAGAGGTAAAAACCAACATCTAGTGGTAAAGCCCAACGCCTGAAGGTAAAGCCCAGATTTTAGAGAGAAGCCAAAAATCCAGATGTAAAAACCAAAATCTAGAGGTAAAGCCCAATATCTACACGTAAAGCCCAAAATCTAGATGAAAAGCACAACTTCTAGATCTAAAGCCCAAAATCTAGAAGTAAAGCCCAACTTCTAAATCTAAAGCCCAACATCTAGAGGTAAAGCCCAATATTTAGAGTTTAAGCGCATCTTTTAGAGGTAAAGCCAGATATCTAGAGGTAAAGCCCAACGTCTGGAGGTAAAGCCCATCATCTAGTCCTACAGCCCAATGACTGCAGGTAAAGCCCAACTTACAGAGGTGAAGGCAAACATCTAGATGTAAAACCCAAAATCTAGAGGTAAAGCCCAATATCTAGACGTAAAGCCCAAAATCTAGATGTAAACTCCAACTTCTAGATCTAAAGCCCAAAATCTAGATGTAAAGCCCAAATTCTAGATCTAACGCCCAAAATCTAGAGATAAAGACCAATATCTAGAAGTAAAACCCAACATCTAGAGGTAAAGCCGATATCTAGAGGTAAAGCCCAACATCTAGAAGAAAAGCCAAATATATAGATTTAAAACCCAAAATCTAGAGATAAAGCCAAACATCTAAATGTAAAGCAAAACATCTAGATGTAATCCAAACATCTAGAGGTAAAGCCTAACATCTAGAGGTGAAGCACAACATATAGAGGTATAACCCAACATCTAGAGATAAAGACCAACATCTAAATGTAAAGCAAAACATCTAGATGTAAAACCCTACATCTAGAGGTAAAGTCCAATATCTAGACCTAAAGACCAACATCTAGAGGTAAAAACCAACATCTAGTGGTAAAGCCCAACGCCTGGAGGTAAAGCCCAGATTCTAGAGAGAAGCCAAAAATCCAGATGGAAAACCCAAAATCTAGAGGTAAAGCCCAACATCTACAGGTAAATCGAGATATCTAGGGGTAAAGCCCAACATCTAGAGGAAAAGCCAAATATATAGATATAAAACCCAAAATCTAGAGGTAAAGCCCAATATCTAGACGTAAAGCCCAAAATCTAGATGAAAAGCGCAACTTCTAGATCTAAAGCCCAACATCTAGAGGTAAAGACCAATATCTAGAGGTAAAACCCAACATCTAGAGGTAAATCCAGATATCTAGAGGTAAAGCCCAACATCTAGAGGAAAAGCCAAATATATAGATTTCAAACCCAAATTCTAGAATTAAATCCCAACATCTAGGGGTAAACCCCAACTTCCAGAGTTAAAGTCCAAAATCTAGAGGTAAACACCAATACCTAGAGTTAGAGTCCAAAATCTAGAGATATGCCAAATATATAGATTTAAAACCCAAAATCTAGAGATAAAGCCCAATATCTAGACGCAAAGCCCAAAATCTAGATGTAAACCCCAACTTCTAGATCTAAAGCCCAAAATCTAGATGTAAAGCCCAAATTCTAGATCTAACGCCCAAAATCTAGAGATAAAGACCAATATCTAGAAGTAAAACCCAACATCTAGAGGTAAAGCCGATATCTAGAGGTAAAGCCCAACATCTAGAAGAAAAGCCAAATATATAGATTTAAAACCCAAAATCTAGAGATAAAGCCGAACATCTAAATGTAAAGCAAAACATCTAGATGTAATCCAAACATCTAGAGGTAAAGCCGATATCTAGGGGTAAAGCCCAACATCTAGAGGAAAAGCCAAATATATAGATTTAAAGCCCAAAATCTAGATGTAAAGCCCAAATTCTAGATCTAACACCCAAAATCTAGAGGTAAAGACCAATATCTAGAGGTAAAACCCAACATCTAGAGGTAAAGCCAGATAACTAGAGGTAAGGCCCAACATCTAGAGGAAAAGCAAAATATACAGATTTCAAACCCAAATTCTAGAGTTAAATCCCAACATCTAGAGGTAAAGACCAACTTCCAGAGTTAAAGTCGAAAGTCAAGAGGTAAACACCAATACCTAGAGTTAGAGCCCAAAATCTAGAGATAAAGCCCAACATCTAGAGATAAAGCCAGATATATAGATTTAAAATCCAAAATCTGGTTGTAAAGCCCAACATCTAGATCTAAAGCCCCAAATCTAGATGTAAAGCCCAACTTCTAGATCTAAAGCCAAATACTCTAGAGGTAAAGCCCAACATGTAGAGGTAAAGACTAAGATCTAGCGGTGAATTCCAATATCTAGTGTTAAAGCCCAACACCTGCAGTTAAAGCCAAACATCTAGATGTAAAACCCAACTTCTAGAGGTAAAGTCGAATATCTAGAGTTAAAGCGCATCCTTTAGAGTAAAGCCCAAAATCTAGAGTTAAAGCCCAACATCTAGAGGGAAAGCCCAGAATCTAGATGTAAAGCCTAACATCTAGAGGTGAATTCCAAAATCAAGTGTTAAGGCCTGACATCTACAGTTAAATCCAACCATATAGATATAACCCCCAACTTCTAGAGGTAAGGCCCAAAATTTAGAGGTAAAGCACAACAGCTAGAGTTAAAGCCGAAAGTCTTGATGTAAAGCCCAAAGTCTAGAGTTAAAGACCAACTTCTAGAAGTAAAGCCCAACATCTAGACGTAAAGCCAGATATCTGACGGTAAAGCCCAACATCTAGAGGAAAAGCCAAATATATAGATTTAAAACCCAAAATCTAGAGATAAAGCCGAACATCTAAATGTAAAGCAAAACATCTAGATGCAATCCAAACATCTAGAGGTAAAGCCTAACAACTAGAGGTGAAGCACAACATATAGAGGTATAACCCAACATCTAGAGATAAAGACCAACATCTAAATGTAAAGCAAAACATCTAGATGTAAAACCCTACATCTAGAGGTAAAGTCCAATATCTAGACCTAAAGACCAACATCTAGAGGTAAAACCCAACAACTAGTGGTAAAGACCAATAGCTAGAGGTAAAGCCCAGATTCTAGAGAGAAGCCAAAAATCCAGATGGAAAACCCAAAATCTAGAGGTAAAGCCCAACATCTACAGGTAAATCCAGATATCTAAGGGTAAAGCCCAACATCTAGAGGAAAAGCCAAATATATATATTTAAAGACCAAAATCTAGATGTAAAGCTCAACTTCTAGATCTAAAGCCCAAAATCTAGATGTAAAGCCCAAATTCTAGATCTAACGCCCAAAATCTAGAGATAAAGACCACTATCTAGAGGTAAAACCCAACATCTAGAGGTAAAGCCAGATATCTAGAGGTAAAGCCCAACATCTAGAGGAAAAGCAAAATATATAGATTTCAAACCCAAATTCTAGAGTTAAATCCCAACATCTAGGGGTAAACCCCAACTTCCAGAGTTAAAGTCCAAAATCTAGAGGTAAACACCAATACCTAGAGTTAGAGCCCAAAATCTAGAGATATGCCAAATATATAGATTTAAAACCCAAAATCTAGAGATAAAGCCGAACATCTAAATGTAAAGCAAAACATCTAGATGTAATCCAAACATCTAGAGGTAAAGCCTAACATCTAGAGGTGAAGCACAACATATAGAGGTATAACCCAACATCTAGAGATAAAGACCAACATCTAAATGTAAAGCAAAACATCTAGATGTAAAACCCTACATCTAGAGGTAAAGTCCAATATCTAGACCTAAAGACCAACATCTAGAGGTAAAACCCAACATCTAGTGGTAAAGACCAATAGCTAGAGGTAAAACCCAACATCTAGAGGTAAAGCCCAGATAACTAGAGGTAAAGCCCAACGTCTGGAGGTAAAGCCCATCATCTAGTCCTACAGCCCAATGTCTGCAGTAAAGCCCAACTTACAGAGGTGAAGGCAAACATCTAGATGTAAAACCCCAAATCTAGAGGTAAAGCCCAACATCAGGAGGAAAAGCCAAATATATATATATTTAAAACCCAAAATCTAGAGGTAAAGCCCAACATTTAGAGGTAAAGCCAGATATCTAGGGGTAAAGCCCAACATCTAGAGGAAAAGTCAAATATATAGATTTAAAACCCAAAATCTAGAGGTAAAGCCCAATATCTAGACGTAAAGCCCAAAATCTAGATGTAAAGCCCAGCTTCTAGATCTAAAGCCCGAAATCTAGATGTAAAGCCCAAATTCTAGATCTAACACCTAAAATGTAGAGGTAAAGACCAATATCTAGAGGTAAAACCCAACATCTAGAGGTAAAGCCAGATATCTAGAGGTAAAGCCCAACATCTAGAGGAAAAGCAAAATATATAGATTTCAAACCCAAATTCTAGAGTTAAATCCCAACATCTAGGGGTAAATCCCAACTTCCAGAGTTAAAGTCCAAAATCTAGAGGTAAACACCAATACCTAGAGTTAGAGCCCAAAATCTAGAGATATGCCAAATATATAGATTTAAAACCCAAAATCTAGAGATAAAGCCGAACATCTAAATGTAAAGCAAAACATCTAGAGGTAAAGCCTAACATCTAGAGGTGAAGCACAACATATAGAGGTATAACCCAACATCTAGAGATAAAGACCAACATCTAAATGTAAAGCAAAACATCTAGATTTAAAACCCTACATCTAGAGGTAAAGTCCAATATCTAGACTTAAAGACCAACATCTAGAGGTAAAACCCAACATCTAGAGGTAAAGCCCAACGTCTGGAGGTAAAGCCCAGATTCCAGAGAGAAGCCAAAAATACAGATGGAAAACCCAAAATCAAGAGGTAAAGCCCAACATCTAGAGGTAAAGCCCAGAATCTAGAGGTAAAGCCTAACATCTAGAGGTGAATTCCAAAATCTAGTCTTAAGGCCTGACATCTACAATTAAAGCCAAACATATAGATTTAAACCCCAACTTCTAGAGGTAAGACCCAAAATCTAGAGGTAAAGCCCAACATCTAGAGTTAAAGCCGAACGTCTTGATGTAAAGTCCAAAGTCTAGAGGTAAAGACCTACTTCTAGAGGTAAAGTCCGAAATCTAGAAGTAAAGCCCAAGACCTAGTGGTAGAGCCCAAAATCTAGAGTTAAAGCCCAACATCTAGACGTAAAGCCAGATATCTGATGGTAAAGCCCAACATCTAGAGGAAAAGCCAAATATATAGATTTAAACCCCAAAATCAAGAGGTAAAGCCCAATATCTAGACATAAAGACCAAAATCTAGATGTAAAGCCCAACTTCTAGATCTAAAGCCCAAAATCTAGATGTAAAGCCCAACTTCTAAATCTAAAGCCCAACATCTAGAGGTAAAGCCCAATATTTAGAGTTTAAGCACAACATTTAGAGGTAAAGCCCAAAATCTAGATGTAAAGCCCAACTTCTAGAGGTAAAGCCCATCATCTAGTCCTACAGCCCAATGTCTGCAGGTAAAGCCCAACTTACAGGGGTAAAGGCAAACATCTAGTTGTAAAACCCAAAATCTAGAGGTAAAGCCCAAGATATAGAGGTATAGGCCAAATTCTAGAGATAAAGTCCAACGTCTAGATGTAATCGCAACATCTAGAGGTAAAGCCTAACATCTAGAGTTAAAGCCCAACGTCTTGAGGTAAAGCCCAAATTCTAGAGGTAAATCCCAAATTCTAGAGGTAAAGCCAAATATCAGATTTAAATCCAAAATCCAGAGATAAAGCCCAAAGTCTAGATGTAAAGCCCAAGTTCCAGAGTTAAATCCAAAACCTAGAGGTAAAGCCCAACATCTAGAGGGAAAGCCCAGAATCTAGATGTAAAGCCTAACATCTAGAGGTGAATTCCAAAATCAATTGTTAAGGCCCGACATCTACAGTTAAAGCGAAACATATAGATGTAAACCCCAAAATCTAGAGGTAAGGCCCAAAATCTAGAGGTAAAGCCCGACTTCTAGAGGTAAAGTCGAAAATCTAAAGGTAAAGACCAAGACCTAGTGGTAGAGCCCAAAATCTAGAGGTAAAGCCCAACATCTAGACGTAAAGACATATATCTAGAAGTAAAGCCCAACATCTAGAGGAAAAGCCAAATATATAGATTTAAAACCCAAAATCTAGAGATAAAGCCCAACATCTTAATGTAAAGCAAAACATCTCGATGAAAAACCCTACATCTAGAGGTAAAGTCCAATATCTAGACTTAAAACCAACATCTAGAGGTAAAACCCACCATCTTGAGTTAAAGCCCATCGTCTGGAGGTACAGCCCAGATTCTAGAGAGAAGCCAAAAATCCAGATGGAAAATCCAAAAACTAGAGGTAAAGCCCAACATCTAGAGGTAAAGCCCAGAATCTAGAGGTAAAGCCTAACATCTAGAGGTGAATTCCAAAATCTAGTCTTAAGGCCCGACATCTACAGTTAAAGCCAAACTTATAGATGTAACCCCCAAATTCTAGAGGTAAGGCCCAAAATCTAGAGGTAAAGCCCAACTTCTAGAGGTAAAGTCCAAAATCTAGAGGTAAAGCCCAAGACCTAGTGGTAGAGCCCAAAATCTAGAGGTAAAGCCCAACATCTAGACGTAAAGCCAGATATCTGACGGTAAAGCCCAACATCTAGAGGAAAAGCCAAATATATAGATTTAAAACCCAAAATCTAGAGGTAAACACCAATATCTAGAGGAAAAGCCAAATATATAGATTAAAAAACCAAAACCTAGAGGTAAGCCCAACATCTAGAGCTAAAGCTCCAAATCTAGATGTAAAGCCCAATTTCTAGATCTAAAGCCAAATAATCAAGAGGTAAAGTCCAACATGTAGAGGTAAAGACTAAGATCTAGAGGTGAATTCCAATATCTAGTGTTAAAGCCCGACACCTACAGTTAAAGCCAAACATCTAGATGTAAAACCCAACTTCTACAGGTAAAGCCCAACGTCTGGAGGTACAGCCCAGATTCTAGAGAGAATCCAAAAATCCAGATGGAAAACCCAAAATCTAGAGGTAAAGCCCAACATCTAGATGAATAGCCAAATATATAGATTTAAACCCCAAAATCTAGAGGTAAAGCCCAATATCTAGACGTAAAGACCAAAATCTAGATGTAAAGCCCAACTTCTAAATCTAAAGCCCAACATCTAGAGGTAAAGCCCAATATTTAGAGTTTAAGCACATCATTTAGAGGGAAAGCCGAAAATCTAGATGTAAAGCCCAACTTCTAGAGGTAAAGCCCATCATCTAGTCCTACAGCCCAATGTCTGCAGGTAAAGCCCAACTTACAGGGGTAAAGGCAAACATCTAGATGTAAAACCCAAAATCTAGAGGTAAAGCTCAAGATATAGAGGTATAGCCCAAATTCTAGAGATAAAGTCCAACGTCTAGATGTAATCCCAACATCTAGAGGTAAAGCCTAACATCTAGAGGTGAAGCACAACATATAGAGTTATAACCCAACATTTAGAGGTAAAGACCAACATCTAAATGTAAAGCAAAACATCTAGATGTAAAACCCTACATCTAGAGGTAAAGTCCAATATCTAGACATAAAGACCAACATCTGGAGGTAAAGCCCAATGTCTAGAGGTAAAGCCCAACTTCTAGATCTAAGGCCCAAAATCTAGATGTAAAGCCCAACTTCTAGATGTAAAGCCGAATATATAAAGCGCATCATTTAGAGTAAAGCCAAAATCTAGAGTTAAAGCCCAACATCTAGAGGTAAAGCCCAGAATCTAGATGTAAAGCCTAACATCTAGAGGTAAAGCCGAACGTCTTGAGGTAAAGAAAAATATATAGATTTAAAACCCAACATCTAGAGGTAAAGCCCAATATCTAGACGTAAAGCCCAACTTCTAGAGGAAAAGTCCAAATTCTGGTGGCAAAGCCCAACACCTAGAGGTAGAGCCCAATATCTAGACTTAAAGACCAACATCTGGAGGTAAAGCCCAATGTCTAGAGGTAATGACCAACTTCTAGAGCTAAAACCCCAAATCTAGATTTAAACCCCAACATCTAGAGATAAAGCCCAAGTTCTAGATCTAAGCCAAACATCTAAAGCCCAAAATCTAGAGGAAAAGCCTAACATCTAGTGGTGAATTCCAAAATCTGGTGTTAAGGCCCAACATCTACAGTTAAAGCCAAGCATATAGATGTAAAACCCAAATTCTAGAGGTAAGGCCGAATATCTGGAGTTAAAGCGCATCCTTTAGATTAAAGCCCAAAATCTAGAGTTAAAGCCCAACGTCTTGAGGTAAAGCCCAAATTCTAGAGGTAAAGCCAAATATCTAGATTTAAATCCCAAAATCTAGACGTAAAGCCCAAATTGCAGATGTAAAACCCTACATCTAGAGGTAAAGTCCAAATTCTAGACGCAAAGCTCAACACCTAGAGGTAGAGCCCAAAATGTAGAGGCAAAGCCCGATATCCAGAGGTAAAGACCAACATCTAGAGGAAAAGCCAAATATATAGATTTAAAACCCAGAATATAGAGATAAAGCCCAATATCTAGACGTAAAGCCCAAAATCTACATGTAAAGCCAAACTTCTATATCTAAAGCCCAAAATCTAGATGTAAAGCCCAACTTCTAGAGGTAAAGCCGAATATATAAAGTGCACCATTTAGAGTAAAGGCCAAAATCTAGAGTTAAAGCCCCACATCTAGAGGGAAAGCACAGAATCTAGAGGTAAAGCACAAGACCTAGTGGTAGAGCCCAAATTCTAGAGGCAAAGCTCAACACCTAGAGGTAAATCCCAAAATATAGAGGTAAATCCCAAATTGCAGATGTAAAGCCCAACTTTTAGAGTTAAAGTCCAAATTCTAGAGGCAAAGCTCAACACCTAGAGGTAGAGCCCAAAATCTAGAGGTAAAGCCCAACATCTAGAGGAAAAGCCAAATATATAGATTTAAAACCCAAAATCTAGAGGTAAAGCCCAATAGCTATACGTAAAGCCCAAAATCTAGATGTTAAGCGCAACTTCTAGATCTAAAGCCCAAAATCTAGATGTAAAGCCCAACTTCTAGAGGTAAAGCCGAATATCTAGTGTTAAAGCACATAATTTAAAGTCCAAAAGCTTGAGTTAAAGCCCCAAATCTAGAGGGAAAGCCCAGAAGCTACATGTAAAGCCTAACATCTAGAGGTGAATACCAAAATCAACTGTTAAGGCCCAACATCTACAGTTAAAGCCAACCATATAGATGTAAACCTCAACTTCTAGAGGTAAGGTCCAAATTCTAGAGGCAAAGCCCAACACCTAGAGGTAGAGACCAAAATCTAGAGGTAAAGCCCAACATCGAGACGTAAAGCCAGATATCTAGATGTAAAGCCCAACATCTAGACGTAAAGCCAGATATCTAGAGGTAAAGCCCAACATCTAGAGGAAAAGCCAAATATATAAATTTAAAACCCAAAATCTAGAGGTAAAGCCCAATATCTAGAGGTAAAGCCCAAATTCTAGAGGTAAAGCCCAACTTCCAGAGTTAAAGTCCAAAATCTAGAGGTAAACACCAATACTTAGAGGTAGAGGCCAAAATCTAGAGGTAAAGCCCAACATCTAGACATAAAGCCAGATATATAGATTTAAAACCCAAAATCTGGAGGTAAAGACCAACATCTAGAGCTAAAGCCCCAAATCTAGATGTAAAGCCCAATTGCTAGATCTAAAGCCAAATAATCTAGAGGTAAAGCCCAACATGTAGAGGTAAAGACTAAGATCTAGAGGTGAATTCCAATATCTAGTGTTAAAGCTTGACACCTACAGTTAAAGCCAAACATCTAGATGTAAAACCCAACTTCTAGAGGTAAAGCCGAATATCTAGAGTTAAAGCGCATCCTTTAGAGTAAAGCCCAAAATCTAGAGTTAAAGCCCAACATCTAGAGGGAAAGCCCAGAATCCAGATGTAAAGCCTAACATCTAGAGGTGAATTCCAAAATCAAGTGTTAAGGCCCGACATCTACAGTTAAAGCCAATCATATAGATGTAACCCCCAACTTCTAGAGGTAAGGCCCAAAATCTAGAGGTAAAGCCCAACAGCTAGATTTAAAGCCGAATGTCTTGAGGTAAAGCCCAAAGTCTAGAGGTAAAGCCCAACTTCTAGAGGTAAAGTCCAACATCTAGAGGTAAAGCCAAATATCTAGGGGTAAAGCCCAACATCTAGAGGAAAAGCCAAATATATAGATTTAAAACCAAAATCTACAGATAAAGCCCAACATCTAAATGTAAAGCAAAACATCTAGATGTAAAACCCTACATCTAGAGGTAAAGTCCAATATCTAGACTTAAAGACCAACATCTAGAGGTAAAGCCCAACATCTAGAGGTGAAGCCCAACGTCTGGAGGTAAAGCCCGGATTCTAGAGAGAAGCCAAAAACACAGATGGAAAACCCAAAATCTAGAGGTAAAGCCCAACATCTGGAGGTAAAGCCCAGAATCTAGAGGTAAAGCCTAACATCTAGAGGTGAATTCCAAAATCTAGTCTTAAGGCCTGACATCTACAATTAAAGCCAAACATATAGATGTAAACCCCAACTTCTAGAGGTAAGAACCAAAATCTAGAGGTGAAGCCCAACATCTAGAGTTAAAGCCGAACGTCTTGAGGTAAAGTCCAAAGTCTAGAGGTAAAGACCTACTTCTAGAGGTAAAGTCCGAAACCTAGAAGTAAAGCCCAAGACCTAGTGGTAGAGCCCAAAATCTAGAGGTAAAGCCCAACATCTAGAGGAAAAGCCAAATATACAGATTTAAAACCCAAAATCTAGAGGTAAAGCCCAATATCTAGATGTAAAGACCAAAATCTAGATGTAAAGCCCAACTTCTAGATCTAAAGCCCAAAATCTAGATGTAAAGCCCAATATTTAGAGTTTAAGCGCATCCTTTAGAGTTAAAGCCGAAAATCTAAATGTAAAGCCGAACTTATAGAGGTAAAGCCCATCATCTAGTCCTACAGCCCAATGTCTGCAGGTAAAGCCCAACTTACAGAGGTGAAGGCAAACATCTAGATGTAAAACCCAAAATCTAGAGGTAAAGCCCAACATCTAGAGGTGAAGCACAACATATAGAGGTATAACCCAACATCTAGAGATAAAGACCAACATCTAAATGTAAAGCAAAACATCTAGATGTAAAACCCTACATCTAGAGGTAAAGTGCAATATCTAGACTTAAAGACCCACATCTGGAGGTAAATCCCAATGTCTAGAGGTAATGACCAACTTCTAGAGCTAAAAACCCAAATCTAGATTTAAACCCAACATCTAGAGATAAAGCCCAAGTTCTAGATCTAAGCCAAACTTCTAGAGGTAAAGCCCAACATCTAGAGGAAAAGCCTAACATCTAGTGGTGAATTCCAAAATCTAGTGTTAAGGCCCGATATCCACATTTAAAGCCAAACATATAGATGTAAACCCGAACTTCTAGAGGTAAGGCCCAAAATCTAGAGGTAAAGCCCAACATCTAGAGTTAAAGCCCAACGTCTTGAGGTAAAGCCCAAAGTCTACAGGTAAAGCCCAAATTTTAGAGGTAAAGCCAAATATCTAGGTTTAAATCCCAAAAACTAGAGGTAAAGCTCAAATTCTAGATGTAAAGCCCAACTTCTAGAGGTAAGGTCCAAATTCTAGAGACAAAGCCCAACACCTAGAGGTAGAGACCAAAATCTAGAGGTAAAGCCCAACTTCTAGAGGTAAAGTCCAAATTCTAAAGGTAAAGCCCAACACCGAGACGTAAAGCCAGATATCTAGATGTAAAGCCCAACAACCAGACATAAAGCCAGATATCTAGAGGTAAAGCCCAACTTCTAGAAATAAAGTCCAAAATCTAGAGGTAAAGCCCAAGACCTAGTGTTCGAGCCCAAAATCTAGAGGTAAAGCCCAACATCTAGACGTAAAGCCAGATATCTGATGGTAAAGCCCAACATCTAGAGGAAAAGCCAAATATATAGATTTAAAACCCAAAATCTAGAGACACAGCCCAACATCTAAATGTAAAGCAAAACATCTAGATGTAAAACCCTACATCTAGAGGTAAAGTCCAATATCTAGACTTAAAGACCAACATCTAGAGGTAAAACCCAACATCTAGAGGTAAAGCCCAACGTCTGGAGGTAAAGCCCAGATTCTAGAGAGAAGCCAAAAATCCAGATGGAAAACCCAAACTCTAGAGGTAAAGCCCAATATCTAGACGTTAAGTCCAAAATCTAGATGTAAAGCCCAACTTCTAGATCTAAAGCCCAACATCTAGATGTAAAGCCCAACTTCTAAATCTAAAGCCCAACATCTAGAGGTAAAGCCCAATATTTAGATTTTAAGCGCATCCTTTAGAGTTAAAGCCCAAAATCTAAATGTAAAGCCCAACTTCTAGAGGTAAAGCCCATCATCTAGTCCTACAGCCCAATGTCTGCAAGTAAAGCCCAACTTACAGAGGTGAGGGCAAACATCTAGATGTAAAACCCAAAATCTAGAGGTAAAGCCCAACATCTAGAGGTGAAGCACAACATACAGAGGTATAACCCAACATCTAGAGATAAAGAGCAACATCTAAATGTAAAGCAAAACATCTAGATGTAAAACCCTACATCTAGAGATAAAGTCCAGTATCTAGACTTAAAGACCAACATCTGGAGGTAAAGCCCAAAGTCTAGATGTAAAGCCCAACTTCCAGAGTTAAAGTCCAAAATATAGAGGTAAACACCAATACCTAGAGGTAGAGGCCAAAATCTAGAGGTAAAGCCCAACATCTAGAGGGAAAGCCCAGAATCTAGATGTAAACCCTAACATCTAGAGCTGAATTCCAAAATCAAGTGTTAGGGCCCGACATCTAAAGTTAAAGCCAACCATATAGATGTAACCCCCAACTTCTAGAGGTAAGGCCCAAAATCTAGAGCTAAAGCCCAACAGCTAGAGTTAAAGCCGAATGTCTTGAGGTAAAGCCCAAAGTCTAGAGGTAAAGCCCAACTTCTAGAGGTAAAGTCCAAAATCTAGCGGTAAAGCCCAAGACCTAGTGGTATAGCCCAAAATCTAGAGGTAAAGCCCAACATCTAGACGTAAAGCCAGATATCTGATGGTAAAGCCCAACATCTAGAGGAAAAGCCAAATATATAGATTTAAAACCCAAAATCTAGAGACACAGCCCAACATCTAAATGTAAAGCAAAACATCTAGATGTAAAACCCTACATCTAGAGATAAAGTCCAGTATCTAGACTTAAAGACCAACATCTGGAGGTAAAGCCCAAAGTCTAGATGTAAAGCCCAACTTCCAGAGTTAAAGTCCAAAATATAGAGGTAAACACCAATACCTAGAGGTAGAGGCCAAAATCTAGAGGTAAAGCCCAACATCTAGAGGGAAAGCCCAGAATCTAGATGTAAAGCCTAACATCTAGAGCTGAATTCCAAAATCAAGTGTTAGGGCCCGACATCTAAAGTTAAAGCCAACCATATAGATGTAAGCCCCAACTTCTAGAGGTAAGGCCCAAAATCTAGAGCTAAAGCCCAACAGCTAGAGTTAAAGCCGAATGTCTTGAGGTAAAGCCCAAAGTCTAGAGGTAAAGCCCAACTTCTAGAGGTAAAGTCCAAAATCTAGCGGTAAAGCCCAAGACCTAGTGGTATAGCCCAAAATCTAGAGGTAAAGCCCAACATCTAGACGTAAAGCCAGATATCTGATGGTAAAGCCCAACATCTAGAGGAAAAGCCAAATATATAGATTTAAAACCCAAAATCTAGAGACACAGCCCAACATCTAAATGTAAAGCAAAACATCTAGATGTAAAACCCTACATCTAGAGGTAAAGTCCAATATCTAGACTTAAAGACCAACATCTAGAGGTAAAACCCAACATCTAGAGGTAAAGCCCAACGTCTGGAGGTAAAGCCCATATTCTAGAGAGAAGCCAAAAATCCAGATGGAAAACCCAAAATCTAGAGGTAAAGCCCAACATCTAGAGGTAAAGCCCAGAATCTAGAGGTAAAGCCTAACATCTAGAGGTGAATTCCAAAATCTATCTTAAGGCCCGACATCTACAATTAAAGCCAAACATATAGATGTAACCCCCAACTTCTAGAGGTAAGACCCAAAATCTAGAGGTAAAGCCCAACTTCTAGATTTAAAGCCGAACGTCTTGAGGTAAAGTCCAAAGTCTAGAGGTAAAGACCTACTTCTAGAGGTAAAGTCCGAAATCTAGAAGTAAAGCCCAAGACCCAGTGGTAGAGCCCAAAATCTAGAGGTAAATCCCAACATCTAGAGGAAAAGCCAAATATACATATTTAAAAACCAAAACCTAGAGGTAAAGCCCAATATCTAGACGTAAAGACCAAAATCTAGATGTAAAGCCCAACTTCTACATCTAAAGCCCAACATATAGAGGTAAAGTCCAATATTTAGAGTTTAAGCGCATCCTTTAGAGTTAAAGCCGAAAATCTAAATGTAAAGCCCAACTTCTAGAGGTAAAGCCCATCGTCTAGTCCTACAGCCCAATGTCTGCAGGTAAAGCCCAACTTACAGAGGTGAAGGCAAACATCTAGATGTAAAACCCAAAATCTAGAGGTAAAGCCCAACATCTAGAGGTGAAGCACAACATATAGAGGTATAACCCAACATCTAGAGATAAAGACCAACATCTAATTGTAAAGCAAAACATCTAGATGTAAAACCCTACATCTAGAGGTAAAGTCCAATATCTAGACTTAAAGACCCACATCTGGAGGTAAATCCCAATGTCTAGAGGTAATGACGAACTTCTAGAGCTAAAAACCCAAATCTAGATTTAAACCCAACATCTAGAGATAAAGCCCAAGTTCTAGATCTAAGCAAAAATTCTAGAGGTAACCCCCAACATCTAGAGGAAAAGAAAAATATATAGATTTAAAACCAAAATCTAGAGATAAAGCCCAACATCTAAATGTAAAGCAAAACATCTAGATGTAAAACCCTACATCTAGAGGTAAAGTCCAATATCTAGACTTAAAGACCAACATCGAGAGGTAAAATCCAACATCTAGAGTTGATACCCAACATCTGGAGGTAAAGCCCGGATTCTAGGGAGAAGCCAAAAATACAGATGGAAAACCCATAATCTAGAGGTAAAGCCCAACATCTGGAGGTAAAGCCCAGAATCTAGAGGTAAAGCCTAACATCTAGAGGTGAATTCCAAAATCTAGTCTTAAGGGCTGACATCTACAATTAAAGCCAAACATATAGATGTAAACCCCAACTTCTAGAGGTAAGACCCAAAATCTAGAGGTGAAGCCCAACATCTAGAGTTAAAGCCGAACGTCTTGAGGTAAAGTCCAAAGTCTAGAGGTAAAGACCTACTTCTAGAGGTAAAGTCCGAAATCTAGAAGTAAAGCCCAAGACCCAGTGGTAGAGCCCAAAATCTAGAGGTAAAGCCCAACATCTTGAGGAAAAGCCAAATATACAGATTTAAAACCCAAAATCTAGAGGTAAAGCCCAATATCGAGACGTAAAACCAAAATCTAGATGTAAAGCCCAACTTCTAGATCTAAAGCCCAAAATCTAGATGTAAAGCCCAACTTCTAAATCTAAAGCCCAACATCTAGAGGTAAAGCCCAATATTTAGAGTTTAAGCACATCATTTAGAGGTAAAGCCGAAAATCTAGATGTAAAGCCCAACTTCTAGAGGTAAAGCCCATCATCTTGTCCTACAGCCCAATGTCTGCAGGTAAAGCCCAACTTACAGAGGTGAAGGCAAACATCTGGATGTAAAACCCAAAATCTAGAGGTAAAGCCGAACATCTAGAGGTGAAGCACGGCATATAGAGGTATAACCCAACATCTAGAGATAAAGAGCAACATCTAAATGTAAAGCAAAACATCTAGATGTAAAACCCTACATCTAGAGGTAAAGTCCAGTATCTAGACTTAAAGACCAACATCTGGAGGTAAAGCCCAAAGTCTAGATGTAAAGCCCAACTTCCAGAGTTAAAGTCCAAAATCTAGAGGTAAACACCAATACCTAGAGGTAGAGGCCAAAATCTAGAGGTAAAGCCCAACATCTAGAGATAAAGCCAGATATATAGATTTAAAACCCAAAATCTGGAGGTAAAGCCCAACATCAAGAGCTAAAGCCCCGAATCTAGATGTAAAGCCCAATTTCTAGATCTAAAGCCAAATAATCTAGAGGTAAAGCCCAACATGTAGAGGTAAAGACTAAGATCTAGAGGTGAATTCCAATATCTAGTGTTAAAGCCCGACACCTACAGTTAAAGCCAAACATCTAGATGTAAAACCCAACTTCTAGAGGTAAAGCCGAATATCTAGAGTTAAAGCGCATCCTTTAGAGTAAAGCCCAAAATCTAGAGTTAAAGCCGAACATCTAGAGGGAAAGCCCAGAATCCAGATGTAAAGCCTAACATCTAGAGGTGAATTCCAAAATCAAGTGTTAAGGCCCGACATCTACAGTTAAAGCCAACCATATAGATGTAACCCCCAACATCTAGAGGTAAGGCCCAAAATCTAGAGGTAAAGCCCAACAGCTAGAGTTAAAGCCGAATGTCTTGAGGTAAAGCCCAAAGTCTAGAGGTAAAGCCCAACTTCTAGAGGTAAAGACCAAAATCTAGAGGTAAAGCCCAAGACCTAGTGGTAGAGCCCAAAATCTAGAGGTAAAGCCCAACATCTAGACGTAAAGCCAGATATCTGATGGTAAAGCCCAACATCTAGAGGAAAAGCCAAATATATAGATTTAAAACCCAAAATCTAGAGACACAGCCCAACATCTAAATGTAAAGCAAAACATCTAGATGTAAAACCCTACATCTAGAGGTAAAGTCCAATATCTAGACTTAAAGACCAACATCTAGAGGTAAAACCCAACATCTAGAGGTAAAGCCAAACGTCTGGAGGTACAGCCCTGATTCTAGAGAGAAGCCAAAAATCCAGATGGAAAATCAAAATCTAGAGGTAAAGCCCAGAATCTAGAGGTAAAGCCTAACATCTAGAGGTGAATTCCAAAATCTAGTCTTAAGGGCTGACATCTACAATTAAAGCCAAACATATAGATGTAAACCCCAACTTCTAGAGGTAAGACCCAAAATCTAGAGGTGAAGCCCAACATCTAGAGTTAAAGCCGAACGTCTTGAGGTAAAGTCCAAAGTCTAGAGGTAAAGACCTACTTCTAGAGGTAAAGTCCGAAATATAGAAGTAAAGCCCAAGACCCAGTGGTAGAGCCCAAAATCTAGAGGTAAAGCCCAACATCTAGAGGAAAAGCCAAATATACAGATTTAAAACCCAAAATCTATAGGTAAAGCCCAATATCGAGACGTAAAGACCAAAATCTAGATGTAAAGCCCAACTTCTAGATCTAAAGCCCAAAATCCAGATGTAAAGCCCAAAATCTAAATGTAAAGTGCAACTTCTAGAGGTAAAGCCCATCATCTAGTCCTACAGCCCAATGTCTGCAGGTAAAGCCCAACTTACAGAGGTGAAGCACAACATATAGAGGTATAACCCAAATTCTAGAGATAAAATCCAACGTCTAGATGTAATCCCAACATCTAGAGGTAAAGCCTAAAATCTAGAGGTGAAGCACAACTTATAGAGGTATAACCCAACATCTAGAGATAAAGACCAACATCTAATTGTAAAGCAAAACATCTAGATGTAAAACCCTACATCTAGAGGTAAAGTCCAATATCTACACTTAAAGACCAACATCTGGAGGTAAAGCCCAATGTCTAGAGGTAATGAACAACTTCTAGAGCTAAAACCCCAAATCTAGATTTAAACCCCAACATCTAGAGATAAAGCCCAAGTTCTAGATCTAAGCCAAACTTCTAGAGGTAAAGCCCAACATCTAGAGGAAAAGCCTAACATCTAGTGGTGAATTCCAAAATCAAGTGTTAAGGCCCGATATCCACATTTAAAGCCAAACATATAGATGTAAACCCGAACTTCTAGAGGTAAGGCCCAAAATCTAGAGGTAAAGCCCAACATCTAGATTTAAAGCCCAACGTCTTGAGGTAAAGCCCAAAGTCTAGAGGTGAAGCCCAAATTTTAGTGTTAAAGCCACATATCTAGATTTAAATCCCTAAAATATAGACGTAAAGCTCAAATTCTAGATGTAAAGCCCAACTTCTAGAGATAAGGTCCAAATTCTAGAGGTAAAGCCCAAAATCGAGACGTAAAGCCAGATATCTAGAGGTAAAGCCCAACATCTAGAGGAAAAGCCAAATATATAGATTTAAAACCCAAAATCTAGAGGTAAAGCCCAATATCTAGAGATAAAGTTTAAATTCTAGAGGTAAAGCCCAACTTCCAGAGTTAAAGTCCAAAATCTAGTGGTAAACACCAATACCTAGAGGTAGAGGCCAAAATCTAGAGGTAAAGACCAACATCTAGAGATAAAGCCAGATATATAGATTTAAAACCCAAAATCTGGAGGTAAAGCCCAACATCTAGAGCTAAAGACCCAAATCTAGATGTAAAGCCCAATTTCTAGATCTAAAGCCAAATAATCTAGGGGTAAAGCCCAACATGTAGAGGTAAAGACTAAGATCTAGAGGTGAATTCCAATATCTAGTGTTAAAGCCCGACACCTACAGTTAAAGCCAAACATCTAGATGTAAAACCCAACTTCTAGAGGTAAAGCCGTATATCTAGAGTTAAAGAGCATCCTTTAGAGTAAAGCCCAAAATCTAGAGGTAAAGCCCAACATCTAGAATTAAGCCGAAAGTCTTGAGGTAAAGCCCAAAGTCTATAGTTAAAGCCCAACTTCTAGAGATAAAGCCCAAAGTCTAGAGGTAAAGACCAACTTCTAGAGGTAAAGTCCGAAATCTAGAAGTAAAGCACAAGACCCAGTGGTAGAGCCCAAAATCTAGAGGTAAAGCCCAACATCTAGAGGAAAAGCCAAATATACAGATTTAAAACCCAAAATCTAGAGGTAAAGCCCAATATCTAGACGTAAAGACCAAAATCTAGATGTAAATCCCAACTTCTAGATCTAAAGCCCAAAATCTAGATGTAAAGCCCAACTTCTAGATCTTAAGCCCAAAATCTAGATGGAAAGCCCAACTTCTAAATCTAAAGCCCAACATCTAGAGGTAAAGCCCAATATTTAGAGTTTAAGCGCATCCTTTAGAGTTAAAGCCCAAAATGTAAATGTAAAGCCCAACTTCTAGAGGTAAAGCCCATCATCTAGTCCTACAGCCCAATGTCTGCAGGTAAAGCCCAACTTACAGAGGTGAAGGCAAACATCTAGATGTAAAACCCAAAATCTAGAGGTAAAGCCCAACATCTAGAGGTGAAGCACAACATATTGAGGTATAACCCAAATTCTAGAGATAAAATCCAACGTCTAGATGTAATCCCAACATCTAGAGGTAAAGCCTAAAATCTAGAGGTGAAGCACAACATATAGAGGTATAACCCAACATCTAGAGATAAAGACCAACATCTAAATGTAAAGCAAAACATCTAGATGTAAAACCCTACATCTAGAGATAAAGTCCAGTATCTAGACTTAAAGACCAACATCTAGAGGTAAAGCCCAAAGTCTAGATGTAAAGCCCAACTTCCAGAGTTAAAGTCCAAAATCTAGAGGTAAACACCAATACCTAGAGGTAGAGGCCAAAATCTAGAGGGAAAGACCAACATCTAGAGATAAAGCCAGATATATAGATTTAAAACCCAAAATCTGGAGGTAAAGCCCAACATCTAGAGCTAAAGACCCAAATCTAGATGTAAAGCCCAATTTCTAGATCTAAAGCCAAATAATCTAGGGGTAAAGCCCAACATGTAGAGGTAAAGACTAAGATCTAGAGGTGAATTCCAATATCTAGTGTTAAAGCCCGACACCTACAGTTAAAGCCAAACATCTAGATGTAAAACCCAACTTCTAGAGGTAAAGCCGTATATCTAGAGTTAAAGCGCATCCTTTAGAGTAAAGCCCAAAATCTAGAGGTAAAGCCCAACATCTAGAATTAAGCCGAAAGTCTTGAGGTAAAGCCCAAAGTCTATAGTTAAAGCCCAACTTCTAGAGATAAAGCCCAAAGTCTAGAGGTAAAGACCAACTTCTAGAGGTAAAGTCCGAAATCTAGAAGTAAAGCACAAGACCCAGTGGTAGAGCCCAAAATCTAGAGGTAAAGCCCAACATCTAGAGGAAAAGCCAAATATACAGATTTAAAACCCAAAATCTAGAGGTAAAGCCCAATATCTAGACGTAAAGACCAAAATCTAGATGTAAATCCCAACTTCTAGATCTAAAGCCCAAAATCTAAATGTAAAGCCCAACTTCTAGAGGTAAAGCCCATCATCTAGTCCTACAACCCAATGTCTGCAGGTAAAGCCCAACTTACAGAGGTGAAGGCAAATATATAGATGTAAAACCCAAAATCTAGAGGTAAAGCCCAACATCTAGAGCTGAAGCACAACATATAGAGGTATAACCCAACATCTAGAGATAAAGACGAACATCTAAATGTAAAGCAAAACATCTAGATGTAAAACCCTACATCTAGAGGTAAAGTCCAATATCTAGACTTAAAGACCAACATCTGGAGGTAAAGTCCAATGTCTAGAGGTAATGACCAACTTCTAGAGTTAAAAACCCAAATCTAGATTTAAACCCAACATCTAGAGATAAAGCCCAAGTTCTAGATCTAAGCCAAACTTCTAGAGGTAAAGCCCAACATCTAGAGGAAAAGCCTAACATCTAGTGGTGAATTCCAAAATCTAGTGTTAAGGCCCGATATCCACATTTAAAGCCAAACATATAGATGTAAACCCGAACTTCTAGAGGTAAGGCCCAAAATCTAGAGGTAAAGCCCAACATCTAGAGTTAAAGCCCAACGTCTTGAGGTAAAGCCCAAAGTCTAGAGGTGAAGCCCAAATTTTAGTGTTAAAGCCACATATCTAGATTTAAATCCCTAAAATATAGACGTAAAGCTCAAATTCTAGATGTAAAGCCCAACTTCTAGAGATAAGGTCCAAATTCTAGAGGTAAAGCCCAAAATCGAGACGTAAAGCCAGATATCTAGAGGTAAAGCCCAACATCTAGAGGAAAAGCCAAATATATAGATTTAAAACCCAAAATCTAGAGGTAAAGCCCAATATCTAGAGATAAAGTTTAAATTCTAGAGGTAAAGCCCAACTTCCAGAGTTAAAGTCCAAAATCTAGTGGTAAACACCAATACCTAGAGGTAGAGGCCAAAATCTAGAGGTAAAGACCAACATCTAGAGATAAAGCCAGATATATAGATTTAAAACCCAAAATCTGGAGGTAAAGCCCAACATCTAGAGCTAAAGACCCAAATCTAGATGTAAAGCCCAATTTCTAGATCTAAAGCCAAATAATCTAGGGGTAAAGCCCAACATGTAGAGGTAAAGACTAAGATCTAGAGGTGAATTCCAATATCTAGTGTTAAAGCCCGACACCTACAGTTAAAGCCAAACATCTAGATGTAAAACCCAACTTCTAGAGGTAAAGCCGTATATCTAGAGTTAAAGAGCATCCTTTAGAGTAAAGCCCAAAATCTAGAGGTAAAGCCCAACATCTAGAATTAAGCCGAAAGTCTTGAGGTAAAGCCCAAAGTCTATAGTTAAAGCCCAACTTCTAGAGATAAAGCCCAAAGTCTAGAGGTAAAGACCAACTTCTAGAGGTAAAGTCCGAAATCTAGAAGTAAAGCACAAGACCCAGTGGTAGAGCCCAAAATCTAGAGGTAAAGCCCAACATCTAGAGGAAAAGCCAAATATACAGATTTAAAACCCAAAATCTAGAGGTAAAGCCCAACATCTAGACGTAAAGACCAAAATCTAGATGTAAATCCCAACTTCTAGATCTAAAGCCCAAAATCTAGATGTAAAGCCCAACTTCTAGATCTTAAGCCCAAAATCTAGATGGAAAGCCCAACTTCTAAATCTAAAGCCCAACATCTAGAGGTAAAGCCCAATATTTAGAGTTTAAGCGCATCCTTTAGAGTTAAAGCCCAAAATGTAAATGTAAAGCCCAACTTCTAGAGGTAAAGCCCATCATCTAGTCCTACAGCCCAATGTCTGCAGGTAAAGCCCAACTTACAGAGGTGAAGGCAAACATCTAGATGTAAAACCCAAAATCTAGAGGTAAAGCCCAACATCTAGAGGTGAAGCACAACATATTGAGGTATAACCCAAATTCTAGAGATAAAATCCAACGTCTAGATGTAATCCCAACATCTAGAGGTAAAGCCTAAAATCTAGAGGTGAAGCACAACATATAGAGGTATAACCCAACATCTAGAGATAAAGACCAACATCTAAATGTAAAGCAAAACATCTAGATGTAAAACCCTACATCTAGAGATAAAGTCCAGTATCTAGACTTAAAGACCAACATCTAGAGGTAAAGCCCAAAGTCTAGATGTAAAGCCCAACTTCCAGAGTTAAAGTCCAAAATCTAGAGGTAAACACCAATACCTAGAGGTAGAGGCCAAAATCTAGAGGGAAAGACCAACATCTAGAGATAAAGCCAGATATATAGATTTAAAACCCAAAATCTGGAGGTAAAGCCCAACATCTAGAGCTAAAGACCCAAATCTAGATGTAAAGCCCAATTTCTAGATCTAAAGCCAAATAATCTAGGGGTAAAGCCCAACATGTAGAGGTAAAGACTAAGATCTAGAGGTGAATTCCAATATCTAGTGTTAAAGCCCGACACCTACAGTTAAAGCCAAACATCTAGATGTAAAACCCAACTTCTAGAGGTAAAGCCGTATATCTAGAGTTAAAGCGCATCCTTTAGAGTAAAGCCCAAAATCTAGAGGTAAAGCCCAACATCTAGAATTAAGCCGAAAGTCTTGAGGTAAAGCCCAAAGTCTATAGTTAAAGCCCAACTTCTAGAGATAAAGCCCAAAGTCTAGAGGTAAAGACCAACTTCTAGAGGTAAAGTCCGAAATCTAGAAGTAAAGCACAAGACCCAGTGGTAGAGCCCAAAATCTAGAGGTAAAGCCCAACATCTAGAGGAAAAGCCAAATATACAGATTTAAAACCCAAAATCTAGAGGTAAAGCCCAATATCTAGACGTAAAGACCAAAATCTAGATGTAAATCCCAACTTCTAGATCTAAAGCCCAAAATCTAAATGTAAAGCCCAACTTCTAGAGGTAAAGCCCATCATCTAGTCCTACAACCCAATGTCTGCAGGTAAAGCCCAACTTACAGAGGTGAAGGCAAATATATAGATGTAAAACCCAAAATCTAGAGGTAAAGCCCAACATCTAGAGCTGAAGCACAACATATAGAGGTATAACCCAACATCTAGAGATAAAGACGAACATCTAAATGTAAAGCAAAACATCTAGATGTAAAACCCTACATCTAGAGGTAAAGTCCAATATCTAGACTTAAAGACCAACATCTGGAGGTAAAGTCCAATGTCTAGAGGTAATGACCAACTTCTAGAGTTAAAAACCCAAATCTAGATTTAAACCCAACATCTAGAGATAAAGCCCAAGTTCTAGATCTAAGCCAAACTTCTAGAGGTAAAGCCCAACATCTAGAGGAAAAGCCTAACATCTAGTGGTGAATTCCAAAATCTAGTGTTAAGGCCCGATATCCACATTTAAAGCCAAACATATAGATGTAAACCCGAACTTCTAGAGGTAAGGCCCAAAATCTAGAGGTAAAGCCCAACATCTAGAGTTAAAGCCCAACGTCTTGAGGTAAAGCCCAAAGTCTAGAGGTAAAGCCCAAATTTTAGAGGTAAAGCCAAATATCTAGGTTTAAATCCCAAAATCTAGAGGTAAAGCTCAAATTGTAGATGTAAAGCCCAACTTCTAGAGGTAAGGTCCAAATTCTAGAGGCAAAGCCCAACACCTAGAGGTAGAGACCAAAATCTAGAGGTAAAGCCCAACATCTAGACGTAAAGCCAGATATCTAGATGTAAAGCCCAACATCTAGACGTAAAGCCAGATATCTAGAGGTAAAGCCCAACATCTAGAGGAAAAGCCAAATATATAGATTTAAATCCAAAATCTAGAGGTAAAGCCCAATATCTAGAGGTAAAGCCCAAATTCTAGAGGTAAAGCCCAACTTCCAGAGTTAAAGTCCAAAATCTAGAGGTAAACACCAATACCTAGAGGTAGAGGCCAAAATCTAGAAATAAAGCCCAACATCTAGATATAAAGCCAGATATATAGATTTAAAACCCAAAATCTGGAGGTAAAGCCCAACATCTAGAGCTAAAGCCCCAAATCTAGATGTAAAGCCCAATTGCTAGATCTAAAGCCAAATAATCTAGAGGTAAAGCCCAACATGTAGAGGTAAAGACTAAGATCTAGAGGTGAATTCCAATATATAGTGTTAAAGCCCGACACCTACATTTAAAGCCAAACATCTAGATGTAAACCCCAACTTCTAGAGGTAAAGCCGAATATCTGGAGTTATAGCGCATCCTTTATGGTAAAGCCCAAAATCTAGAGTTAAAGCCCCACATCTAGAGGGAAAGCCCAGAATCTAGTTTTAAAGCCTAACATCTAGAGCTGAATTCCAAAATCAAGTGTTAAGGCCCGACATCTAAAGTTAAAGCCAACCATATAGATGTAACCCCCAACTTCTAGAGGTAAGGCCCAAAATCTAGAGGTAAAGCCCAACAGCTAGAGTTAAAGCCGAATGTCTTGAGGTAAAGCCCAAAGTCTAGAGGTAAAGCCAACTTCCAGAGGTAAAGTCCAAAATCTAGAGGTAAAGCCCAAGACCTAGTGGTAGAGCCCAAAATCTAGAGGTAAAGCCCAACATCTAGACGTAAAGCCAAATATATAGATTTAAAACCCAAAATCTAGAGACACAGCCCAACATCTAAATGTAAAGCAAAACATCTAGATGTAAAACCCTACATCTAGAGGTAAAGTCCAATATCTAGACTTAAAGACCAACATCTAGAGGTAAAACCCAACATCTAGAGGTAAAGCCCAACGTCTGGAGGTACAGCCCTGATTCTAGAGAGAAGCCAAAAATCCAGATGGAAAATCCAAAATCTAGAGGTAAAGCCCAGAATCTAGAGGTAAAGCCTAACATCTAGAGGTGAATTCCAAAATCTATCTTAAGGCCCGACATCTACAATTAAAGCCAAACATATAGATGTAACCCCCAACGTCTAGAGGTAAGACCCAAAATCTAGAGGTAAAGCCCAACATCTAGAGTTAAAGCCGAACGCCTTGAGGTAAAGTCCAAAGTCTAGAGGTAAAGACCTACTTCTAGAGGTAAAGTCCGAAATCTAGAAGTAAAGCCCAAGACCCAGTGGTAGAGCCCAAAATCTAGAGGTAAAGCCCAACATCTATAGGAAAAGCCAAATATATACATTTAAACCCCAAAATCTAGAGGTAAAGCCCAATATCTAGACGTAAAGACCAAAATCTAGATGTAAAGCACAACTTCTAGATCTAAAACTCAAAATACAGATGTAAAGCCCAACTTCTAAATCTAAAGCCCAACATCTAGAGGTAAAGCCCAATATTTAGAGTTTATGCGCATCAGTTAGAGGTAAAGCCCAAAATCTATATGTAAAGCCCAACTTCTAGAGGTAAAGCCCATCATCTAGTCCTACAGCCCAACGTCTGCAGGTAAAGCCCAACTTACAGAGGTAAAGGCAAACATCTAGATGTAAAACCCAAACTCTAGAGGTAAAGCCCAACATATAGAGGTATAGCCCAACATCTAGAGATAAAGACCAACATCTAATTGTAAAGCAAAACATCTAGATGTAAAACCCTACATCTAGAGGTAAAGTCCAATATCTAGACTTAAAGACCAACATCTGGAGGTAAAGCCCAATGTCTAGAGGTAATGACCAACTTCTAGAGCTGAAACCCCAAATCTAGATTTAAACCCCAACATCTAGAGATAAAGCCCAACTTCTAGATCTAAGCCAAAAATCTAGAGGTAAAGCCCAACATCTAGAGGTAAAGCCTACCATCTAGTGGTGAATTCCAAAATCTAGTGTTAAGGCCCAACATCTACAGTTAAAGCTAAACATATAGATGTAAAACCCAACGTCTAGAGGTAAGGCCCAAAATCTAGAAGTCAAGCCCAACATCTAGAGTTCAAGCCCAAAGTATTGAGGTAAATCCCAAAGTCTAGAGGTAAAGCCCAAATTCTAGAGGTAAAGCCAAATATATAGATTTAAATACCAAAATCTAGAGGTAAAGCCCAAATTGCAGATATAAAGCCCAACATCTAGAGGTAAAGCCAGATATCTAGACGTAAAGCCCAAAATCTAGATGTAAAGCCCAACTTCTAGATCTAAGGCCAAAAATCTAGATGTAAAGCCTAACTTCTAGAGGTAAAGCCGAATATATAGAGTTAAAGCGCATCATTTAGAGTAAAGCGCATCATTTAGATTAAAGCCCAAAATCTAGTGTTAAAGCCCCACATCTAGTGGGAAAGCCCACAATCTAGATGTAAAGCCTATCATCTAGAGGTGAATTCCAAAATCAAGTATTAAGGCCCGACATCTACAGTTAAAGCCAACCATATAGATGTAACCCCCAAATTCTAGAGGTAAGGCCCAAAATCTAGAGGTAAAGCGCAACTTCTAATGTCCAAAATCTAGAGTTAAAGGCCAAAGTCTAGAGGTAAAGCCCAACTTCTAGAGGTAAATTCCAAAATCTAGAGGTAAAGCCGCAGACCTAGTGGTAGAGCCCAAAATCTAGATGTAAAGCCCAACTTAAAGACGTAAAGCCAGTTATCTGATGGTAAAGCCCAACATCTAGAGGAAAAGCGAAATATATAGATTTAAAACCCAAAATCTAGAGGTAAAGCCCAACATCTAAATGTAAAGCAAAACATCTAGATGTAAAGCCCTACATCTAGAGGTAAAGTCCAATATCTAGACTTAAAGACCAACATCTAGAGGTAAAGCCCAACGTCTGGAGGTAAAGCCCAGATTCTAGAGAGAAGCCAAAAATCCAGATGGAAAACCCAAACTCTAGAGGTAAAGCCCAACATATAGAGGTAAAGCCAGATATCTAGAGGTAAAGCCCAACATCTAGTGTTAAAGCCCAATATTTAGAGTTTATGCGCATCAGTTAGAGGTAAAGCCCAAAATCTAGATGTAAAGCCCATCTTCTAGAGGTAAAGCCCATCATCTAGTCCTACACCCCTATGTCTGCAGGTAAAGCCCAACTTACAGAGGTAAAGGCAAACATCTAGATGTAAACCCCAAAATCTAGAGGTAAAGCCGAACATCTAGAGGTAAAGCCAGATATCTAGAGGTAAAGCCCAACATCTAGAGGAAAAGCCAAATATATTGATTTAAAACCCA
Source organism: Leptosomus discolor (assembly GCF_034619465.1). Classification (NCBI taxonomy): domain Eukaryota; kingdom Metazoa; phylum Chordata; class Aves; order Leptosomiformes; family Leptosomidae; genus Leptosomus; species Leptosomus discolor. The sequence goes on along the minus strand of NW_028237833.1, from coordinate 2,439,438 downwards.
AAATCTAGAGGTAAAGCCCAATAGCTAGACGTAAAGCCCAAAATCTAGATGTTAAGCCCAACTTCTAGATCTAAAGCCCAAAATCTAGATGTAAAGCCCAACTTCTAGAGGTAAAGCCGAATATCTAGAGTTAAAGCGCATCCTTTAGAGTAAAGCCCAAAATCTAGAGTTAAAGCCCAACATCTAGAGGGAAAGCCCAGAATCTAGATGTAAAGCCTAACATCTAGAGGTGAATTCCAAAATCAAGTGTTAAGGCCCGACATCTACAGTTAAAGTCAACCATATAGATGTAACCCCCAACTTCTAGAAGTAAGGCCCAAAATCTAGAGGTAAAGCCCAACAGCTAGAGTTAAAGCCGAACGTCTTGAGGTAAAGCCCAAATTTTAGACGTAAACCCAACTTCCAGAGGTAAAGTCCGAAATCTAGAAGTAAAGCCCAAATTGCAGATGTAAATCCCAACTTCTAGAGGTAAAGTCCAAATTCTAGAGGCAAAGCTCAACACCTAGAGGTAGAGCCCAAAATCTAGAGGTAAAGCCCGATATCTAGAGTTAAAGCCCAACTTCTAGAGGTAAAGCCGAATATATAAAGTTAAAGCGCATCATTTAGAGTAAAGCCCAAAATCTAGAGTTAAAGCCCCACATCTAGAGGGAAAGCCCAGAATCTAGAGGTAAAGCACAAGACCTAGTGGTAGAGCCCAAAATCCAGAGGTAAAACCCAACATCTAGAGGTAAAGCCAGATATCTGATGGTAAATCCCAACATCTAGAGGAAAAGCCAAATATATAGATTTAAAACCCAAAATCTAGAGAGAAAGCCCAACATCAAAATGTAAAGCAAAACATCTAGATGTAAAACCCTACATCTAGAGGTAAAGTCCAATATCTAGACTTAAAGACCAACATCTAGAGGTAAAACCCAACATCTTGAGGTAAAGCCCAACGTCTGGAGGTACAGCCCTGATTCTAGAGAGAAGCCAAAAATCCAGATGGAAAACCCAAAATCCCAGGTAAAACCTAACATCTAGAGGTGAATTCCAAAATCTAGTCTTAAGGCCCGACATCTAGAGTTAAAGCCAAACATATAGATGTAAACCCCAACTTTTAGAGGTAAGGCCCAAAATCTAGAGGTAAAGCCCAACAGCTAGAGTTAAAGCCGAACGTCTTGAGGTAATGCCCAAAGTCTAGAGGTAAAGCCCAACTTCTAGAGGTAAAGTACAAAATCTAGAGGTAAAGCCCAAGACCTAGTGGTAGAGCCCATAATCTAGAGGTAAAGCCCAACATCTAGACGTAAAGACATATATCTAGAAGTAAAGCCCAACATCTAGAGGAAAAGCCAAATATATAGATTTAAACCCAAAAATCTAGAGGTAAAGCCCAATATCTAGACGTAACGACCAAAATCTAGATGTAAAGCCCAAATTCTAGATCTAAAGCCCAAAAATGTAGATGTAAAGCCCAACTTCTAAATCTAAAGCCCAACATCTAGAGTTAAAGCCCAATATTTAGAGTTTATGCGCATCAGTCAGAGGTAAAGCCCAAAAACTAGATGTAAAGCCCATCTTCTAGAGGTAAAGCCCATCATCTAGTCCTACACACCTATGTCTGCAGGTAAAGCCCAACTTACAGAGGTAAAGGCAAACATCTAGATGTAAACCCCAAAATCTAGAGGTAAAGCCGAACATCTAGAGGTAAAGCCAGATATCTAGAGGTAAAGCCCAACATCTAGAGGAAAAGCCAAATATATTGATTTAAAACCCAAAATCTAGAGGTAAAGCCCAATAGCTAGACGTAAAGCCCAAAATCTAGATGTTAAGCCCAACTTCTAGATCTAAAGCCCAAAATCTAGATGTAAAGCCCAACTTCTAGAGGTAAAGCCGAATATCTAGAGTTAAAGCGCATCCTTTAGAGTAAAGCCCAAAATCTAGAGTTAAAGCCCAACATCTAGAGGGAAAGCTCAGAATCTAGATGTAAAGCCTAACATCTAGAGGTGAATTCCAAAATCAAGTGTTAAGGCCCGACATCTACAGTTAAAGCCAACCATATAGATGTAACCCCCAACTTCTAGAAGTAAGGCCCAAAATCTAGAGGTAAAGCCCAACAGCTAGAGTTAAAGCCGAACGTCTTGAGGTAAAGCCCAAATTTTAGACGTAAACCCAACTTCCAGAGGTAAAGTCCGAAATCTAGAAGTAAAGCCCAAATTGCAGATGTAAATCCCAACTTCTAGAGGTAAAGTCCAAATTCTAGAGGCAAAGCTCAACACCTAGAGGTAGAGCCCAAAATCTAGAGGTAAAGCCCGATATCTAGAGGTAAAGCCCAACTTCTAGAGGTAAAGCCGAATATATAAAGTTAAAGCGCATCATTTAGAGTAAAGCCCAAAATCTAGAGTTAAAGCCCCACATCTAGAGGGAAAGCCCAGAATCTAGAGGTAAAGCACAAGACCTAGTGGTACAGCCCAAAATCCAGAGGTAAAACCCAACATCTAGAGGTAAAGCCAGATATCTGATGGTAAATCCCAACATCTAGAGGAAAAGCCAAATATATAGATTTAAAACCCAAAATCTAGAGAGAAAGCCCAACATCAAAATGTAAAGCAAAACATCTAGATGTAAAACCCGACATCTAGAGGTAAAGTCCAATATCTAGACTTAAAGACCAACATCTAGAGGTAAAACCCAACATCTTGAGGTAAAGCCCAACGTCTGGAGGTACAGCCCTGATTCTAGAGAGAAGCCAAAAATCCAGATGGAAAACCCAAAATCCCAGGTAAAACCTAACATCTAGAGGTGAATTCCAAAATCTAGTCTTAAGGCCCGACATCTAGAGTTAAAGCCAAACATATAGATGTAAACCCCAACTTTTAGAGGTAAGGCCCAAAATCTAGAGGTAAAGCCCAACAGCTAGAGTTAAAGCCGAACGTCTTGAGGTAATGCCCAAAGTCTAGAGGTAAAGCCCAACTTCTAGAGGTAAAGTACAAAATCTAGAGGTAAAGCCCAAGACCTAGTGGTAGAGCCCAAAATCTAGAGGTAAAGCCCAACATCTAGACGTAAAGACATATATCTAGAAGTAAAGCCCAACATCTAGAGGAAAAGCCAAATATATAGATTTAAACCCAAAAATCTAGAGGTAAAGCCCAATATCTAGACGTAACGACCAAAATCTAGATGTAAAGCCCAAATTCTAGATCTAAAGCCCAAAAATGTAGATGTAAAGCCCAACTTCTAAATCTAAAGCCCAACATCTAGAGTTAAAGCCCAATATTTAGAGTTTATGCGCATCAGTTAGAGGTAAAGCCCAAAATCTAGATGTAAAGCCCATCTTCTAGAGGTAAAGCCCATCATCTAGTCCTACACACCTATGTCTGCAGGTAAAGCCCAACTTACAGAGGTAAAGGCAAACATCTAGATGTAAACCCCAAAATCTAGAGGTAAAGCCGAACATCTAGAGGTAAAGCCAGATATCTAGAGGTAAAGCCCAACATCTAGAGGAAAAGCCAAATATATTGATTTAAAACCCAAAATCTAGAGGTAAAGCCCAATAGCTAGACGTAAAGCCCAAAATCTAGATGTTAAGCCCAACTTCTAGATCTAAAGCCCAAAATCTAGATGTAAAGCCCAACTTCTAGAGGTAAAGCCGAATATCTAGAGTTAAAGCGCATCCTTTAGAGTAAAGCCCAAAATCTAGAGTTAAAGCCCAACATCTAGAGGGAAAGCTCAGAATCTAGATGTAAAGCCTAACATCTAGAGGTGAATTCCAAAATCAAGTGTTAAGGCCCGACATCTACAGTTAAAGCCAACCATATAGATGTAACCCCCAACTTCTAGAAGTAAGGCCCAAAATCTAGAGGTAAAGCCCAACAGCTAGAGTTAAAGCCGAACGTCTTGAGGTAAAGCCCAAATTTTAGACGTAAACCCAACTTCCAGAGGTAAAGTCCGAAATCTAGAAGTAAAGCCCAAATTGCAGATGTAAATCCCAACTTCTAGAGGTAAAGTCCAAATTCTAGAGGCAAAGCTCAACACCTAGAGGTAGAGCCCAAAATCTAGAGGTAAAGCCCGATATCTAGAGGTAAAGCCCAACTTCTAGAGGTAAAGCCGAATATATAAAGTTAAAGCGCATCATTTAGAGTAAAGCCCAAAATCTAGAGTTAAAGCCCCACATCTAGAGGGAAAGCCCAGAATCTAGAGGTAAAGCACAAGACCTAGTGGTAGAGCCCAAAATCCAGAGGTAAAACCCAACATCTAGAGGTAAAGACAGATATCTGATGGTAAATCCCAACATCTAGATAAAAAGCCAAATACATAGATTTAAAACCCAAAATCTAGAGATAAAGCCCAACATCAAAATGTAAAGCAAAACATCTAGATGTAAAACCCTACATCTAGAGGTAAAGTCCAATATCTAGACTTAAAGACCAACATCTAGAGGTAAAACCCAACATCTTGAGGTAAAGCCCAACGTCTGGAGGTACAGCCCTGATTCTAGAGAGAAGCCAAAAATCCAGATGGAAAACCCAAAATCCCAGGTAAAACCTAACATCTAGAGGTGAATTCCAAAATCTAGTGTTAAGGCCCGACATCTAGAGTTAAAGCCAAACATATAGATGTTAAACACCAACTTCTAGAGGTAAGGCCCAAAATCTAGAGGTAAAGCCCAACAGCTAGAGTTAAAGCCGAACGTCTTGAGGTAATGCCCAAAGTCTAGAGGTAAAGCCCAACTTCTAGAGGTAAAGCCCAACATCTAGACGTAAAGCCAGATATCTGATGGTAAAGCCCAACATCTAGAGGAAAAGCCAAATATATAGATTTAAAACCCAAAATCTAGAGATAAAGCCCAACACCTAAATGTAAAGCAAAACATCTAGATGTAAAACCCTACATCTAGAGGTAAAGCCCAATATTTAGAGTTTATGCGCATCAGTTAGAGGTAAAGCCCAAAATCTAGATGTAAAGCCCAACTTCTAGAGGTAAAGCCCATCATCTAGTCCTACAGCCCAATGTCTGCAGGTAAAGCATAACTTATAGAGGTAAAGGCAAATATCTAGATGTAAAACCCAAAATCTAGAGGTAAAGCCCAATATACAGAGGTATACCCAAATTCTAGAGTTAAAGTCCAACGTCTAGATGTAATCCCAACATCTAGAATTAAACCTAACATCTAGAGGTGAAGCACAACATATAGAGGTATAACCCAACATCTAGAGATAAAGACCAACATTTAAATGTAAAGCAAAACATCTAGATGTAAAACCCTACATCTAGAGGTAAAGTCCAATATCTAGACTTAAAGACCAACATCTGGAGGTAAAGTCCAATGTCTAGAGGTAATGACCAACTTCCAGAGCTAAAACCCCAAATCTAGATTTAAACCCCAACATCTAGAGATAAAGCCCAACTTCTAGATCTAACCCAAACATCTAGAGGTAAAGTCCAACATCTAGAGGTAAAGCCTAACATCTAGTGGTGAATTCCAAAATCTAGTGTTAAGGCCCGACATCTACAGTTAAAGCCAAACATATAGATATAAAACCCAACTTCTAGAGGTAAGGCCCAAAACCTAGAGTTAAAGCCCAACATCTAGAGTTAAAGCCCAACGTCTTGAGGTAAAGCCCAAAGTCTAGAGGTAAAGCCCAAATTCTAGATGTAAAGCCAAATATCTAGATTTAAATCCGAAAATCTAGAGGTAAAGATAAAATTGCAGATGTAAAGCCCAACTTCTAGAGGTGAAGTCCAAATTCTTGAGGCAAAGCTCAACACCTAGAGGTAGAGCCCAAAATCTAGAGGTAAAGCCAGATATCTAGAAGTAAAGCCCAACATCTAGAGGAAAAGCCAAATATATATATTTAAAACCCAAAATCCAGAGGTAAAGCCCAATACCTAGACGTAAAGCCAAAAAATCTAGATGTAAAGCCCAACTTCTAGATCTAAAGCCCAAAATCTAGATGTAAAGCCCAACTTCTAGAGGTAAAGCCGAATATATAAAGCGCATCTTTTAGAGTAAAGCCCAAAATCTAGAGTTAAAGCCCCACATCTAGAGGGAAAGCCCAGAATCTAGATGTAAGGCCTAACATCTAGAGGTGAATTCCAAAATCAAGTGTTAAGGCCCGATATCTACAGTTAAAGCCAACCATATAGATGTAACCCCCAACTTCTAGAGGTAAGGCCCAAAATCTAGAGGTAAAGCCCAACAGCTAGAGTTAAAGCCGAACGTCTTGAGGTAAAGCCCAAATTTTAGATGTAAACCCAACTTCCAGAGGTAAAGTCCGAAATCTAGAAGTAAAGCCCAAATTGCAGATGTAAATCCCAACTTCTAGAGGTAAAGTCCAAATTCTAGAGGCAAAGCTCAACACCTAGAGGTAGAGCCCAAAATCTAGAGGTAAAGCCCGATATCTAGAGGTAAAGCCCAACTTCTAGAGGTAAAGCCGAATATATAAAGTTAAAGCGCATCATTTAGAGTAAAGCCCAAAATCTAGAGTTAAAGCCCCACATCTAGAGGGAAAGCCCAGAATCTAGAGGTAAAGCACAAGACCTAGTGGTAGAGCCCAAAATCCAGAGGTAAAACCCAACATCTAGAGGTAAAGCCAGATATCTGATGGTAAATCCCAACATCTAGAGGAAAAGCCAAATATATAGATTTAAAACCCAAAATCTAGAGAGAAAGCCCAACATCAAAATGTAAAGCAAAACATCTAGATGTAAAACCCTACATCTAGAGGTAAAGTCCAATATCTAGACTTAAAGACCAACATCTAGAGGTAAAACCCAACATCTTGAGGTAAAGCCAACGTCTGGAGGTACAGCCCAGATTCTAGAGAGAAGCCAAAAATCCAGATGGAAAACCCAAAATCCCAGGTAAAACCTAACATCTAGAGGTGAATTCCAAAATCTAGTGTTAAGGCCCGACATCTAGAGTTAAAGCCAAACATATAGATGTAAACCCCAACTTTTAGAGGTAAGGCCCAAAATCTAGAGGTAAAGCCCAACAGCTAGAGTTAAAGCCGAACGTCTTGAGGTAAAGCCCAAAGTCTAGAGGTAAAGCCCAACTTCTAGAGGTAAAGTCCAAAATCTAGAGGTAAAGCCCAAGACCTAGTGGTAGACCCCAAAATCTAGAGGTAAAGCCCAACATCTAGACATAAAGACATATATCTAGAAGTAAAGCCCAACATCTAGAGGAAAAGCCAAATATATAGATTTAAAACCCAAAATCTAGAGAGAAAGCCCAACATCAAAATGTAAAGCAAAACATCTAGATGTAAAACCTGACATCTAGAGGTAAAGTCCAATATCTAGACTTAAAGACCAACATCTAGAGGTAAAACCCAACATCTTGAGGTAAAGCCAACGTCTGGAGGTACAGCCCAGATTCTAGAGAGAAGCCAAAAATCCAGATGGAAAACCCAAAATCCCAGGTAAAACCTAACATCTAGAGGTGAATTCCAAAATCTAGTGTTAAGGCCCGACATCTAGAGTTAAAGCCAAACATATAGATGTAAACCCCAACTTTTAGAGGTAAGGCCCAAAATCTAGAGGTAAAGCCCAACAGCTAGAGTTAAAGCCGAACGTCTTGAGGTAAAGCCCAAAGTCTAGAGGTAAAGCCCAACTTCTAGAGGTAAAGTCCAAAATCTAGAGGTAAAGCCCAAGACCTAGTGGTAGACCCCAAAATCTAGAGGTAAAGCCCAACATCTAGACATAAAGACATATATCTAGAAGTAAAGCCCAACATCTAGAGGAAAAGCCAAATATATAGATTTAAAACCCAAAATCTAGAGAGAAAGCCCAACATCAAAATGTAAAGCAAAACATCTAGATGTAAAACCTGACATCTAGAGGTAAAGTCCAATATCTAGACTTAAAGACCAACATCTAGAGGTAAAACCCAACATCTTGAGGTAAAGCCAACGTCTGGAGGTACAGCCCAGATTCTAGAGAGAAGCCAAAAATCCAGATGGAAAACCCAAAATCCCAGGTAAAACCTAACATCTAGAGGTGAATTCCAAAATCTAGTGTTAAGGCCCGACATCTAGAGTTAAAGCCAAACATATAGATGTAAACCCCAACTTTTAGAGGTAAGGCCCAAAATCTAGAGGTAAAGCCCAACAGCTAGAGTTAAAGCCGAACGTCTTGAGGTAAAGCCCAAAGTCTAGAGGTAAAGCACCACTTCTAGAGGTAAAGTCCAAAATCTAGAGGTAAAGCCCAAGACCTAGTGGTAGACCCCAAAATCTAGAGGTAAAGCCCAACATCTAGACGTAAATACATATATCTAGAAGTAAAGCCCAAAATCTAGAGGAAAAGCCAAATATATAGATTTAAAACACAAAATCTAGAGATAAAGCCCAACACCTAAATGTAAAGCAAAACATCTAGATGTAAAACCCTACATCTAGAGGTAAAGTCCAATATCTAGACTTAAAGACCAACATCTAGAGGTAAAACCCAACATCTAGAGGTAAAGCCCAATATTTAGAGTTTATGCACATCAGTTAGAGGTAAAGCCCAAAATCTAGATGTAAAGCCCAACTTCTAGAGGTAAAGCCCATCATCTAGTCCTACAGCCCAATGTCTGCAGGTAAAGCCCAACTTACAGAGGTAAAGGCAAACATCTAGATGTAAAACCCAAACTCTAGAGGTAAAGCCCAACATATAGAGGTATAGCCCAAATTCTAGAGATAAAGTCAAATGTCTAGATGTAATCCCAACATCTAGAGGTAAAGCCTAACATCTAGAGGTGAAGCACAACATATAGAGGTATAACCCTACATCTAGAGATAAAACCAACATCTAAATGTAAAGCAAAAAATCTAGATGTAAAACCCTATATCTGGAGGTAAAGTCCAATATCTAGTCATAAAGACCAACATCTGGAGGTAAAGCCCAATGTCTAGAGGTAATGACCAACTTCTAGAGCTGAAAACCCAAATCTAGATTTAAACCCCAATATCTAGAAATAAAGCCCAAATTCTAGATCTAAGCCAAAAATCTAGTGGTAAAGCCCAACATCTAGAGGTAAAGCCTACCATCCAGTGGTGAATACCAAAATCTAGTGTTAAGGCCCAACATCTACAGTTAAAGCCTAACATATAGATGTAAAACCCAACTTTTAGAGGTAAGGCCCAAAATCTAGAGGTAAAGCCCAACATCTAGAGTTCAAGCCCAAAGTCTTGAGGTAAAGCCCAAAGTCTAGATGTAAAGCCCAAATTCTAGAGGTAAAGCCAAATATCTAGATTTAAATCCCAAAATCTAGAGGTAAAGCCCAAATTGCAGATGTAAAGCCCAACATCTAGAGGTACAGCCAGATATCTAGAAGTAAAGCCCAACATCTAGAGGAAATGCCAAATATATAGATTTAAAACCCAAAATCCTGAGGTAAAGCCCAATATATAGACGTGAAGCCCAAAATCTAGATGTAAAGCCCAACTTCTAGATCTAAGGCCCAAAATCTAGATGTAAAGCCCAACTTCTAGAGGTAAAGCCGAATATATAGAGTTAACGCGCATCATTTTGAGTAAAGCCCAAAATCTAGAGTTAAAGCCCGACATCTAGTGGGAAAGCCCACAATCTTGATGTAAAGCCTAATATCAAGAGGTGAATTCCAAAATCAAGTGTTAAGGCCCGACATCTACAGTTAAAGCCAAGCATATAGATGTAACCCCCAACTTCTAGAGGTAAAGTCCAAAATCTAGAGGTAAAGGCCAAAGTCTAGAGGTAAAGCCCAACTTCTAGAGGTAAAGTCCAAAATCTAGAGTTAAAGCCCAAGACCTAGTGGTAGAGCCCATAATCTAGAGGTAAAGCCCAACATCTAGAGGTAAAGCCAGATATCTGACGGTAAAGCCCAACATCTAGAGGAAAAGCCAAATATATAGATTTAAAACCCAAAATCTAGAAGTAAAGCCCAATATCTAGACGTAAAGCACAAAATCTAGATGTAAAGCCCAACTTCTAGATCTAAAGCCCAAAATCTAGATGTAAAGCCCAACTTCTAAATCTATAGCCCAACTTCTAGAGGTAACGCCCAATATTTAGAGTTTAAGCGCATCATTTAGAGGTAAAGCCCAAAATCTAGATGTAAAGCCCAACTTCTACAGGTAAAGCCCATCATCTAGTCCTACAGCCCAATGTCCGCAGGTAAAGGATAACTTACAGAGGTAAAGGCAAACATCTAGATGTAAAACCCAAAATCTAGTGGTAAAGCCCAACATACAGAGGTATAGCCCAACTTCTAGAGATAAAGTCCAACGTCTAGATGTAATCCCAACATCTAGAGGTAAAGCCTAACATCTAGAGGTGAAGCACATCATATAGAGGTATAACCCAACATCTAGAGATAAAGACCAACATCTAAATGTAAAGCAAAACATCTAGATGTAAAACCCTACATCTAGAGGTAAAGTCCAATATCTACTCTTAAAGACCAACATCTGGAGGTAAAGCCCAATGTCTAGAGGTAATGACCAACTTCCACAGCTAAAAACCGAAATCTAGATTTAAACCCAACATCTAGAGATAAAGCCCAACTTCTAGATCTAACCCAAACATCTAGAGGTAAAGCCCAACATCTAGAGGTAAAGCCTAACATCTAGTGGTGAATTCCAAAATCTAGTGTTAAGGCCCGACATCTACAGTTAAAGGCAAACATATAGATGTAAACCCCAACTTCTAGAGGTAAGGCCCAGAATCTAGAGGTAAAGCCCAACCTCTAGAGTTAAAGCCCAACGTCTTGTGGTAAAGACAAATATATAGATTTAAAACCCAACATCTAGAGGTAAAGCCCAATATCTAGACGTAAAGCCTAACTTCTAGAGGAAAAGTCCAAATTCTAGAGGAAAAGCCCAACACCTAGAGGTAGAGCCCAAAATCTAGAGGTAAAGCAAGATCTAGAGGTAAAGCCAGATATCTAGAGGTAAAGACCAACATCTAGAGGAAAAGCCAAATATATAGATTTAAAACCCAAAATATAGAGGTAAAGCCCGATATCTAGACGTAAAGATCAAAATCTAGATGTAAAGCCCAACTTCTAGATCTAAAGCCCAAAATCTAGATGTAAAGCCCAACTTCTAGAGGTAAAGCCGAATATATAGAGTTAACGCGCATCATTTAGAGTAAAGCCCAAAATCTAGAGTTAAAGCCCGACATCTAGTGGGAAAGCCCACAATCTAGATGTAAAGCCTAATATCAAGAGGTGAATTCCAAAATCAAGTGTTAAGGCCCGACATCTACAGTTAAAGCCAACCATATAGATGTAACCCCCAACTTCTAGAGGTAAAGTCCAAAATCTAGAGGTAAAGGCCAAAGTCTAGAGGTAAAGCCCAAATTTTAGAGGTAAAGTCCAAAATCTAGAGTTAAAGCCCAAGACCTAGTGGTAGAGCCCATAATCTAGAGGTAAAGCCCAACATCTAGAGGTAAAGCCAGATATCTGACGGTAAACCCCAACATCTAGAGGAAAAGCCAAATATATAGATTTTAAACTCAAAATCTAGAAGTAAAGCCCAATATCTAGACGTAAAGACCAAAATCTAGATGTAAAGCCCAATTTCTAGAGGTAAAGCCGAATATATAAAGCGCATCATTTAGAGTAAAGCCCAAAATCTAGAGTTAAAGCCCCACATCTAGAGGGAAAGCCCAGAATCTAGAGGTAAAGCACAAGACCTAGTGGTAGAGCCCAAAATCTAGAGGTAAAGCCCAACATCTAGAGGTAAAGCCAGATATCTGATGGTAAAGCCCAACATCTAGAGGAAAAGCCAAATATATAGATTTAAAACCCAAAATCTAGAGATAAAGCCCAACATCAAAATGTAAAGCAAAACATCTAGATGTAAAACCCGACATCTAGAGGGAAAGTCCAATATCTAGACTTAAAGACCAACATCTAGAGGTAAAACCCAACATCTTGAGGTAAAGCCCAACGTCTGGAGGTACAGCCCAGATTCTAGAGAGAAGCCAAAAATCCAGATGGAAAACCCAAAATCTAGAGGTAAAGCCCAATATCTAGAGGGAAAGCCCAGAATCTAGAGGTAAAGCCTAACATCTAGAGGTGAATTCCAAAATCAAGTGTTAAGGCCCGACATCTACAGTTAAAGCCAACCATATAGATGTAACCCTCAACTTCTAGAGGTCAGGCCGAAAATCTAGAGGTAAAGCCCAACATCTATAGTTAAAGCCCAACGTCTTGAGGTAAAGCCAAAGTCTAGAGGTAAAGCCCAACTTCTAGAGGTAAATCCCAAAATCTAGAGGTAAATTCCGTATTGCAGATGTAAAGCCCAACTTTTAGAGTTAAAGTCCAAATTCTAGAGGCAAAGCTCAACACCTAGAGGTAGAGCCCAAAATCTAGAGGTAAAGCCGAACATCTAGAGGAAAAGCCAAATATATAGATTTAAAACCCAAAATCTAGAGGTAAAGCCCAATAGCTAGACGTAAAGCCCAAAATCTAGATGTTAAGCCCAACTTCTAGATCTAAAGCCCAAAATCTAGATGTAAAGCCCAACTTCTAGAGGTAAAGCCGAATATCTAGAGATAAGCGCATCATTTAAATCCCAAAATCTAGAGTTAAAGCCCCACATCTAGAGGGAAAGCCAAGAAGCTACTTGTAAAGCCTAACATCTAGAGGTGAATTCCAAAATCAAGTGTTAAGGCCCGACATCTACAGTTAAAGCCAACCATATAGATGTAACCCCCAACTTCTAGAGGTAAGGCCCAAAATCTAGAGGTAAAGCCCAACAGCTAGAGTTAAAGCCGAACGTCTTGAGGTAAAGCCCAAAGTCTAGAGGTAAAGCCCAACTTCTAGAGGTAAAGTCCAAAATCTAGAGGTAAAGCCCAAGACCTAGTGGTAGAGCCCAAAATCTAGAGGTAAAGCCCAACATCTAGACGTAAAGCCAGATATCTGATGGTAAAGCCCAACATCTAGAGGAAAAGCCAAATATATAGATTTAAAACCCAAAATCTAGAGACACAGCCCAACACCTAAATGTAAAGCAAAACATCTAGATGTAAAACCCTACATCTAGAGGTAAAGTCCAATATCTAGACTTAAAGACCAACATCTAGAGGTAAAACCCAACATCTAGAGGTAAAGCCCAATATCTAGACGTTAAGTCCAAAATCTAGATGTAAAGCACAACTTCTAGATCTAAAGCTGAAAATATAGATGTAAAGCCCAACTTCTAAATCTAAAGCCCAACATCTAGAGGTAAAGCCCAATATTTCGAGTTTAAGCGCATCATTTAGAGCTAAAGCCCAAAATCGAGATGTAAAGCCCAACTTCTAGAGGTAAAGCCCATCATCTAGTCCTACAGCCCAATGTCTGCAGGTAAAGCCTAACTTACAGAGATAAAGGCAAACATCTAGATGTAAAACCCAAACTCTAGAGGTAAAGCCCAACATATAGAGGTATAGCCCAAATTCTAGAGATAAAGTCCAACGTCTAGATGTAATCCCAACATCTAGAGGTAAAGCCTAACATCTAGAGGTGAAGCACAACATATAGAGGTATAACCCAACATCTAGAGATAAAGACCAACATCTAAATGTAAAGCAAAACATCTAGATGTAAAACCCTACATCTAGAGGTAAAGTCCAATATCTAGACTTAAAGACCAACATCTGGAGGTAAAGCCCAATGTCTAGAGATAATGACCAAATTCCAGAGCTAAAACCCCAAATCTAGATTTAAACCCCAACTTCTAGAGATAAGGCCGAAAATCTAGAGGTAAAGCCAAAGTCTAGAATTAAAGCCCAACTTCTAGAGGTAAAGCCCAAGACCTAGTGGTAGAGCCCAAAATCTAGAGGTAAAGGCCAACATCTAGACGTAAAGCCAGATATCTGATGGTAAAGCCCAACATCTAGAGGATAAGCCAAATATATAGATTTAAAACCCAAAATCTAGAGACACAGCCCAACATCTAAATGTAAAGCAAAACATCTAGATGTAAAACCCTACATCTAGAGGTAAAGTCCAATATCTAGACTTAAAGACCAACATCTAGAGGTAAAACCCAACATCTTGAGGTAAAGCCCAACGTCTGGAGGTGCAGCCCAGATTCTAGAGAGAAGCCAAAAATCAGATGGAAACCCCAAAATCTAGAAGTCAAGCTCAACATCTAGAGGTAAAGCCCAAAATCTAGACGTAAAGCCTAACATCTAGAGGTGAATTCCAAAATCCAGTGTTAAGGCCCGACATCTACAGTTAAATCCAAACATATAGATGTAACCCCCAACTTCTAGAGGTAAAGCCCAACATCTAGAGATAAAGCCGAAAGTCTTGAGGTAAAGCCAAAAGTCTAGATGTAAAGCCCAACTTCTAGAGGTAAAGTCCAAAATCTAGAGGTAAAGATCAAGACCTAGGGGTAGAGCCCAAAATGTAGAGGTAAAGCCCAACATCTAGAGGAAAAGCCAAATATATAGATTTAAAACCCAAAATCTAGAGATAAAGCCCAACATCTAAATGTAAAGCAAAACATCTAGATGTAAAACTTGACATCTAGAGGTAAAGTCCAATATCTAGACTTAAAGACCAACATCTAGAGGTAAAACCCAAGATCTAGAGGTAAAGCCCAACATCTGGAGGTAAAGCCCAGATTCTAGAGAGAAGCCAAAAATCCAGATGGAAAAACCAAAATCTAGAGGTAAAGCCCAACATCTAGAGGTAAAGCCAGATATCTAGGGGTAAAGCCCAACATCTAGAGGAAAAGCCAAATACATAGATTTAAAACCCAAAATCTAGAGGTAAAGACCAATATCTAGACGTAAAGCCTAAAATCTAGATATAAAGCCCAACTTCTGGATCTAAAGCCCAACATCCACAGGTAAAGCCTAACATCTAGTGGTGAATTCCAAAGTCTAGTCTTAAGGCCCGACATTTACAGTTAAAGGCAAACATATAGATGTAAACCCCAACTTCTAGAGGTAAGGCCCAAAATCTAGAGGTAAAGCCAAAGTCTAGAATTAAAGCCCAACTTCTAGAGGTAAAGACAAATATATAGATTTAAAACCCAACATCTAGAGGTAAAGCCCAATATCTAGAAGTAAAGCCCAACTTCTAGAGGAAAAGTCCAAATTCTAAAGGCAAAGCCCAACACCTAGAGGTAGAGCCCAAAATCTAGAGGTAAAGGAACATCTAGAGGTAAAGCCAGATGTCTAGAGGTAAAGCCCAACATCTAGAGGAAAAGCCAAATATATAGATTTATAACCCAAAATCTAGAGATAAAGCCCAACATCTAAATGTAAAGGAAAACATCTAGATGTAAAACCCGACATCTAGAGGTAAATTCCAATATCTAGACTTAAAGACCAACATCTAGAGGTAAAACCCAACATCTTGAGGTAAAGCCCAACGTCTGGAGGTACAGCCCAGATTCTAGAGAGAAGCCAAAAATCCAGATGGAAAACCCAAAATCTAGTGTTAAAGCCCAACATCTAGAGGTAAAGCCCAGAATCTAGAGGTAAAGCCTAATATCTAGAGGTGAATTCTTAAATCAAGTCTTAAGACCCGACATCTACAGTTAAAGCCAAAGATATAGATGTAACCCCCAACTTCTAGAGGTAAGGCCCAAAATCTAGATGTAAAGCCCAACTTCTAGATGTAAAGCCTAACATCTAGAGGTGAATTCCAAAAACAAGTGTTAAGGACCGACATCTACAGTTAAAGCCAAACATATAGATGCAACCCCCAACTTCTAGAGGTAAGGCCCAAAATCTAGAGGTAAAGCCCAACTTCTAGAGGTAAAGTCCAAAATCTAGAGGTAAAGCCCAAGACCTAGTGGTAGAGCCCAAAATGTAGAGGTAAAGCCCAACATCTATAGGAAAAGCCAAATATATAGATTTAAAACCCAAAATCTAGAGATAAAGCCCAACATCTAAATGTAAAGCAAAACATCTAGATGTAAAACCCGACATCTAGAGGTAAAGTCCAATATCTAGACTTAAAGTCCAACATCTAGATGTAAAACCCAAGATCTAGAGGTAAAGCCCAACATCTGGAGGTAAAGCCCAGATTCTAGAGAGAAGCCAAAAATCCAGATGGAAAACCCAAAATCTAGAGGTAAAGCCCAACATCTACAGGTAAATCCAGATATCTAGGGGTAAAGCCCAACATCTAGAGGAAAATCCAAATATATAGATTTAAAAACCAAAATCTAGAGGTAAAGCCCAATATCTAGACGTAAAGCCCAAAATCTAGATGTAAAGCCCAAATTCTAGATCTAACGCCCAAAATCTAGAGATAAAGACCAATATCTAGAGGTAAAACCCAACATCTAGAGGTAAAGCCAGATATCTAGAGGTAAAGCCCAACATCTAGAGGAAAAGCAAAATATATAGATTTCAAACCCAAATTCTAGAGTTAAATCCCAACATCTAGAGGTAAATCCCAAAGTCTAGATGTAAAGCTCAACTTCCAGATTTAAAGTCAAAAATCTAAATGTAAATACCAATACCTAGAGGTAGAGCCCAAAATGTAGAGGTAAAGCCCAACATCTAGACGTAAAGCCAGATATCTAGAGGTAAAGCCCAACATCTAGAGGAAAAGCAAAATATATAGATTTCAAACCCAAATTCTAGAGTTATATCCCAACATCTAGGGGTAAACCCCAACTTCCAGAGTTAAAGTCCAAAATCTAGAGGTAAACACCAATACATAGAGTTTGAGCCCAAAATCTAGAGATAAAGCCCAACATCTAGAGATAAAGCCAGATATATAGATTTAAAATCCAATATCTGGAGGTAAAGCCCAACATCTAGAGCTAAAGCCCCAAATCTAGATGTAAAGCCCAATTGCTAGATCTAAATCCAAATACTCTAGAGGTAAAGCCCAACATGTAAAGACTAAGATCTAGAGGTGAATCCCAATATCTAGTGTTAAAGCCCGACACCTACAGTTAAAGCCAAACATCTAGATGTACAACCCAACTTCTAGAGGTAAAGCCGAATATCTAGAGTTAAAGCGCATCCTTTAGAGTAAAGCCCAAAATCTAGAGTTAAAGCCCAACATCTAGAGGGAAAGCCCAGAATCTAGATGTAAAGCCTAACATCTAGAGGTGAATTCCAAAATCAAGTGTTAAGGCCTGACATCTACAGTTAAATCCAACCATATAGATATAACCCCCAACTTCTAGAGGTAAGGCCCAAAATCTAGAGGTAAAGCCCAACAGCTAGAGTTAAAGCCGAACGTCTTGAGGTAAAGCCCAAAGTCTAGAGTTAAAGCCCAACTTCTAGAGGTAAAGCCCCACTTCCAGAGTTAAAGTCCAAAATCTAGAGGTAAACACCAATACCTAGAGTTAGAGCCCAAAATCTAGAGATATGCCAAATATATAGATTTAAAACCCAAAATCTAGAGATAAAGCCGAACATCGAAATGTAAAGCAAAACATCTAGATGTAATCCAAACATCTAGAGGTAAAGCTTAACACCTAGAGGTGAAGCACAACATATAGAGGTATAACCCAACATCTAGAGATAAAGACCAACATCTAAATGTAAAGCAAAACATCTAGATGTAAAACCCTACATCTAGAGGTAAAGCCCAACGTCTGGAGGTAAAGCCCAGATTCTAGAGAGAAGCCAAAAATCCAGATGGAAAACCCAAAATCTAGAGGTAAAGCCCAACATCTAAATGTAAAGCAAAACATCTAGATGTAAAACCCTACATCTAGAGGTAAAGTCCAATATCTAGACTTAAAGACCAACATCTAGAGGTAAAACCCAACATCTTGAGGTAAAGCCCAACGTCTGGAGGTACAGCCCAGATTCTAGAGAGAAGCCAAAAATCCAGATGGAAAACCCAAAATCTAGTGTTAAAGCCCAACATCTAGAGGTAAAGCCCAGAATCTAGAGGTAAAGCCTAATATCTAGAGGTGAATTCTTAAATCAAGTCTTAAGACCCGACATCTACAGTTAAAGCCAAAGATATAGATGTAACCCCCAACTTCTAGAGGTAAGGCCCAAAATCTAGATGTAAAGCCCAACTTCTAGATGTAAAGCCTAACATCTAGAGGTGAATTCCAAAAACAAGTGTTAAGGACCGACATCTACAGTTAAAGCCAAACATATAGATGCAACCCCCAACTTCTAGAGGTAAGGCCCAAAATCTAGAGGTAAAGCCCAACTTCTAGAGGTAAAGTCCAAAATCTAGAGGTAAAGCCCAAGACCTAGTGGTAGAGCCCAAAATGTAGAGGTAAAGCCCAACATCTATAGGAAAAGCCAAATATATAGATTTAAAACCCAAAATCTAGAGATAAAGCCCAACATCTAAATGTAAAGCAAAACATCTAGATGTAAAACCCGACATCTAGAGGTAAAGTCCAATATCTAGACTTAAAGTCCAACATCTAGATGTAAAACCCAAGATCTAGAGGTAAAGCCCAACATCTGGAGGTAAAGCCCAGATTCTAGAGAGAAGCCAAAAATCCAGATGGAAAACCCAAAATCTAGAGGTAAAGCCCAACATCTACAGGTAAATCCAGATATCTAGGGGTAAAGCCCAACATCTAGAGGAAAATCCAAATATATAGATTTAAAAACCAAAATCTAGAGGTAAAGCCCAATATCTAGACGTAAAGCCCAAAATCTAGATGTAAAGCCCAAATTCTAGATCTAACGCCCAAAATCTAGAGATAAAGACCAATATCTAGAGGTAAAACCCAACATCTAGAGGTAAAGCCAGATATCTAGAGGTAAAGCCCAACATCTAGAGGAAAAGCAAAATATATAGATTTCAAACCCAAATTCTAGAGTTAAATCCCAACATCTAGAGGTAAATCCCAAAGTCTAGATGTAAAGCTCAACTTCCAGATTTAAAGTCAAAAATCTAAATGTAAATACCAATACCTAGAGGTAGAGCCCAAAATGTAGAGGTAAAGCCCAACATCTAGACGTAAAGCCAGATATCTAGAGGTAAAGCCCAACATCTAGAGGAAAAGCAAAATATATAGATTTCAAACCCAAATTCTAGAGTTATATCCCAACATCTAGGGGTAAACCCCAACTTCCAGAGTTAAAGTCCAAAATCTAGAGGTAAACACCAATACATAGAGTTTGAGCCCAAAATCTAGAGATAAAGCCCAACATCTAGAGATAAAGCCAGATATATAGATTTAAAATCCAATATCTGGAGGTAAAGCCCAACATCTAGAGCTAAAGCCCCAAATCTAGATGTAAAGCCCAATTGCTAGATCTAAATCCAAATACTCTAGAGGTAAAGCCCAACATGTAAAGACTAAGATCTAGAGGTGAATCCCAATATCTAGTGTTAAAGCCCGACACCTACAGTTAAAGCCAAACATCTAGATGTACAACCCAACTTCTAGAGGTAAAGCCGAATATCTAGAGTTAAAGCGCATCCTTTAGAGTAAAGCCCAAAATCTAGAGTTAAAGCCCAACATCTAGAGGGAAAGCCCAGAATCTAGATGTAAAGCCTAACATCTAGAGGTGAATTCCAAAATCAAGTGTTAAGGCCTGACATCTACAGTTAAATCCAACCATATAGATATAACCCCCAACTTCTAGAGGTAAGGCCCAAAATCTAGAGGTAAAGCCCAACAGCTAGAGTTAAAGCCGAACGTCTTGAGGTAAAGCCCAAAGTCTAGAGTTAAAGCCCAACTTCTAGAGGTAAAGCCCCACTTCCAGAGTTAAAGTCCAAAATCTAGAGGTAAACACCAATACCTAGAGTTAGAGCCCAAAATCTAGAGATATGCCAAATATATAGATTTAAAACCCAAAATCTAGAGATAAAGCCGAACATCGAAATGTAAAGCAAAACATCTAGATGTAATCCAAACATCTAGAGGTAAAGCCTAACACCTAGAGGTGAAGCACAACATATAGAGGTATAACCCAACATCTAGAGATAAAGACCAACATCTAAATGTAAAGCAAAACATCTAGATGTAAAACCCTACATCTAGAGGTAAAGCCCAACGTCTGGAGGTAAAGCCCAGATTCTAGAGAGAAGCCAAAAATCCAGATGGAAAACCCAAAATCTAGAGGTAAAGCCCAACATCTAAATGTAAAGCAAAACATCTAGATGTAAAACCCTACATCTAGAGGTAAAGTCCAATATCTAGACTTAAAGACCAACATCTAGAGGTAAAACCCAACATCTTGAGGTAAAGCCCAACGTCTGGAGGTACAGCCCAGATTCTAGAGAGAAGCCAAAAATCCAGATGGAAAACCCAAAATCTAGTGTTAAAGCCCAACATCTAGAGGTAAAGCCCAGAATCTAGAGGTAAAGCCTAATATCTAGAGGTGAATTCTTAAATCAAGTCTTAAGACCCGACATCTACAGTTAAAGCCAAACATATAGATGTAACCCCCAACTTCTAGAGGTAAGGCCCAAAATGTATATGTAAAGCCCAACTTCTAGATGTAAAGCCGAATATATAAAGCGCATCATTTAGAGTAAAGCCCAAAATCTAGAGTTAAAGCCCAACATCTAGAGGTAAAGCCCAGAATCTAGATGTAAAGCCTAACATCTAGAGGTAAAGCCGAACGTCTTGAGGTAAAGACAAATATATAGATTTAAAACCCAACATCTAGAGGTAAAGCCCAATATCTAGACGTAAAGCCCAACATCTAGAGGAAAAGTCCAAATTCTGGAGGCAAAGCCCAACACCTAGAGGTAGAGCCCAAAATCTAGAGGTAAAGCAACATCTAGAGTTAAAGCCAGATATCTAGAGTCAAGGCCCAACATCTAGAGGAAAAGCCAAATATATAGATTTATAACCCAAAATATAGAGGTAAAGCCCGATATTTAGACATAAAGACCAAAATCTAGATGTAAAGCCCAACTTCTAGATCTAAAGCCTAAAATCTAGATGTAAAGCCAAACTTCTAGAGGTAAAGCTGAATATATATATCGCATCATTTAGAGTAAAGCCCAAAATCTAGAGTTGAAGTCCCACATCTAGAGGGAAAGCCCAGAATCTAGATGTAAAGCCTAACATCTAGAGGTGAATTCCAAAATCAAGTGTTAAGGCCCGACATCTACAGTTAAAGCCAACCATATAGATGCAACCCCACACTTCTAGAGGTAAGGCCCAAAATCTAGAGGTAGAGCCCAACTTCTAGAGGAAAAGTCCAAATTCTAGAGGTAAAGCCCAAGACCTAGTGGTAGAGCCTAAAATCTAGAGGTAAAGCCATATATCTAGACGTAAAGCCAGATATCTGACGGTAAAACACAAAATCTAGAGGTAAAGCCCAACATCTAAATGTAAAGCAAAACATCTAGATGTAAAACCCGACATCTAGAGGTAAAGTCCAATATCTAGACTTAAAGACCAACATCTAGAGGTAAAACCCAAGATCTAGAGGTAAAGCCCAACATCTGGAGGTAAAGCCCAGATTCTAGAGAGAAGCCAAAAATCCAGATGGAAAACCCAAAATCTAGAGGTAAAGCCCAACATCTAGAGGAAAAGCCAAATATATAGATTTAAAACCCAAAATCGAGAGCTAAAGACCAATATCTAGACATGAAGCCCAAAATCTAGATGTAAAGCCCAACTTCTAGATCTAAAGCCACACATCTACAGGTAAAGCCTAACATCTAGTGGTGAATTCCAAATCTAGTGTTAAGGCCCGACATCTACAGTTAAAGGCAAACATATAGATGTAAACCCCAACTTCTAGAGGTAAGGCCCAAAATCTAGAGGTAAAGCCAAAGTGTAGAATTAAAGCCCAACTTCTAGAGGTAAAGACAAATATATAGATTTAAAACCCAACATCTAGAGGTAAAGCCCAATATCCAGACGTAAAGCCCAACTTCTAGAGGAAAAGTCCAAATTCTAGAGGCAAAGCCCAACACCTAGAGGTAGAGCCCAAAATCTAGAGGTAAAGGAACATCTAGAGGTAAAGCCAGATATCTAGAGGTAAAGCCCAACATCTAGAGGAAAAGCCAAATATATAGATTTATAACCCAAAATATAGAGGTAAAGCCCGATATCTAGACGTAAAGACCAAAATCTAGATGTAAAGCCCAACTTCTAGAGGTAAAGCCGAATATATAAAGCGCATCATTTAGAGTAAAGCCCAAAATCTAGAGTTGAAGCCCCACATCTAGAGGGAAAGCCCAGAATCTAGATGTAAAGCCTAACATCTAGAGGTGAATTCCAAAATCAAGTGTTAAGGCCCGACATCTACAGTTAAATCCAAACATATAGATGTAACCCCCAACTTCCAGACGTAAGGTCCAAAAACTAGAGGTGAAGCGCAATATCTAGAGGTAAATCCGAACATCTTGAGGTAAAGCCCAAAGTCTAGATGTAAAGCCCAACTTCTAGAGGTAAAGTCCAAAATCTAGAGGTAAAGATCAAGACCTAGTGGTAGAGCCCAAAATGTAGAGGTAAAGCCCAACATCTATAGGAAAAGCCAAATATATAGATTTAAAACCCAAAATCTAGAGATAAAGCCCAACATCTAAATGTAAAGCAAAACATCTAGATGTAAAACCTGACATCTAGAGGTAAAGTCAATATCTAGACTTAAAGACCAACATCTAGAGGTAAAACCCAAGATCTAGAGGTAAAGCCCAACATCTGGAGGTAAAGCCCAGATTCTAGAGAGAAGCCAAAAATCCAGATGGAAAACCCAAAATCTAGAGGTAAAGCCCAACATCTAGAGGTAAAGCCAGATATCTAGGGGTAAAGCCCAACATCTAGAGGAAAAGCCAAATATATAGATTTAAAACCCAAAATCTAGAGACACAGCCCAACACCTAAATGTAAAGCAAAACATCTAGATGTAAAGCCCAACTTCTAGATCTAAAGCCCAACATCTAGAGGTAAAGCCTAACATCTAGTGGTGAATTCCAAAATCTAGTGTTAAGGCCCGACATCTACAGTTAAAGGCAAACATATAGATGTAAACCCCAACTTCTAGAGGTAAGGCCCAAAATCTAGAGGTAAAGCCAAAGTGTAGAATTAAAGCCCAACTTCTAGAGGTAAAGACAAATATATAGATTTAAAACCCAACATCTAGAGGTAAAGCCCAATATCTAGACGTAAAGCCCAACTTCTAGAGGAAAAGTCCAAATTCTAGAGGCAAAGCCCAACACCTAGAGGTAGAGCCCAAAATCTAGAGGTAAAGGAACATCTAGAGGTAAAGCCAAATATATAGATTTATAACCCAAAATATAGAGGTAAAGCCCGATATCTAGACGTAAAGACCAAAATCTAGATGTAAAGCCCAACTTCTAGAGGTAAAGCCGAATATATAAAGCGCATCATTTAGAGTAAAGCCCAAAATCTAGAGTTGAAGCCCCACATCTAGAGGGAAAACCCAGAATCTAGATGTAAAGCCTAACATCTAGAGGTGAATTCCAAAATCAAGTGTTAAGTCCCGACATCTACAGTTAAAGCCAAACATATAGATGTAACCCCCAACTTCTAGAGGTAAGGCCCAAAATCTAGAGGTAAAGCCCAACTTCTAGAGGTAAAGTCCAAAATCTAGAGGTAAAGCCCAAGACCTAGTGGTAGAGCCCAAAATCTAGAGGTAAAGCCATACATATAGATGGTAAAGCCCAACATCTAGAGGAAATCCAAATATATAGATTTAAAACCCAAAATCTAGAGATAAAGCCCAACATCTAAATGTAAAGCAAAACATCTAGATGTAAAACCCGACATCTAGAGGTAAAGTCCAATATCTAGACTTAAAGACCAACATCTAGAGGTAAAACCCAACATCTTGAGGTAAAGCCCAACGTCTGGAGGTACAGCCCAGATTCTAGAGAGAAGCCAAAAATCCAGATGGAAAACCCAAAATCTAGTGTTAAAGCCCAACATCTAGAGGTAAAGCCCAGAATCTAGAGGTAAAGCCTAATATCTAGAGGTGAATTCTTAAATCAAGTCTTAAGACCCGACATCTACAGTTAAAGCCAAAGATATAGATGTAACCCCCAACTTCTAGAGGTAAGGCCCAAAATCTAGATGTAAAGCCCAACTTCTAGATGTAAAGCCTAACATCTAGAGGTGAATTCCAAAATCAAGTGTTAAGGACCGACATCTACAGTTAAAGCCAAACATATAGATGCAACCCCCAACTTCTAGAGGTAAGGCCCAAAATCTAGAGGTAAAGCCCAACTTCTAGAGGTAAAGTCCAAAATCTAGAGGTAAAGCCCAAGACCTAGTGGTAGAGCCCAAAATGTAGAGGTAAAGCCCAACATCTATAGGAAAAGCCAAATATATAGATTTAAAACCCAAAATCTAGAGATAAAGCCCAACATCTAAATGTAAAGCAAAACATCTAGATGTAAAACCCGACATCTAGAGGTAAAGTCCAATATCTAGACTTAAAGTCCAACATCTAGATGTAAAACCCAAGATCTAGAGGTAAAGCCCAACATCTGGAGGTAAAGCCCAGATTCTAGAGAGAAGCCAAAAATCCAGATGGAAAACCCAAAATCTAGAGGTAAAGCCCAACATCTACAGGTAAATCCAGATATCTAGGGGTAAAGCCCAACATCTAGAGGAAAATCCAAATATATAGATTTAAAAACCAAAATCTAGAGGTAAAGCCCAATATCTAGACGTAAAGCCCAAAATCTAGATGTAAAGCCCAAATTCTAGATCTAACGCCCAAAATCTAGAGATAAAGACCAATATCTAGAGGTAAAACCCAACATCTAGAGGTAAAGCCAGATATCTAGAGGTAAAGCCCAACATCTAGAGGAAAAGCAAAATATATAGATTTCAAACCCAAATTCTAGAGTTAAATCCCAACATCTAGAGGTAAATCCCAAAGTCTAGATGTAAAGCTCAACTTCCAGATTTAAAGTCAAAAATCTAAATGTAAATACCAATACCTAGAGGTAGAGCCCAAAATGTAGAGGTAAAGCCCAACATCTAGACGTAAAGCCAGATATCTAGAGGTAAAGCCCAACATCTAGAGGAAAAGCAAAATATATAGATTTCAAACCCAAATTCTAGAGTTATATCCCAACATCTAGGGGTAAACCCCAACTTCCAGAGTTAAAGTCCAAAATCTAGAGGTAAACACCAATACATAGAGTTTGAGCCCAAAATCTAGAGATAAAGCCCAACATCTAGAGATAAAGCCAGATATATAGATTTAAAATCCAATATCTGGAGGTAAAGCCCAACATCTAGAGCTAAAGCCCCAAATCTAGATGTAAAGCCCAATTGCTAGATCTAAATCCAAATACTCTAGAGGTAAAGCCCAACATGTAAAGACTAAGATCTAGAGGTGAATCCCAATATCTAGTGTTAAAGCCCGACACCTACAGTTAAAGCCAAACATCTAGATGTACAACCCAACTTCTAGAGGTAAAGCCGAATATCTAGAGTTAAAGCGCATCCTTTAGAGTAAAGCCCAAAATCTAGAGTTAAAGCCCAACATCTAGAGGGAAAGCCCAGAATCTAGATGTAAAGCCTAACATCTAGAGGTGAATTCCAAAATCAAGTGTTAAGGCCTGACATCTACAGTTAAATCCAACCATATAGATATAACCCCCAACTTCTAGAGGTAAGGCCCAAAATCTAGAGGTAAAGCCCAACAGCTAGAGTTAAAGCCGAACGTCTTGAGGTAAAGCCCAAAGTCTAGAGTTAAAGCCCAACTTCTAGAGGTAAAGCCCCACTTCCAGAGTTAAAGTCCAAAATCTAGAGGTAAACACCAATACCTAGAGTTAGAGCCCAAAATCTAGAGATATGCCAAATATATAGATTTAAAACCCAAAATCTAGAGATAAAGCCGAACATCGAAATGTAAAGCAAAACATCTAGATGTAATCCAAACATCTAGAGGTAAAGCCTAACACCTAGAGGTGAAGCACAACATATAGAGGTATAACCCAACATCTAGAGATAAAGACCAACATCTAAATGTAAAGCAAAACATCTAGAGGTAAAACCCAACATCTTGAGGTAAAGCCCAACGTCTGGAGGTACAGCCCAGATTCTAGAGAGAAGCCAAAAATCCAGATGGAAAACCCAAAATCTAGTGTTAAAGCCCAACATCTAGAGGTAAAGCCCAGAATCTAGAGGTAAAGCCTAATATCTAGAGGTGAATTCTTAAATCAAGTCTTAAGACCCGACATCTACAGTTAAAGCCAAACATATAGATGTAACCCCCAACTTCTAGAGGTAAGGCCCAAAATCTATATGTAAAGCCCAACTTCTAGATGTAAAGCCGAATATATAAAGCGCATCATTTAGAGTAAAGCCCAAAATCTAGAGTTAAAGCCCAACATCTAGAGGTAAAGCCCAGAATCTAGATGTAAAGCCTAACATCTAGAGGTAAAGCCGAACGTCTTGAGGTAAAGACAAATATATAGATTTAAAACCCAACATCTAGAGGTAAAGCCCAATATCTAGACGTAAAGACCAACATCTAGAGGAAAAGTCCAAATTCTGGAGGCAAAGCCCAACACCTAGAGGTAGAGCCCAAAATCTAGAGGTAAAGCAACATCTACAGTTAAAGCCAGATATCTAGAGTCAAAGCCCAACATCTAGAGGAAACGCCAAATATATAGATTTATAACCCAAAATATAGAGGTAAAGCCCGATATTTAGACATAAAGACCAAAATCTAGATGTAAAGCCCAACTTCTAGATCTAAAGCCTAAAATCTAGATGTAAATCCAAACTTCTAGAGGTAAAGCTGAATATATATATCGCATCATTTAGAGTAAAGCCCAAAATCTAGAGTTGAAGCCCCACATCTAGAGGGAAAGCCCAGAATCTAGATGTAAAGCCTAACATCTAGAGGTGAATTCCAAAATCAAGTGTTAAGGCCCGACATCTACAGTTAAAGCCAACCATATAGATGCAACCCCACACTTCTAGAGGAAAGGCCCAAAATCTAGAGGTAGAGCCCAACTTCTAGAGGAAAAGTCCAAATTCTAGAGGTAAAGCCCAAGACCTAGTGGTAGAGCCTAAAATCTAGAGGTAAAGCCATACATCTAGACGTAAAGCCAGATATCTGACGGTAAAACCCAAAATCTAGAGATAAAGCCCAACATCTAAATGTAAAGCAAAACATCTAGATGTAAAACCCGACATCTAGAGGTAAAGTCCAATATCTAGACTTAAAGACCAACATCTAGAGGTAAAACCCAAGATCTAGAGGTAAAGCCCAACATCTGGAGGTAAAGCCCAGATTCTAGAGAGAAGCCAAAAATCCAGATGGAAAACCCAAAATCTAGAGGTAAAGCCCAACATCTAGAGGAAAAGCCAAATATATAGATTTAAAACCCAAAATCGAGAGGTAAAGACCAATATCTAGACATGAAGCCCAAAATCTAGATGTAAAGCCCAACTTCTAGATCTAAAGCCCAACATCTACAGGTAAAGCCTAACATCTAGTGGTGAATTCCAAATCTAGTGTTAAGGCCCGACATCTACAGTTAAAGGCAAACATATAGATGTAAACCCCAACTTCTAGAGGTAAGGCCCAAAATCTAGAGGTAAAGCCAAAGTGTAGAATTAAAGCCCAACTTCTAGAGGTAAAGACAAATATATAGATTTAAAACCCAACATCTAGAGGTAAAGCCCAATATCTAGACGTAAAGCCCAACTTCTAGAGGAAAAGTCCAAATTCTAGAGGCAAAGCCCAACACCTAGAGGTAGAGCCCAAAATCTAGAGGTAAAGGAACATCTAGAGGTAAAGCCAGATATCTAGAGGTAAAGCCCAACATCTAGAGGAAAAGCCAAATATATAGATTTATAACCCAAAATATAGAGGTAAAGCCCGATATCTAGATGTAAAGACCAAAATCTAGATGTAAAGCCCAACTTCTAGAGGTAAAGCCGAATATATAAAGCGCATCATTTAGAGTAAAGCCCAAAATCTAGAGTTGAAGCCCCACATCTAGAGGGAAAGCCCAGAATCTAGATGTAAAGCCTAACATCTAGAGGTGAATTCCAAAATCAAGTGTTAAGGCCCGACATCTACAGTTAAATCCAAACATATAGATGTAACCCCCAACTTCCAGACGTACGGTCCAAAAACTAGAGGTAAAGCGCAATATCTAGAGGTAAATCCGAACGTCTTGAGGTAAAGCCCAAAGTCTAGATGTAAAGCCCAACTTCTAGAGGTAAAGTCCAAAATCTAGAGGTAAAGATCAAGACCTAGTGGTAGAGCCCAAAATGTAGAGGTAAAGCCCAACATCTATAGGAAAAGCCAAATATATAGATTTAAAACCCAAAATCTAGAGATAAAGCCCAACATCTAAATGTAAAGCAAAACATCTAGATGTAAAACCCGACATCTAGAGGTAAAGTCAATATCTAGACTTAAAGACCAACATCTAGAGGTAAAACCCAAGATCTAGAGGTAAAGCCCAACATCTGGAGGTAAAGCCCAGATTCTAGAGAGAAGCCAAAAATCCAGATGGAAAACCCAAAATCTAGAGGTAAAGCCCAACATCTAGAGGTAAAGCCAGATATCTAGGGGTAAAGCCCAACATCTAGAGGAAAAGCCAAATACATAGATTTAAAACCCAAAATCTAGAGGTAAAGCCCAACATCTAAATGTAAAGCAAAACATCTAGATGTAAAGCCCAACTTCTAGATCTAAAGCCCAACATCTAGAGGTAAAGCCTAACATCTAGTGGTGAATTCCAAAATCTAGTGTTAAGGCCCGACATCTACAGTTAAAGGCAAACATATAGATGTAAACCCCAACTTCTAGAGGTAAGGCCCAAAATCTAGAGGTAAAGCCAAAGTGTAGAATTAAAGCCCAACTTCTAGAGGTAAAGACAAATATATAGATTTAAAACCCAACATCTAGAGGTAAAGCCCAATATCTAGACGTAAAGCCCAACTTCTAGAGGAAAAGTCCAAATTCTAGAGGCAAAGCCCAACACCTAGAGGTAGAGCCCAAAATCTAGAGGTAAAGGAACATCTAGAGGTAAAGCCAGATATCTAGAGGTAAAGCCCAACATCTAGAGGAAAAGCCAAATATATAGATTTAAAACCCAAAATCTAGAGGTAAAGCCCGATATCTAGACGTAAAGACCAAAATCTAGATGTAAAGCCCAACTTCTAGAGGTAAAGCCGAATATATAAAGCGCATCATTTAGAGTAAAGCCCAAAATCTAGAGTTGAAGCCCCACATCTAGAGGGAAAACCCAGAATCTAGATGTAAAGCCTAACATCTAGAGGTGAATTCCAAAATCAAGTGTTAAGGCCCGACATCTACAGTTAAAGCCAAACATATAGATGTAACCCCCAACTTCTAGAGGTAAGGCCCAAAATCTAGAGGTAAAGCCCAACTTCTAGAGGTAAAGTCCAAAATCTAGAGGTAAAGCCCAAGACCTAGTGGTAGAGCCCAAAATCTAGAGGTAAAGCCATACATCTAGACGTAAAGCCAGATATCTGATATTAAAGCCCAACATCTAGAGGAAAAGCTAAATATATAGATTTAAAACCCAAAATCTAGAGATAAAGCCCAACATCTAAATGTAAAGCAAAACATCTAGATGTAAACCCCGACATCTAGAGGTAAAGTCCAATATCTAGACTTAAAGACCAACATCTAGAGGTAAAACCCAACATCTTGAGGTAAAGCCCAACGTCTGGAGGTACAGCCCAGATTCTAGAGAGAAGCCAAAAATCCAGATGGAAAACCCAAAATCTAGTGTTAAAGCCCAACATCTAGAGGTAAAGCCCAGAATCTAGAGGTAAAGCCTAATATCTAGAGGTGAATTCTTAAATCAAGTCTTAAGACCCGACATCTACAGTTAAAGCCAAAGATATAGATGTAACCCCCAACTTCTAGAGGTAAGGCCCAAAATCTAGATGTAAAGCCCAACTTCTAGATGTAAAGCCTAACATCTAGAGGTGAATTCCAAAATCAAGTGTTAAGGACCGACATCTACAGTTAAAGCCAAACATATAGATGCAACCCCCAACTTCTAGAGGTAAGGCCCAAAATCTAGAGGTAAAGCCCAACTTCTAGAGGTAAAGTCCAAAATCTAGAGGTAAAGCCCAAGACCTAGTGGTAGAGCCCAAAATGTAGAGGTAAAGCCCAACATCTATAGGAAAAGCCAAATATATAGATTTAAAACCCAAAATCTAGAGATAAAGCCCAACATCTAAATGTAAAGCAAAACATCTAGATGTAAAACCCGACATCTAGAGGTAAAGTCCAATATCTAGACTTAAAGTCCAACATCTAGATGTAAAACCCAAGATCTAGAGGTAAAGCCCAACATCTGGAGGTAAAGCCCAGATTCTAGAGAGAAGCCAAAAATCCAGATGTAAAACCCAAAATCTAGAGGTAAAGCCCAACATCTACAGGTAAATCCAGATATCTAGGGGTAAAGCCCAACATCTAGAGGAAAATCCAAATATATAGATTTAAAAACCAAAATCTAGAGGTAAAGCCCAATATCTAGACGTAAAGCCCAAAATCTAGATGTAAAGCCCAAATTCTAGATCTAACGCCCAAAATCTAGAGATAAAGACCAATATCTAGAGGTAAAACCCAACATCTAGAGGTAAAGCCAGATATCTAGAGGTAAAGCCCAACATCTAGAGGAAAAGCAAAATATATAGATTTCAAACCCAAATTCTAGAGTTAAATCCCAACATCTAGAGGTAAATCCCAAAGTCTAGATGTAAAGCTCAACTTCCAGATTTAAAGTCAAAAATCTAAATGTAAATACCAATACCTAGAGGTAGAGCCCAAAATGTAGAGGTAAAGCCCAACATCTAGAGGAAAAGCAAAATATATAGATTTCAAACCCAAACTCTAGAGTTAAATCCCAACATTTAGAGGTAAATCCCAAAGTCTAGATGTAAAGCTCAACTTCCAGATTTAAAGTCAAAAATCTAAATGTAAATACCAATACCTAGAGGTAGAGCCCAAAATGTAGAGGTAAAGCCCAACATCTAGACGTAAAGCCAGATATCTAGGGGTAAAGCCCAACATCTAGAGGAAAAGCCAAATATATAGATTTAAAACTCAAAATCTAGAGGTAAAGCCCAATATCGAGATGTAAAGACCAATATCTAGATATAAAGCCCAACTTCTAGATCTAAAGCCCAAAATCTAGATGTAAAGCCCAACTTCTAGAGGTAAAGGCGATTATCTAGAGTTAAAGCGCATAATTTAGAGTAAAGCCCAAAATCTAGAGTTAAAGAACAACATCTAGAGGGAAAGCCCAGTATCTAGAGGTAAAGCCTAACATCTAGAGGTGAATTCCAAAATCAAGTGTTAAGGCCCGACATCTACAGTTAAATCCAAACATATAGATGTAACCCCCAACTTCTAGACGTAAGGCCCAAAAAATAGAGGTAAAGCCCAACATCTAGAGGTAAAGCCGAACGTCTTGAGGTAAAGCCCAAAGTCTAGATGTAAAGCCCAACTTCTAGAGGTAAAGTCCAAAATCTAGAGGTAAAGATCAAGACCTAGTGGTAGAGCCCAAAATGTAGCGGTAAAACCCAACATCTATAGGAAAAGCCAAATATATAGATTTAAAACCCAAAATCTAGAGATAAAGCCCAACATCTAAATGTAAAGCAAAACATCTAGATGTAAACCCCGACATCTAGAGGTAAAGTCCAATATCTAGACTTAAAGACCAACATCTAGAGGTAAAACCCAACATCTAGAGGTAAAGCCCAACATCTGGAGGTAAAGCCCAGATTCTAGAGAGAAGCCAAAAATCCAGATGGAAAACCCAAAATCTAGAGGTAAAGCCCAAAATCTAGAGGTAAAGCCAGATATCTAGGGTTAAAGCCCAACATCTAGAGGAAAAGCCAAATATATAGATTTAAAACCCAAAATCTAGAGGTAAAGCCCAAAATCTGGATGTAAAGCCCAACTTCTAGATGTAAAGCCCAACTTCTAGAGGTAAAGTCCAAAATCTAGAGGTAAAGCCCAAGACCTAGTGGTAGAGCCCAAAATCTAGAGGTAAAGCCAGATATCTAGAGGTAAAGCCCAACATCTAGAGGAAAAGCCCAACATCCAGAGTTAAAGTTGAACGTCTTGAGGTAAAGCCAAATTCTAGAGGTAAAGCTCAACTTCTAGAGGTAAATTCCAAAATCTAGAGGTAAAGCCCAACATCTAGAAGTAAATCCAGATATCTAGAGGTAAAGCCCAACATCTAGAGGAAAAGCCAAATATATAGATTTAAAACCCAACATCTAGAGATAAAGCCCAACATCTAAATGTAAAGCAAAACATCTAGATGTAAAACCCGACATCTAGAGGTAAAGTCCTATATCTAGACTTAAAGACCAACATCTATAGGTAAAACCCGACATCTAGAGGTAAAGCCCAACATCTGGAGGTAAAGCCCAGATTCTAGAGAGAAGCCAAAAATCCAGATGGAAAACCCAAAATCTAGAGGTAAAGCCCAAGACCTAGTGGTAGAGCCCAAAATCTAGAACTAAAGCCCAACATCTAGACGTAAAGCCAGATATCTAGAGGTAAAGCCCAACATCTAGAGGAAAAATCAAATGTATTGATTTAAAGCCCAAAATCTAGATGTAAAGCCCAACTTCTAGATCTAAAGCCTAACTTCTAGAGGTAAAGTCCAAAATCTAGAGGTAA
Organism: Leptosomus discolor; assembly: GCF_034619465.1. Classification (NCBI taxonomy): domain Eukaryota; kingdom Metazoa; phylum Chordata; class Aves; order Leptosomiformes; family Leptosomidae; genus Leptosomus; species Leptosomus discolor. Next base: position 2,406,951 of record NW_028237833.1, on the reverse strand, counting down.
AGTCCAAGACCTAGTGGTAGAGCCCAAAATCTAGAGTTAAAGCCAGATATCTAGAGGTAAAGCCCAACATCTAGAGGAAAAGCCAAATATATAGATTTAAAACCCAAAATATAGAGGTAAAGCCCGATATCTAGACGTAAAGACCAAAATCTAGATGTAAAGCCCAACTTCTAGAGGTAAAGCCGAATATATAAAGCGCATCATTTAGAGTAAAGCCCAAAATCTAGAGCTGAAGCCCCACATCTAGAGGGAAAGCCCAGAATCTAGATGTAAAGCCTAACATCTAGAGGTGAATTCCAAAATCAAGTGTTAAGGCCCGACATCTACAGTTAAAGCCAACCATATAGATGCAACCCCACACTTCTAGAGGTAAGACCCAAAATCTAGAGGTAGAGCCCAACTTCTAGAGGTAAAGTCCAATACCTAGAGGTAAAGCCCTAGACCTAGTGGTAGAGCCCAAAATCTAGAGGTAAAGCCCAACATCTAGACGTTAAGCCAGATATCTAGTGGTAAAGCCCAACATCTAGAGGAAAAGCCAAATATATAGATTTAAAACCCAAAATCTAGAGGTAAAGACCAATATCTAGACTTAAAGCCCAAAATCTAGATGTAAAGCCCAACTTCTAGATCTAAGGCCCAAAATCTAGATGTAAAGCCCAAGCTCTAGATGTAAAGCCGAATATATAAAGCGCAGCATTTAGAGTAAAGCCCAAAATCTAGAGTTAAAGAACAACATCTAGAGGGAAAGCCCAGAATCCAGAGGTAAAGCCTAACATCTAGAGGTGAATTCCAAAATCAAGTGTTAAGGCCCGACATCTACAGTTAAAGCCAAACATATAGATGTAACCCCCAACTTCTAGAGGTAAGGCCCAAAATCTAGAGGTAAAGCCCAACATCTAGACGTAAAGCCAGATATCTGATGGTAAAGCCCAACATCTAGAGGTAAAGCCGAACGTCTTGAGGTAAAGACAAATATATAGATTTAAAACCCAACATCTAGAGGTAAAGCCCAATATCTAGACGTAAAGCCCAACTTCTAGAGGAAAAGTCCAAATTCTGGAGGCAAAGCCCAACACCTAGAGGTAGAGCCCAAAATCTAGACTTAAAGACCAACATCTTGAGGTAAAGCCCAATGTCTAGAGGTAATGACCAACTTCTAGAGCTAAAACCCCAAATCTAGATTTAAACCCCAACATCTAGAGATAAAGCCCAACTTCTAAATCTAAGCCAAACATCTAGAGGTAAAGCCCAACATCTAGAGGTAAAGCCTAACATCTAGTGGTGAATTCCAAAATCTAGTGTTAAGGCCCGACATCTACAGTTAAAGGCAAACATATAGATGTAAACCCCAACTTCTAGAGGTAAAGTCCAAAATCTAGAGGTAAAGCCCAACATCTAGAGTTAAAGCCCAACGTCCTGAGGTAAAGCCCAAAGTCTAGAGGTAAAGCCCAAATTCTAGAGGTAAAGCCAGATATCTAGAGGTAAATCCCAACATCTAGAGGAAAAGCCAAATATATGGATTTAAAACCCAAAATCTAGAGGTAAAGCCCAAAATCTAGATGTAAAGCCCAACTTCTAGAGGTAAAGGCGAATATCTAGAGTTAAAGCGCATCATTTAGAGTAAAGCCCAAAATCTAGAGTTGAAGCCCCACATCTAGAGGGAAAGCCCACAATCTAGATGTAAAGCCTAACATCTAGAGGTGAATTCCAAAATCAAGTGTTAAGGCCCGACATCTACAGTTAAAGCCAAACATATAGATGTAACCCCCAACTTCTAGAAGTAAGGCCCAAAATCTAGAGGTAAAGCCCAACTTCTGGAGGTGAAGTCCAAAATCTAGAGGTAAAGCCCAAGACCTAGTGGTAGAGCCCAAAATCTAGAGATAAAGCCCAACATCTAAATGTAAAGCAAAATATCTAGATGTAAAACCCTACATCTAGAGGTAAAGTCCAATATCTAGACTTAAAGACCAACATCTAGAGGTAAAACCCAACATCTTGAGGTAAAGCCCAACGTATGGAGGTACAGCCCAGATTCTAGAGAGAAGCCAAAAATCCAGATGGAAAACCCAAAATCTAGTGTTAAAGCCCAACATCTAGAGGTAAAGCCCAGAACCTAGAGGTAAAGCCTAACATCTAGAGGTGAATTCCAAAATCAAATGTTAAGGCCCGACATCTACAGTTAAAGCCAAACATATAGATGTAACCCCCAACTTCTAGAAGTAAGGCCCAAAATCTAGAGGTAAAGCCCAACTTCTGGAGGTGAAGTCCAAAATCTAGAGGTAAAGCCCAAGACCTAGTGGTAGAGCCCAAAATCTAGAGATAAAGCCCAACATCTAAATGTAAAGCAAAATATCTAGATGTAAAACCCTACATCTAGAGGTAAAGTCCAATATCTAGACTTAAAGACCAACATCTAGAGGTAAAACCCAACATCTTGAGGTAAAGCCCAACATCTAGAGGAAAAGGCAAATATATAGATTTAAAACCCAAAATCTAGAGGTAAAGCCAAAAATCTAGATGTAAAGCCCAACTTCTGGAGGTAAAGGCGAATATCTAGAGTTAAAGCGCATCATTTAGAGTAAAGCCCAAAATCTAGAGGTAAAGAACAACATCTAGAGGGAAAGCCCAGAATCTAGAGGTAAAGCCTAACATCTAGAGGTAAAGCCAGATATCTAGGGTTAAAGCCCAACATCTAGAGGAAAAGCCAAATATATAGATTTAAAACCCAAAATCTAGAGGTAAAGCCCAATATCTAGACGTAAAGCCCAAAATATGGATGTAAAGCCCAACTTCTAGATGTAAAGCCTAACTTCTAGAGGTAAAGTCCAAAATCTAGAGGTAAAGCCCAAGACCTAGTGGTAGAGCCCAAAATCTAGAGGTAAAGCCAGATATCTAGAGGTAAAGCCCAACATCTAGAGGAAAAGACCAACATCCAGAGTTAAAGTTGAACGTCTTGAGGTAAAGCCAAATTCTAGAGGTAAAGCCCAACTTCTAGAGGTAAAGTCCAAAATCTAGAGGTAAAGCCCAACATCTAGAAGTAAATCCAGATATCTAGAGGTAAAGCCCAACATCTAGAGGAAAAGCCAAATATATAGATTTAAAACCCAACATCTAGAGATAAAGCCCAACATCTAAATGTAAAGCAAAACATCTAGATGTAAAACCCGACATCTAGAGGTAAAGTCCTATATCTAGACTTAAAGACCAACATCTATAGGTAAAACCCGACATCTAGAGGTAAAGCCCAACATCTGGAGGTAAAGCCCAGATTCTAGAGAGAAGCCAAAAATCCAGATGGAAAACCCAAAATCTAGAGGTAAAGCCCAAGACCTAGTGGTAGAGCCCAAAATCTAGAACTAAAGCCCAACATCTAGACGTAAAGCCAGATATCTAGAGGTAAAGCCCAACATCTAGAGGAAAAACCAAATGTATTGATTTAAAGCCCAAAATCTAGATGTAAAGCCCAACTTCTAGATCTAAAGCCTAACTTCTAGAGGTAAAGTCCAAAATCTAGAGGTAAGTCCAAGACCTAGTGGTAGAGCCCAAAATCTAGAGTTAAAGCCAGATATCTAGAGGTAAAGCCCAACATCTAGAGGAAAAGCCAAATATATAGATTTAAAACCCAAAATATAGAGGTAAAGCCCGATATCTAGACGTAAAGACCAAAATCTAGATGTAAAGCCCAACTTCTAGAGGTAAAGCCGAATATATAAAGCGCATCATTTAGAGTAAAGCCCAAAATCTAGAGCTGAAGCCCCACATCTAGAGGGAAAGCCCAGAATCTAGAGGTAAAGCCTAACATCTAGAGGTGAATTCCAAAATCAAGTGTTAAGGCCCGACATCTACAGTTAAAGCCAAACATATAGATGTAACCCCCAACTTCTAGAAGTAAGGCCCAAAATCTAGAGGTAAAGCCCAACATCTAGACGTAAAGCCAGATATCTGATGGTAAAGCCCAACATCTAGAGGTAAAGCCGAACGTCTTGAGGTAAAGACAAATATATAGATTTAAAACCCAACATCTAGAGGTAAAGCCCAATATCTAGACGTAAAGCCCAACTTCTAGAGGAAAAGTCCAAATTCTGGAGGCAAAGCCCAACACCTAGAGGTAGAGCCCAAAATCTAGACTTAAAGACCAACATCTTGAGGTAAAGCCCAATGTCTAGAGGTAATGACCAACTTCTAGAGCTAAAACCCCAAATCTATATTTAAACCCCAACATCTAGAGATAAAGCCCAACTTCTAAATCTAAGCCAAACATCTAGAGGTAAAGCCCAACATCTAGAGGTAAAGCCTAACATCTAGTGGTGAATTCCAAAATCTAGTGTTAAGGCCCGACATCTACAGTTAAAGCCAAACATATAGATGTAACCCCCAACTTCTAGAAGTAAGGCCCAAAATCTAGAGGTAAAGCCCAACATCTAGACGTAAAGCCAGATATCTGATGGTAAAGCCCAACATCTAGAGGTAAAGCCGAACGTCTTGAGGTAAAGACAAATATATAGATTTAAAACCCAACATCTAGAGGTAAAGCCCAATATCTAGACGTAAAGCCCAACTTCTAGAGGAAAAGTCCAAATTCTGGAGGCAAAGCCCAACACCTAGAGGTAGAGCCCAAAATCTAGAGATAAAGCCCAACATCTAAATGTAAAGCAAAATATCTAGATGTAAAACCCTACATCTAGAGGTAAAGTCCAATATCTAGACTTAAAGACCAACATCTAGAGGTAAAACCCAACATCTTGAGGTAAAGCCCAACATCTAGAGGAAAAGGCAAATATATAGATTTAAAACCCAAAATCTAGAGGTAAAGCCAAAAATCTAGATGTAAAGCCCAACTTCTGGAGGTAAAGGCGAATATCTAGAGTTAAAGCGCATCATTTAGAGTAAAGCCCAAAATCTAGAGGTAAAGAACAACATCTAGAGGGAAAGCCCAGAATCTAGAGGTAAAGCCTAACATCTAGAGGTAAAGCCAGATATCTAGGGTTAAAGCCCAACATCTAGAGGAAAAGCCAAATATATAGATTTAAAACCCAAAATCTAGAGGTAAAGCCCAATATCTAGACGTAAAGCCCAAAATCTGGATGTAAAGCCCAACTTCTAGATGTAAAGCCTAACTTCTAGAGGTAAAGTCCAAAATCTAGAGGTAAAGCCCAAGACCTAGTGGTAGAGCCCAAAATCTAGAGGTAAAGCCAGATATCTAGAGGTAAAGCCCAACATCTAGAGATAAAGCCCAACATCTAAATGTAAAGCAAAACATCTAGATGTAAAACCCGACACCTAGAGGTAAAGTCCTATATCTAGACTTAAAGACCAACATCTATAGGTAAAACCCGACATCTAGAGGTAAAGCCCAACATCTGGAGGTAAAGCCCAGATTCTAGAGAGAAGCCAAAAATCCAGATGGAAAACCCAAAATCTAGAGGTAAAGCCCAAGACCTAGTGGTAGAGCCCAAAATCTAGAACTAAAGCCCAACATCTAGACGTAAAGCCAGATATCTAGAGGTAAAGCCCAACATCTAGAGGAAAAACCAAATGTATTGATTTAAAGCCCAAAATCTAGATGTAAAGCCCAACTTCTAGATCTAAAGCCTAAAATCTAGATGTAAATCCAAACTTCTAGAGGTAAAGCTGAATATATATATCGCATCATTTAGAGTAAAGCCCAAAATCTAGAGTTGAAGCCCCACATCTAGAGGGAAAGCCCAGAATCTAGATGTAAAGCCTAACATCTAGAGGTGAATTCCAAAATCAAGTGTTAAGGCCCGACATCTACAGTTAAAGCCAACCATATAGATGCAACCCCACACTTCTAGAGGAAAGGCCCAAAATCTAGAGGTAGAGCCCAACTTCTAGAGGAAAAGTCCAAATTCTAGAGGTAAAGCCCAAGACCTAGTGGTAGAGCCTAAAATCTAGAGGTAAAGCCATACATCTAGACGTAAAGCCAGATATCTGACGGTAAAACCCAAAATCTAGAGGTAAAGCCCAACATCTAAATGTAAAGCAAAACATCTAGATGTAAAACCCGACATCTAGAGGTAAAGTCCAATATCTAGACTTAAAGACCAACATCTAGAGGTAAAACCCAAGATCTAGAGGTAAAGCCCAACATCTGGAGGTAAAGCCCAGATTCTAGAGAGAAGCCAAAAATCCAGATGGAAAACCCAAAATCTAGAGGTAAAGCCCAACATCTAGAGGAAAAGCCAAATATATAGATTTAAAACCCAAAATCGAGAGGTAAAGACCAATATCTAGACATGAAGCCCAAAATCTAGATGTAAAGCCCAACTTCTAGATCTAAAGCCCAACATCTACAGGTAAAGCCTAACATCTAGTGGTGAATTCCAAATCTAGTGTTAAGGCCCGACATCTACAGTTAAAGGCAAACATATAGATGTAAACCCCAACTTCTAGAGGTAAGGCCCAAAATCTAGAGGTAAAGCCAAAGTGTAGAATTAAAGCCCAACTTCTAGAGGTAAAGACAAATATATAGATTTAAAACCCAACATCTAGAGGTAAAGCCCAATATCTAGACGTAAAGCCCAACTTCTAGAGGAAAAGTCCAAATTCTAGAGGCAAAGCCCAACACCTAGAGGTAGAGCCCAAAATCTAGAGGTAAAGGAACATCTAGAGGTAAAGCCAGATATCTAGAGGTAAAGCCCAACATCTAGAGGAAAAGCCAAATATATAGATTTATAACCCAAAATATAGAGGTAAAGCCCGATATCTAGATGTAAAGACCAAAATCTAGATGTAAAGCCCAACTTCTAGAGGTAAAGCCGAATATATAAAGCGCATCATTTAGAGTAAAGCCCAAAATCTAGAGTTGAAGCCCCACATCTAGAGGGAAAGCCCAGAATCTAGATGTAAAGCCTAACATCTAGAGGTGAATTCCAAAATCAAGTGTTAAGGCCCGACATCTACAGTTAAATCCAAACATATAGATGTAAC